>NC_064626.1:1092019659-1092664205 GCF_023864275.1 Schistocerca cancellata
TGTAAAACAAAACAAAACAAAAAAACTAAAGATTGTTTTTAAGTATATATATATATATATATATATATATATATATATATATATATATATATATATATATATATATATATATATATATATATATATATATTTTACAGTAATTTTATGAAATTTGTTTTGTAATCACAGTGGTTAATTGTGTTAGCACAACAAATTACACAGTCAAAGTTTAAAACATTTCAAATAAGGTAGAAAAAAGAATAAAATCATAGATGTGTGAATACACATGGTCTAAACTGCTTATTACACATTACAGACAGTCTATTGGATCAGGCTGAAAAGGAAATAAAATCCTTGGCCCAATTAAAATCTGGGTCTGACATTTGTTCCTTTGAATCCTCATCAGAAAAGGTTCTGCACTGATATGATATAAAAAGAGCATATGACTAACATCCTTTGACTGCATTGTGATATGAAAAGTAGTGACACAAACATTTAAAAAATATGGTTCTATGCATTAGATGTTTACAGCTATTTTTTCATGTGCCTGTCCACTGCTGCTGTGATCAATATTCCAAGTTTCTATAAATGAAAAACTGGATTCTCAAATTTACAATATTTGTTTATTTTTACATTCTCAAGAGAGCAACATATTAACATTAGTTGTATTGAAATGATCTATTATACCATTCTAGATTCAAATGTCACAGGATCTGATATACAGTTTGATAACTGCTGTGCTGAGAATAAGATTATGAGAATGATAATATGATGATTGCTTACAAATATCTTCAAATTAAACTGTTAATGCACAAATTCACACTACAGAGATACATGCATAAGAACGTTGATGCAGTGTGCACTTTGACAGAAAGGAAACGAAAGTACTGAGAAAGCTAATTTCCTAGGACTGCCAACATTTGGTTTATCAGTTCTCAAATAGATACATGAAAATTCAGGACATATTTTAAAAATCTTTGTATTATCTCTCAAACATCGTCATTTATCATACAGTATAGGCTTTCACGGCCGGCTTCGTCTTCAGTTGAAGCTTCCAGACTTAGAGGCTATTGTCAATGTATAAAACTGCTTCTTAACATTTTGTCTCCAACTTGACCTGAAAAAGAAACTTTTACAAACACTTATACTTCCAGAGATTGATTACAAAGATGTTATCCTGCAAGGCCTTTCTCAGGAAAGCTTATAATGCTGTAATTTGCTATGAATGCCTGTGTCCATTGTATCTGTCATGTGTGACTCTTTGATCTTATTTTGCCATCATATGCATGGCTATCTTGGCTGCAGGTAGACAAGTGCAGAGATATCCATACCTTCTGTCTTCTCTACTGTCTTATCAATGAATAGGCCTACTGCCCTCATATCTCTCCTTGACCTTAATACTCTTATCTGAACAACATGGCAGAAACACCCTTCCTGTCCCACTCCATCATTCAGCCACTTTCTCGAAGTCTCTCTCAGTAGCAGGAACCTGACTGTGGAATATCCTTCCACGTTATATTAGAGAACTTAATAACTGTTGTAACATCAAGTTTAACACACATATTTCAGAATGACACAACACATATAAGTCACAGAGTAAGTTGACAAGCAAGACATGTGTACACATTAGCATTCGAATGAGCACTGAGTCCCAGTCTAGCGGCCGCTGCTCCGCTGGCCACTTAGGTGGCGCAGCTGCTGCATGGCTGGCCAACAGCGCCGCACATAGAGGACGCGCGTAATTGCGCGGCGGCGCTTTGAATGATCGGCGAGTCACAACACTTTTCCCCCCTTTGAAATTGTTGCACTGGTCTTGATGGAGGTGTCCTGGAGACGGCTAACGTCCATAGGAATTGTTTGACTCGCTGTAAAGTCTCGAGGAGGAGGCTTCCCGTACGGACGATGATAACGGGTCAAGATGACAGGAGACGTAGGGGTCGAATCTGCTGGGGCCCCAAGCACCAATCTGCCCGTTGTGGCAAGTCCAGTTGATATGACAGGAGACATGGGCGATGTGTCGGCGTCCGTTGGAGGAGGAGGCGAGTAGATTTGCTCTGACAGAGGATGGTCATCCGGTTCCTGCATGGGCACGTCTCCTGGTGGCGTCCGTTCTCGTGCTGGCATCGCGATGACGGTGAGAGGGCTGCGTTGTGAGTATTGAAAGATGCCAAGATCCCGAGCGTCAGGTAGAGCCAAAGGTGGTGTAGCGGCATTTGGAATAGGCGTTGCTGGCACACGAGGCCGAAGCTGGTCCGAATGACGCACTGCAACACCCGTGTCCGTCTGGATTTCATACAGGCGTCTGCCACGGTGTCTTAAGATGCGGCCCGGGATCCATTTTGGCCGCCTGCCATATCCCCGTACCCAGACGAGGTCATCGGCGGTGAACCAGCCAAATGAAGGCACCCGCAGCCGTGAGGTGGAAGGCCGCAGAAGATGAAGTAGCGTGCGGGGCTGTCGGCCATGTAAGAGCTCAGCCGGGCTGTGGTCGCCCATGGGGGTGAACCGGTAAGACGCCAGAAACTGGAGAAGCGCATCATCAGCAGCAGAAGAAGTCAGAAGTTGCCGCATCTGAGCCTTAAATATGCTTACCAGTCGTTCAGCCTCACCGTTGGATTGTGGATGGAACGGCGGGGCCGTGACATGCATAACGCCATGACGAGCACAAAAATCCACAAATTCGGAAGAGGTAAATTGCGGACCATTATCAGTAACAAGAGTAGAGGGGAGGCCTTCCAAAGAAAAAATGCGGGCGAGAGCACTGGTGGTTGCCGCGGTGGTAGGCGACGTGTAACGGACAATGAAAGGAAAGTTAGAGTAGGCGTCAATTACGACGAGCCAATAAGTACCTAAAAAGGGTCCCACAAAGTCAGCATGAAAGCGCTCCCAGGGCTTCTCAAGCGAAGGCCACAGTGACAAAGATGACTTCGGGGCAGCGGCCTGTGACGCACAAGGGCCGCAGGCAGCGACTATGTGTGCTATTTCAGAGTCGATGCCAGGCCAGTACACATGACGGCGCGCCAGAGATTTTGTGCGAGACACACCCCAGTGCCCTTGGTGAAGGAGGCGCAAGACCAAAGCATGCAAAGACGCAGGTAGCACAACACGCGGCAAAGCATTGTCAATGGAGAGGAGGATAACACCATCCCTAGCCGTGAGGCGGTAGCACAAAGCGTAGTAGTTCCGCAATGGATCAGAAGTCTTAGCGGACAGGTGATCTGGCCAACCCTTCTGAATACAGCATAAAACCCGGGCGAGGGTAGGGTCAGAACCCGTAGCAGCCGCCAGCCTGTCCCCAGTGATGGGGAACCCATCCACAACCCGCTGCTCGGCAACATCCAGGTGGAAACACAAAAGTTCGTCCCTATCGAATGCCTGATCAGGACCCATGGGAAGGCGAGACAGAGCATCAGCATTGGCATGTTGAGCCATTGTCCGGAAATGAATCTCATAATTGAAACGAGACAAGTAAAGAGCCCAATGCTGGAGGCGGTGTGCAGCCTTGTCGGGAAGTGACGTTGATGGATGAAACAAGGAAAAAAGTGGTTTGTGATCTGTAACAAGATGAAATTTTGAGCCATAGAGAAAAACATCAAACTTATGAAGAGCATAAATAATGGCCCAAGCTTCTTTCTCAATTTGAGAATACTTTTGTTGGGCATCCGTGAGCGTTTTGGAGGCATAAGCAATGGGTTGTTCCGAACCGTCAGAAAAACGGTGCCCAAGGACTGCACCGATCCCATATTGAGAGACGTCTGTGGTAAGAACGAGATGTTGGCCAGGTCGATAAGTAGCCAGGTATGGGGCCTGTTTCAGCATAGTCTTCAATTTCTGGAAAGCCGCTTTGCATGACGCGGACCAGTGAAAAGGCACGTTTTTATGCAACAGGCGATGCAACGGCTGAGCCACTGAAGCTGCAGACGGTAAAAACTTGTGATAGTATGCTATTTTCCCCACGAAGGCCTGCAGTTCCTTAACAGATGTAGGGCGTGGAAGGGCATCGATCGTAGTGACAGTTTGTTGAAGCGGACGAATACCATCCCGAGAGAGTTGAAACCCCAAGTATGTGATAGATGCATGAAAAAATTGTGATTTCTGAAGATTACACTTAAGACTGGCAGTCTGTAAGACATGAAAAAGTGTGCAGAGATTTTGAAGATGTTCTTCAGTGGTGGAGCCAGTGACAACAATGTCGTCCATGTAATTGATACACCCAGGGACAGGGAGCAATAATTGTTCCAAGAATCGCTGAAAGAGAGCAGGGGCGCTAGCAACCCCGAATGGCAAGCGTTAGTAATGATAGAGGCCGAAAGGCGTGTTAAGGACCAGAAACTGCTGGGAAGCAGCATCGAGAGGAAGTTGATGATAAGCTTCTGACAGGTCAATTTTAGAAAAATACTAGCCTCCAGCAAGTTTAGTGAACAGTTCTTCAGGACAGGGCATAGGGTAAGTGTCGATGAGGCATTGAGTATTTACAGTGGCTTTTAAATTGCCACAAAGACGAATATCACCATTTGGCTTAGCAACGACAATGACAGGAGAGGACCACTCACTGGAAGTGACAGGAAGCAAGACCCCTGAAGTAGTGAGACGATCCAACACCCGTTTTACCCAATCATGAAGGGCTACAGGAATGGGCAGAGCCCAAAAAAACTTAGGCCGAGCAGTGGGTTTGAGCGTGATATGAGCTTCAAAGTCGTTTGCACGGCCTAACCCAGGAGAAAAAAGGGACAAAAATGTCGTCGACAAGGAATCCAGTTGAGCATAAGGAATAGCATCAGAGACAATATGGACAGAGTCATCTATGGAGAACCCAAAAACGCAAAAGGCATCAAAACGAAAAAGATTTTCTGCATTGCTCTTGTCAACCACAAACATGGGAACAGTGCAAATGACAGATTTGTAAGATACCTCAGCATTAAACTGTCCCAAGAGAGAAATCTTCTGTTTATTGTACGTCCGTAATCGCCGAGTGACAAGTGACAGGAGTGGAGAACCCAACTGAAGATACGTCTGAGAATTAATTATAGTGGCAGCAGAACCGGTATTCACTTGCATGCAAACATCTCGACCAAGGATTTGGACAGCGAGGAATAACTTCCCTGAAAGGGAAGAAGTGCAATTGACCGACAACACACAATCAGAGTCAGTGTCATGTTCATGAACATCATGTATGCAGTCGGATTTGCAAACGGAAGACACATGACCTTTCTTTTTGCAATTGTGACACACAGCCCAATGTTGGGGACAATCCTCGTGTGAATGTTTCGTAAAACACCGCAGACATGAAGGAAGTTGCCGGGGGTTTTGCTGCAGTTTCTTAGTGGGTTGTTTACGGCTAGGCCGAGGCTGCGCGTGGGAGCGCACTGCGGCCACGTCGGCCAGCGGGGACGCGCCGCACGCGTCGTCAACAGTACACAGAAGTTGTATTTCCCCGACATCACCGCACGCCTCTATTTGCGCCCCAGCGGCTCGAGAAATTTCAAAAGACTGCGCAATGGAGAGAACTTCATCTAGAGTCAATTCGCCAACTGAAGGGCACGTTGTCGAACTTCTTTGTCGGGTGCCGACCGGATAATAGCATCCCGTACCATGGAATTGGCATAGGATTCTTTGTGAATGTCAGTAACAAATTGACACTTTCGACTGAGGCCGTGAAGTTCAGCAGCCCAAGCGCGATAGGATTGATGTGGCTGTTTTTGACAATGATAAAAGGCAACACGAGAGGCTACCACATGCGTTTGCTTTTGAAAATAGACAGACAGAAGTGAGCACATTTCAGCAAAGGACAAAGACGCAGGATCCTTCAAAGGAGCCAATTGCGACAACAACCAATACATTTGAGGTGAAATCCAGGAAAGGAACAGACACTTACATGGTTGTTCGTCCGTGATATGAAATGCCAAGAAGTGCTGTCGAAGACGTTTTTCATAACCAGTCCAGTCTTCCGCCGTCTCGTCGTGAGGAAAAGGAGGTATAGCCAAAGACGAGAAATGCTCCGCATTTGACGCCGCGATGAAATCGCGAATCGCCGCTGTTAGAAGCGTTTGCTGTTCGAGGAGATTTTGCAATAGTTGCTCGACAGTAGCCATGGAACCCTGTGGGTCAACGGTGAAAAGGAAAAATCCCATCCTCGTTGCCAATTGTTGTAACGTCAAGTTTAACACATATATTTCAGAACGACACAACACATATAAGTCACAGAGTAAGTTGACATGCAAGACATGTGTACATGTTAGCATTCGAATGAGCACAGAGTCCCAGTCTAGCGGCCACTGCTCCGCTGGCTGCTTAGGTGGCGCAGCTGCTGCATGGCTGGCCAACAGCGCCGCACGTAGAGGATTCGCGTAATTGCGCGGCAGCGCTTTGAATGATCGGCGAGTCACAACAATAACATTCCCAGCTTCAGCAGACAGTTAAGGACATACCTACTACAGTAACAATGAGGATTACTGTTGTCCCTGTATGCACTTGTTATCATTGTACATCCTTCTTTCCAACCAGATCTTCCTCTTTTACCAGTATTTGTAGCTGGTGCAATCTCCTTAAATTTTGTTCCACCAGAAATCACTATATCAGAAAACATCTATCTTGTACACCTATAAATTATTTTTACATCTGCCACTATCATTATTACTGTCATTATTATTATGATGCTACTATTGCTGTTAGTGCAGCAGCTGCAGTTATACAAATAGGACTACAGCCAGTATTAACTTCATTCATTTGTAGTCAGTATTATTCATCCACACTGCCACTTCAGACACTCAAATTGATTTAATACTATTTGTCATATTAAAATTGTTATTTCTTAGGAAAGTATGATGTAAAAAAAGTGCTGAATGTGGTTCATTGTAAGAGAGGGCCTAATGATCCTAATCAGATCAGGTTAAATAATTGATTATTTTTTATCTTACAAAGCCAACTTACTCCAATTATGTACAAACATAAGAAAATTGTATGTTGGGTAACAACGTTTGAAGTAGTGCATTTTGTAATAGATCGCACCTCTCCGGGCTGCAACAGATCTCTTTCTGTGCACTTTCATGATATTATGTAGTGTTTTTATCTTTATTTTCATCATCATGTACCCTTTACCATTGATTAGGTGTTCACTTGAGCAATTTTATCTCTGGTACTGTCTCATTTTCAGTTGCCTTAAATAAATGAAAATACATATAGAAATGTAATTTATCTTTTCATGGAGCAAGTTGACCTGAGTGGATGTAAAGAGAAGTGCGCTCAGACTTTGTAACACATATTGTTACTGCACAGTGTGTTTAAAAATATTTTGTTAGTGGCTACATTAAGTAATAACCTGTTCAATGATTTTATCTTTATGTTATTACAACAAAGACAGAGAAAAAAGTTATTCTGAAAGGAAAGAAAAGATTTCTTCCACCACTCGCTGTCTATTATACGGGAATTTTGACTCACTGACCTCATTAGTTTCAGATGGATGGGGGCTTATGTTCTGTCTAGGTACCTTGGTTCAGGTTTGCCTAAATTACTTCAGGGGTATGCTGTGGATGGCCCTTGAACAAGGATGTGGTCCACCTGACTGCTCATCATTAAATACATAAAATATGTACAGGGTGGCGCAGGGAAACGGGAAATTTCAAAATAACGTCATTTCCATGAATAAATTCATAAAACTAGTAATTTATTAACGAAAGTGAATGTATTCAGTATGCCATTATTCAGTATGTCTTTACAATCAAAATGTCCAAAAGTGTCTCTTTACTTTTTAAAGATGACATCGGAAAGATGTGCTCCCATTCGGCGTTCACACTCTAACAGCCTGTTATGAAAACGCTGGAATGCGCGGTGTAGCAAATCTTGGGGAATGGCAGTGATTTCATTTTCAATGTTCTTCAGTTCTTGGATTGTTGCAGGACATGTACGGTACACCTTGCCTTTAAGATATCCCCACAGGAAGAAGTCGCACACACTAAGATCAGGGGATCTCGCAGGCCATGCAATGTCACCATTACGTGAAATAATGCGTCGTCCAAACAACTGACAAACAACTGCCATCGATTCTCGAGCAGTGTGTGACACGGCTCCGTCCTGCTGAAACCACATGTTTTCAACGTTAAGATTAAGCTCGTACAGTCTCGGTGTAATGAATGTTTCAAGCATTTCAACATATCGAGGGGATGTTACTGTCACTGCACTACCATCCTCACGTTCAAAAAAATAAGGGCCGATAACACCATGACATGATACAGCACACCATATTGTGACCTTGGCGCTATGTAGTGGTCGCTGGTGAAACTCACAAGGATTGTCCTGCGCCCAATAACAAAAATTCTGTTTGTTCACGAATCCGTTCAGGTGGAAATGGGCTTCGTCTGATATCCATAAGTTACCAAGGAAATTCGCGTTCTCGTTGATTTTAGCCAATATCTGGCTACTAAACTCCATACGTGATGCTGAGTCTCGTTCATGTCAGTGTTGCACAATCTGCAACTTATAGGGATGGAAGTCTAATTCGTGCAGTATTCTTTGTAAGCTTCATCGCTTAATCCCTAGTGAAGATGCATGCTGTCGAACGGAGCGGCGAGGACTTCTCTCGATTGCAGCTCTAGCAGCTGCAATGTTCTCTGGGGTACGTACCGTTGGAATGCCACCTGGAGGTTTCTTTTTCCAGGCAGATGCTGTTTCTTCAAAATTACGCACCCACATTGTAAATGCATGCGCAGATGGGACACGTCCAAGCTGGTAATGCTGTCGAAATGTTCTCTGCGTGGCCGTCGCCTTATCACCATTTTTGTAAAACGCTCTCACAGCTACTGCACGTTCCGCACCAGTCCAATTCTCCATGATTACTAAATGGCAATGCGTTCACATCAATTGTGCAAAGTTTCGAACATCTGCCGGCACTACAGTGCTGCCAACTGTAAAGTTCAAAATTTCCCGTTCCCCTGTGCCACCCTGTATATCTGTGTATCAGTATATATAACATGTTTTTTTCTTGTATTAAGTTAACAAATAACATTTCATTGTAAAATTATCCTTGGATGAATAAATTGCTATTGGTAATACTAAAGTACCAATACAATGGTACCACCGGTTCCCATCAGATCACTGAAGTTAAGTGCTGTTGGACTTGGTAGCACTTGAATGGGTGACATCCAGGCCGTCCAAGTGCTGTTGACAAGTGGAGTGCACTGAGACCTTGTGAGGCCAATTGAGGAGCTACTTGATTGAAGTAGCAGCTCTGGTCATGAACAATCAGCCAGGAGAGCAGTGCACTGTCTGTCAATATCTGCCTCCAGTGATGCCTGTTGGCTGAGGATGGATGACACAGAGGTCAGTCAGTTCCATTGGTCCTTCCAAGCCCTGTTGGGACAAAGTTTAAGTTTTAGCATTAAAATACTAATTACTATAAGTATTTCAATAGCAAATCTTATGGAGCATAAGAAAATATCTAATAAACTGCAGGAAAGTAACAAAATGTTGCAAAATTCCTAGGCATGTTAATGGATGATCAGTTAAGATGGCATGAGCATATTGATCACCTGTTCAGGAAATGTAGTTCATCATGCTTTTGTACTAAGAGTTATTTCTCAGTAAATGGACTGGAAAATAATTTTCTAGTTATCATTTGTATGTTTCCACTTTCTGGTCTCTTGTGGTATAGTATTGTGATCAAATGCAGCAAGAATACAAAACATAGTTGAACCACAAAATCAAACAGTGAGAGTTATCTGTGTATAGTAGTTAGGAATAGAACTTCATATGAGGATCTATTCAAGATTCTTGACATATGTACATTCACTTGTTAATAAACCTACTCATTAATTTGGGAGTAAAGATAACAACTTACCAAACAGTGGAGGCATTGAGTCATTGGCAGGCACATTTCAAGCAAGAGTACACATATATATGTAAACTGTGCCTGCTGAATACACTGTACTGGGACGCAGTTTTTCATCTTGGCTGGGGCAAAGGGATTTGTTGGATGGAGTGAGAAAGGGGGCAGGGAATGGGAGGGAGAGTTGGGGAATGGTGGTTAATGTTGAGGAGTGAGCAGCAGGTGCAAAGGATACAAATGTTGGAGGGAGACACAGCAAGTGGACAGAATAGGTTTGTGACATGTTCATCAGCATTGGTGAGTTTGTGCAGCACATGACAGTGACATGGAGGAGTGAATTGGAAGGGAGTGACAGAAAAAGGGAAGGAGAGACTATAATTAAAAGGATGTTGGTGCAAGATGGGTGAAGCTAGGTGGTGGGGCAGGATGGAGGTGAGTGAGAAGCAGGGGCTAGTGAGACTGAGGCCAGGAGGATTACAGGGATGAAGAATGTGTTTCAAGGGCAACTCCCATCTATGTAGTTCAGAAAGATTTTTGTTGAGGGAAAGGATCCAGATGACACAGACTGTGAAATAGCCATTGAAATTAAGCATGTTATGCTCAGCAGTGTGTTGAGCCAATGGGTGGTCATCTTCATGCTTGGCCGCAGTTTGGCAGTGGCCATTTGAGTGGGCAGCTAGTCGATGATAAGGCCCACATAAAATGTTGTGCATGACAATCAACTGCTATCCACCCGAATGAACGGCCACCAGCAAATTGTGGCCCAGAGCAAAATTGACCATCCAATGGTGGAACACACTGCTGAACATAAAATGCTCAACTTCAATGGCTGCATCGTTATTTGTGCCATTTGGATCCTTGCCCCCCCCCCCCCCCCTCCCTCCCAGTCACAAGCTTCTCTGAACTATGTTGATGAGAGTTGTCCTTGTAACACATCCTTCATTCCCACAATCCTCCTGGTCTCAGTCTCTGCTAGCCCCACGCCCACACCCACTTGCACCCTGCCCCAGGACCTAGCTTCACTCATCTTGCTCCCACAGGCGTCCTCCCAACAGTATCCCCTTCTTTTGTTCTGTCACCCCCTCCCAGTCCACTCCTCCATATCATCATCACTGTGCACTGCACAAACTCACAGGTGCCCATATCACATTCCTATCCCACTCACTGCTACCTCTCCCTCCCGTATCCCTACACTATTCACCTGTTGCCTCCCCTACCCCCAGCCATCAACCAACATTCCCAACCCTATGTCTCACTTCTCTCACTTCCTGCCTCCTTTTGCCCCTTGGTCACTCTGCCTAACACATCTCTCACTTCAGTCAAACTATAGAACTACAGTCCCGGTAGAGTGTATTAAGCCAGCACAATGTAGAAGGTGTGTTTGTTTTATCCTTACAACTAAACCAGCAGAAGCAGTAAGAACCACCTGCCCCTTAAGTAAAAGAAGAGTGTCACCACCAGGCCATTTCAATGATTATTATCAGTAGTAATTTCGTATCAAAATATTCAAGGTATAGTCAGTAAGATTGCTATATTAGATATTCTTTTGCTTGATCAACTAAAGGGACATTTCAGCTTTATGTATGAGTGAACACTGGCTAAGGGAAAACTAAGCTTGTACTGCTAGCATAACAGGATTTGAAATAGTTAGTAGCTTTTGTACACAGACTTTTAAAGGTGGAGGATCATGCATATATGCCTGGCAAGGAATTGAATATAAAGAAATTAAGTTCAGTACAATAAAAAAAAAACATTGAAAAATAACTCCAATATTGTGCGCACAAATTTATAGAACCCAAAATAATTATTGCGTGCATATACCATTCCCCATCATGTAACTTTATGGCACCTTTGGACAGTGTTGAAAGACTTTTTAGTGAATTAAGGCATTTTACAGAAAACATTATTGTACTTGGAGATTTCAGTGTCAAATTTAAAATTAACTATCTATCCAGTTTGTTATGTTCGTACAATTTAGCACCAATTGTCCATGAGTGTACTAGGCATGGAAGGAGCTCTGAAACCATAATTGATCAAATATTTTTTGACTTGCAAAAACTAGATCAAGTTTTAGAAGTGACCGACACTCGATTGTTGGATCACAAGCAATATAACTTTGTGTAAATAATGTACACAGTACAGACTCCATGATTAGATTAGATTAGATTAGATTTACTTTCATTCCAATTGATCCGTAGTGAGGAGGTCCTCCAGGATGTGGAACCTGTCAGAAAAACAACAATACATGACAAATATTTACAACTAAAACAAATAAGCTAATGTACCATTCCACAGGTCCCAAGTGGAATGATCATCATTTTTTAATGAACACTAAGAGTCATTTTACAAATACTAATGCACTGAATTTAAAATAAAAAAGTTTTTTATTTATTTATAAGGTAATAAACATGTAATACAACTACTGTAATACTTATTTACAATGAACACATTACTGCACTGAAATGGTGCAGAAGTTAGATTATACTTACACACACACACACACACACACACACACACACACACAGACACACAAATTTTCAGTGAACACATTACTGCACTGAAATTGTGATGAAGTTATGTTGTACTTATATACAAATCAGTTGGTTTTACTAAGAAATTCATCAATGGAGTAGAAGGAGTTGGCCACCAATAAATCCTTTAGGCTTCTCTTAAACTGAATTTCATTGGTTGTTAAGCTTTTTATGGCTGCTGGCAAGTTATTGAAAATGTGTGTTCCTGAATAATGCACACCTTTTTGTACAAGACTAAGTGACTTTAAATCCTTGTGAAGATTATTCTTATTTCTAGTATTGATTCCATGAATTGAGCTGTTGGTTTGAAAAAGTGATATATTTTTAATGACAAATTTCATTAAGGAATAAATATATTGGGAAGCTGTAGTTAGTATCCCTAGTTCCCTAAACAGGCTTCTGCAGGATGTTCTTGAGTTCACACCACATATAATTCTTACTGCACGTTTTTGTGCCCGGAAAACTTTAGCTTGGCTTGATGAATTACCCCAAAAAATAATCCCATATGACATTATGGAATGAAAGTAAGCATAGTATGCCAGCTTTTTCATTTTTATATCCCCTATGTCTGACAAAATTCGCATTGCAAACAGAGATTTGTTAAGACGCTTCAGCAGTTCTGTGGTGTGCTCCTCCCAGTTGAATTTATTATCAAGCTGTAATCCCAAGAATTTAACACTGTCCACTTCTTCCATCTTCTTGTCATCGTATGTTAGACATATACTCTTGGGACACCCCTTACAAGTTCTGAACTGCATGTAGTGTGTTTTTTCAAAGTTTAGTGACAAAGAATTGGCTAGGAACCAGTGATTAATGTCCACAAATATTTTATTGGCTGATCTTTCTAAGACTACACTTGATTTTCTATTTATTGCAATGTTTGTATCATCGGCAAACAAAACAAACTTGGCATCTGGTAATGTTACTGATGAAAGGTCATTGATATACACAAGGTAAAGTAAGGGCCCCAAAATGGAACCTTGTGGACCCCACATGTAATTAGTTCCCAGTTGGATGATGCCTGATAGCTTGATGAGAAGTAAGAAATGCAACTACAAAAGGTGTATTAATGTGGACAACATTTTAACTCTTTGTTAAAAATATTAAACTGGAATTTGGGTAAACACAACACTGTAGATGTGAAATATGAGTCAATTTTAGCTTGCTTTAAGCACAACTATCAAATCACGTCCGCTCTGAAGAAAACAAAAGTAAAAAAAATAGAACTAACATCTAAATAACACATAGGATAACAAATTCTGGGTGGCTACTTAGAAAGTTAATTAAACTAGCAAGGTGAAATCCGCTTGTGAAACAGTATGTCAACCGTTACAAGAAATTGTATAGGAAGGTCATTACTGCAGCAAAAAAGTTAAACAACAATTCATACATCTGTAGAAACAAGGGTACCAGAAAAATAAAATTACTTTGGAAAGTAAGAAAAACAAACTTGGCAAGAAACAACATTGTTATTAAAGGTGAGGCAAAACTATAAATGATCCTTTTAGAAAACCTTAAAAAAACTCAATCATACTGACATTAATCATAATATCTCTATAAATCCTAAAACTATGTTTTCGTATCCTGTAATAGCGCAAGATGAAGTGAACAGTAACATCAAACAACGGTAACATCAAACAACAGTCTTATGGTACTGTAGAGTAAATAACACAGGAAATATATTGATTTTCTGCTTGTAGATATAATTAATGCTTCTTTCAGCACTGGTACTTTCCCTAGACAACTTAAGCTGTCAATAATAAAAGCACTATACAAAACCAGCGATCCTTATGATGTAAAAGTCTTAAGGTCTTTATCAATGCTGCCTTGTTTCTTAAAAATTATTGAAAGAGCAGTATACAAAAGACTTCCTACTGTCCTGAAAAAAAAAGTGGAATACTAGTCAGTGAAAAGATAAAAAAAAAAAAAAAAAAAAAAAAAAGGAAACCAATTGACACAGCTAAATTACATCGATCACAATAAAGTAAACTGTGGGGAGTTTTTAAATTTATACATGGCATTCAGTGTTATTGATCATAGACTATTGTTCAAAAAACTATACTGCTATGGATTCCGTGGTACTGCTCACAGGTACCAGAAAGTAGAAATAGTTCATGGAGGAAACTCATACTTTTATGAACATAAGAAAGTTAGTTACGGAGTAGGCCTACTGGCATCCCAGAGCTAGGTACTCAAATCACTGTTGTTCTTGATATTCATAAATGATTTACCAAGCTATTTAACATACACTGATGCTGTAATGTTTGCTGATGATACAAGCCTCTTTATTAAAGGTCATAATGAGACTGACTTGCACAAAAAAGTGGAAATAACAACACAAGAAGCAAGTTAATAGTTTAGAGATAACAGTTTATTTGTAAATGAAAAAAAAAAATTATGAATGAATTTCAGCCACATACTGAATAACGTAAAGCCCAATATAGTTATGAAGTTAAGTGAACAGATGATATTACAAACTGTAAATACATAGCTTTTAGAAATTTGGCCACAGGAAAATCTAAAGTCGGATAAACATATAGAAGCGTTCAATAAAAAGTTCAGCCAATGCTGCTATGCTTAAAAACTGCTGCAGTGAACAAACAGTAATGTGTGCTTATTACACATTTATGCTTAGTCTATTCCAATATGGTGTCTTGTTTTGGGGTAATTCAAGTCTGGCAGAATGTCCATTTACCATTCAACAATGAGCAATAAGAATAATAAAGGGGCTGCACCTAGGGAGCCTGTAGAGAAATTTTCAAATAATCTTCCATCTACTTATATCTATGAAAGTATCTGGTTTCAGAAACCTCGTCCCTTGTTTTCTTCTTTTAACAGTGAGCTCCATGAATATTTAAAAAGACAAAGAAATGATTCTCACAGAGGAATACATAAGAAAGTCCGTTATCACAAAAGGACAATACATCAACCCAATATTATTTTTGATGTTCTTCCCCTAAGCATTAAAAGGATATCAAAGTTGTGTATTTTTAAACATGAGCTTAAAAATATTAATAAGTGAAAGTTTTTAGAGTGTTAATGAGTACACTAATGTTCAGTCATGTGCCACTGGGTATACTGACTGGGCTGATGTATTGAGTGCTACAGAAGTTGGTTGTTCATAACTAGCAGTGTTATTACCTAGGACTCCAACCAAAACCGGTTAATCTATTAGTACTTACTCATACTAATACCAAATCGAAAGTGAAGTTTAGAGGAGAAAGTTTTGAACCAATCCTCATAAAAGTAGGTCTCAGACAAGGTGACTGCCTATCACCATTACTGTTAAATGGCGCACTGGAATAAATACACTGAGCTAATAAACATCATAGGATAGCGACATGCACTGTTATGCCCCAGAATAATATTCCTGGTGGACACTAAAAATTCTACCTTAGCAGCTGGAAGCCAAACTGCCTCTGTGAATGACCAACAGACTGCCACTAAGGGGAATTTCTGAGTAAATGGTAGTAAACATGGAAGTTATAACAGCGCGGAGTAATGACCACTGCAACAGTTAATATTCAAGCCCTAATCCAGCAGAAAAGAGCCTCTGAAAGCTGAAGTTATCAAAGTCTGAAGTCAGTAGAAGAGCTGACAGTGAGTGAAAACCAGAACACCTACACTACCACAGAGTGCTTGGAAAGTGTCAACGCAAATAACCAGACCTTCTTAACAAATGTCTCATTGCTGAGTGCTGACCATCCAGTGCATAGTCTCAGCACTTGTGTCAGTTTCAGCTATACAGTGAGAAAGAAGGCTATGGAGATCAACCCTCAGCATGCCTAGCTGTCTTTGATATCATATGTGGAACCACGAGTTCTACTGGAAGGGCACTGCTGTTGCCAGCTGAATCCAAGGCAACACTGGTGGAGCACAGAGGCTGTCACCACCCTGCAGACCTACTGGAGGCTTCACATTAGTGATCTGGACGCTCTCTGTCATCCATTTTTGAGGGGGGGGGGGGGGGTACTGCTGTTGCTCATTCTGTTTCTGTGTCAAACACCGATACTGCTGGCTCCTGTCTCCTAAACAGGGGCTGAGAGCTGACCCCTGTGTGCCAGTGAGTACTTCAGGTGGAACTATGGTCTGATTCCTGAGTGCAGATCTTCAATATCAACAAGTGCACTCTGGACATCGATATGTAGAGCTGGAGGCCACCACAGTCCACAGACCGACGGCTGCCCTGTGGTGTAACAGCAACCACCCGACACTTCGCTGGCCTGGCAGTACTGCAAGATGAGTGCATGCTGGCCTTTGGCTTCTGACGAGGCACTGCTCTGCCAGCCCAGCTGTGGCACATCACTTTGGAAGACAGTCCTGTATTATTTCATAATAAATTTGCTATGTCAATTATGTTTTCTTGGCACTCTTCAGCATAAATAAGTTCTCACCACCCCATCCTGTCCGGCTCCATCTTGATGAACTATACACTGAGATGACAAAAGTCATGGGACAGGGAAATGTACATATACGCATGATGGCACTGTTGCATACACACAGTGTAAGAGGGCAGTACATTGGCGGAGTTGTCATTTCTACTCGGGTAATTCATGTGAAAAGGTTTCTGAAGTGGTTATGGCTGCACAACAGGAATGAACGGACTTTGAATGTGGAATGGTAGTCAGAGCTAGATTCATGAGACATACCATTTCAGAAATCATTAGGGAATTCATTATTCTGAGATCCACAGTGACAAGAGTATGCTGTGAACACCAAATTTCAGGAACTACCTCTCACCGTGAATAACACAGTGGCTGTTGGCCTTCACTTAATGACCAAGAGTAGCAGTGTTTGCATAGAGTTGTTAGTGCTAACAGACAAGTAACACTGCATGAAATAACCACAGAAATCCACGTGGGATGTACAACAAATGTATCTGTTAGGACAGTACGGTGAAATTTGGTATTAATGGGCTATGGCAGCAGACCATTTGCAGCCATTCATGGACTTCGTTCCCAAACAACGATGTCTTTTCACCGGGCCACAATTGTTCGTAATTGCTTTGAAGAATATTCTGGACAATTTGAGCAAATGATTTGGCCACCCAGATCACCCAACATGAATTCCACTGAACATTCGTGGGAAATAATCAAGAGGCCAGTTCATGCACAAACTCATGCACAAGCAACACTTTCACAAATATTGATGGCTATACAGACAGCATGGCTAAATATTTCTCCAGGAAACTTCCAACAACTTGTTGAGTCCATGCCACATCAAGTTGCTGCACAAAGCTGTGTAGATTTCCCACAACTTTTGTCACCTCAGTGTAATGAGAGAATGGTACAAGAATAAAGCAAAGAACATAAGAATTGGAAGTTCGAAAAATGATATAAGTTGAAATTGCTTGGATGTGTAGATGACCTTGCTCTCCAAGCAAACAGTGTTCAAGAAACCAGACAAGAAGTTGAATCACTACACGAAATAGCATGGAAAATTGCCCTCAGAATATTGTTTTGAAAAAAACCATGGTTATGCTAATGATCCACCACTTGCAAACAAAATTGCAATAGAAGAACTGGAACTTAAAATTTCTGATAAATTTAAATATATAAGAAAAATCATAACATACACTCTAAATGAGAAACCAACATAGTGAAACAAAATAATAAAACTGAACACAGCAAATTACATTACAAAAACACATACAACAAAAATGGCCTATCCATAGTTGCAAAATTAAAACATTATAAAACAATTACATAACCAGAAATAACATACACAGCTGCAACCATCTCAAACAACTAATACAGCAGAAACTGGAGAAATACTAACGGAAGAAAGAAGAATAATTAGGACGTGTATAAATAAACAATATCAAGTAAATGGGAATTGGAGAATAGGTTCAAATGAAATACTATACAAGGAAAGAGAACCAATAATGAGCATGATAAGGAAGAAATGTATATCATTCTTCGAATATCTGATGGGAACACCAGAAAACAGAATTAATAAGAGAACAACAGAAAACATGTGGAAATAGTAAGGGCAACACTAAATATAGATTACACAAATTGAGGAAGTGAAAGACAACTTCAAATTACAGTAGGTGATCTAAAAAACAAAACAGAAACCCAAATTACAGCAAGATACACAAACCAGACTACATACAAAGATCAATAAAAGGACCACAGAAGAGTGATCTCTGATGAAGAAAGAATATATGATAATAATAATAATAAAAATAGTAATAATAATAATAATAAAATGCTGCTTAAGGCAGTGTCAATGATGTGATAAAGTGACTGTAATTTATCCATTTTTGTATACACGTAAAAAATTAATTAACCTGCCAGTATAGAGTTGTTGTTGTTGTGGTCTTCAGTCTAGAGACTGGTTTGATGCAGCTCTCCATGCTACTCTATCCTATGCAAGCTTCTTCATCTCCCAGTACTTACTGCAACCTACATCCTTCTGAATCTGTTTAGTGTATTCATCTCTTGGTCTCCCACTACGATTTTTACCATCCACGCTGCCCTCCAATACTAAATTTGTGATCCCTTGATGCCTCACAATATGCCCCACCAACCGATCCCTTCTCCTAGTCAAGTTGTGCTTGTCTAAACTATTTATCGTCTACGTTTCACTTCTATACACGGCAAAACTCTATAAAAATACTTTCAGAAACGACTTCTTGACACTTAAATTTATACTCGATGTTAACAAATTTCTCTTCTTCAGAAACACTTTCCTTGCCATTGCCAGTCTACATTTTATATTCTCTCTACTTTGACCATCATCAGTTATTTTTCTCCCCAAATAGCAAAACTCCTTTACTACTTTAAGCCTCTCATTTCCTAATCTAATTCCCGCAACATAACCCGATTTAATTCAACTACATTCGATTATCCTTGATTTGCTTCTGTTGATGTTCATCTTATATCCTCCTTTCAAGACACTGTCCATTCTGTTCAGCTGCTCTTCCAGGTCCTTTGCTGTCTCTGACAGAATACAATGTCATCGGCGAACCTCAAAGTTTTTATTTCTTCTCCATAAGTTTTAATTCCTACTCCGAATTTTTCTTTTGTTTCCTTTACTGCTTGCTCAATATACAGATTGAATAACATCGGGGAGAGGCTACAACCCTGTCTCACTCCCTTCCCAACCACTGCTTTCCTTTCATGTCCCTCGACTCTTATAACTGCCATCTGGTTTCTGTATAAATTGTAAATAGCCTTTTGCTCCCTGTATTTTACCCCTGCCACTTTCAGAATTTGAAAGACAGTATCCCAGTCAACATTGTCAAAAGCTTTCTCTAAGTCTACAAATGCTAGAAACGTATGTTTGCGTTTCCTTAATCTATTTTCTAAGATAGGTCGTTAGGATCATTATTGCCTCACATGTTCCAACATTTCTACGGAATCCAAACTGATCTTCCCTGAGGTCAGCTTCTACCAGTTTTTCCATATGTCTGTAAAGAATTTGTGTTAGTATTTTGCAGCTGTGACTTATTAAACTGATAGTTTAGTAATTTTTACATCTGTCAACACCTGCTTTCTTTGGAATTGGAATTATTATATTCTTATAGAGTGTTATAGAGTATTAAATAGGCCTAATTAATGATATCTTGTTTTTATGTACTTAACATATATGTGATTCACTATTGTATTTGGTTACTTCACTGTCTTGTCATAAACTTAAATAATGTAAACTTTAATTTGCTTGATCTACAGTACACATTTCGTTTTTAAGATTTGTTCACTTACACTATTATATGAGATCCTTTTATTCATTTCTTTGTTTTCTGAATTGCATATGATAAAATGGATAGTTAATAAATAAATAGATAATCATCATTGTCATCTTGATATGTGCCTCGCCTGCCTTTGCTTTTAACAGCTGTTTTCACTTTGGCATACAACTACAAATGAGTGTTCTTAAGCTTGCCCTGATTTAGCATTACTTCATGTGTTTTGACTGGAGGATTAGGTGGTCTTAGAGAAGGTGGGGCATCAGTGCAGTTCTTGCTAGAAAAGAATAGCAAACCCACTAACACCTCCATATGACAAAAGAGAGTGAGATAAAACTTTACTTTTCTGGCTGAATCCAGGTGTGCCTTTTAGATCCAGCCCACATTTGAACTCAGCTCGTTTCAGAGAAGTGGCAGGGAGCTGTGAGTGGGGAAGAGTGCTTTTTTACTTTTTTAGTATCCTTCATTCCCTATCATTGTAGCATTTCGTCCTTAAGTGGCAAATCCCAGAAAGATGGGGCAGAGGGGTCCCAATTAAGAATATTTGGGAGGGAGTTCCCAAGCCTGGCACTTACCTAAACATAAAGAGAAGCCCCAGAAACTTTGGTAAAAACTGGGGGTTTGTGACGGCTTTCAATCTGTTTTTGGAACAATGGGATATCTAGGCTTCTCCAGTTCCAGCGCATGCCTGACAACCAAGAGAAATCCCCTAATGGTCAATAAAGAGGCGGAGTGGGATTGGGCCACCTTTTGTTTTGAACTAATGCTGTCCGTTTGCGTGTGTGTGTGTGTGTGTGTGTGTGTGGAAATAAGTAAGTGTTCTCCATAAAATCCTTATGTAATAGAGAGAGAGACGAAGTTCTTAATTGTAGACCTACGATTACTGTGACAGGCTTCCTCCATCCATTTAATTCCCGGTTGCCCAAAGAGACAAAAGTATATATTTTTCAAAATGTGTTCGTCTGCACTCATATTGTTTTTTTTTTCTTTTTTTTCCTATCCTACAATATGACAACTGATGTTTAACATTACCTCTCGTTACAGTAGCTGATGCTTGCGTTGTCTATCGTTAACGGTAGTGGTCTAGAATTTCTTCCTATTTTGTATAGATCGGAGTTTATCGTTAGGTATCTCTTTCGATAGAATTTACACTCTCTTCGCTAAATTAATAAAGGCGCCAGAATTAAAAACAGGAAGTCGCTTTGCACAAAGAGCTTCGAATCACAAAACTAACAGTATTTAATGTTTTTATTCTCTTTCTGTAATCGGTAAACAGCCAAAGAAGTTTTAGTTCACTAACAAGAGCCGAATGACGTTCGGTATTTTGCGTCAAAAAATTTACTACTGCTGTATAGTGTTGCAGCTGAACCAATGGTAAGAATTTTCAAAACGTTTTTTTGTGCCTGTCTGAAACCACATTAATAATGAGGATAATAATCGCAATACTTTCAAATATTCCATACAGATACTCAATCTACCTATTGCCCCAAAAAATTTCTTCATAGTAACTTAATAGAGTCCTGATAGTCCTTAACATTACAAAACTTTTCACTCGTCTTCCACGGTGTAAGATGTGCCACTAGTCTGTCCCATCCCGTCTTGCTGAATTCACTTCTTATATATCCTTTCATTGCCGCGCATCTGATCTGTTTGGAGGGGGTTACAAACACTTTCTGAATGTGCTGTCGTCTACAGTAGACCTAATTTACGTTGTACTGCTGTAAATAGACTCCTATACCGAAGAAAAATATTCACCCAATCCGTTTCTGGTTACGTTAACGATAAAGCTGTGTTAACTGTAACGCAAGTGCGCATTCTCGAGCCAAGAGCACACTGTCTGAACTGCAACTGCTGTCTTAAAAGTGATCCGTGGAAATCGTATTATAATTGCCGTGCTAGTACGAAATACAAATTTCATTACTGATATCCTCATTAACGACACGCTCATTCAGCTTCATTCTCTTTACTGTGATTAAATTGTGTTACGTTTTGCAGCACGTATCCCATTTCGTCTCAGCCTACTACCCACATTAATTTTCCAGTTGATAAACTTCAGGACGATACGTAATGGATACCGCAAATCCTTGTTTTCGTTCTACGCTAGAAAACGGAGAGGAAAGAGGTATAGGGTTAACTATAATTGGTGTGCTTAATGTATTTACATGCATTGCATAAAAAAGTACAGTTTTCAGCGCATAAACTATGGTTTGCAGGACTTTCAAGTTTGTTTGTTATTTGCAGAAAAGTACACAGTTTCCCAATATACTCAGTCAAGAGCACAGTGCACAGGCGTTTACAGGGATTGAAGAGATGGTAGAAAAGTTCGTCCTGCGAGAATTGTGTGCTACGCATGCCGGCCAGTTCGGAGCAGCTGATCAATATACTGGCTGGCTCGTGTAACGTCAGGCTGAAGACAGGCGCAGCCACGACATTCTGCCCCAACTTGCTATATCTGTCACACTCATCCGCGAAAGACACTTTCTCTTAACACATACACAGTAACAAGCAACAATTATCCGAACACATCGGCCTCACCATCCGCGTGACACCGTCGTTACGCTTATTATTGGGTGCCACACGTCTTATCTCGGCCTATCTTTCGCTCCCAGTACGTGTACGACATTGGTCCTCTTGTCCTCTAGACGTGATCGAGCCTTGCCAGCCCTCTCCCGAAGTCTCTGCACTGCAGCCGTCCTGCTACGGCGCCAACTAAGAGTGAGAAGTGAACGTCTTACCTTCTGTAGTCGAGCAACAGCTGTAAGGAACGCACTAAAGACCACAACGACCAGCATGTTCAGTCTATGGTACGCTTTCCTCGCCTACAGAGCGTTGAGGTAAGTAGAAACAATTACTTCTTCCTCCTACTGCTTTTTTTTTAGTGCGGAGCTACAATAACCTATTGAGTTTCGCGACTAGCATTGGCGTTTCTAAATATGATTGAAAGTTATCACTCAAATTCAGTCATTACTGAATGACGGTGGAGTAACGTTGTGTAGGCCATGCAGCTGGTTTCTGCCTTGTATATAAACGCAGCACAGCTTCACATGGATCAAAAACTGACGTGAAGGAAATGGTGCTTGCAGTTCTTTGTGAGGAACATTCTAGTAGTCGCTAATATTGCACTAAACTGTACACAACTTTGCTAGTGGCAGAACACTATACGTGTAATAGGAGATTCCTGTCGAATATGTTGTGGTTTTTGTTACATAGCTACATTGCATATTTTACAGCCGTGACTGTTACCGTTAATAACTATGCTTCACAGTAACTTTTGCGACAAGTAACATTACTGGAAACGCATTTATTAATAGCTTCTGTGTTTCTTTGCATAATGTTAGCCAAGAACCATTTAACTTCACGAGGAAGCGTAGATTCGTATATCAACTTTAAAAGGCTTTTTGGAAATGTATCAAGCAATACGAAAACATCAGTTCCCTAAACTGTCAGTATCGGTTTCTTTCGAATATACATTCATTGTTCTTGAAGAAGTACAACGTTTTCGTAATTTATTGTTTTTAAATCTGCATTAATGCATCCCTCTGTTTGTAGCAGTTGTATAAACGGAGTACTTACGAAGTTATACAAAGCTTTCTGCACTCAAATTGCTCAAATATTACATTAATAACCACACAGAATTATTTTAAAACACTGCTGAATTTTCCTGCAGCATAGCTGTCGTTGTGCACTGCTGTCAAATAAACTGTTCGTAAATGGCATTCGTGGTACCCGTGTATAAATAGGGTCTGAGAAAGAGCAGACAGTCGGTGCTTGGGAAAGATCCAAATTTCGCGCCTCAGCTCAGGCGAGTGTCTCTTATTGCCGCTAGAGGTCAGGCCACGTCTGCATTCAGAGCTCCAGCTCGAGGTGCTCGTCAACAAAGAATGAAACAATTTGGTTATACCGTTTTTACCGAGGGACACTTCCAGTATGTACTACACCTGCTATCTGACATTCGTCCACATCTGAAAATTTTCGGCAAAGTCGAGCGCAGAAATAAGGCGAATTTTATTATTTTGAAACAGAACAACCAAAACAAAACTGATTACATCATTTACTTATTACAGACATTGTTTATTGTTTTCTTTTGAATTTTCTGAAACGATATATTATGGCACTGCTGATGTGCTTTTTTGTCTACCTTCTTACCCGTCTCATCGACAGAAATTTCACACTGAGTATGAAAAGATATTATTTTAGTCATTCTTCAGGTAAAACTACGGTACCGAAACACATTTTCTGTCGGAAAATCATGTCCACAATAAACATGTTCGATAGCACACTGTTCCAGTGGGTGATTGTTGACTTTAAGCATCTAGTTTTACCACTAACAAATTAATTTGAGTAAATTCGTGTAATTACAGATGAAGCTGAAGATCAAAAACTTAAAACATCCAGGAATACAGAAGCAAATTTATTAATAAATTTATAAAAATGAAGGAAGGGAGAAGTTTATTTCAACTAAAATGTCTTTTGTCTGTCCACAACGATTGATTAGCGGCTGGAGTAAAGTAATTGCTTGAAAAAAATCTATCAGTTGAGTTTAGCCTTATTAGTCGTCAACAGAAGAAATAGGAAGTGCTTGCTATGGCATCGTGGTCACGAAGTGAGATTCGGGCAGTTTTGCGGTACAAATTCGAGCGTGGTTTACACATAGACCAGTACTCTGAAGAAATGACTCTTGCACTTGGTGATGTGCGTCCACATCGTACAACTATATTCAGATGATAAAGAGAATTCCAAAGAGGGAATTTCACTCTAGAGGACGCTGAGAGGACAGGGAGCCAACGATCACTAGTTACTGAGGAAAACATTGATGCTGTAAGGGAAAATGCTAGATGAAGACAGGTGAGTGACCTATAAGCAGATGGAGAATGCTTCAGGGCTAAATGCACCAGCATTTCGTTCGATTCTGCATGTCATAAGCAAGTAAAGAAACTTTGTCTCTTGGTACCGCATAAACTGACGGAAGAGCAGATGACACGACGTGTGACTTGGTGCCGGGAGATGTTAAAGAAGTTTTCTAAGTTACAATCTCAGTATGTGAATAACATCGTGACAGGTGACGAGACGTGGCTGCACTATTATGAGGTGCCGACTAAGATGCAAAACAAAGTTTGTGTCTTTGAAGATGACGACACACCCGATGCTGTCAGAAAATCCCGACCATTAAAGAAGAAAATGATAACTGTTGGCTGTTTTTTTTTCCCCCAAGTGTAGTGGAATTGTGGAGCATGTTGGTTGAGCACACAGAAGAGCCACTGCTAAATGGTACACTGAACAGTGCCTGCCCAAAGTCATCCAATCTTTGAAGAACCTTCAACCGAAGTCAAGAATGGACACTTGATTCCTCCCATCACGACAAAGCTCCAGCTTACCGCGCCAAAGCATGCACCGAATATTTGTGGAATATAGGACTGAAACTTCTCGAGCACTCTCCTTTCAGTCCAGACCTCGCTCCTTATGACTTTGCACTGTTCCCGCATGTGAAAATAAAGCTGAAAGAAGTGCAGTTTTCAAGTGATGAGGACCTCCTGAGGGCTTGGGACGACGAGTGTGGCATACTTCCTACAGAAACTTGGGAAAACTGGTTTAGGGATTGGTTTCGAAGGATGGAGAGGTGTATTCAATGTGGCGGAAATTACTTCGAAAAAATTAAATAAATAAAGCTGTATTGCAAAGCTTTCCTAGTACCCTTTGTACGATGCCGGCTGGACACGCAATGCCATTTGACACTTTACCGAAAACAACAAATAAGCAGCAACGTTAAATACTCACGCGCTTAATAGGCTGTTCCCGTAACTGGCCGTTTTATTACATCGTTACTAGTCAATAAGTCTTACGATTTTTAGTCGTGTTTCGCAGGCTTCCCTTAACCATGAGCAATTTCGGGGTTTATCTAACAAGGACCATAAACGATTAAAGAGTTTCAATTGTTACGTAATTATCTGAGGCCTTCAGTTCTAACAATCGGAGCCCTCTTTTTTCCTCGCGTCTTCTGATGATGTCTTGGTGATAAGTCGAAACTGGCAATGATACCATTTGAGTGACATCAGACCGAAATATGTAATAAAAAATTAAATATTTATTCACACGGATACATTAGAGCGGCTAGTGCTGTTAAAAATTAGATTAGTATGAAATGCTGAGTTTTGTTGTTATCGGTTTCAAAATATTGAAAGCGGCGACATACCCAGACAATGAATACATGAGAATAATCTAAGTATTTCACCTAACCGTACCTGAAGATGGATAATATCTTCCGAAATATGTAGTGTGAGAAATAATGCAATACAACAGCGAAGATCGAACATTTTATTACTAGTTAAGCCACATGCTGTGGTTGGCACCATTCCATTACGGAAATGGACAACTGTATGAAAACGTAACTTTATTTGTCTAAAACTGTTGTTTCATGACCCTCTTACAAGCCTTCAAAAAACCAACAAAGATAGTGGAGCGGCTTTTGGAGTCAAGTCAGAAGGTAGAACTAGCTCCACCGCAACAGTTTGTCTTGGTCCCTCCATTTACGAGCATACACAGACTGCAAACCTACCATAAGCTTGCGCGGGAGTCTGTGGACTTTTTTAACGCTTAAGAAACTAAAGTCAAAGGGATAATCAACCGTTAAAAGGAGCGATACCCAGCAATAATCGATACACTCATTATCAGCTAAACTGAGCACTGACAGTAAACTATGTTAGATTCACTTGTTGTATTATAAGGAGATGCTTATGACTGATGTTATTACTCACCAAAATAATATGATGTTACAATACAATGTATTTATTTTTTGTGGTGGGAAGGGGAGGGAGGGGGAGGGTTCAGAAGGGATGACTGTGCGAGGTGTGGCGGGGAGACAGAGGGCGTAAAATGAATTATTCTCACACGACACCAAAATACCCTGCTCATATATAGTAAGCGTAGTACACATACTATTGTCGTTATCATCAATATAATTATTATCATCGCCTCAATCTACAAGATTTTTTCTTACGAAGATGATGAAAAATCTTAAGACGACCAGTTTGGTCTATACCAGGGGTCTCCAAACTACGGCCCGCTGTTACGTCTTGCAGTAATAGTGTTGCTAACAATGATTTTGAGATTTCGTTAACTTTGCAGGACGCTTTCGTGAAGAATGTGCAGTGACATACTTTTTTGTCGGTGAAATTCGCCAGAATAAAAGACGCCAGAATTTCGGTCAGGTACGTCCACCAATCAAAATTATGTAATTAAATAAAAATCGTAGTTCGTTTCAGTGCTAGCTATTCCCACAACCTTAGATTTTTGCGATTTCATCTTTCCTTTAGCCTTACATTACGGTGATCATGGAGTGCTAGGGTGCTTTAATCCCTTTGGGTAGATCTTGGCCCTTATGACTTCGTGGAGGAGTCAGTGTGGCCCGCGGACTAAAAAGTTTGGAGACCCCTGGTCTATACGGCTGATCATCAATTGTCTTGCACGTACTATGTTCAGATTTTGAGGTGATGGAGATACTTAGCGACAGTTAAAGAAGCTAAATTACTTGAGTCTCAGGACAATGGCGATGCACTTCGTTAGTCGTGATGTATCGATTCTGCTTAATGGTGCATTTCGTCTTTTTCTTCTCTCCATTGGCCATGATAACAACAGTACCTGATTCTCAGGGCAATAACGACGCACTTCGTTAGTTGTGAAGTATCGATTCTGTTTAGTGATGCGTTTCGCCTTTTTCTTCTATCCATTGGTCATGATGACTCGGCGTCCTTAACATCCGATTGTCCATTTTTGTACATTAACCAACACTATCCCACACTGATCGCATTATGGTACTTTCGCCATTTACTGCAACAATTATAAAACCGATCTCGCGACGCCTATAAATAAAATTTTCCACCCGTCAGAAACGAACCGCCTCACATAGTCACAGTTTTCATTGACAGAGTTTGTACGAGGAAGTCTGCGGTGGTTATTACGTGTTTGCTGTACGTGCAATATTTCTTGAACGGCTGCCAAAATATTTCCACGCACGTAACGCCTGAATTCTGCACATCACAGGCTATACCAGGTCTCTTTGAATAGATGTTGTTCCATTTACATTGGCTCTGGGAGGGGAGGAGGATTAACGTTTTAACGTCGCAGTCGCGTCGAGGCCATTAGAGACAGAGTAATAGCTCAGATAGAAGAGGAATAAAGCAGGGTGACGCCATGGTACTTTTGAGAAACCAGGCTCGTCCAGTACACTACCAACACTATGTCGCTAAAAGTCGACAGACACTCATTGCACTCTATGCTTCCGACGGTGTGTAAGTGTAGGAACTATGCGGTGATAGTATATTATGTTTTCTCTCAAAATAAATCAACGCTAGTTAATGAGTAAGTTTAAACAACAAATGGAGGGACTAAGAAATTCAGGAGCGCCTGTCAGAGAATTATGGTAGTCACTATCTCGAAGCACAGAATTCATGACGTTATACGAAGCGGAAATGTCAGAGAAATCTGAATACATGTCATTTACATAGACCTAAGAATTTAACGGATACTAGCCGTCGAATTCTAATGTAGGGAACGGTCGACAGTTCTCCTCGTCAGTTACCGTATTCCTACTCATGCACAGAGAGACAAATGACAAAGCCATATGTGGAGAGGCAATATGCTTTGGTATTCTCGGTCACGCTGCTGCCCGAAGGCCATTGAACCAAGTATAAATGTTTGACGTTGCTTTGTCAAAGCGATGCAAACAATTCTGTCGCTGGTCTGCGAAACAGTGGAGGGTTTTCTGGAATTATGAATCCCTGTGGCTCTCTTAGGGCCGTATGTGGACGTGACGAACAGTGTTGCCTGACTGTTTTGCAGTCACAGTAAGATTAAGTCCGTATTCCATGTCTGTATCTGGTTTTTTCTCTGATTTGATATCGTATCAGTAGTTTTAGAGGTTGGCGATATCGTACTTATGATAGCATTTCCGGCAGTGTTCAATGACCCGCACAGCAGTAACAGGTTGGAATTGTAATTTGTGTCAACATGACAATATCTCTGTCCACACAAGAAACATTCATCAAGGACTCGCTGGATTAGCCTTTTCAAACCCTGGACTGGATCCCGCCAGACGTCTTTTGAATGAAGTACAGCTTCTTTTGCGTGCCATATCAATCCGTCCAAATATTCACCATGCTGCAGGAGAAATCGGAGTCAAATTTGCCTTTTTTATATTAGAACTTAGTGGAAAGATGTCCTCTGAGACTGAACAGTTATAAGAGAAAGTCCTACACGTTATTACTTTTACGGTTGCTGTGTTGCTGTTTTTGGAGTGGTCGTTGGGCGTTTAGAGACGTTTCTTCGTCTAGTGTAGCTCGACCTTGCCAGCACAGTCGGAAGACTGCACGTTTCCATAACGGCGTACATCATCTGCTCATGTCGTTTCGTTAACATATAAATGATAAGCTGCAGAACACACATTTCACTCTTTACAAAAAACTGGAATAATATAAATAATTTCTCAAGAGTTGATAGCAACTCTCTTCCGGGGCATGTAACATTGCATTTCACTGCCTTTACGAAGTACAGCCAGAAAAGTGCCATTTCATATCCATACTTTCCATACCAATATTATAAATGCGAAAGCAACTCTTTTACGCTTTAACGATAAAACCACCGAACCGATCTTGATGAGATTTGGTATGGAGATAGCCTGATAACTGAGGAAGAGCATAGGCTACTTTAGAAAGTGTGTATACAACATATTTATTGATTTGAAGAATACAACGCGAAATATGGATTACTCTTTGAAAAAGCTGTTTACTCTTCGGCTTTAGAACTTCACCACATTTGTGAAAATGTATTTATTGCTTGACAATTGCTGCATAATACTACTCAACGTAATGAATACAATGCTTATACAATCCTCTACTTGTTTAATTAATACAGTGCTTATACAATCCTCTACTTGTTTAATTAATACAATGCTTATACAATCCTCTACTTGTTTAACTCACACTTCCATACTAATATAAGCGACAGCACGTCGCATTTTAGCCGCTCGGCGTCTCGCGTCTGTTATATGTTCTGAGAAGCTTAATAATTCGGATGAACAGGTCGTGGTCATGTGGTTAACCTTCTTTCCTGGGTTCGATTACAGGCGAGATCTTTTTTTCCGCTCACGACTGAGTGTACATGTGTTGTCGTCGTCATTATTTTATCATCATTGGCGCAAAAACCTCTGAAGTGGCCTCAAATAAAAAGAGATGCACCACGCTCCCGGAAGGAGCTGTTAAGACTTTTCTTTCAAATTTGCTCTGAGCCAAAATCCTTAAAAATAAGAGAGTTGCTGCAATAATCTTCTCTGGAATAGCAGCCACGCTGTTCAATAGCGGCCAAACGACGCATTCAGTACCTAAGCTGCAGGTGAACTTAGTCACGTAGATATATTTATTTGTATTTGTATTTTAATAAAAATAGTGATCGTGTACGAATGTGCAATGGTCTGACAGACTCTGGTCATAATAACTAAAGACACACCGTCAGATGAAGTAAACGCATGTTTAAAGGCGCCAACATGTTAAAAATTTAACTTAACAACAAATATGCTCGTGCAACTACACCGTGACACAGAATTTGCATTATATGCGGGATGCTCTTCCGAAAATCGGCGAAGATCGTATTGCCACAGATGCAAAGGGCATGATTACATTACATCGTGAAATATATAATATTGTTCATCGAAAATAAGAGTTGGTTTGAAAAAATTATCCTGAATTACAAGCAAATATAAGAAATAACAATTGGCTGTGTGCAAGGGCAATTATGAGGCCCAGTAATGAATTTATAGTACAGCTAAACGAAAAAATTATTTTACAGTTACAAGAAGATGATGAAGAGTATCTCTCTGTCGGTAAATACAGAAACTGAACGAGTCGTCTGTTACCCTACAGAGTTTATTAAATCTTTGCAATTGTCATGAGTGCCTTCTCATAAACTGAGGTTAAAGATTGGTGTTCCAGTCCTCTTAATGAGAAATGTTGATGCGACCAGAATGTGTAACGGCACGCTCTTACAAATTACAAATCTGAGCCAAAATATTGTTAGGGGTGATATAATGAGCAGCTCAGCTAAAGGAGAAAGTGTTTTGATTCCACGAATCTCAGTTAATACCATCGGATTTGGCTTTTCAGTTTAAAAGATTGTAATTCCCGTTAAAAATTGCTTTTGGGATGGCCATAAATAAAACCCAACGGCACACACTCAATGTGCTTTTAGAAAAAAAATGTGTTTTTGTCATGGAAAATTCTGTGTGGTGTATTCCCATGTGTCCACCCCACAAAACCTGTACGTCCTTGCAAAAGAAGGCAAGACCAAAAACATTGTTTATACAGCTTTGCTGAGCTAAAATCTTGGAATAAATAATTTATAAGGAAGAAAAAAGTTGTAGTTTTTAGTATTTTAAACTAAGATTCGACATAAGGCAAAAATTAAAAACACACTCATTACGTACCCATACACAAGCACTACAAACATTTAGTCATACACACGTAGGATCCATACCCAACTATTTATAAATTACTAGCACAATTTTGTTATCCACGTTTAATGAGGCCCATAGTTGTATAGTAGACACGGGCATTGCTCGAGAATTTCACCGTGTCAGGAGAACCGCTTTTTCTGGCGGTGCATTAACTGTTTGATACTTGTCATTTATCTTATCTACAATTTCAGTTACGTGATCGGAACGTTTCGTAATCGCTCGCGTTATAACCTATAGCTACTTGAACTTCGCGCCGTGTTCCCGACGCGACTCAGCAATGAGATGGTGAAATATTATTAATGTTTTACACTTACAGAATGGTACTAGCGTGATATCAGTACATTTTCCAATCATTACACAAAGTCTTAATAAGGAAAGAGTGGACTTTCGAACAACGTTCTTGAGATAACGTTTGGTCGTACAAATCTGCATTTCTCTGAGCTTAGAGTTTATGTGTGCTTCATAACTACTGTAGGCTGTAAGTGAAATTACTGTAGCAAATTCATCCTAGATGTGGGTTTACGTACTTGTGTGCTGAAATCTCTTCCACCGCACGATGCTCACTTTTATTTGATAAGTAGTTACTTGATCCCATTTTATAGATACCACATGGAATAGATTACGGTGGCCCCTAGTTCAAAAAGATGACTAAATTTAGTAAAGTTGTTACCTTTCTAACAGACTGTTGGGGCAATAACCTTCTTAGAAAAACAACGACACACTCTACCTACAAATGCTGACATTAGTGACCAAACCTGGACAAAGTAATAGGTGAAGCCAAACCCAAGTGTTCAGAGTTCCTTCTTAAACTGGTATTTGCCATTAAGGAAACATCAAACCTCAAACTGTTCTAAACACAAGATGAAAGTTATTAAAATTTTATTTGGAAATGTGATCCACCTAATGTTCTCCTGACGATGAATTTATCCATTCTTAACTCTTTCAGTAATCACATATCGTGAAAATTCATCAAACATTTTGATAAAGATATGAAAACGACTGTACAAAACTTTTGTATCACTTAATCAATTGAATGATTTATCATCGTATTATCTTCAGGCAAATAACTTCGCAAATCACGTTTCCTGGGCTCTCTTGTTGTTCCGTCCCCAAATCTGAGTATGTCTCCTTGTTACATCAGTATTATTTTATTTCTGTTACTCATTCCGGACTAAATATTTCACAAGAATGTCGTGAGACGACATATTCACAGATTGCGACTTTCAATTAAATAGCCACTATTCCGGTATTCTCCCGCATGACAATAACGCAACTTGGAAAAACTTAACCGCTGCATAATCCGACAACTCTGTATGGCCTTCGTTATGCATACAATTGCGCGACGACATGTGGTTATGAAAAGAAGTACATATGCGAAGCATCAAGGGCTGTGGAACTAGGTATAAAAGTCAGTCTGGATCAATAGAATGATTGTGCCCAAGCTACAGTTTTTAACTGCAAGCGGAAGAAAACGGCGTTTACAGGTAGGAGTTCGGAGGAGGCCGGCGTGAGTTAAGAAATTTAGAACCAATTTCGGTAGAAATGATGTCAGGGCCTTTCGACTCGCGGTTTCAGCGTTGAGACCGGCCGTGTCACGCGGGAAACATAAACAAGCCACCTCAGGTGCACAATAAACAGAAATATTTTACTTCTCAGTTGTTCGAAAACATTTCTGCTCTTCCCGCTCCCAGCCACGGTTGCCAGGTATTGCGCTTTATCTGACCCTTGGCTATCTTCGCTTAGAACAGTAGTCAGTGTAAATTTCTGGCAACTGGCGATTAAATTTGACTAGTAAAAGAATTGGTTGGAGACTTAACGCGGATTTTCTTTTACTTGAAAGTAAATAAGACGAATTAAAGCATTCCATCTTGGGACATCATTGTTAACGATACTGGCTTAACATACGATACTTTACCTGTCGTTGTCAAAGCTGATGTTGCTAAAAACCGTGACACTGTACTAACAAAACAACGGTACTCCCTTCTTACTTGCGCTGGTCTTGCATTCTTCTTGGTGAAGCAATAATCCTAGTTCTCGCTGTCGTCGCCTATTGTTATTATTACGTTAGAGGGGGGGAGTTCATGCGAGCACTGTAACTGATGTTAGAAATTACTGACAAGGAATCTCTTGAGAGCAAGGTCGCAAAAGGCCAATGATATTTACGGCATTCGACGCTCCGGACCTTGTCTACCATGCAACTACAAATTAGTTGCTAATGACAACAGGGGGCGGGAGTGGAGGTATCCAATAGTGAGCAAAGCATGAGGCTATGGAGCGTCGTTAAACTGCTTAGTCGACGAGTAACTCACAAAATGCTACAGTGCTAGTGGTGTTGATACAAAACAGCGCAACGGCAACGATAAACAAAGCAAACATTGCATTATATCTGCAACAACAGTTGCCGAAGTTGACATTTCGTCAGAAAGGAAACCAAGGAATTTCGCAGAAATGGCTCTGAGCACTATGGGACTTAAACACCTGTGGTCATCAGTCCCCTAGAACTTAGAACTACTTAAACCTAACTAACCTAAGGACAACACACACATCCATGCCCGAGGCAGGATTCGAACCTGCGACCGTAGCGGTCATGCGGTTCCAGACTGAAGCGCCTAGAACCGCACGGCCACACCGGCCGGAAAATTTCGGAGTGAAAAAGAAGTGGCAGATGAAATATTAGCGTTTCTGCAGGATGAATCAGTGGAATGTGTGGTGTCGTTTACGCCTGAGTATACAGACAATGTACATGAGGAATACAGTGGTGACAATACTTGCTTAACTAGTGAAAGTGATTCTGAAATGCCGCGCTGAGTGGCCGAATGGTTTGAGGCGCCATGTCACGGATTGCGCGGCCCCTCCCGCCGTAGGTTCGAGTCCTCCCTCGGGCATTGGTGTGTGCTGTTCTTAGCATAAGTTAGTTTAAGCAGTATGTAAGTCTAGGGACTGATGACCTCAACAGTTTGGTCCCTTAGGAATTCACACGCATTTGAACAATATTTTGATACTGAAATAGGTGTCGAGCCATTAGTTCATCATCCTTATCGGACAGGGAGCCACAAATCCCCTCTCCAGTGAACCGTAGCAAAGGACAATCGTTGTCCAAGGAGTGGGTACTAAACATAATTACGTACATGGAAGACCATCCTCTGCAAAGTAAAAAAACAAGTATGAACAGATTTCGAATAAGTCCGTAGCAGTATGACAGTAGTGCGTAAGAGAAACTACGGATATTCAAGGGAGGACATGGCACATTTTTTACGAAAACTGGATACTCAATACAATTTACAAGATGAGCATGATAGTGACTAATTCGTTATGCACATCAAATTGGCGCGACATAGATTACAGTGTTTTCAAGGAAAGCAGTGGATGGTTGCTTACTTTCAAACAGTGCTACCGAACTGGAAGACGTAAGATGACGAAATTTCGAACAAAGCATAAACTTGACGATGCACAAAAAACTGCGGAATCGGCCTGAAAGCTAGTAGATGAGATAAACAGACTTCTCCAATCGTTCAGTAAGAAATTTGTTTTCAGCTCCGATCAATCGGGGTTCGAAGACAAAATGCATATGGAAAAAACCCTGGAAATTACAGGTAGCAAGAGAGTTGTATCAAGATCAACTAACTTAGATGCCTTAACGCATTCGTATACAATTACACCGACTGTTAACCTGGATGGTAAATTGGCTGGAAAGTTATTTATTGTGTTACGAGAAGTTGGAGGTGCTCTGCCCCCTACGATTCTTTCTCGTGTGCGTGATTCTGTAAGGGCAATACGGAGTATTTATGGCACAGTAAGCACGACTGTGAAAACAGGCGTAAGAGAATATAAGTACTACTTTTGGCCATAGCTGGTCAAAATAACTTGCTTTTGCTTGATTTCTGGTCTGCGTATAATAATCATGCTCCTTTAGAGCAAACCATCCCTCCTGAAAACTGAGTGACATTGCAGTTCATACCACCTCGAACCACTGGACAAATTCAGCTTTTGAATGTTTGTTTTATCCGTACCTGTAAAACATAGTATCGCACTATCTGCATCTACGCCTTACAGGATAGCCAGTTTCACGAAAAGTTCCACGAGACACTGTTTCGCATTCGGCTGCATGCAGTCACATTCCATCGGTTATCATCACTCTCTTACACCAGAATGATTATATACGCATTCTTTAAGGGTAGATACGTAGCTGAACGTTCTGCTCGGTTTGTAACTCTCAAGGAATTCGCCGTCGATCTTGGTGGTGCGGATCTTTGTGATCACTATGGCGCGCCATTTTTCATTCGGCGTTCATGTTGCAAGTTAATGGATTGTTTTGAACATTTCTTGAATGTCGACGACGTCGATTTTGTCAGGTGTAATACACACCTCCCATAGAAAGTTGATCTCTGCACCTTCAGGGCACTCATCATCTGTCGCCCTGTTGATGCACATGGTGATTCATTAGCAGCTAATATTTTTCCTGTCATAATTTTTAACACAACACTTTCAAATGAATCTTACTAAATATTGAAATTGCGACTTCGCACTGAAGGGCCTTCTGAACGCTATACAGCGCGCCTACCACCTGGTAACAACGTATCTGCATAATTCTCTAACAGTACCGGTATCTGTTAATAATGATACTGCAGTGTATTCACAGGAGCTTAGGACGGCAATCGCATAAATCAGGTTCTGGATAGGTTACGATGGGATTGGTTGTTTTTTTTTTTTTTTTTTTTAAAGGACTTGTAGTCCGAGGTGATAGGTTACAATACAGCATCACCGGTCCTGTTGCGGTCTAACTGTGTTGGTGGGCCAGTAAATTTCCACTGTGCAGTGACTTTGTCACTGCAATTCACTTTGGAGGTGTGGCGGTGGGACTTGTAGTCCCGTACCACCCTCTTACGGTGATAGTATTACATGAGTCAGGCAGAATTTATTGCCTAACATGGGCAGGTGCAGGTGTGGCGGTGGGACTTGTAGTCCCGTACCGTGTAATGCGGGATTGGTTGTACTGATGGAAGAGATGAAATAAATTCACCGATTTATTCTGTCTGCGAGTGTTACAGGAATGCACAGCAGACACTAGTGAGAGATGCTACCAGAGTGCAAGAAAAGCAATTCCAAGAGCGGACGTTCCAAAACTAGTGAAGCGACATGTTAGTTCTTCGTACACAGGCGTCGTGCAATGAGCATGACAGTAAAAATGCAGAAACTCGCAGTTACGCGGAGTCGTTCACTGCACGTCATCCTCCATACATTTTTCGGTGTCTACCAAAGTACAAATGTATATGTAGATGTCTTCTTCTTAGGTCTTCAACCATCAGGCTAATTAGCAGTAGTTCGCCATTCATTTCTGTCTTCGGCCTTCCTCTTGAGAGTGGTGTAGGTGGTGCAGCTGATATCCTCCATGATCTGACTGATGTATCCTAGTCTCGGTCTATCTCTTGTGTTTCTCCTCTCTACTGTCCCTTCAATGATACTTTTAATAATACCTTCATGTCTCAGCAGATGGCCTACCCATGTGTCCCTTCTGCGTAAGATTAGCTTCAGGAGACACGGCTTCTCTTCCTTCACTCTGTGGAGCACCTCTGCGTTGTCTACCCAAGAAATACAGTAGCACCACATCTCGGAGGCTATTATTTTATGTTTTCCTGCTTCTCCGAGTGTCCATGTTTCAGTAAGGCAGCACACTCCAAACAAACGTCTTTATGAGGTTTTTCCTGAGATGTTTGTCTGTGCTGCTGAATGTGAAAAGTTTTCTTCTCTTGATAAAAGCAGCTTTTGCCTGGAGGGTTCGGCTTATGATATCCTTCCTTGACGTTCCGTCTGATGTAATTTTACTCCCTAGGTGGACAAGGCGTTTGACAGTCTCCAGTCGCTCGTTAAGTGAGCATTGGGCAACGGTGTTTTATCTGCTCACATCTAAGATTTTTGTTTTACCTTTATTAATTTTCATGTTGTCGGAAGAGCTGGGAGTGGTTTCCACCTGGGCCAGCGTCGCTATTAATTGTTCTGCATCTTCTCTTAACACTGCGATATTATCAGCAAGCCTCAGCATGTTTATTTTTTCACCCTGAATTTTAATTCCTCCTATGTCTCCTAGTTTCTCCCTAGCTTCCTTTATTATCACGTGAATGTATCCTCTGAACAAGCTAGCAGAGAGTGGGAAGGCCTGTCGTACAGCTTGCTTAGTAGGAGCTTCTTCTTGATGTTCTCCACACCTTACCACAGCCGTCTCTCCTCTACACAGTCTCTGCGTTACTCTTCTGCCCTTATACTTTACGCTAGTCTCTCTCAGCATCTTAAAAAGCTGTCACCAGTCTATCCTCTCGAATGCTTTTTGCAAGTCGACGAAGGTAATATAAGTGTCTTGACCCTTCTTTAGTTTTTTCTCAAGAATTAATCGTAAGCTGAGTATTGCTTCTCGTGTGACTACACCTCTTCTAAAGCCAAACTAGTCGTCTGTGATCATTGCATCTATCCTGCCTTCTATCCGCCTTAGAATGATAGAGGTGAAGATCTTCGATACTGAGGGTCCTAGATTGTTCACATCTGTTTGCGGTAGCTTTCTTTCATATTGGTACTGTGATAGATGTTTTAAAGTCTATTGGGACCACCCCACTTTCCTATATAACTTGTATGAGATGACACAGTTCTTCATGTAGGTGCTCTCCAGCAGTCTTGATGAGTTCATCAACCCCAATGGCTTTCGCAGGTTTTTTCTGCTTGACTGCAAGGTTGAACTCATGGCAGAAGATATAGACTCCCATTTCTTCCACACCGATTTCCTCAGCGTTCTCCAGTTCCAGGTCTTCATTATTTCTTGCAAATAGTTTTTAACGGCACGGTTTCCACCTTTCTGCAATGTCTTTCTGGCCGGCCAGAGTGGCCGAGCGGTTCTAGGCGCTACAGTCTGGAACCGCCGACCACTACGGTCGCAGGTTCGAATCCTGCCTCGGACATGGATGTGTGTGATGTCCTTAGGTTGTTAGTAGTTCTAAGTTCTAGGGGACTGATGACCTCAGAAGTTAAGTCCCATAGTGCTCAGAGCCATTTGAATCAATGTCTTTCTGTTAAGATAATACTACTCCATCTTAATTTTGATTCCACTGCATTTTATTTGTCTGTTTACAAAGAACTGTTTAATTGATTCGGAGGCAGATTCCAGCTTTCCTGCTGTGATCAATTTATTCACCTCTTTGCGCTGGTTCTCCAAGAATTGTGGTTTAGACCTTTTCGACTCACGGTTGATTTAATTTTCTTCAGTGCTCTATTTTGCCTTTGTTCTTCCTCAGTGTTGTCTTTCTGCAGGTTACGTCTTAAATTTATTTTATTTATTATGCTTACCACAGTGCGTTCGCCGGCCGTTGTGGCCGAGCGGTTCTAGGCGCTTCAGTCCGGAACCGCGCTGCTGCTACGGTCACAGGTTCGAATCCTGCCTCGGCCATGGATGTGTGTGATGTCCTTAGATTAGTATAGGGGGCTGATGACCTCAGATGTTAAGTTCCATAGAGCTTAGAGCCATTTGAACCATTTGAACCATAGTGCGTTCTTTAGTACGCTTTGCCTTTTGTCTCCCAACTACGTCATCCTCTAGTCTAGTCAGGTCGTATTTCTCACAAGTTATTTTCATAAGATTTTTGAATGTCAGATCACATTCTCGTATCACTATTTTATGTTCACTGTTAATGTCTGAGCCTGGGTAGCTTCTACAGCCTCTTACTTGAATCTGGAACCTTTGTCTAACTAGAATGAAGTCGTTCTGATGTCTCTTCCTATCTCCACGGGCTTTCCATGTATACGTTCTCCGCGAATGGATGTTCTGTACAGAATTCTAGTAGTCCATTTCCCTGTCCATTCCTTTCTCCAAGCCCAAAAGGTCCCTCTGTAGTGCCATCTCTTCCTTTCTCCACAGATGCATTCCATTCTACCATAATGATAAGGTTATCTTGTCCTTTGACCACGTTTACAGCACCTTTTATCTCACTGTATACCCTTTCCACCTCTTCTTAATGATAGGTTGACGTCGGCACGTACCTGCGACCGTAGCGGTCGCGCAGTTCCAGACTGAAGCGCCTAGAACCGCTCGGCCACTCCGGCCGGCCCACTTATGTGGTACAGGTGGTACCCAAGGTAGTATTGTAGGCCCTTTGTTGTTCCTTATATATCTTACTCAGGAGACAATCTGAGAAACCGTATTAGGCTGTTTGCAGATGATGCCGTCGTTTATCGATTAGTAAAGTCATCAGAAGATCGAAACAAATTGAAAAATGGTTTAGAAAATATGTCTGCATGGTGCAAAATTTGGCAATTGATTCTAAATAACGAAAAGTGTGAGGTCATGCACATGAGTGCTAAAAGGAATCCGTAAACTTCGATTACACGATGAATCTGTCATATCTAGAGGTCGTAAATTCAATTAAGTACCTAGGAATTACAATTACGAACAACTTAAATTGGAAGGAACACATAGAAAATGTTGTGGGGAAGGCTAACCAAAGACTGCGTTTAATTGGCAGGACGCTTAGAAAATGTAACAGCTGTACTAAGGAGACTGTCTACACCAAGCTTGCCCGTCCTCTTTTACAATAGCCTACTACCGCCTGGTGGGAGTCCTTATCAGATAGGTTTAACGGAGTACGTCGAGAAAGTTCAAAGAAGGGCAGCACGTTTTGTGTTATCACGAAATAGTGGAGAGTATGTCACTGAAATGATAGAGTTTGGGGTGGACATCTTCAAAGAAAGGCGTTTTTCGTTGCGACGTAATATTCTCACGAAATTTCAGTCACCAACTTTCTCCTCCGAATGCGAAAATATTTTGTTGGCGTCGACCTACATGGGAAGAAACGATCATCGTAATAAAATAAGGAGAATCAGAGCTCGCATGGAAAAATGAAGGTGTTCGTTTTTTCCGCGCGCTGTAGGAGATGGGGATAATAGAGAATTATTGTGAAGGTGAGTCGATGAACCTCTGCCATGGACTTAAATATGATTTGTGGAGTAGATGCAGATGGAGTGTGTCGTTTTATGAATTTGGTAACACTGTTGTATACCTCGCCCTGATGGTCTGAGAAATGTTCTTTAAAATAAACCACTATTTATTCAGCTGAGTCCATCGCTGTATTCTGTGCAGCTCTTTGGTTCGGCGTTCCCGCTAAGAAAAGAGTTCGTCTTGGAGGGCGTCGGCGCGGTGAGGCGGTGCAGCGGCTGAGCGGTGAACGTCCTGGACCAGATCACCCTCGGCCGTAACCCAGACCTTGTTCAGAGCCGGTATTAATAGTGTCGGCCCGGACGCTCTATTTTTGGCCTCTTCTTCCTTTCTCCCCAGCGGTGGTGGGCCAGGAGGCGACTGGCGTTGTTTCCTCCACATCTCCGCGTCCACGCTTCGTACACATAGAAGCGCTGCGGCTGTCATTGAAACATATTGTTTGGACAACATTGGGCTTGGTCTCCGCCGTACTGGTCGGATGTTATTGGTATTATGTAGGCGAAGTGAAAAAGTCTCACTGGATCTGAGGGATGATAGTGATATCAAAAATATTTTATTTTTGTTATGTCGAATTTTTAAAGTGCTTGTGCCGTGCATCTTTCGTTGAAGTGGGTAACTGGAATACTGTTGTTGTTGTTGTCTTCAGTCCTGAGACTGGTTTGATTCAGCTCTCCATGCTACTCTATCCTGTGCAAGCTTCTTCATCTCCCAGTACTTACTGCAACCTACATCCTTCTGAATCTGCTTAGTGTATTCATCTCTTGGTCTCCCTCTACGATTTTTACCCTCCACGCTGCCCTCCAATGCTAAATTTGTGATCCCTTGATGCCTCAGAACATGTCCTACCAACCGGTCCGTCGTTCTTGTCAAGTTGTGCCACAAACTCCTCTTCTCCCCAATTCTATTCAATACCTCCTCATCAGTTATGTGATCTACCCATCTAATCTTCAGCATTTTTCTGTAGCACCACATTTCGAAAGCTTCTATTCTCTTTTTGTCTAAACTATTTATCGTTCATGTTTCACTTCCATACATGGCTACACTCCATACAAATACTTTCAGAAACGACTTCCTGACACTTAAATCTATACTCGATGTTAACAAATTTCTCTTCTTCAGAAACGCTTTCCTTGCCATTGGCAGTCTACATTTTAAATCCTCTCTACTTCGACCATCATAAGTTATTTTGCTCCCCAAATAGCAAAACTCATTTACTACTTTAAGTGTCTCATTTACTACTCTAATTCCTGCAGCATCGCCCGATTTAATTCGACTACATTCCATTATTCTCGTTTCGATTTTGTTGGTGTTCATCTTATATCCTCCTTTCAAGACACGGTCCGTTCCGTTCAGCTGCTCTTCCAGGTCCTTTTCTGTCTCTGACAGAATTACAATATCATCGGCGAACCTTAAAGTTTTTATTTCTTCTCCATGTATTTTAATTTCAACTCCGAATTTTTCTTTTGTTTCCTTTACTGCTTGCTCAATATACAAATTGAATAACATCGGGGATAGGCTACAACCCTGTCTCACTCTTTTCCCAACCACTGCTTCCCTTTCATACCCCTCGACTCTTATAACTGCCATCTGGTCTCTGTAAAAATTGTAAATAGCCTTTCACTCTCTGTATTTTACCCCTGCCACCTTCAGAATTTGAAAGAGAGTATTCCAGTCAACATTGCCAAAAGCTTTCTCTAAGTCTACAAATGCTAGAAATGTAGGTTTGCCTTTCCTTAATCTATCTTCTAAGATAAGTCGTAGGGTCAGTATCGCCTCACGTGTTCCAACATTTCTGCGGAATCCAAACTGATCTTCGCCGAGGTCAGCTTCTACCAGTTTTTCCATTCGTCTGTAAAGAATTCGCGTTAGTATTTTGCAGCTGTGGCTTATTAAACTGATAGTTCGGTAATTTTCACATCTGTCAACACCTGCTTTCTTTGGGATTGGAATTATTATATTCTTCTTGAGGTCTGAGGGTATTTCGTCTGTCTCATACATCTTGCTCACCAGATGGTAGTGTTTTGGCAGGACTGGCTCTCCCAAGGTCGTCAGTAGTTCCAATGGAATGTTATCTACTTCCGGGGCCTTGTTTCGACTCAGGTCTTTCAGTGCTCTGTCAAACTCTTCACGCGGTATCGTATCTACCATTTCATCTTCATCTACATCCTCTTCCATTTCCATAATATTCTCTTCAAGTACATCGCCCTTGTATAGACCCTCTATATACTCCTTACACCTTTCTGCTTTCCCTTCTTTGCTTAGAATTGGGTTTCCATCTGAGCTCTTGATATTCATACAAGTGGCTCTCTTTTCTCCAAAGGTCTCTTTATTTTTCCTGTATGCAGTATCTATCTTACCCCTAGTGAGATAAGCCTCTACATCCTTACATTTGTCCTCTAGCCATCCCTGCTTAGCAGTTTTGCACTTCCTGTCGATCTCATTTTTGAGACGTTTGTATTCCCTTTTGCCTGTTTCATTTACTGCATTTTTATATATTCTCCTTTCATCAATTAAATTCAATATTTCTTCTGTTACCCAAGGTTTTCTACTAGCCCTCGTCTTTTTACCTTCTTGATCCTCTGCTGCCTTCACTACTTCATCCCTCAGAGCCACCCATTCTTCTTCTACTGTATTTCTTTCCCCCATTCCTGTCAATTGTTTCCTTATGCTCTACCTGAAACTCTGTACAACCTCTGGTTCTTTCAGTTTATCCAGGTTCCATCTCCTTAAATTCCCACCTTTTTGCAGTTTCTTCAATTTTAATCTACAGTTCATAACCAATAGATTGTGGTCAGAGGCCACATCTGCCCCTGGAAATGTCTTACAATTTAAAACCTGGTTCCTAAATCTCTGTCTTACCATTATATAATCTATATGATAGCTTCTAGTATCTCCAGGATTCATCCATGTATACAACCTTCTTTTATGATTCTTGAACCAAGTGTTAGCTATGATTAAGTTATGCTGTATGCAAAATTCTACCAGACGGCTTCCTCTTTCATTTCTCTCCCTCAATCCATATTCACCCACTATGTTTCCTTCTCTCCATTTTCCTACTCTCGAATTCCAGTCACCCATGAATATTAAATTTTCGTCTCCCTTCACTACCTGAATAATTTCTTTTATCTCATCATACATTTCATCAATTTCTTCATCATCTGCAGAGCTAGTTGGCATATAAACTTGTACTACTGTAGTAGGCATGGTCTTCGTATCTATCTTGGCCACAATAATGCGTTCACTATGCTGTTTGTAGTAGCTTACCCGCATTCCTATTTTCCTATTCATTATTAAACCTACTCCTGCATTACCCCTATTTGACTTTGTGTTTATAACCCTGTAGTCACCTGACCAGAAGTCTTGTTCCTCCTGCCACCGAACTTCACTAATTCCCACTATATCTAACTTTAATCTATCCATTTCCCTTTTTAAATTTTCTAACCTACGTGCCCGATTAAGGGATCTGACATTCCACGCTCCGATCCGTAGAACGCCAGTTTTCTTTCTCCTGATAACGATGTCCTCTTGAGTAGTCCCCGCCCGGAGATCCGAATGGGGGACTATTTTACCTCCGGAATATTTTACCCAAGAGGACGCCATCATCATTTAATCATACAGTAAAGCTGCATGCCCTCGGGAAAAATTACGGCCGTAGTTTCCCCTTGCTTTCAGCCGTTCGCAGTACCAGCACAGCAAGGCCGTTTTGGTTATTATTACAAGGCCAGATCAGTCAATCATCCAGACTGTTGCCCTTGCAACTACTGAAAAGGCTGCTGCCCCTCTTCAGGAACCACACGTTTGTCTGGCCTCTCAACAGATACCCCTCCGTTGTGGTCGCACCTACGGTACGGCCATCTGTATCGCTGAGGCACGCAAGCCTCCCCACCAACGGCAAGGTCCATGGTTCATGGGGGTAGGACTGGAATACTATGCCGTCAAAAAAGTCGTTGATTTGGACACCTCATAGCCAATGGAAATTCATCCAAAGTTAGTGAGTCTTTCTAAGAAAACTACTCTTTCGTTTTGAATGGTTGAGAAATGACTTGGTCAGTATGCTACTGAATGACAGCTGTTAATGATGTTTGAATTTGCTGATACAATAGGAACTTTAGAAGAAAGAGTACGGTACAGGTTACTCCTGCAATTAACTTTGAGAAAGTTTTGTTGAAGATGTGTACCGCATTGGTTAAATGATGAACCAAAGGAAAAGCGAAAATAATATCTTTGGGCAGTTTTACAAAGGGACCAGTTGTCTTGCGTGCCCACTTGTCGCTAAGGATAGTTCATTGGTTCACACTTCAGCTGGGACTGAACACGCAACATCAGCTTTAGCACTGTGTTTTGATAAAATTGAAAAATGTTTATGTGTGCCTCTCAACTACTCATGGGAACGCGGATGAGAAAGGACTTTCGAAAGTAAAAATTTGCAGATGACAGGGTATCAGTATCTGATAATATACAGAAGCTCTTATACAACCTAATAATGTAAAATTGAAGATATCAGTGAAGAATATCCACTGACGATGGTACAATAGTGAAGAAACATGTTTTGGCTTAGATTTAAAAAAAAAAAACTATTGTTTTTATAACAGCCGGATTTCGTACCCAGTAATTATACTTTCGTTCGTTTGTACTGCTCAAATGGTAAATAATACTGAGAGTGATTCTGATTCGGCGAAGAAGTGCAATGAAAACAAAGAAGCCTCTAACGATGTCACCCTCGGCTCGGCGACTCTTAAACAAGATGTCGACACAGGCGACAAAAAGGCCGGAGCTCAGAAGTTTATGTGAAGTGTAAGGTGAGTTAATGATGTCAAAACTGCATCAAATTTCTCCACAATTCTGCCGAGCGCCACCGTGGGACGTGTTACTATAAACTCAACAATTTTCAGTTCCGACCGCAACATTTAATTTGCAACAACTGTAGTGATCAGTTTGATCTTTATGAAAACCATCTCCGCAATATGAGAGTCGAAAACAAATACTGTATAAGAATTAAGATTACCTGTAAGTTGTTGCGAGTTATTTACGATTCAAATAGATCCACAAAGTGTTCATTTTTCCGTTGTTTCAACATTTTAAATTTTGCTATTTACAATGAAGAAGAATAGATCTTACGGCAATGTATCTTTATCATACAAATCTTACAACTATGATCTATTCACCATTACAGTTTAAAATGCGCGAGAAAATAATTCCTGTTCCTCTGTGGCCTAAAAAGTTGAAATGATTGATTTAGGCCCACCTTACACCAATAACAATAAGTTTTTAAATGAGTGCTTAGTGCATCACTTCAACGTAATTTCCAAGACATTGCAACTCAGAGAAATACAGAGTCTGAAATCATTCGTCAAAAAGTTAAGTCGTACAAGTATAATGCAATTGATTTAAAAATTACAACAATCTCTCATAGATTTGATAAAGTCTTAATTTACGCAATATAAAATCGTAGTGAGCAAGTAGCTTTACGATTGTGAACACAGAATTGCAGACTATGTTAAGAGAGAATGTCAATGTGGCGAATGTTATTCTTTCTAAGATTTCCGCCTGCGTTCGACAAGGGATTTTTTTATTTTTTATTAAAAAAAGGGTCTTTCTCGTTTTGTATTCCCTTATTGAACTTTCTGTGGTTTCCCGGTGCTACTCACGAACCGTATCCGATTTTTAGTTGACAGCAGGTACAATCAGCCTGTGAAAATACTTATTTTCCTGGCTAGAATTTTTTCTGTAGTCTGGTAGGCTGTAAGCCCTTCCACGTAGGCCAGCCCTCACGAAGTAACTGAAAAACATTCTGTGTTAAACTAAGTTTGCAGTTTCTAGCATAACTCGTAGTTATCAAGTTATCACGGTACTTTATTCTATGAAAGTTAGCTGAGAAATTTGTAAAATTATGCTTGGAAAAAAATATATTTTATTAAAATGTTTATTTTGTTGGGGGTGGGGGGGAGTGATTCACATGGCATCTCCTTCATCCCTCCCCCCCCCCCCCAATCCACGTATCTACGCCTGCCACTGCCAGAAAGTATGTGAGCGTTCTATCTGCAAGAAAGTAGACCAGTGGGAAGTGCGTGTTGCATACAGGCCGCTGCCCCGTGCGGTGCAGAGGTACTATTGAGTTTCAGCCCAGCAGGCGTGCGCGATGGCCCCCGGCGTGTACCCTTGTTCACTTAACCTGTTTACCGCCCGGGGCTGTATTGAGTTTCCACGACATTCGATACTTCCTGTGCGCAAAATGCTACTACAGCATCGCCAGCTTTGCTTACACTTTTACCTGGAAAAAATGTCCCATTCCCTGATTATGTTTCTCCGCTGCAACGCCTTTTTCCTGCTTTCCGTGCGCAGTCTTCTTCTTGCCCCTATATCTATCTCACCTTCGGTGTTTTCTTGTTGGATTTCATTTGATCCATCATTTTAAACGAAAGGTTCTGATTAACACAGGAAGCCGTTTCGCCTTGTGCATGCGAGCACACGGACATTGTGCGGCATTGCTATAATTTGAAAATTGTTCAATGCGTGCCAAAAGTCTGTTCGCAAGTTATCAGTTTTTTGTAATTCTGTGAATGAGATGTATGAATGCAGTTCAGCGAGTCAGAACAAAGCTTTGTGTTATTATTTCCTATGCGTGCGTGGTATTTTAGAAACGCGGTATTTTAGAAACGATGAGATATTCCACCTGGCCTGTTAACAAATTTATTTGTTTACGATCGTGATTTCAGCTATTGTGATATTCTCAAAAAACAGCTTGCTACAAAGTGCCTCTGTGCGTTATCAGATGTTACACTAGCACAAGCACAGCATTAAATCTTGCGTACAGTAACACGAATTCTATAGCAAGTATTTTCTGAAGGGCTAAGAAGTTTTATTTAGCCGGCGGAGAATCCGTGTCTATTTTGCATATGTAATTTCGTTTTCCAACGCTGGAAGAGGTGGGAGACATATCCCCCACAGGTATTTTGACGTGATATCTACCGGGTGATAAAAAAGTCAGTATAAATTTGAAAACTTGATAAACCACGGAATAATGGAGGTAGAGAGGTAAAAATTGACACACATGCTTGGAATGACATGGGGTTTTACTAGAACCGAAAAAAAGTTCAAAAAATATCCAACAGATGGCGCTGGACAGCAAAACGTCAGTGACTGCACATGACAATCGTGTATAAAAGGGCTGTAATGAGAGAGAGAATCAGATGCGCCAGCAATCGCAGGCATGTTGACGTTACCTGAAAAGGCGCTTTTAGTGAAGCTGTATTATTAGAATGGGGAATGTGCTAGTTCAGCGTTACGATCCTATCGCCATAGGAAGGGGATTCGAACGGGTAAAGGTCCGTTGCCAAATGCAGCTGTGGCGAGAACGATTTCGAAGTTCGAAGCCACGGGTTGTTTAGACGATAGACCCCGTAGTGGCCGACCGAGCACAAGGCGTAATGCTGCTGAGACAGTTCAGGAAGAAATGGAGACTGTAGCGGGTTCGTCTATCCACGGGGAAGCCAGCGCTCGTGCAGTCGCAGGTCGCGCAGGCATTCCATACACTACTGTTTAGTTGTCACTGAGGCGTACCCTCCGATGCGAAAGCGAAGCGAAATGTAGTGTGAGGAGGGCTATGCGAGAGGCGTTCAATGAATTCGAAAGTAAAATTCTATGTACTGACTTGGCAGAAAATCCTAAGAAATTTTGGTCTTATGTCAAAGCGGTAGGTGGATCAAAACAAAATGTCCAGACACTCAGTGACCAAAATGGTACTGAAACAGAGGATGACAGACTAAAGGCCGAGATACTAAATGTCTTTTTCCAAAGTTGTTTCACAGAGGAAGATTGCACTGTAGTTCCTTCTCTAGATTGTCGCACAGATGACAAAATGGTAGATATCGAAATAGACGACAGAGGGATAGAGAAACAATTAAAATCGCTCAAAAGAGGAAAGGCCTCTGGACCTGATGGGATACCAGTTCAATTTTACACAGAGTACGCGAAGGAACTTGCCCCCCTTCTTGCAGCGGTGTACCGTAGGTCTCTAGAAGAGCGTAGCGTTCCAAAGGATTGGAAAAGGGCACAGGTCATCCCCGTTTTCAAGAAGGGACGTCGAACAGATGTGCAGAACTATAGACCTATATCTCTAACGTCGATCAGTTGTAGAATTTTGGAACACGTATTGTGTTCGAGTATAATGACTTTTCTGGAGACTAGAAATCTACTCTGTAGGAATCAGCATGGGTTTCGAAAAAGACGGTCATGTGAAACCCAGCTCGCGCTATTCGTCCACGAGACTCAGAGAGCCATAGACACGGGTTCACAGGTAGATGCCGTGTTTCTTGACTTCCGCAAGGCGTTCGATACAGTTCCCCACAGTCGTTTATTGAACAAAGTAAGAGCATATGGACTATCAGACCAATTGTGTGATTGGATTGAGGAGTTCCTAGATAACAGGACGCAGCATGTTATTCTCAATGGAGAGAAGTCTTCCGAAGTAAGAGTAATTTCAGGTGTGCCGCAGGGGAGTGTCATAGGACCGTTGCTATTCACAATATACATAAATGACCTGGTGGATGACATCGGAAGTTCACTGAGGCTTTTTGCAGATGATGCTGTGGTGTATCGAGAGGTTGTAACAATGGAAAATTGTACTGAAATGCAGGAGGATCTGCAGCGAATTGACGCATGGTGCGGGGAATGGCAACTGAATCTCAATGTAGACAAGTGTAATGTGCTGCGAATACACAGAAAGATAGATCCTTTATCATTTAGCTACAAAATAGCAGGTCAGCAACTGGAAGCAGTTAATACCATAAATTATCTGGGAGTACGCATTAGGAGTGATTTAAAATGGAATGATCATATAATGTTGATTGTCGGTAAAGCAGATGCCAGACTGAGATTCATTGGAAGAATCCTAAGGAAATGCAATCCGAAAACAAAGGAAGTAGGTTACAGTACGCTTGTTCGCCCACTGCTTGAATACTGCTCAGCAGTGTGGGATCCGTACCAGATAGGGTTGATACAAGACATAGAGAAGATCCAACGGAGAGCAGCGCGCTTCGTTACAGGATCATTTAGTAATCGCGAAAGCGTTACGGAGATGATAGATAAACTCCAGTGGAAGACTCTGCAGGAGAGACGCTCAGTAGCTCGGTACGGGCTTTTGTCAAAGTTTCGAGAACATACCTTCACCGAAGAGTCAAGCAGTATATTGCTCCCTCCTACGTATATCTCGCGAAGAGACCATGAGGATAAAATCAGAGAGATTAGAGCCCACACAGAGGCATACCGACAATCCTTCTTTCCACGAACAATACGAGATTGGAATAGAAGGGAGAACCGATAGAGGTACTGAAGGTACCCTCCGCCACACACCGTCAGGTGGCTTGCGGAGTATGGATGTAGATGTAGATGTAGATGCTATCCGTACAAAATCCAGCGGCATCATGAACTGTTACCTGGCGATTTAGTGCAGCGGAGGGCATTTGCGGTGTGGGCGTTTCAAAAGATGGCGGAAGATGACGATTGTTTGAGTAACGTGTTGTGGACTGACGAAGCTCATTTCACGCTCCGAGGGTCTGTCAAAGCCCACAACTGCAGAATTTGGGCTACCGAAAATCCTAGAACTGTCGTGGAAACTCCATTGGACGACGAGAAATTCACGGTATGGGTTGGATTTACCACATCTAACGTTATCGGTCCATTTTTATTCGAGGAAATGCGTGATTCTGGGTTTGTAACTGTTACCGTGACGGGTGAGAGGTATGCCGATATGTTACAGAATCGCATCATCCCCAGCCTGGCTGATAAACACCTGCTGAAACGTACGATGTTTATGCAGGATGGCGCTCCACCCCATATTACTAGACGCGTGAAAGATCTCTTGTGCGCGTCGTTTGGTGATGATCGCGTGATGAGCCGCCACTTTCGTCATGCTCGGCCTCCCAGGCCCCCAGACCTCAGTCCGTGCGATTATTGGCTTTGGGGTTACCTGAAGTCGCAAGTGTATCGTGATCGACCGACATTTCTAGGGATGCTGAAAGACAACATCCGACGCCAATGCCTCGCCATAACTCCGGACATGCTTTACAGTGGTGTTCACAACATTATTCCTCGACTACAGCTGTTGTTGAGGAATGATGGTGGACATATTGAGCATTTCCTGTAAAGAATATTTGCTTTGTCTTACTTTGTTACGCTAATTATTGCTATTCTGATCAGATGAAGCGCCATCTGTCGGACATTTTTTGAACTTTTGTATTTTTTTGGTTCTAATAAAACCTTATGTCATTCCAAGCATGTGTGTCAATTTGTAACTCTCTATCTACATTATTCCGTGATTTATTCAGTTTTCAAATTTATACTGACTTTTTGATTACCTGTTATATTATCTGATCAGAAGTATTCGGACATCTGAGAATACACATTAATATGGCTTATGCCCATCCTTCGCCTTATAACGTCTTGAATTCTGCTGGGAACACTTTGAATGGAGCATCTAATGGCTATGGAGGAATAGTAGCCCATTCTTGCTCAGGAGCCGAAACAAGGAAAGGTAAAGATGCCGGACGCTGGGGTCTGAAGCGGGGTCGACGTTCTGACTTATCCAAAGGGTGTTCCATTGAGTTCACATCGGGACTCTGCGCAGGCCAGTCCATTGCAGGAATACTGTTGTCCATATATCAATGCGTCTCAAATGCTGTTTTATGACAGGGTGCGTTTTCATGTTGATACATTCAACATCTCCGAACTGTCCTCTGCCGCATGTAGTGTACAGTGCTGTGAAATGTGTTCTATCCTTCAGCGTTTTCCTAGGCGCAACAGGAGTAGCACACCTCGATCACTAAACACACCGCGCACGGTGGCACCACCTCCTCCGTACTGCACTGCTGTCACTATATGTGACGGCAGGTAAAGTTCTTCGGGCATTCGCCAAACCCAAACCCTTCCATCGAATCGGCTCAGGTTATACCGTGGTTCATCACTCCACATCACTCGTTTCCAGTCATCCGCAGCCTAGTAACGTCCCTCTTTACACAACCTGAAGCGTCGCCTAGCACTGACTACTGAAATCTGTGATTCATTAGGAGCTGCTCGACCACCGCGCACTATTCTTTTTAATTTCTTACGCACATTCACTCTGCTGTTTGGACTGCTGATAGCACTTCGGAACTCACGAGTGACTCCTCCTGCTGACTGCACGTGAATTTTTTACAACCACCCGCCTGAATGCTTGACAGACGCTGTCTGTCAGTGCAAGAGGACTGCCTGGTCTTGATTTATCTGGGGTTGTTCCTTCACATTCCTTCACAATCACATCACCATGGTGTACCCCGCAAATCATCTGGATAGCCGTGCGTGTTCAAGCTCAGTTTCCGGGATAGGGAGGTGCTCTAGCCTCGGACTGAATCTGACGGAGGAATTGACGACGAGCGTCGAGTGCCAACCAGTGTGGATGCGGTTTTCTGGCTGTTTCCCACATCCTACTAGGTGAATACCGGGCTGGTACCAAAGTTCCGCCTCACCTGCGCGATTCGCAAACATTCCGAAAGTGTTTGAAGTCACGCTGGTACGTTCTGTTGCTGTGTGTTTCCATTCCATGATTAATGTGATTTGAAGAGAAGTAATAAAATGCGCTCTAACATGGAAAGTAAGCGTTTCCGGACACATGTCCACATAACATATTTTCTTTCTTTGTGTGTGAGGAATGTTTCCTGAAAGTTTGGCCGTACGTTTTTGTAACACCCTGTATATGCAGAGTGATGCGAAAAATGAAAACATGTACCAAGGCCGAATTCAACCCAGATCTGCTGCTCATTCGGCAGATGCGCAAGCCACTACGCCACCCTGTCACAGTGGCTTTGCACAACTGTACGGACTACCCTAGCAAGCTTCCCTCCTCATTCCAAAACACCATTCACACCTCAGCACTCTCGGTATTTCATCTAAGCTCGAACAGCAATGTAGAGACTCTCCAACTGTACTGGAATAGCATCTCAGCTGTTCAAAACGTTCCCCGTTAGCGAGGATACGTGCATCGACCCTCCGTCGCATGGAATCCCTGATGCGCTGATGCAGCCCTGGAAAATGGCGTATTGTATCACAGCCGTCCACAATACGAGCACGAAGAGTCTCTACACTTGGTACCGAGGTTGCGTAGACGAGAGCTTTCAAATGCCCCCATAAATGAAAGTCAAGAGGGTTGAGGTCAGGAGAGCGTGGAAGCCATGGAATTGGTCCGCCTCTACCAATCCATCGGTCACCGAATCTGTTGTTGAGAAGCGTACGAACATTTCGACTGAAATGTGCAGGAGCTCCATCGTGCATGAACCACATGTTGTGTCGTACTTGTAAAGGCACATGTTCTAGCAGCACAGGTAGAGTATCCCGTATGAAATCGTGATAACGTGCTCCATTGAGCGTAGGTGGAAGAACATGGGGCCCAATCAAGACATCACCAACAATGCCTGCCCAAACGTTCACAGAAAATCTGTGTTGATGACGTGATTGCACAATTGCGTGCGGATTGTCGTCAGCCCATACATGTTGATTGTGAAAATTTACAATTTGATCACGTTGGAATGACGAAACTAAAATGAGTTCTAACATGGAAATTAAGCGTTTCCGGACACATGTCCACATAACATCTTTTCTTTATTTGTGTGTGAGGAATGTTTCCTGAAAGTTTGGCCGTACCTTTTTGTAACACCCTGTATACATCATTGATCACTGACCCCTGAAAGGGTGTGTGGAACCGTATAGTTTCATTCCTATATAAGTTCACCGAGCTGTTATTCTTTTCTAGGGTTAAATAGACCTGTTACTATCATAGTTAAATGTCTCTGAATTTGTTTCATGTCTTTTGTCATGGCAATTTTATAATGACTGCAAACAAGGAAAAATTCTTTAGAATGCGTTTCCATATACAGATCGATTGCATAATCTCAGAATCCCTCCAAGAAATCTGTATTTTACATTCACCTTTTATAGTACGAATTTTACGTGACTGGTCCATTGCTTATCATATGCTAGTGTTGCCCATAAATAGGTAATCGCTTTGACTTGTTCAAAATCTTGGAATCAGATACTGTCGGTTTCTTTCTGTTTTCCCCATCCTCGGGGACAACGTAAGTGCCTGCTGATAGGTTACATTCACCTATTTGTTCACGTTTTACTTAACGGAAGGGGCATCTACGTTCGTGTATCACGCCATTGTTCCTACCTGCTCGATAAACACTCAGGGGCACGAGGACACTCGACCCTTGGGCCCATCTCTGGGTTCCCGCCCTCTCCTGGTCTGTGTCAAGACGATGCGCCCACTTGCGATTCTGCTCGGATCAATGTTCGTGAGCTGTCGCGGAACAGCAAGATCCACATTGCTCTCGGTGTTTTGTCGAATCCCCGGATGAAGAGAGTGCTACATACCACTACAGAGGTTTTTCTAATGTTAGTGTACTTTTAGCTGCCTTGGTTATAACATTACCATTCGATACATCCTAACAGACTATGCAGATGCTTGGTTATTAAGTTTGAGTTACTAGTGGATGCTTACTTTTAAACTGAGTTACAATCTACGTCTCGTCGTTCCAACCAAATGACGCGGAAACTAGCTCCGTTCTTTCCTTACCGAGATGAAATCGATGGATGTAAAGGTGTAAATAATCTGTTACAATTTGGGAAGAATAGTGATTTACATACCTACAACACTAGAGAGAAAAATGACCTTTATTACCCAATGTTAAAGTTGTCAGTGGCGCAGAGAGGAGTTCAATATGCAGCAATAAAAATTTTTGATCATTTGCCCAATAAGCTAAAATGTCTGACAGACAGCGAAGCAAGTTTTAAATGTAATTTAAAATCATTGTGCCTGGACAACTCCTTACAAACTGGTAGCCATTAAAAAAAGTCTTGTTTCTAAGTGTACGAGTAGTGGCATGAGTAGGAATGAAATGATAATGTATTCATTAATGTTAACACTAATCATGTACACGTATCCTGTAAACTGACTCGTTCCACATCATTTCGATTGAAAAGATGCTCCAATCTATTAAAGAATATCTATCATAATGTGCGAGTTACAAGCTCTTTGATTTTGTCCTCTAATTTCGTTCCTTACATTTCGCATATTGTAATTTATACCTGCCTCCGTATTTCGTAGTACATATGCTCTAAAGCGTGAACAATTATATCTTTATTAGACATCGTGAAGTGAAGAATTCTCTAACCGTTCGTATTAGTTTTCTTCGCTACAAAGAGACGAATTAACCAGAAACTGCTGTTTTTATGCAAAAACATCTCAATAGACAGTTATTATCACTTCTTACTGAAGTTCTTGAATCTAGAAAATCATGAGTCCTACAAAAAGGAACGTCAGCAACGGATGTCAATACGCCCTTCACCCTTCTCCTATTATAATTTGAGAACAGTGATGTACATACCTACAACACCCTGTCACACTCATACCATTCACGTTCCAGCGCCCTTCCTTCTGCCATCAATGCCCTTTCTCGCCGCTGTTAGCTACCTCCTATTTCTAACGTGCCTTGGGTCAGGGTCAGGTCGCATAAATCTGCAGTAGGCAGCACCGTATCTGAATTACAGACGAGAAGGAACCTTGAAAGTTCAAGGACTATAACGGGACTATAACGCCCGGATACAATTGGACACTCCATTGCCACTAGCAGCACAGGTATGGAATTTAAATTCAGCACGCAACTCAATGAAATTATTCTCAGCCGCTGGCTATAAACTTCAGTCGCGTCTTCCTTTCAGGAGTGCAGATCCGGTCGTTTTGGTGGTTTCCTGCGCAAACTGAGTGCAGTTGCCTGTAATAAATTGTCCTATTTAGCTTTGTGCTTACCACTTCCTGAAGTGTTAACCATTACACGGTCATTTATCAGAAATCCTTTCTTTCGCTATATTGTCATTACTATTTTATTACTATGTTTAACTAATGATCATAATATAATTCATCACTTTTTCAAATAATATCAATTCTGGAATGACATTAATCCCCATAATTTCTATAGCACAGTATTGATGTGAGCTCTTCGATTTCGTTTATGTTTTTACATGTAAGTTAAGATCTGTTATCATTACATTTACAAAAGAAGTTACTACACTTCTGCAAAATGAAACTGAAGCGAAGATAATGTTTTACAAATTTCCCCTAAACAATAAATAGAGCTGTAGCGACAGACTCCCAAAGTTGCAACGTGCCAAGTTCTAGTAAGTCTCTTTTGCTTCTCTTGAGGATGTTAGCAGTTTTGTCTGCTTAAGAGACATGTATGTATCATCAAAAGGGACAAATCAGATGTAGCAACAACTGTAATTTATTTATTAATGAAAATGCGCACAATGTGCGAATGCATAACTGAGTTACATTACTCTAGTCCTACTTTTATTATTGATATTTGTCTTTTGTTATAGTTTTTTGCCTGATATCTTTCACAGCGTTCGTTGCACGGTTCACACACGTTGTCTTCATTCAGCTGGTGAAATCTCTTGTTTTGGCTGGACATGTGATGAAAACCATGTGTTACGTACCGTATTACTACATGTCTCAGTACGTAGTTTGCCTGTTTCCATTATTCCACAGTTATGGCGTCGGTTCAGTAGAAGTCGTTCCAGATAGAGGTGTGTTTTTTTGGGCTGTCTGGCATATGCTTTCGTAGGGTCTGGGGTTTGGCAGGAGCATCTGCATTCTGACGTCTTCTATGAAGAAGGTTTCTTTCGTTAGGATATGTCAGCCTTCAAGAACTGTCTTCCAGGCGTCCATGAGTCTTTTCAAGTAGCGGGATTTGACTTTCTCTAATGTTACGAGATGGTTGACTTTTCGTTTGTCCCATATTATGTGGATCCCAAAAGCTGCTGTTGGTGCTATGGCCGTCCTAAATAGCGTCACTGCCGTTTTTATTAAGAAATTTTGAGGTTGCTGGCTATTGTAAATTGATTTCATTGCCGCTGTTGCTCTTTGTTTCACATTGGTGTTGAATGTTGTCAATGTTGTTTGCAGAATAACTCCGAGATATTTATATTTTTGTACCACTTCTAAGGGTTTATTTTGAAGAGCCAGGGTGTCTTTTGATGTGAGGTTACCAACTCTTCTGAAAATCATCTGTTTGGTTTTTCTGTGTTTTATTTGTAGGCAATTTTTAAGGGCCTATGATGGGGAGTCTGTTTAGACGTTTGTAACTGCTCTTTGTCTTCTGAACGTGTTATTAGGGGAGATCAAAAGTTTCCGTTTGAGGGTTTTGCTGTAGAGTATGCAACGTATTGCGTCTCCGATGCACGTATGTAAAATGGTTCAAATGGCTCCGAGCACTATGGGACTTAACATCTGAGGTCATCAGTCCCCTAGAACTTAGAACTACTTAAACCTAACTAACCTAAGGACATCACACACATCCATGCCCGAGGCAGGATTCGAACCTGCGACCGTAGCGGTCGCGCGGTTCCAGACTGAAGCGCCTAGAACCGCTCGGCCACATCGGCCGGGTGCACGTATGTAAGTACCGACATGTAGGCAAGGTATTAGAGTGCCTTTCGTGTCTTTCCACAGTGGGTGCGATAAATGCGGATATGTGAACTATGGTGATGATATTACCAAATGCGTCCAAACAGGACCAACGTGCTGTCATTCTTTTCTTGGCTGCCGAAGGACAAATACTGGCAGATAAGGGTCGGAGAATGAAGAATCCATATGGGGCAGCATTTCTGTCGGAAACCACCTTTCTGGAATGGTGCACCAAAGGGTGTTACTGGTTCATAATAAAGCACGTCGCCACATCGCGAATGTCGTAACGTCGAAGTTACGCCAACTCAAGAGGGAGACCGTCGAACACCCGTCCTATAGTTCTGATCTCCCCCCGTGCTATTAGTACGGCTTCGGTCGTTTAAAAAAGTCCTTGGTCGATTTCCTGCCGTACGAGGATGTGCAGCACGCAGTTATGGACTGCTTTACGCAACAGGGTACTGTGTTTCACCAAACGGGTAGGATGACTGCCTCAATGCTCAGGGTGATTTTGTCTGATTGGCATGTCGATTCTGGATTGCACGGTAACTTTTTGATCGCCCATTTTAAAGTGCGCAGTTGCTGGTTAAATTATCCCAGTGTAGTTGTTTTAATTGTAAAGTCGAAGTTAGCCAAAATTAATATTTGTTATGGGCGATTTTCCTATAATTTTTTTTCTGGGTAAACCATGACTATTAAAAACCACGCCAGGAGTACCGCAATGTCGATGAAATTTATTAAGATAGTAAGCTGCACAATATAAACAGCAGTGGAATAGTGTAGGCGACATATGGAACTGTAAGGTGCGATATTTTTAATGACATATAAAGGTAATGTGTTTTAATTTTTTCTAATATACGGAAAGCATGAACGAACTTTTATAATAAAAGGTAGATCAGAAACTGAAGGGAGAGAGAACAAAAATCAAACTTCTAATCCTCTTATTCTGTCAAATATTTTTATAGCAAATTTCCAACTACAGCGTCGATGCAAACCCGGCATCTTCTAAGAAATGATTGACTCATCTTTTCGAAAGTTCTTAGCGCGTTGAAAATGATTATCATGGTTTCAAAGATTGTTACGATCAGCTGTTCACAGCTGTTGAATCTGCTCGGTATGGTTGCGTGGCATATCTTGTTCGATTTCACGACCCATACCCTACTCTCTCCTTATAACTTTTTTCAGCACTTTATAAATTTCCTCAATTTAGTAGTTAATTTCCCCATAACTGTGTGTAAGGAAAGACAGTATTTTTTCTCCTATATGAACTTACAGACTTCTACCTCTACTGCAGTCACGAACGAAGTCATTGAAAATAAGCCAGTTGCTGGCAGTTATTCTCTTCGAACGTACATTTCGATGTTTGCTCGATTAATGAAAGTAGTTCACAGTGGGGTAGAGGTGGAGTTGAATTGAAGCTTTGATGTCGGAGATTAGATTATTTACAGTATAGTTCCGGCGTCACTGGTCGCCGCTTGGAGCGACGCAACCAACACTGGTTGCTAGTCAGGCGTTGAAACTGGTGACCGGAAAGAGGGAGAGCGAACACTTGCGAAGGGCATACAAAGCGCAACTTTGTTGTGTCGCTGTTAACGTTACACATCATATGGCCGAACGCGTATACGGGTTTGAAATTTCAGTCTCATGAGCTACGCCAGTGACGTATAGTAACCAACAATGCTCTGGTGCCCTAAAGATAGCTTCTTTAAAACAAAGACACGTTGCAAGGACCTGAAATGATGCCTCCTCGCACGGTTGGAACCTAGCAGTATGGTTCACGTCATTACATACTGTTCACAGCTTTTTTTTTTTTTTAGCTAGATATATTACACTGAATAACCGAAGAAACTGGTACACCTGCCTAATATCGTGTAGGGCACCCGCGAGCACGCAGAAGTGCCGCAGCACGACTTAGCATGGACTTGACTAATGTCTGAAGTAGTGCTGGAAGGAACTGACACCATGAATCCTGCAGGACTGTCCATAAATCCCTAAGACTGTGAGGGGGTGAAGATCTCTTCTGAACAGCACGCTGCAAGGAATCCCAGATATGCTCAATAATGTTCATGTTTGACGAATTTGGTGGCCAGCGGATGTGTTTAAACCGAGAAGAGTGTTCCTGGAGTCACTCTGTAGCAATTCTGGACGTATGGGGTGTCGCATTGTCCTGCTGGAATTGCCCAAGTCCGTCGGAATACACAATGGACACGAATGGATGCAGGTGATCAGACAGAAAGCTAACGTACGTGTCACCTGTCAGAGTCATATTTAGACATATCAGGGGCCCCTTATCACTCCAACTGCACGCGCCCCGCACCATATCAGAACCTCCATCAGCTTGAACAGTCCCTGCTGACATGCTGGGTCCACGGATTCATGACGTTGTCTCCCATACTCGTCCATTCGCTCGATACAATTTGAAACGAGACTCGTCCGAAAGGGCAACATATTTCCAGTCATCAAAAGTCGAATGTCGGTGTTGACGTACCCAGGGGAGGTGTGCAGTCATCACGGGTACACCAGTGGGCCTCCGACTCCGAAAGCCCATAACGATTATGTTTCGTTAAATGGTTCGCACGCTGACACTTGTTGATGCCCAGCATCGAAATCTGCAGCAATTTGCGGAAGGGCTGCAATTCTGTCACGTAGCACGATTCTCTTCATTCGTCGTTGGTCCCGTTCTTGCAGGATCTTTTTCCGGCCGCAGCGATGCAGGAGATTTGATATTTTGCGGGATTCCTGATATTCACGGTACGCTCGTGAAACGGTCGTACGGGAAAATCCTCACCTCATCGCTGCCTCAGTGATGCTGTGTCCCATCGCTAGTGCGCCGACTGTAACACACGTTCAAACTCACTTAAATCTTGATAACCTGCCATTGTAGCAGCAGCAACCAATCTAACAACTGTGCCAGACACTTGTTGCAATATAAGCGTTGCCGACCGGAGCGCCGTATTCTTCCTGTTTACATATCTCTGTATTTGAATACACATGCCTAAGTCAGTTTATTTGGCGCTTCATTGTAAAATGCCTCTTTCGTTGATTTTTAACAGATTATTTCATTTGCCAGTTGAGTTATGTGTTGATCTGATTAATAAATTGTGTCAGATTGGAGAAAAAAACTGTGACAAATGCTCACTATGGTGACGGAGAGTTTTTAAGGATAAAAATGTTCGCACCGCAGAAAAAAAGTGACATAATGCAAAAATGCAATATTTGAGAAAAATCGAATTATCTAAAACTTATTTTGAAGTAGCATCAGATTACATTAAATATCAAGTATTTTTGGCTGTAAATTTCATTATATAAATTCTATTCTCTTCAAATGTGAGGTGTTATCTGATAATTATTAATTAATTCTTTAAATTTTGTCAGTTTCCTTGCTTTCCTAAAAACTTTTTTGTTTTTGTTATGACCCACACGTAATACTTTTGCCTCTTTTCAACCCCAAAGACTTTTTAACTTGTGTCTTGCACAAAAACAGCGTAGTATCCAGCAAGTTGCTAACTGACATCTATGATGACATCGGAAAATTGTATCTAGGTCAAAGTTATATTTTGCATATAGGTTCTGAATGTGCTATTTATAGTTTAAGTTTCCGTAAGACTAAAAAGTAAAGCTGAAATTGTTTAGCATGAATGTATTGAGTGCTAGTATGGTTAAATAAATAAGTGCAGTGGCGACTGTTTACTTAGGCTATACTGAACATTATAAAAATAACATAGTACATTTTATACAGAAGAATTAAAGTTACGTGTTTTACTCACAGTAGAAGTGACAACTGCAAAAAATAAAGGCAGAAACAGACTTACGTGATGTAGAACTACTATTTGCAATCGACAGGCTCACAGTTGATTGTGCTTTTTCATGATTGTAGTTTGCTGTTGTATGAGGAAATTATGGAAATTCCTTGGAAAAATTTTGTTGTGTAACTCTGTTTGGTTGATGGTGTTAAGGACAGCAACCAGCCACAAATTTACTTTGAGTTCCTTTATTCAAAGGAAACCGTTACCGGTTTCGAATCGTTGTGATTCATCATCAGACGGTTTACACGCTTTCTTTATGACATTTGGTGTGTTTTTATAGATTAATTGTCCTAAAATATAAATAAAACATAATTATAAACACGCCACACACAGATGGTTGCGTTACAGATTTTCGTTGCATGTGACTTACGTGAAACGTCGGTTTCGAGTGTTTGTTTTTATAACGTTCGCCCAACCGATGTAAATGCATTCCCACTGCATCCTCGTTGTTGCACACGTAAATAGTTCTCACTGTACACTTTAGATTTGTCGCTGAGATCATTTCAACCACGCACCACATGTTTTGATACATACAAAGAGCTTACAAACATATGAGTATCACAGATGCTATGATATATTGTAACATTTGACGATGATATCCTATGTTTGGAAAGGATCATATATTCATTTACAAAACTGTAATGCCTTTTACATTAGTACAGAGACATTGATTTTTTTTGAGCTGATATTGCTAAATTAATTATAAAGTTTTTTATATATATTTAGAACTGTATAGGTAAAATAGTATATTATTTTATTACATTTGGCATCATGAGAATTATAGTAACAGATAAATTTGTTACTTGATCTGAAGATAGGTGTATTAATATTATTTGCTTTGGAGGCTGGAAAGTAATTTTTGGAAATTTTTCAGGAAAGGGTGTTAGCTAACTCTGTTTGTTCGTTAAGGATATAGTCTGGGGTGCTGTTTTTGTGTGTGTGTTTGGTGATTTAGGATGCCATTTGCGGATGCGCATTTCTGAGAATATATTTCACTTTCTTCAAGCAAGGTCATTCTTTTTTCTTTGTTGGTCAGGTGGAGTATTTGTAAGTTGTGAGCTATATTTATCACTTGATGCTCACCTTATGCTACATGTAGTGCACATGTGGAGTCGCTGAATTTATTAAACTAGGAGGACCCATGTGTTACCGGGCACTTACATTTAAGTTGGTTCCTGCTTGACCGATGAATATCTTAGAACATGAATTGGAGCTAAGTTTTTATATTCCTGATCGATTGTATGGCGTACTGTTATTTCTAATACTGTGGATGGCATTGTCTTTTTATTTTGTTATTTGTGTGAGAACTGATTCTGACATTTGTTCTTCGGAAAAGGTTTGCTTCATTAACTGATAGTTTTGCTAAAAATGACATGCTCACGTTTTTTTCTGCTAGGTGCGATGTGGTGTTATTTAGTGTTGGTTTGTCTTTGTGGATGGTCATGTGGGATTTATTTTACTGACCAAACTGATGGACTTAACACCATTCAATAAATTGCTTATAATAATGGCGACAGTCCAAAATTAACAGATTCCACACTAGGAAAATTGAAGCGGTCTCCCGAAATCAACCAGGGACCTCCGCATTTGTAGCCAGCGATGCTAATTGGTAAATCACGGAACTGGTCCTCGTATCAGTTCAGCCGCAGGTAGTACCGCCCGCACATGCTCTCGCCAAGTGGCGTAGTAGCAGGCCGACACCCGGCTTTCCCACGACGGTTGCATCCCAGCAGCAGCGGGGCGGAGGTGCTCAGAGGCGGCAGAGTCGCCTGAATGAAGCCTGCGGGCAGCGGCGCGGAAGAGCAGCGTAGGCGGGAAGTGCTTGTCCCTGTGTCCGTTCCGCGGGCCCGGCGTGGCGCAGAGTGTAAAACGCCCGCCCACTCGCTCAATGCCGCCGGGCGTCGGCCGCGTTCCCCGTTCCCGGAAATTCGCACAAAGACACCGGAAACTCTGCAATTTGCTGACACAGCTGGTAAATGGTTTCACGGTGGAAATCTTATTACCGGGCGCATTTTTTACTGCTGAATGTACCAAAAATCCCATTCTAACTTCGAGATTGGGAGAAAACTAATAGCCGACATCGTATCGACTGAATTTTCCTTTCAGTTATGAAACCTAATTATAGGGGGCAGTCAAATGAAAACCGAACACCCGCCACAGCTGGACCGTAGAATGTTCCCATTCAAAATTGATCACCACATGCGTTAAGACTAATTCAACAAGGCATGAGTAGTGAAAACAACCGACGGCTAGAACTAACTATGAATGCGTGTGTGCGTTACACCTGCAACATTCGCCGATATGATCATGTTAGTGCTTCATACTCCCAGCTAGGGTGGCTGCGGCCGGACAAATTGCGTGACTACCACACTCTATGTCTACTTCACCGACTCCTCGTCGCGCAAGCACCCCAGTATCTTGCTTCAGAGATTAAATACGTTTCATGCCGTCATAATGGAAACACTAGGTCGTTCTTATTTGGTATCCTAACTGTGCCCACTCACAAAACAAAAACCTTTGCAAACTCCTCAGTTACCGCTGTCCGCCTCTGCAACAAACTGCCCTTCACCTTGCGCAAAATTCAATCCCCTGCTGTTTTTAAGAAGAAGTTGAAGCATTTCCTACTATCATTTTCATAGCGTTTTCCACAAAATTAATGTACAAGGCAAATCCTCTCCTCTGTCAAATAGCAAAGCTAGTGTCTCCTATCTTGCTCCTTTCTCTTCTTCCTCTTCATCTATCTCTATTAACCATGCAATCTTCTTTTCCTTTGTATTTCCTTGATTATGTTACATCATGTCTCTATTCTTCTCCTCCCTTCACCATCAGTCTCCCTGCTGCTAGCACTCCTGTCTAAAATCTGTCTCTTTCATACTGTCTAATTATAACAGTACTTATCATCTACGAATATAAACGCTATATGTATGTATTTTTCCAAGTGTGCCTTTGTAATTGTTTATTTCATTTTTTGTACTAGATGTAGTTTAACATGCCTACCAAAACATGTGAATGTAAAATAAGTAGAATGCCTGGTTAGATGTAAGAGAGGGCCTGATGGCCCTAATCTTGCCGGGTTAAATAAATCGATAAATAAATAAATTTATCTCACTGGGAGACGAGACTACCAATTCCTATTTCGTAGGACGCGGTCGGCCGCTGAGGGATCCACAACCGCATCCACTCTTGCACTTCCTCGTCCGTCTGAAACCGACGTCCACGCATGTCTTTGTTCAGGTCGCCAAAGATGTGGAAATGACACACTGAAAGATCCGGGCTGTACGGAGGATGTTTCAGTGTTTCCGATCCAAATCGCTGAAGCGTAGCCTTCGTCCGAGTGGCATTGTGGGCCAGGCACTCGACTGCAGGGGAAGCAGGAACAGTTCGTCTCGTCTCCCATTGGGGTAAATGTCTCGAAACGTCCCCTTAGAAAAATTAATGAATTACTGTGCTGATAAACCTCTTACGTTATTTGATTTTCAAACAGCTGAGCAGAACTGAACGTACTCAGACATTTTCTCTTTACTTATTCTGATCAACACTAAACTGACACACAATATTTTTAGCGCAACGCAATCTGACTTTCAATAATCCCTACAAAAGAATGGCCCTGACTAACAATAACCTATACCTTTCATGAATCACTTACCTCACAAAAATCTTCGTTACTCGAACTACTGCAATACAGCGAGCGCCAATACTGCCAACTAAATAAAAGATTCTAACTACTGAAGGCACTAACTACTGATACGCATAGTTAGCAAATGAAGGATTTTGATAGAGAACAAACAATGTATTTACCTTAATAGTGTTCAAAAGTCATAATGTATATAGCAGTTCATGACATCCAGTCTTACAAATTTCGTTTTTCTGACGGACACACGTCCAGATCGCCCGCTCTCAAAACCCTGCCATTTCTCTTCCCACATCCACCACTGCTGGCGGCTCCCCTCCAACTGCGCAACGCTACGCGCTGTTCACATCCAACTGCCCAACATTAGAATAGCGAATATTCCAACAATGCCAACCAGCCACAGACTGCACACAGCACAACCAGTGATTTTCATACAGAGCGCTACGTGACGTTACCAACATAAAAATCTAAACGGCCTACTTACAGTCTTAACGCGTATGGTGATAACTTTTGAATGAAACCAATCCATGGCCCAATGAGGCGGCTGCTCGGTTTTCAGTACACTGTCCCTCATATTTTATATGTTCACCAGCTAAAATATTGGACATTCCCTTGAAAGAGCAAGCTCCTCGCTTTGGTGCGCTGTATGTGATATACGGGGTGTTCAAAAAGTCTCTCCGCAGTGCCGTATGATTGTTAGCCGCGCGTGCCGTATGATTGTTCGCCTGCTTGGGTTACTTCCCTTCAAGTGGACTCTCCCAACATTCCACTGTTTCCTTTATCTCAGCCAGCGTAAATAGTATCGTTGGTGTGTGTCGTTTCGTTTTTGTCACTGTTAAAATGCTAACCATAGTTAGTTGTGTATTTGTTGTGTGCTTTTAGTCGAACAAGTGTTCAAAGCTAGCAGTAAATACACAGTTTCAATTCGTCAAACATTTAATTCAGTTTTCCCGGAGAAATTGATGTTAGTGTCGGAGCGGCCCACACAGCTGTAAGGAAAAAATTCGAACTTTTTCCATACAAAGTGACAGTCGTGCAAGAACTGAAAAATACTGATCATGGCAAGAGACTGCATTATTGTCAATGGTTCAAAAATTTCGTTGAACAAAATGGAAGGCATATTCTTAATGAAACGTTTTTCACTAATGAGGCGTGGTTTCATTTATCCGGGTACATGAACTCGCAAAATTCTCGTATGTGGAGTACTCCAAAACCATTGTGTATTCATGAGGAACCACTTCATTATGTGGAAATAGGAGTTTGGATTGCAATTTCTAGACGTCGGTTTGTGGGTCCCATATTTTTCAGCGAAACAATAAACGCACAACGATACTGCAGTGATATTCTGTACTCATTCTTAGGAAAACTTGTGTTAAGTGAAATACTGAACGGTTATTTTCAACAAAATGGTGCAACCGCGCATACAGTTCGCGTTTCAATGTCACTGCTTGCTCATGTTTTTGGTGATCGCATAATTTCACAGGGCTTTGGCCTCCACGATCGCCTGACGTAACACCACCTGACTTTTTCTTCTGGGGTGCAGCGAAAGCAACTGTCTATAAAAACCGTCCAAAATCCATCGATGAATTGCAAACTGCAATATCCATTTTCACTGCTTCTGTTACAGAAGAAATGTTACAGCTTGTGTTTGGAAACATGATTAGACGAATTGAATTGTGTATTCTACAACAGGGGGGGGGGGGGGGGGACACTTTCAACATTTAATGTGAAAATTTGTAAGTAAAAATGAATATTCAATAAATTAATAACTTGTACTTCACTGAGTTTCATTTCGGAATATTCACTTCGGCATACGGCTCGCGCGGCTAACAATCATACGGCACTGCGGAGAGACTTTTTCAACACCCCGTAGAACTGGTGCTAGTTGGTCATGGGACACTCCACTATTGATGTAAGTCACGGCAGTGAATTGGTGTGCTTGTGCCAGTCTGTTGTATGGAATTAGCGCAGTATGATCAGTCGACGTGGAGGCATAACAGAATGGCAGAAAGGAGTTATAACGCTTGGAATTACCCAGGACCACATCGTGAATGAAGTTGTCCGATTGTCCTACAGGGAACAGTGTAGCACTCGCTACCATGTGACACGGCATAAGAACAGTTATCTCTAACAGATTCTAACCGACAGGGGCAAGAGACGAGTGTGACACGTTGTCAGTGACAAACGGATTAAAGCCGACAGGAGTTTCCTGCTGTAAGTGAATTCAGGCCCAAACAACCAGTTTCCGATCGAATATTGCATGTAATGGAATTTGGAGTCAGGTACCTCTTAGAAGGCCATTTCCCACAACGGCACATAGAACTGCACCTCTTGAATCTGGACAGTATCTGATAGGAGACGAGTAGTGTGGACCAAAGAGCCGAGATTTTGCCCCTTTCAAATAATGCAAGCGTCTAGTGCACTGACGACCCAATAAAGCCGTGTGTGTGAAAGATGTAGTTGAGGCTGGAAGTTGTTCTGCTTTATTTTGTGTGTGTGTTTGTGCGTGTGTAGGCTGCGGGAGTGGAGGTCATACCATTTCGCTCACTCCTCTGAATATCGTGAACATAAGCCAGTATAACTGGGTAGGCTTCCGCGGCCAGAGTCAGTAGACATAGAAGTTTTCTGGGTTTGGTACCGCGTCATAATGTAAAAACTACTGCTGCTATAGAAAAGCCAACGTTTCGGCCACGATTGCAGCGGCCTTCTTCTTAGACCCAGAAGAAGGCCTCTGCAATCGTGGCCGAAACGTTGGCTTTTCTACAGCAGCAGTAGTTTTTACATTATGACACGGTACCAAACCCAGAAAACTTATATGTCGATAAGCCAGTATGTTTAGATCAACGTTCTGGGCGACCAAGTGTTATCCCTTCTTCCATGTCTTGGTGATATGCGTGCTGTCGACGTCCCTGTCTTCCAAGACGACGGTAGCCATGTTACAGGACTGCAGTATACGCTCCTGGTTTGACGAACACTCAAGCATCCTATCGTATTTCGACTGGGCCTGTAAATCACCCGACCCTAATCCTGTAGAAAATATCTGGGACCATTTATAACAATTGGTAAAACATAGTTATGTGCATCCCCAGAGTCCAGTAAATCTGCAGGATCTACTCCATCAACGTGTAGTTCAAAATGGCTCTAAGCACTATGGGACTTAACATCTGAGGTCATCAGTCCCCTAGACTTAGAACTACTTAAACCCAACTAACCTAAGGACATCACACACATCCATGCCCGAGGCAGGATTCGAACCTGCGACCGTAGCAGCAGCCCGGTTCCGGACTAAAGTGCCTGGAACCGCTCGGCCACAGCGGCCGGCTCATCAACGTGTGGCTTCATTTGGATACGATGTATCTGAAATTGACGTTGGACTGTCTTCCTCGCCAAATTGAGGCATTCTTTAAGGTGGGAGGCGAGGTTACACGATACTGGCCTGAGGTCTTCTGGGGAAGAGATGATAATTTTTTGTGAGTTTACCTTATATTTTGTTCTGGGATAATTTCAGATTAATCATATACTGCTGTACTTCACATTCAGTGTTTAGCATTTGCAGCTCTTGTTCTTCAACAAATTTATATTTCAGAATTTCTATTCTTCTGAAAGTTAAGTATTAGTTTAGTTATTTGTTTCAAGACTATTTCACGTAGACTAGTCTCGCTGGAATACTGTGACATTAGGTTTGCAGGCTTTCAAATGTACTGAATAACAAGAAAGTACATGAAATTTTTCGGCTAATAAGCGTTGGACTACTTAACTTCATTCCATCCGACCTATCACTGTCATCTGTTGGGGTAGTTCGAATGATTATTCAGCTCAGAGCGTTATGAAATGATGTTCAGTGGATAACGGTATTTTGTCTCTCTGATTGTACCTGTAAATATTCAGTGCTACAAGAACACCATTACAGGTGGTTCCTAAATGGTCACGTAATAATATGCACAGAAAAAATTAAATAGAGGGACCGATTCATCTACTTCCATTTTCCATCCTGGATTTTTACCACTATGCAGGGTCTGCTTCTCGTGAGTGTCTGCTCAACCGATTCTGGTATTCGTTTCCGTTAGCAGAAAGTATCTGGAATTGCACAACACACTTAAAGTGTCACTTTTTCGTAAAGCCGTAACTGAATTCCATTGCGACGTAGAAGTTTGAAATATTTCTCAAAGGTGCCTACAGCTTTCCTGTGTGATAGTGCAAAAGCGTAGCACCCTGCGACGTCACCCTCGGGCCTGGGGGCTCTTCATACAGCAGTTTTTGGACAAGTTGGAAAGTAAAAATTGGCCAGGTGCGTGTAGGACTCGCGAACTGACGGTTCCGTACAAATTTAATCATGTATATAGGTATTTCATCCACTTCTGGAATCGAGGATATTGGAAAGATTTGTTTGTTATCGACACTGGTTCTGACAAGATATAGGTGCCAGGGATTCCAAGACTTTCGAGAATGTCTTAATTTCAAGTTGAAGTCGGATAACGAATGACAAAAGAAATATGTTTTCGTGTGATATAATTACAAATTAACGATTTCGGATTTTCCCTTTACTTGTACTGTGAAACCTTGCTTCTTGTCACATTTCATGATTCTATGTCAACGGAAGCACCCTATAGGTTTGATGAGTAAGTTTTCGAGTATGAAAATGTTACGTAAGTAGCCGCATCTTTTGATTGCATTACTTTGAAGCTTAATATTTTTAAGCCGTAAAGCGACCGTCGATCTTAGTATGTGACATAAATTTGAACTTGATACGACAAATCGCTCCAGAGAAAAAGGATTCTTAACACACAGACAGACAAACAGACAGACAGATAAAGAAAAGCCAAAAAAATATTTTTTCATGTTGCATAATTACAAATTAGGAAACGGCGGATTTTTTTCCGTAAGGGGTCCTTTTTTTACAGATTGAGGCAAGGAACCATAAAAAGGCCAGATTTCAGAAGTTCATGTGAGGAGTAAGATGGGTTAATGATATCACATTGGCACCAAACTTCGTCACAGCTCTGCCCAACGCCACCGTCGACGTGTCACGCGATGGGAAGGTCGTCACACATTCTCTTGCCCACATTTCGCCCCTTCTTTTGAGGTCTATGCAACACAGTTCAGGACAGCCACGCCCAACGTTGAAATCACTTGGTTTTCTTATGGCTGGCCGAGGAAACCATTTCACGCAAACGGCCGCTCAGAATCGACACGATAAGGCCTTAGGGTGTGGCATAAAAGGTGTCAGTGAAACCAACCATTTCCTTGGGGCTTTGATTGACACACATTCCGAGGTCGTGAGAAACAGGCAACCTCTGATACTGCTGATGCCTCCAGACGGTTCAACCTTTCTCTAAGGACACTGTGGGCCAGAAAACCCACTGAACCTGATCGCAACCCTTTGGTATGTAGTGCGACTGCAGTTTTTGCTCGCTGTATATGGTTGAACCACTATGGGTCTGTTCAAAATCATACAACGAAATTAGAACGTGATCTCAAGGAGCAAAGGGTGCTCATACTTTTTCAACCCACCTGTTTCGCTCCTTCCTGTGGCGTGAGCACGGATGAGTATAACACTGATACGTACATAAGTAAAATGGCAAAGGGTACGCCAAGACGCCCCAGTTTGGGAACACCCTCGGTGCCACCCACTCTCCTTTTCTGATTACCTGTTCAGAGACAAACCACAACGTAGCCCTAGGCGCTGGGAACAGGTGACCCCTTGATACCCTTCAAATTCGACATGCCTAATAGTAAGCGCAAGAGCAGCAGTGTAGCCTACCTGCAGGAGTCCGCGACTCTCGTCAGATTTAACTCTGTACAGGTACATTTTTAAAGTTCTCAACAAAGGCAGCTGGGTGACACCGAGGATGTTGCCGAACAGGGGGTCTAAGAAGGAGCCTTTGCATTTTTATTTACGCACGTATAGATGTCACAACCCTCCTTGAGCACGCCACAAGAGGGCGTCAAACAGAAGGGCTGAAAAAGTATGAGCACCTTTTGATGCTAGAGATCTCTTTCAAATTTCGTCGAATGGCTTTGGGTCCCTAGTGATTCCACCCTGAACGCCAGAGGAAAAATTGCAGTTGCACTGCACTGCAAAGGGATTCATGATATTCAGTGGGGTTGCTGGCCTAGGATGTCCTTAGAGAATGGCTGAACCTTCCAAGCGGTGTCAGTAGTGTCAGAGGTTATCGAGAACATTGTCCTGTTGGTCCTCACATTGTGACCTGTCTTTCTCGACCTAGAAATATGTGGGAATCAACGGGCGTTTTCCTGATTCCATTTATGCCACTTCCTAAGGCCTTTTCGCGTCAATCCTGAGCAGCGGTGTGTAAAATATATTCCTCGGCCACCCATAAGATAAACCACTTGATTTTGACAGTGTGAATCGCAGTTCTGATCTCCATTACGTCCATGTTGGCGTTGGGCAGAATTGTGGTGAAATTAGATGCGAATGTGACTCCACTGACCTACCTTACATCTCACATGAACTTCTGAGCTGTTGAATTTCTATCGAATATATCGGCCACTTGCTATCTGAAGCGTCGCGGAGCCCGAGGGTAAAGTCGAAGACGCCACGTTTTTGCATCATAACCAAGGAAGGGTGTAGACAGCTGTGAGCCAAATTTCAAACTTATACGTCGCAATGGGAGACAATTACGGCGTTTCAAAAAAGTGATCCTTTAATTGTGTTACGCAGTGTATTTGAAGCAATCAGCAGCCTTGCAACTTGGTAGCTTACGTGATCCAGTCATCCGTTAATGGCCTCAGCTGGATATGACATGACCGAAGAAAACTGTGAACTTTTTTCCGCTCCTAATTGAACCCATTATCAAGGCTAGAGGCGTGTGTATCTCCTGTCGATGACTAATTTTTTTGTGTGGAGTGATTATCGTTCTGGAAAGAGCTGGTACAGATTGAAAGAACCGATTAAGAACTCTATTCCTAAATTTCAGTATCGGCTCGCATTTGGTTTTCTTACCTTTCCACTGTTGTGTGTGGAGCTGGTATTGTGCGCTGGCGGAGACGCCCCACAGCCCCTCCAAGGCCGCGCCAGCTGCGGCAGCTATTTGTGCGCCGGTATTCGCGAGCACGCAGAACGCTGCCAGCCGCTGTGACGACGTGGGGGCGTCGCCTTACCTCGGTGACGCAGGCTGGCTTACACAACGGGCCGGCGTAACCCACTGTTATACCACACTGCAGGCTGCGAGGAGGGCGGGAACAAAGAGTTTAACGTCCCATCGACATGCAGGCCATAAGAGGCGGAACAGTAGCGCCGTTGGGAAAAGAAGGAACGAAGTTTAGAATGGCTTTACACACAGCTGGCGTGAATCATGCTTAACAAACAGAATGTAAAAAGTTATGCTGAATAATTCCAACAGTGTTGTAAAGGTAAAAAAATTGAGTGACTGGAGAGAAATCACAAAGTGTGTCCCACAAGGTTCAATTCTGGGTCCACTCCTTTCTTTACTTATGTGAATGACCTTCCACATAACATACAACAAGCTGAATTGGTACTTTCTGCAGACAATACTAGTGTTATAATAAATCCCATTAGAGGGAAAGAAATAAGAGAGATTGTAATGATATTTCCCGAAGAATTATTAAGTGGTTCTCAGAAAATGGACTCCCCTAAATCTTAAACAAGACACACTACATTCAATTCTATACAACAAATAGAGTCGTACCATTAATTGAACAGAAGTCAATAAAGAGGGTAGAATGCTTCAAATTTTGAGTGTATGTATTGATGAAATCTTGAACTGGAAGAAGCATATTACCGAGCTTCTCAAACAATTAAGTTCAGTTACTTTTGCTCTTCATATAATTGCTACTCTTGGAAAGAGTATTTTGCATATTTCCACGTAATAATGTCCTATGGAAAATTTTCTGGTGTAACTCATCACTTAGAAAGAAAGTATTGCTTGTGCAAAAGCGAACAATAAGAATAATATGCGGTGTTCACCCACGAACATCATTCAGGCGCCTCTTCAATAAGTTAAGCACTTTAACTACGCCGTCACAATATATATATTCGCTAATGAAATTCATCAGAAATAATCCATCACAGTTTAAGAAGAATACTGATGTCGATGCATAAACACTAGAGGGAAAAATGACCTTTATTACCCATTATTAACACTGTCGACGACTCTGAAAGGAGTTCAGTGTGCAACAACAAAAATCTTTGTTTATTTGCCCAATAACATAAACGACAAGTAGCAAACTAAATTTTAAATCCATCATAAAATCATTTTTTTGGACAACTCCTTATATTCCACGCACGAATTACTATTTAAAAACTGGTTGGCTGGGGAAAATCTTGTTTTGAATGAGGTTGCGTGAGTAGGACTAAAAAAATAATGTGTTCGCATTAATGTTAAAACAATGTGTTCACATTCATGTTAACACTAATCATTTATATGTATTCTGTAAACTGACTCGTGCCACATCATTTTGATAAAAGAATCGATCAAATTACCTAAGGGACATGTAAGTAACGAATTAACGTGTTGTTGACAACGAGATCGGTAGAGACGGAGTGGACAAGCTCCTAATAGGAAAGAATGGTGAAAGATGGTTTTGAACTTTCAAAAATATCTGCAGCAGTAACACTGGATCAGGTCTACATCTACATCCACACACACAGAAAACCACTGCGAATTGCGTGGCGGGGGATACTTCGCTTGGTAGCACATGGTAAGAGTTTCTTCCCGTTGCAGGGGCGTATGGAGCGTGGGAAGATCGACAGCTGAAATTACTTTGAGCGTGCTGTAATTAGTCTAATACTGTCATTACTGTCCCTGCAGGAGCAACAACACGTAGCGAGCTGAAGAATGTCTCGAGATTCCTATTTTAATACTGGTTCTCGAATCTTTGTAATTAATGTTTGCACCTACCTTAAAGTGTCTCTAGCGGGTCAAATAAACCTGTGATCGCTCATGTCGTCCTTCTTGTATGCGTCCAGTGCCCCCCTGTTAGTCTGTTTGTTTAGATAGTTACACGTTCCACAGATCATCTGAACGATTCTTTCATCGAAACGATGTGGAAGGGGTTTGTTTACAGGATATGTACACATGATTAGTATTAACATTAATGAAAACAATATTCTTTTATTCTTATTTGTGCGGCGACACTTAAAAAAATGTCATTTTTTCCGGATGCCAGTTTTTAAATAGAAATTCGTCTGCGGAATAAGGAGCTGTTTTGCTTTGCCACCTGTCAGACATTTAAGGTATTGGACAAACAATCAAAAATTTTTGTTGCTGCATATTGAACTTCTTTCCGAGCCCCTGACAGCTTTAACAATGGGTAATAACAATCATTTTCTCTCTAGTATTGTAGGTATGTACGTCACTGTTCTTCTCAAATTGCGATGGATCATTTATGGTGAATTTCTTTAGCGAATACTGTGCTGCAACGCGCAGTCAAAGTGCCTACTCCTTGAAGAGGGATCTACATGGGGTCCGTGGGTGAATACCATGTATATTGTTCATACTGCTCACTTTTGTACAATCATTGCTTTCTTTCCAAATCATGACTTAACCCATAAAATTATTCCATACGACATTATTGAGTGCAAATATGTAAAATATGTTAGGAGTTTGATAATTTTGTTTCCAAGATTAGCAATTATACAAAGAGTAAAAGTAGCTGAACTTAACTATTTGAGAATTTTAGTAATATGCTTCTTCCAGTTCGAGGTTTCATCAATATGTACACTCAAAAACTTGGAGCATTATACCCTATTTACTGACTCCGGCTCATGTGCTACATCAGTCTTTGGTATGACTATTTGTTGTTCAGAACAGAATATATGTTTTTTTTCAAAATTTAGTGAGAATCCACTTTCTGAGAATCACTTGAGAATTCTTTGGAAAATATCATGAACTAACTCTTCTATTGTTTTCTCTCTAACGGGATTTATGTAACACCAGTATCGTCCGCAAAAAGCACCAACTCTGCTTGTTGAATGTTAAGGGAAGGTCATTCACAAAAATAATGAATAGGAGTGGGCCCAAAATTGAACGCTGTGCTGTGGGTCCCACATATTTGAACAATGTATAAAGACAGGACGCAAAAATGCAACAAAGGTACGGCAGAAAATACATTGACCTATTGCAAAATTGTTAACAGTGAATGCAAGTTGGAGTCTAAATGTCCATTACAGAGGCAGAAAAAATATTTTAATCGTCAAGAATGGGATTTTTTTTTACTTGTTTTCTATGGAGAATTTTATTTTCAAGAAATAAGATATTTTACTTTGAAAAACGTACGGGCTTTTAGTCTGCAAGAAAGAAGAAATTTATTTTATTTTTTAGATACAAGAACTTTGATTTCCAGAGAGAAATACACAGTAGACAAGAAGTACATGTAAAAGAGCATGAGCCTGTCAGTGCTAATAAAGAAAAAGGTAGCTCAGTGGTTATATGTCAGACTATGGAAACAGTGGCCGAATATTCGATCCTCACTGAGTCCTCCGATTTTTAACTCTCAGTTATCAATTCTTTTGGCTCTGACAATGGTTATTAATGTGCAGAGTTGTACTCTGATTCGGAGTCCACGTTATACTGTAGGTCCCACTGTAACTAAGCTAAATTTTGAGATCCGTGACGCGTAACTGTCAAACTCTGTTTCTACGCCGATGATCACAATTAAAATCCAGTTTCGATCGTCCTGATTCGTTTTGTTAGGATGGCATCATAGGGATATTAGATGCGTGCTCGTAACGGTTTCAAATCAGTGAAATAATCACTAACGGTATCATTTGTAAACTGTAACGGCTGGAAACAAACCGTGTGATTCGCTGGCATTTTCATGCGTAAGGCATATTGCGCTGGGTAAACACCTAAAACTAGTTGTTGAAGTAAAAAGAGGTTTTAATAAATATACAGCCAAAGTGGAAAAATGGCGCTTCATTATTAGTGAGTGCCCACGTATGTATTATAAGGAACCGCGTGACCGATACGGTCGCAGGTTCGAATCCTGCCTCGGGCATGGATGTGTGTGATGTCCTTAGGTTAGTTAGGTTTAATTAGTTCTAAGTTCTAGGCGACTGATGACCTCAGAAGTTAAGTCGCATAGTGCTCAGAGCCATTTGAACCATTTTGTATTATAAGGAATCGCAATATTTGTATTTAGCAAGTTGTGATACCCGCAAATGATTTGAACTCAGGTGAAGGAAATGGGACAGAAATCACTTAAAACTAGTGGGCGTTTGAATATAAATATTGGGGTTTTAAGGCTTTGTAGCTTTTATTAGATTCAACTTACAATTACAAATAGTACATCAAATGAAAGGGCAACTCAAACTGTTTTTCTTACAAGTGTTTTTTACGAGCACATACCGAGCTTGAAACAACTGCAAGTGATAGGGATGTAGTTGTAAGCGTCTCCTTAGAAGTACCCACATAGACGGCACTGGAATTGCCAATGCACGACTAGCCTTTGAAACTGATTTCATGTGGCTATGTGTTCAAGACGTTTTTCAATCACCGTTGGTCGTCCCGTACTCTTCCCTTTGCAAATACAGCCGGTGTATTTAGAATGATGATACCACCTACGCTGTTATTGTCGCTTGGAGAACTACAGTGGAACTCAATACTGAACGCGCGCTGCACTGTAACAACAGGTTCAGTCCCTGCAAACTAAGGCGCGTTTACACTGAGCCCAGAACATGTTTTTGCTCGGAACATTGTGTGCAACTTGTTCCCTCAACATGTTGGCAACATTGTTCGTTGTTCGCATACCCGTTTACACTAGCGAGCAACATTTCTACGTATTCGCATAGTCTGCCGCGGTGAACTGATAGGTTACTTCGTGTATTCACATCAAGAGATACGCTATGTCAAGTGAAGAGGAAGAGTTAATGACATTTGGTGCTGCATTAATAATACTTAATCAAATAAACAGACGAAGAAAACAATGTAGTCGTCGTCGGTGGACCAAAACATACTATAGAAGACGTAGCGGGAATGACATGCTTTGTGAGCTGAATTTGGAAGACAGTTCTGGCTTTCGCAACTTCAGTAGGATGTCGCCGTCAGATTTTGAAATGTTGTTGAATATTATAGGACCAGTTGTTTCAAAGAAAGTCACAAATTTCAGAAAAGCAATCCCTGTGAACCAAAGACTTGCTGTTACTCTTCGTTTTCTGGCATCAGGAGACTCCTATCAAAGCCAGCCATATCTCAAATAGTTCCACATCATAATAGTTCCATATCATCCAGGAAACGTAGATATTTACATCCAAACCACTTCGTTTCGTAAAGTGTGTCAGTACCACATCCGCATTTTTTACTTCCCTCTGTTTTTCGTTTCTCTCGTCGGTACTGAGACAAGAGAGATTTAATTTTTTTGTCCACGTCACTGCTGCTGGTGCCAAGCGCTGCAGCAACCTTTTGTAAAGAATCATGTTTGATTTTAGTAGTTTTGTAACCTGCGCAACGTACATTCCACAGGCACTCCTCTGCCTCATAGAGCGACATCAGCTGGAAAATTTTGTCTCGTGAACATTCCATTTCAAATGAAAATGAAGAGACATAAAATAAACGCACCACTACAAAAAGACAAACACCAAAACACTCACTCAGAGCAAACGAACACTAAATGATGCGTAGCGGAATTTAGTGGTAGCAGGCCACGAACAACGTTTCTTTTATCTCTACCGACACAGCCATGGAACACTGATTTTGTGTTGCAAACATGTTGCCAACATGTTGCGAACTTCGGTAGTCCATTACTAGCCACGAACAATGTTGTGAACAATGTTGCGAACACAGTGTAAACGCGCCTTTGTACAAAGCTTTCTATTCACTAATCGCCATCTTTGCTACTAGCGCTCTGTAACGGAAGAGATTGGAAACAGTAGATGCGCATGCGCGTTGGTATACGAACAAAACTGTTCGAGTTAGTCTTTCATTTGATGTATAATTATAAGCTAAATGTAATAAATGCTACAAAGCCGGAAAAGTCCGCTATTTATTTTGAAACACCCCGTGCAGTGTACTTCAGTTGCTACACCTCGCTCTAATTAGAAAAACAAGAACGTTAGAGTTTACCGACTCGTCAGTGAGTCCCATACCGACAGATAATAGTTCAGGATAGGGAAATGAATCGTTCAATAAACTAAGAGAACCTATGGAAAACCTTAATAAGAGTGGGCGGTAGTAGATTTCAAACCTGCTTATCTCTAATGCGAAGTGTTATTCTATTACCGATGGCTGAAGCTAAGGAACAATTAATTTGGATTCGAAGAAAGATCAGGGACTGATCTCTCGCTCGTGCAAAGCTATCAGTGAGCTCGCGGCTACAGGCTGAAAGCTCACTGACGTCACAAGTAGTGGAGAAATTAACTATCTGGCTGCTGTGGCCCAGCAGCCCTGAAGCCATGTTGTGGCAGCGGGCGAAGAGAACCGCAGCGCTTCTTGCAAGGAGCCCCGCGGGGCTATGTTTAGGATCAAAGGCACCCGCTGCCAGAGCTGCTGATACTTCGCGTCCTAATGGAAGCTCATCACCGGCCCTGCAACCAGTGCCCCTAGGGTTTTCGTAGGCAAGATCAATTTCACGTGGATACCGTTTTCACTTAAATCTCTCACAGTTCTGCTAGATGAATTGCATAGTCTGAGTAGCACCACATAATGTAACAGAAATGGATCCACGCCTACACTGAGGTTACAAAAATCGTGCGACACCTCCTAATATAGTGTCGTACCTCCTCCTGCCGGGCGTAGTGCAGCAACTGGACGTGGCATGGACTCGAACAAGTCTCTGGAAGTTCCCTGAAGAAATATTGAGCCATGCTGCCTCTAGAGACGTCCATAACTGCGAAAGTGTTGCCATGCAGGTTTTTGTAAACGAACTTAACTCTCATTTATGTCCGACAAATGTTTGATGGAATTCAAGTCGGGTGATCTGGTTGGCCAATCATTCGCTCGAACTGTCCAAAATGTTCTTCAAACCAGTTGCGAACAATTGTGTCCTGGTGTCATGGCGCATTGTTAACCATAAAAATTCCATTGTTGTTATGAACATGAAGTTCATCGGTGCAAATGGTCTCCAAGTAGCGGAACATAACCATTTGCAGTCAATGATCGATTCAATTGGACCAGAGAACCCAGTCCATTTCATAAAACAAAGCCCACACCATATGGATCCACCACCAGCTTGAACAGTGACTTGTTAACAACTTGTTTCGTGTGGTCTGCGTCATTCTCGAACTCTACTATCGGCTCTTACCAACTGAAATCGGGACTCATCTGACCAGATCACGGTTTTCCAGTTGTCTATGATCCAAGCGATACGTTCACGAACGCTGTAGAGGCGCTGCAGGCGATGCCGCGTTGTTAGCAAAGGCACTCGCACGCCACATTTCGCCGCCCTATCCTAACGAATACGATCGTCGTACGTCCTATGGTGATTTCTGCAGATATTTCACACAGTATTGCTGGTCTGTTAGCACTGCGAACTTTACGCAAATGCCACTGCTCTCGGTCGTTAAGTGAAGGCCGTCGGCCACCGCGCTGTCCGTGGTGCGAAGGTAAAGACTAAAATTTGGTACTTTCGGCTATTCGGCACACTGTGGATCTCGGAATATTAAATTCCCTAACGACTGGGTTCCTAAATGGAATGTCCCGTGAGTCTAGCTCCAAGTACCATTCCGCATTCGAAGTCTGTTAATTCCCGTCGAGCGGCCTTAATCAAGTAGGAAACCTTTTCACATGAGGCATCTGAGTACAAGTGACAGTTCCGCCAATGCACTGTTCTTTTAAACCTTGTATACAAGATACTACAGCCATTTGTATACAGCCACATCGCTGTCCCATGATTTTTGTCACCTCAGTACTCAGTATATATTGTGCATATCACTTTACAGTGCTTGGCAGATGTTTGAAGTCCCATACTGTTGTGCGCAACTTCCCGAAAGTTTTCGCCGTTTCGCCAATTCTCGCATTTATTACGTTATATATATATATATATATATATATATATATATATATATATACACGATCGTCGTACGTCCTATGGTGATTTCTGCAGATAATTCACACAGTATTGCTGGTCTGTTAGCACTGCGAACTTAACGCAAATGCCACTGCTCTCGGTCGTTAAGTGAAGGCCGTCGGCCACCGCGCTATCCGTGGTGCGAAGGTAAAGCCTATATATATATATATATATATATATATATATATATATATATATATATATAGAGAGAGAGAGAGAGAGAGAGAGAGAGAGAGAGAGAGAGAGAGAGGACAGATCTTATACACTGACGATCCAAGTTAGCAGAAGTTGTTGCCTATATTCAGTAAGTAGCCGTTGAGTCTTATGCCAGGCACATCCGCGTATCCTTGCTCCATAATCGGAGGCTTCGTTACCTTCACAGACATACAGAAGGGCTTGAGGGCTTGTATGCAGCAGCAGATTTGTTCATAGGCTTTTTGAAGGTTTCTTGAGTAGACCCTACGAATGCTGCATCGTCAGCGGTCAACTTATTAAGTCTTTCATTACAGGATTACGAAAATGTGTATCCGACGAGAACTCGACCCCAAAACTTGGACTTAAGCACACGAACATTTTTAGGAACAGCCTCAGAGCTTCAGCCTGCCAGCACCCTTCTGCTGCCTCTCAAACTACGCGGAGCTCTAATTTTTGTCTGCGGGGACTGACACCGTCCAAGAAAGAATACAAACGAGAGTGATGTACCCATTATCTACGGTAGAGAAACTGGTACGCTGAGCGTCACTCAGTCCCTGAGTTCTGTTCAGATGTTTAAAAAGGTGCAACTGCAGTATCCACAAAGAAAAAGCCATGTCCTGTGACAAAATCGTAACGGATAGATTGTGGCATCGCCATGAGGTCGATAACGACAGGGCACGAGATGCCGGTCCATTGAGCAGTTTGGCTTTAAGCCCATAAACACAGTTACTACGGTGCACCGTTAACGAATATACCTCCAAGTGAACTTGACAAAAGACACCTAAGACTAGACAGAGAGCGCGGAGAGAGAGAGGCTGAGAGAAGTTCCTTGGGAGGGACACGTATGTATCCTGCGGAACCAATGACAGGCCTAGGACTCAGTATGTGACCATATAAGGAGTGACGTCTCTCTCCCTCCACCCAGCCTCTGATGAACATACTGAAGACATTTGCATAATTAGAGCCAATGAATCGGCGGTGCATCTTCGGGATCACGTCATGTCAGTGACAGGCAGGGTAACGAGAAAAAATTTCGGTTCAGCGCAAAAACTCCGAATAAAACTCGGGGAACAGGACGCTCTATGGCAGAGTAAGGGAGCAGGACGTTCTGAATGAGATGTGTAGAAGTAGCAAGAGGCAGTCAGCGCTAAAACAGGAGTGTTAGCAGCCGTACAGGGCTAAGCAGTAGCAGCTGCGTTAGTGTTAGCATAGCTGATGGGATCATAGGAGAGAACCTGAGGAACTCTGCGTGTTCTATCGTGTGTGCAGTTCATACAATGAAGGAGGAATAAATAAATAAATAAATAAATAACACCAAGAAGTAGTTGTGCAACATAAATGAAGTTGGTAGGCGTGTTTCTACATCTGAAAGATGGTGTCTATTCAAATTTCTTGTCAGTCTCATAAGTAACGCCACTATGAGGTTGTAAATCAAGTCTGCTTTAAATACACGCTACAACAGTCGTTAGCGTTAGTTACCTTTGAGATTGGACGTGGCGTGTTGATGGTAGCCGAGAATGCTTTTAAGGCGACAAAGACGCCATTATCAACATCTTACTGAGTTTGAATGAGGTCATGTAATAGGGCTACGAGGAGCTGGATGTTCTGCGATACTGCAGAAAGAGTTGGCAGGATTGTAGCCACTGTATATGATTGTGTGTGTCTGAATTACTAAGGGATCAAACTGCTGAGGTCATGGAACCCTGTGTCTGAATTACTAAGGGATCAAACTACTGAAGTCATGGAAGCCGAGACTTACACACTACCTAACCTATCTTAAACTAACTTAGCTAAGGACAACACACACACCCATGTCCGACGGAGGACTCGAACCTCCGGCAGGAAGGGCCGCTGGATTCGTGACATGGCGCCTCTAACCACGCGGCCACTCCGCGCGGCTTGTATATGATTGCGGGCACCGGTCGTCACTAGATTGTACGGTCGCAAGAAGATCGTACTCCGGACGGCCATGCGGCATTACCGAGAGGGAAGACTGCCGTGTTCGGTGTATGGTCCTGGCGCATTATGCTGAATCTCCAGCAGCAATCAGAGCAGCAGTGGGCATAATAGTGAACAACGAACTGTTACAAATCGGTTACTACAAGGACAGCTCCGAGCCAGAAGCCCTGTAGCGTACATTCCTCCGACTCCAAACCACTCCCATTTGCGACTTCAGTGGTGTCAAGCGAGAGCTCATTGGAGGGCAGGGTCGAGCTGTGTTGCGTTTTCCGATGAAAGGTGGTTCTGCTTCGGTGCCAGTCATGACCGTGTGTTGGTTTGAAGAAGGACAGTGTCTGCGTGCTAGACGACCTACACCTGGAGTTATAGTGTGGGGTGCGATATCGTATCAGAGCAGCAGCACTCTCGTGGTTAGCCCACGCACCCAGTCTGCAAAATTGTAGGTCAATCTGGTGACTCGACCTATTGTGCTGCCGTTCATGACAACATTCCAGGTTTTTTTTTTCAACAGGATAACGCTCGCCCACATACCGCTGTTGTAACCCAACATGTTCTACGGAGCGTAGACACGTTGCCTTTGTCTATTCCATCACTAGATCTGTCTCCTATCGAGCACATACCGGACATAATCGAACGACAATTCCAGCGTCATCCACAAAAACTGTTAACCGCCCTTTTACTGACTGACCAATTGCTACAAACAAGGAACGCCATCCCATATGCAAGTTTTCATAATCCAGAATGAGATTTTCACTCTGCAGCGGAGTGTGCGCTGATATGAAACTTCCTGGCAGATTAAAACTGTGTGCCCGACCGAGACTCGAACTCGGGACCTTTGCCTTTCGCGGGCAAGTGCTCTACCAACTGAGCTACCGAAGCACGACTCACGCCCGGTACTCACAGCTTTACTTCTGCCAGTACCTCGTCTCCTACCTTCCAAACTTTACAGAAGCTCTCCTGCGAACCTTGCAGAACTAGCACTCCTGAAAGAAAGGATATTGCGGAGACATGGCTTAGCCACAGCCTGGGGGATGTTTCCAGAATGAGATTTTCACTCTGCAGCGGAGTGTGCGCTGATATGAAACTTCCTGGCAGATTAAAACTGTGTGTCCGACCGAGACTCGAACTCGGGACCTTTGCCTTTCGCGGGCAAGTGCTCTACCAACTGAGCTACTAAAGCACGACTCACGCCCGGTACTCACAGCTTTCATGACTACATGCACCATTCTGGTGGTTATATGGGTAGTTAACGTACCAGCGTTTTTTGCAATGGCTAATCTCGCACTTTTATTAGCCTGTGATCTTGGAATATGTTACCTAGGCAAATGTATTCCCGAAATTTCATTACTCTACATTAAATGTTTTTGGTGTTGCGGTTTTTTTTCCGTCAGTGTAGTAACGGCGTCATTTCATAGCAGACGGAACAGTACAAGCCAGACATCGTCTCTGTACAAAGCCCTTGTGTTTTCGTGGGTACGGCTACTACAATACGAATGGAGCAAGAGTAACGCTGTCTCTGAATAAACTTAGAAATTAAAAAACACTTCTATTTGACATTATTTGCAAGTCGCCTTCCAAACCTTCCCTTTTGTAACAAGGGATTTAACATTATAGCAATGGTAAACTACCTGTCACATAGGCCAGCCGGTTAGTTTCCTTCTCACTGCAGAGTGGAAGTTTCATTCTTACTACAAATTGTTTAAACGTATGGATCATTTATGCTAGAAATCTGTAAGACCAAGTGATAAAACAGCACTGATGAGCTTTTTTTTTATTTTAGGGTAACACTGAACTCATAATTGAGCAAGCGAAGACATGCAAAGGAGATATGTGGGGAGAACTGAAGTACGTTGCAAAATTTCACAGTCATTGACTGAGGAACAATGATATCAGGTTGAAGTGAGACGGCGCGTTCTCAAGAAACGGAACACCATTTCTGCGTATTTCGCAGTATATTTCTTTGATAATTGGGTGTAACGTCGTCTTAAGGTAGTTATAACATGGATCAGAGCTCCTGTAAAATAATCTGACATAAGAATACCTATCTCGTCGAAGAAGACTACTGACACCACCTTGATGTTTAACTGCGCTAGGCGTCCCCAACTCCCACTGCTTGGGTGTCAACGAATCTCTATCTGGATCTCCTGAACACAGCTTAAACAATGTCCACCGCTACGCCTTGCTTGCCGGTTTTTGGACAGTGCGTCAACTGTACGTACCACAAGCAAGTAACCTTTCTACACTCGCCACAGAACTGCCCGTTTTCCAATAGTGGATTTAATTCCTTCAACTTTTGTCCAGATAATTTCAAGATTTCCAGAATGAGATTTTCACTCTGCAGCGGAGTGTGCGCTGATATGAAACTTCCTGGCAGATTAAAACTGTGTGCCCGACCGAGACTCGAACTCGGGACCTTTGCCTTTCGCGGGCAAGCGCTCTACCAACTGAGCTACCGAAGCACGACTCACGGCCGGTACTCACAGCTTTACTTCTGCCAGTCTCTTCTGCGAGTCTCGGTCGGGCGCACAGTTTTAATCTGCCAGGAAGTTTCAATTTCAAGATTTAATTGACACCTACGCCGCATTGTCCTCGACGTAAATAACTGGCCGAACAAAAATACGAGAGATGTTCAATAAGTACCGCAACACATCTTCTTCGAACAATTTCGGTTACAAAAATGCAGAATTTTTTGTGGGACATCGTGGAATATATCTGCTTCAGCCCCTATAGTTTCGTAAAGTTTCGATCAGTTGAGGTGCTATATGTAGCCTTCAAAATGGTGTCTATAACGGAGGTGTGTTCCAAGCACAGAGTTGTCATTGAGTTTCTTTTGACGGAAAACTGGAGCATTATAGATATTCGCAGACGCTTGCAGAATATCTACGGAGACGAGGCAGTGAACAAAAGCACGGTGAGTCGTTGGGCGAGGCCTCTGTTATCATCGCAACAAGGTCGCTCAAACCTGTCCCATCTACATCTACATCTACATAGTTGCTCTGAAACTCACACTTAAGTGCCTGGCAGAGGGTTCATCGAACAATTTTCATACTACTTTTCTACCATTCCACTCTCGAATGGCGCGTGGGAAAAAGGAACACCTGAATCTTTCCGTTCGAGCTCTGATTTCTCTTATTTTATTGTGATGATCATTTCTCCTTACGTAGGAGTGTGTCAACAAAATATTTTCGCATTCAGAAGAGAAAGTTAGTGATTGAAATTTCGTAAATAGATCTCGCCGCAAAGAAGACCACCTTTGTTTCAGTGACTACCATGCCAATTCGCGTACCATATCAGTGACACTCTCAACCCTGTTGCCCTTCTTTGCACTTTTTCGATGTCCTCTGTCAATCCTACCTGGTAAGGTTCAAATGGTTCAAATGACTCTGAGCACTTTGGGACTTAACATCTGAGGTCATCAGTCCTCTAGAACTTAGAACTACTTATACCTAACTAACCTAAGGACATCACACACATCCATGCCCGAGGCAGGATTCGAACCTGCGACCGTAGCAGACGCGCGGTTCCAGACTGGAGCGCCTAGAACCGCTCGGCCACCTCGGCCGGCACCTGGTAAGGATCCCATATGGCGCAGCAATATTCCAGCAGAGGACGGACAAGTGTAATGTAGGCTGTCTCTTTACTGGGTTTGTCGTATATTCTATGCCAACAAAGCGCAGTCTCTGTTTCGCCTTCCCCCCAATATTATCTATGTGGTATTTCCAATTTAAGTTGCTCGTAATTGTAATTCCTACGTATTTAGTCGAATTGACAGCCCTTAGCTTTGTGCGATTTATCGATACCCAAAATTTATCGGATTTCCTATTTCCTTTAGTACCCATGTGGATGACCTGGCACTTTTCATTGTTTAGTGCTAATTGCCACTTTTCGCACCACAGAAATTCTCTATAGATCATTTCGTAATTGGAATTGACCGTCTGATGATTTTACCAGACGGTAAATTACAGCGTCATCTGCAAACAATCTAAGGGGGCTGCTCACATTATCACCTAGATCATTTATATAAACCAGGAACAGCAGAGGGCCTATGACACTACCTTGCGGAACGCCAGATATCACTTCTGTTTTACTCTATGATTTACCGTCTATCACTACGAACTGTGAGCTCTCTGAGAGGAAATCACGAATCCAGTCACACAACTGAGACGATACTCCATATGCACGCAATTTTATTAATAGTCGCTTGTGAGGAACGGTATCAAAAGCCTTCTGGAAGTCTTGGAATATGGACTCGATCTGAGATCCCTTGTCGACAGCACTCATTACTTCATGGGAATAAAGAGCTAGGTGTGTTGCACAAGAACGATATTTTCTGAATCCGCACACAGCTGTACCTCCTGCAGTGTTGGAAGGTGCGGGCACCTCATTCGAGATTATCGACAAATTGCAGTCAAGCATCTCGCTGCACAACTGGATGTCTCTGTTCGTTAAAGAGCAATGAAGGATCATCCCTGCGGAATTGCTTGCGCGTTAAAAGGCTTATCGTGACGATTTTTTGTCGAACATGTTCACAGACGATGAAACATGCGTTGATCACTTCGAACCGGAAACAAAACGGCAGTCCATGGACTGGTACCACACCTCCGGTCCACCGAAGAAAAAGTTCAAAGACGCACCCTCAGCCTGCAAAGTCTGGATGTCCTCCCTTATGGAGCAATGATCAATTCCGAAGTATGTTTTGCTACCCTCAGGAAACTGAAAAACGATTTCAGCGTGTTCGTCGCCACAAAAATGAAGACGAACTTCTCCTTTCCATGAAAACGCAAGGCCTCACACAGGTCTGCGCGCCCGAGAGGAACTCACAAAACTTCATTGGAGTGTCCTTCCTCACCCACTCTGCAGCCTGTATCTCACACCTTCCGACTTCATCTGTCTGGTCCAATGAAGGATACACTCCGCAGGAAGCAATATGTGGATGATGTGGAGGTTATTGATGCAGAAAGACGGTGGCTACGACGTCGACCAATAGAGTGGCGCCATACGGGCATACTGGCCCTCCCAGGAAGGTGGCGAAGACCGTCGCATTGAACGGAGATTGTGTTAAAAAATAAGATTTTGTAGCGAAAAGAGTGAAGAGCAATATGGTGTATTGGAATCCTGAATAAAACTATCCTGCTTTCAGCAATAAATCTGTTGCATTACTTATTGAACGCCCCTGGTAAGCTTTAATTTGATTGTCTCCCCTGCCATTGAAAGCAAAATTAAGGAGAGAAATGTTTTCTAGTCTACCCTGTTTTCACGGGAACATTACCTCTTCATTCTTCACAGAACTCTTCTTGTGTGATGCATCAGTTTTCTTCTAAGATCGTTCTGAAACTGAATGTGAACCAGTTACAGGCTCTCGAATAAATCTGCTCTCTCACTGTCTTCATCATCTTGTAGGAAATCTCTTCATATTTCTCCTGTCATTTTATGCATTTCTGAAGATTGCTGCAAATTACGGTCAAATCATTGGTATCGAGAACGGAACATAGCATCCGACTTCATTGGTAGAACAACTAAAGACTCACTTGTTTGTTCACGTTTACTTTTCGCCAAGTGCTCTCGCTCTGAAAATAAACTCCGACATAGTTACCCTCTCGAGTGAGTCCTTAGTTCTTCTTTTCGTTACGCGATCAGACTAATTAGTAACCAAGTGGAGCATCGTAACGTTACCATTTCCAACTATCCTCAGGACTCCTGTAACAATGACAGTTCTGTCACCTCAGATACCAGGGATCCGCATTTAAAACACAAAAGAGCCACCAGATACCCGACGCCGGTCTGGCACGGAAATAGCGCAGCGTCTGCTCCAGGACGGTCTATAAAAATTCCAGCGTCCCAGTGACGGCTGTTGTTCCATTAGCTGCGGCCAAGGAACGCGCCCGCGTTATTATTAGAGCTCCAGCGTGTCCAGATGTGCCAGCTATACATGGGCCACGCGGCCATCTCTCGTTCCAGACGGGCACGCGCCGTAAACTGCGCCGGCAGTTGTGTCTTTTTTACCGCGTCTTTACTTTCCATTCAGGACTTCTCCCACTCACATCACTGTCTCCGCTCGTCTTCTTAGATGCTCCACTGCAAATTCTTACGTATTTCAAAATGGATCCTATCTACTATCAGATTCTCGACCGCTGATCTGGTACACCGTCCAGTGTTTAGTCAATGTCCTTCACACATTCGGTGGAATGTAGAATTCGATTCACTTTCAACCTAAGAAACACAACACACAGACTGTCAAGAAGGCGAAAATATAACAGAGTTGACAGAATTCGCGGAGAAATTGCATACATAGTTTTCCTTGAGTCGGGCGATTGCCTTGTAATCCGAATATCGGCCAACGAAATAATTAATGCTGTACAACATTGGCAGTTCGTGCGTTTTATTTATAGTTCAAAAGATCAGCATCACTGAAGTGTCCACTGTCGTAAAATATGTATAGCAGCCTTGCAGCTACAGTTTAACAGGCACAGTAAATTGATAAATATGCAAATGATGTTCCCAAATAGACAACCTACGCTGAATCGTGTGGATGGTCCAATAAAAGTAAAACTGAAGGTGATCGTAGGAGCAACTAGTCTTATACTGGGCAAATGAGTGACGAAAAGCTGCAAAATTAGAATTGGCATTTCATATTTGTGTATCCATGAAATAAGTACAAAAATGTGCAATGAGTACGTTGAGTAAAACATCAAGGGAATGACCAGCTGGAACTCCTCGCCTTGATTTCAAGCCGGTTCTTTCACATATTATTTTACTCGTATATCTACAATCTTTCTTTCTCGCACATCTCTCCTTTTAGTCCAAACTCTAGGCATTAAAATACAGAAACTATAGTAACTAGTTCATATATGTATGCCAGTAAAAAGTTTCAAAAAAAGCTACGTAAATCTGGTTTGTGTACTCATTTTTACTTAACGGAAAGATTCTGCGTGGAGTGCTGTAAACTTCAACGTCTACTTCTGCCAGATCAGTATGCTCTAGCGTCAAATACATGCTAACCAACTGAAACAACAACAACGATACTTGTTCCCATCATTCTACACATACTAGTCGGACCCATGTTGTCCTCTACGGCCTTGGAGACTGTTAGTAAGGCCTCGTGTTTGCGAATGGCCGCAGCTTCAGGCGGTGACAGTTATATTTAGAGCATTTGTCGACTATGCCAGCTGTGTCGCAAGAGCTTCGGCGCTTGGTTGACATCTGGCAGAAGCGAGGATGGTCCCCCTGCTCAGTGGCTTCTGCTGGCAGCGGGAGGCTGCGTATTTGAAGCCGTGTCAAGGTTACTTGTGACTGTGCCTTAACGAAAACTCCAAGGAAAAGTTCGCCGGCTGTCTATACTTCAGTTTTTATAGTTTTTTTTTTATTTCCTGTACGGGCCATTCCATTTCAAATTGGATGGAATATGAGAAAATTATTGCATGTATCAGGCATAACACTATCTTCTTAAACATTAAACTCACTTAGGCTTAAACCGCTGTTTGTTACACACTGGTTTAAGTTTTAAATTTTATGGAACCCCCTTGTCTGAAACGTATAAAAATAATTAAATAATAAATATTTACGAACGCGCTGTACTCAGGTCGCGATGGGCTGCCGTCTGCTAGTCATCGTGGGAACAGACCTCGCGGCATTGTGTTACGAAATCTAGTGTAGCGCAGCAAGTGCTTTTTGCCGCTGTTTCTATTTACTTTTTATTTTTTCTACAGCTGTACATTAAAGATACCATAAAATGTTTACTAATTTTGTTTTTAAATCAAGTTCTGAACAATGTGGCATAGTTTTTATTCCATTTATAATTGTGTTTTTCAGAAATAATATGAAACATGATGAAGATTGCATTAAATTCAAGTTCTAAAAATGCCGCGTAAATATCATCTCAAACTATACAATATTTATGTCAAAATTTTCTTTCAAAATGGCTCTAAGCACTATGGGACTTAACATCTGAGGTCATCAGTCCCCTACACTTAGAACTACTTAAACCTAACTAACCTAAGGACATCACACACATCCATGCCCGAGGCAGGATTCGAACCTGCGACCGTAGCAGCAGCGCGGTTCCGTACTGAAGCGCCTAGAATCGCTCGGCCACAGCAGCTGGCAAATTTTTCTTTGAATAGTTTCTGAGCGACGAGTCTCAGAGTCATGAAGTTACTAAATTACCCTCATCTCGATAGTTAAAAAAACGGAAGCATTTGTTTACCACAGCTGCAAAAAATATTAACTTAAAGTCTGCTTTTTATGAAAGAAAACTGAGCCCCCACAAAAATCCAAGGTTTTCTGCTGTCCAAAATGAAATGAAATAGCCCATACGCACTTTGGAGTCGTGTGTTGGTGAAGCATTTGCGCCTGATTGACGTTATGTTTTTGTATGAGAGCTAACAGAAACAAATTAAACCGTTATAAAATACTTGCAGATTGCGGGAAATTGCTTTACAATTAGTTCACAGTGAAATTCCTCTCAGTTGCTTGTTTCTCATTCTGCATATATCGTCAACAGACTGAAGTGCTAGGTATTGGAATTAAACATTCTGCGTCACCGAAGACTGACATCAATTCTGTTAGGAGATGTTCTGCAAAGTGAGAACTGGAGAACTACAAAGCAATAACAGAATTATAAATCTAAGTTTCCTTACGTCATACAATTTTCCTTTTTTGCACCCTGTCGTTTCATGGGCTAAGCAGTAGTTTGTACTGAAATTTCATTTGGAAAAGAAGCATCAGGTTGTAGAAGACAGATTATTATACGGATAGAATAAACTGAAACAAAGAACAATTTACTAAATTAGCAAGCTGCTAGGTGTTTTTTTATAGTCATAGCCTCTTCGTTCACGGAGTCAAACTGAAACAAGGAACATTTTTCTAACTTAGCGATCTGCTAGGTATTTTGTTATAGTGATAGCCTCTTCTTTCAAAGTGGTTTCCGTAAATCACTTCAGGTGATGGTTTCCGGGAAGTCCTGTCCTATTTTGTCCAATTAAATTAACTGAGCACCTCTATGGCGATTGGACATGACTCTCTTATCGTCCTTATTTCATTCATTGCTGGGAAAAGGAACGAAAAGGAAGCGTGAGACATAAAAAAATACTAAGAATATATGATAATTTTTCTTTATGTTACTTCACATGATTGTGTACTTTCAGTTGCATATGATGATACAGATATACGTCTATGTGAATGTCATCTTTGGAAAGAGAAAATGATATTTGGTGCTTCATATTTCGATATTTTGTCGTCGTCTTCACTGAAGATTTATCATGTATTAGTGTCTCGATATCGTGAGGTGACACAGGTAGTGTTGAGATACACCTACAAAACGTTTCAGTTGAAGGTCCTGAGAAAGATACGCTTTTCGGGGTACGAAAGGGTTGCCAGCGCTTTGAGCTGTTGTTGTAGCAGCAGCCATAATTCTTGCAGCAAATGGCTTGTGAGAAAGGGTTGTGCCCCTGGTTTGGCTGATACAAGCTGCCAGCCTGAGATGTCGGCCATTTTCCACGCCATCAGCGCTAAAGTCTCCAGGAGAAAAACTTCGCTACAGGAGATTCATATAGAACCAATTTCGTCGAGTCTCAAAATAGAACAGTAACCCGCTCCTAAGTTGTGTGCCTTTAGATCTGGGTGATATATAATGTATCTGAACGTTAGTGAATTCCTATTAGTACTCCTGTGGATGGCCTCACACTTTTTATTATTTAGCTTCAAATTGCCAGTTTTCAAACCATACAGTTATCTTGTCTTAAATAATTTTGCAATTGGTTTTGATCTTTTGATGATTTTACTAGACGGTAAATGACAGCATCATTTGCATTGTCTTCTAAATCGTTTGTGTAGATTAGGAACAGCAAAGAGCCTATAACAATTCCTGGGGGAACGCCGGATATCACTTCTGTTTTACTCGATGATTTTCCGTCAATTACTATGAACTGTGACCTCTCTCACAGGAATACAGCCGCACAACGGAAGCGATACTCCATAGGCACGTATTTTGATTAGAAGTCTCTCGTGAGGAACAGTGTTAGAAACCTCCTGAAAATTTAGAAATATGGAATCAATTTGAGATCCCCTGTCGATAGCATTAACTAATTCCTGCGATAACGAGCGAGTACGTGTAATATCAAGTTCATAATATGTGAAACAAACAATTTTGACTAGAAGTAAAGGCTTCATTGGAACAATCTAAAGCCGGCCGATGTGGCCGAGCGTTTCTAGGCGCATCAGTTCCGAACCGTGTTGCTGCTACGGTCGCAGGTTCGAATCCTGCCTCGGGCATGGATGTGTGTGATGTCCTTAGGTTGGTTAGGTTTAAGTACTGTAGTTCTAAGTCTAGGGAACTGGCGACCTCAGATGTTAAGTTCAAAATGGCTCTAAGCACTATGGGACTTAACATCTGAGGTCGTCAGTCCCCTAGAACTTAGAACTACTTAAACCTAACTAACCTAAGGGCATCACACACATCCATGCCCGAGCTAGGATTCGAACCTGCGACCGTAGCGGTCGCTCGGTTCCAGACTGTAGCGCCTAGAACCGCTCGGCCACTTCGGTCGGCGGATGTTAAGTCCCATAGTACTTAGATCCATTTGAACCATTTTTGGAACCATCTAAGAGACAGGAATTTCTAGAGTAATAAGAAAATACATCTGTTGCAAACTCTAGTTCGGTTGTCCTAATCCTGTTTGTATACGATTTAATAAAAATCCCTCGTTGCAAAGCTGGGATTGCGCCTTCAACATTCGAGTACACTTGCTACACTATTGTCATGGTGTTATCGGTGTCCTCTCTGAAACATGGAGAATAATTCTGATAAGGTAGATGAAGAGCGCAGTATTGTTAAAATGATTTTTAGTGCTTAAATTGTTTTGATGTTCTGACATGAATCATACTCTCTCGGACCATGTTATTACTTTTATACATAAGATCTGTGGATAATGGTAATTAGGTAATGTGTCAATCAGTTGATTACGACGCTCTTCTGAGAATCACGAGGGGGACAACTGACGGCATCTTGGTCTTTACGATTAACAAAAAAATGGCTCTGAGCACTATGGGACTTAACATCTGAGGTCATCAGTCCCCTAGAACTACTTAAACCTAACTAACCTAAGGACATCACACACATCCATGCCCGAGGCAGGATTCGAACCATTCGACCGTAGCGGTTGCGCGGTTCCAGACTGAAGCGCCTAGAAGCGCTCGGCCACACCGGCCGGCTTACGATTAACAACCGCCATCTCTGCTTTCATATCTGAGCAACTGGCACCAGCTTCCTTTTATAATAGGTAGCAGCCACTTCATATGTGTCAGTCTGTGCGGACTATTTCTAAAGAATTTAAGTAGGATACTGGAAGAAAGAAAGGCAGCCAGAAAGAAAAGAGGTTGGCAAGGTAATGCATAGGACACGCACAATTCGTTAATTCTCTAATAGAAGAGTCTCACCTGCCTCGAGATGACTGGGTGTTTGTGTTGTCCTCATCATTCCATCATCATCCAGGAAAGTGGCGAAATTGGACTGAGCAAAGATTGGGCAATTGTACGGGCGCTGATAACCACGCAGTTGAGCGCCCCACAAACCAAACATCATCATCATCATCAATAGAAGAGTCAATCAACAGTCAAACTGTTGTGTGGATCACGAAGACTAGTCGTTGAGGTATTTAACAGTAAATGTGCAGTAATAGAGACATAAGATCGGGAGTGAACCAATTTCAGAATAATCTTACAACAGATGAAAGACACGACTCAAAAACTGGAGAAGATAAAGAAAATGCAGCAAGCGGAATGTAGTGCGGAATCTGCGCAGAGTGAGTTGCTGTGAGTCTCCGTCACTTGATAGCTATCGTCACAGGCAACTGGCTTGGAAGAACCTGTGTCATCAATGCGGGTACTGTATGTATTGCACGAGCCAGCCCGCAGCGTTTGCGGATCTTAATGAACTGGGACCATCACAAAAGGACCCAGGGAGCTGCAGGCCGTGTGGGCGTACTTGCTCCACCAAAATCTCACGGGAAATTTCTGCAGCCGTTCCGAGTACATCCTATATAGTATTCGACACGCTGCTGAGTCCACTTCCTGCGTACGTGTATGGTAATCTTCAGCATTAATTCACAGGACCGCCACAGCAATTCTACAGTCTATTTATACTTCTGTCATTGTCACGCATACTGACGCTGCGTAGGACAGGTTCGCTGGGATAGGTATAAGCTGAGCCAACGCTTGAAACTGTAAGCCTTAGTATTATCTTGCAACTCTCTGTCCAGATCTTCAAAAATTTATTTGTTGTCTCTGGATTATCACACCCACTGTTCACTGAGACAGGTATGAGCTTTATGTAGCCTTTCTTTGTCGTCGCGTTTAGCCCTTTGCCAAAGAGGAATGTGAATAGTTCTCTAGTCATTCTTCCAGTACTATTGTTCTAAATCCTCGATTGTAGAATAATATTATATTGCGATTTTAACCCGGTACTGCTTAACTGTGTGCTGGGCACCCATTAATTACACAATAGCGTACACTACTGTTCTTTGTTCGTATGAAATGTGGCTTGTTTCTGGGTAAAATACGGGGAGGGGAATGTTGTCAAACATTCTGGCAGACATAACATTTCTGTTTACTACGAGGCAGGGATGGCTTCGCCGAAGCTGTTTGTATTTACAGTGTCTCGCTGAAGGCTAGCTGCTTGCTCGGTGGCTGGAACAATGGAAGTGTCTCCTCTGTTAAAACTGAGATTACTCTTCAAAACTTCCACACTTTCTCACATCTTACGTCTAAGATGCAGCACTCACTGATGGTGCTGTTGTGTAATGGAAAGTAAGGTAGCTGGGTGGTTTAATGATAAGCGGAATTACTATGAGGTATGCTGAATGGCAGTCTCTCTTGAAAATGGTTTCAAGGAGGGTATTACCATAAAGAAAAGAAACAGCCAGACAGTATAAGATTATAGTGTTCGCAGTAAACTTACGGGTAGTCACACCATTTACATTCCTTAGGGTAAACTGCGAAGCGACCCGAAATGCGTAATATCAGAGGTGGAGAATATAAATGGAAGACTCAAATCATTTAGGAAGATTCTGTGAAAGTGCAATACACCTGGTAAGGAAAACACAACGAAGACTATAGTGCACATAGTTCTAGAGCACAGGTGACAGGGATTCTTATATAGCGGTCCTGACGGAAAACTTGGAGGCAATTTAGAGATGCTTTGGCATGGTTGTAATGACATATTGCAGTACATACGTAAGCGTAACCGAGATGCTCAGAGAGCTAACTTGATCAACTTTTGGATGTTGATGCTCCTCTTTCTTTCCGTGCTTGCTGAGAAAACTGGTGAGACAGCTTGCTGAGAAAACTGGTGAGACATTCCGCCTTATGTTTTACTTTTCCCAAAAGCTGATTTTTTTGGGAAGAGAGCGTGTTGTACAGGAGCAATCTTAGTGGTCAAATTTAGGCGAGGTTGACTGTACAGTCGTTGTACCACCTGTCATATATGTAGCGTAACTTGTGTAATGTTACTGTGAGGTATCCTCCGTTATGAACCATATATACGACAATACGTAATCGTATGGTTTCAGAGTCACTATGTTAAGCATAGCCCTGGCGATTCTTTGCTACGATTTCCTGCACTTTTTTAGGTGTCTGTATTGTTCACGTTTCCTCACTACTTGTTATGAAGTAAGTAAGGTTAATGGAATGTAGTCCATTTAAATCAAGCGATGATGCGGAAATTAGATTAGGAAATTATACACAAAAGTAGTAGATCAGTTTGGCTATGTGTGCAGCAAAATAGCTGATGATAGAAGAAGAAGAAGAAGAAGAAGAAGAGAACAAATAATATGTAGATTCGTAATAGCAAGAAAAGCGTTACTGAAAAAGGGAAATTGTATAACATCGAATATAGGTTTAAGTCTATCCTAGAGATATTTGTCCGGAGCCTAGTCTTGTACGGAAGTAAAATGTGGACAAGAAACAATTTAGACAAAAAGAGAATAAGAGTTTTTTGAAATGTGGTGCTACAGAAGAATATTGAAGATTAGATGGGTAGATCATGGAACCCATAAGTACATACTGAATCGAATAGTGGAAAAAAGAAATTTATGGCAGCTTAATTAAAAGAAGGGCTCGGTTGATAGTACATATTCTGAGGCATCAAGAAATCGTGTGGAGAGAAGTGTGGAGGGTAAAAACTTTAGAGAGAGAGCATGTCTCAGCTACAAAAACCAAGCTGAAATGGTTGTAGGTTGCTGTAGCTATTCACCGATGAATAAGCTTGCACATGATGGGGTAGCGTGGAGACGTGCGTCAAACCAGGTTTCGGACTGAAAACAACAACAACAACAGCGTACTACTCATGTCCCTTACTCTCTACTTCTAGTGAAAATAGCTAAAGGTAAATGAACACGAAGGCAAATCCATTGATATTACCTTCAAACGTAGGTCTAATGAAGGATATTGTCTTAAGTATACGTGTCACAAGTTTACGCTCCTACTATTCATGTGGCTTTTACACAAAGGCTTCTGAAATTTCCGTTGCGAACTTCTGGGGTGTATAGTGGGCATTAGGTAGTTAACAATTTACACAGAAACACAAGTCGACAGAGACATGCCATTTTCTTGCTTCAGGAAAACACGCGTGAAACAATACTTCCAAACCTTTCGTTGTATGGGTGGTGCGGCCATAACAATTTACTGTGACTGTGGTATTTACTAAATGTATAACCGATTTATTTATACAGTAACAGCACCTAACGCTAAAATGCGTTAGAATCGAAAAATATCCATGTATCACTTTACACAGCTCATGTACCTTCATTCACTGACGGCCTGCAATCGAAATCCTCTTAAAACAACAACGGTTAACATTTAGAGTTATTGCCACACTTGTTATTTTGGTACAGATGTAATAATTACCATATTTTCAGAGACTTGCTGACACTCCTTCGTCCAGCAGGACTCTAGAGTGTTGGACATAAGGCCTTAAGTATTTGCTCCTGTCGCACAGACACTGTTCTCACTGAAAATTCAAGGGCAGATTTCGGAATACCCTGTATAGAATGCTTCTTTTCCTCTCAAATAACCATGTCAGAGTCCTAATTCTTGATAACTGAAAACGTCGTCAGGTTCTTCTTGATATCAAAAGAATGTAAGTCTAACCAAATTCGTAACTGAAGACATTTACGGGTTGCGGATACCTTCTTACTCCAGTAATTACGTATATTCAGAAATTCATTGTGCCTTTCGTTGATTTCTCTCTCTGTCCGAGTTAGAGAGATAAGTACTAAATCTCCAACTGGCAGACACTGCTGCCTGACAGGGGCGCGGCGCTGTCACCTGGCGACAGGCGCCGCAATTAGTCCTTGGCAGAGGGCGTGCCCCCAGCGGACCGGCAGCTGGGGTGACCGCTGTCATTTTCCCAGGTTTCCATCTAAAACCGTCCGTCACCTCCCGCGGTCGTTCCCCTCCCCGCGCGGCTTCACACCCTCCCCCCACCACCGCCAGCGTCGCGGCGCCGTGACCCACTGCCCGTTGCGCAACGGGACGGCAGCGCAAGAGCCGCCTAAGCGACGCTGCCGATCCGCTCGATAGCGGCTTCGTCTGGCCCGGCGCCTCTCGAGAGCAGGGAGGAGGGGTGGGGGTGGGGAGGTGCTGCAGCAGCTGAGGTGCAGACTTACGAGCTAACGACGGAGCCACATCGCGTCTGCTAATTCTCGTTTGACCGTCAGTGTGTGACGAGAGATATCGGAGGCACCGTACACATTCCACATACCGAATCACGGGATGCAGACACCGTGTGATTAGGATCCCGACCTTCTGCTGATAGGAACTGAAAACAACAGCCTCATTGGGACTACAGCGGAATGTACCGGGTGATCAAAAAGTCAGTATAAATTTGAAAACTGAATAAATCACGGAATAATGTAGATAGAGAGGTACAAATTGACACACTTGCTTGGAATGACATGGGGTTTTATTAGAACCAAAAAAATACAAACTTTCAAAAAATACCCGACAGATGGCGCTTCATCTGGTCAGAATAGCAAAAATTAGTATAACAAAGTAAGACAAAGCAAAAACGATGTTCTTTACAGGAAATGCTCAATATGTCCACCATCATTCCTCAACAATAGCTGTAGTCGAAGAATAATGTTGTGAACAGCACTGTAAAGCATGTCCGGAGTTATGGTGAAGCATTGGCGTCGGATGTTGTCTTTCAGTATCCCTAGAGGGGTCGGTCGATCACGATACACTTGCGACTTCAGGTAACCCCAAAGCGAATAATCGCACGGACTGAGGTCTGGGGATCTGGGAGGCCAAGCATGACGAAAGTGGCGGCTGAGCACACAATCATTATCAAACGACGCGCGCAAGAGATCTTTCACGCGTCTAGCGATACTTTGTTTTTTATTTTGGTTCTAATAAAATCCCATGTCATTCCAAGCATGTGTGTCAATTTTTACCTCTCTATCTACATTATTCCGTGGTTTATTAAGTTTTCAAATTTATACTGACTTTTTGATCACCCGGTACATACTTCCGAGAAATTTCATTGATAAGTTTTGTTTCTTGTATAAAAAATACGAGGATAAATTAAAACGAAAACCTACGGGGAATGAAAATCAAATGTAACTGGCAAAATATTTCTATTTTACTTGCAGTGATACAGCGTCACTTAATGTTAGTAACTGATATGATAAGCCATGTTAGTTCTGCCTTATTATTGTTGTTTGCGAAGGGGCCTTTTAGGACTATGCAAAGTACAGGGTGTTTCAAAATGAACAAAAAATGCTTCAAATGGCTCTGAGCACTATGAGACTTAACATCTGAGGTCCCCGAAGCCGGCCGGAGTAGCCGTGCGGTTCTAGGCGCTACAGTCTGGAGCCGAGGGACCGCTACGGTCGCAGTTTCGAATCCTGCCTCGAGCATGGATGTGTGTGATGTCCTTAGGTTAGTTAGGTTTAAGTAGTTCTAAGTTCTAGGCGACTGATGACCTCAGAAGTTAAGTCGCATAGTGCTCAGAGCCATTTGAACCATTCATCAGTCCCCTAGACTTAGAACTACTTAAACCTAACTAACCTAATGAAGACGCACACATCCATGCCGGAGGCAGGATTCGAACCTGCGACCGTAGCAGCAGCGCGGTTCCGGACTGAAGCGCCTAGAACCGCTCGGCCACATCGGCCGGCGAACATACCGGTTTTAAGGCGTTGTAGCATTTATTACCTTCTACTTACAATTGTAAATAATACGCCAAACGAAAGAGCAACTCAAATAGTTTTTTTTGCATACCTGTGCCCAATGGGAAGAGTATGGAATGACAAAGAGCGACTGGCAAACGTGTTGAACGAGTGCGAGTCTTTCACGCTTAGCCCTGTGGAAAGTTTATGGGCCTTTCTTTTTCGGTGAATGAACTGTAACAGATGGTTCTCATCTTGATGTGTTACGGCTATGGCCAATGGTTCAATGGGAAGAAGCTGAACATCACATCTTTATTTGGGAGCAAGATGGTGCGCCGCCTCACTGGCGTAGGTCAGTAAGCGACTGGTTAAACAACGTTGTATCCGGCAGGTGGATTGGGCGCAAGGGGCCAGTTGATACAGCATTTTATGCAAGACCTCCACGTTCAAATACGATCAGACGCGATCATGTGTATTTGCCTCCAATACCAGCTGATCTATCCGACTTTAGAAACTGTTTTATTGCAACAGTTACTCCTGACACATTGATCAAGGTTTCGGAACAACTTGCCTATCGACTCGATATGTGATCGGTGTTCACACTGAATAATTGTAAGAAAAACTGTTTGTCTCCAGAATGAGATTCTCACTCTGCAGCGGAGTGTGCGCTGATATGAAACTTCCTGGCAGATTAAAACTGTGTGCCCGACCGAGACTCGAACTCGGGACCTTTGCCTTTCGCGGGCAAGTGCTCTACCAACTGAGCTACCGAAGCACGACTCACGCCCGGTACTCACAACTTTACTTCTGCCAGTATCTCGTCTCCTACCTTCCAAACTTTACAGAAGCTCTCCTGCGAACCTTGCAGAACTAGCACTCCTGAAAGAAAGGATATAGCGGAGACATGGCTTAGCCACAGCCTGGGGGATGTTTCCAGAATGAGATTCTCACTCTGCAGCGGAGTGTGCGCTGATATGAAACTTCCTGGCAGATTAAAACTGTGTGCCCGACCGAGACTCGAACTCGGGACCTTTGCCTTTCGCGGGCAAGTGCTCTACCAACTGAGCTACCGAAGCACGACTCACGCCCGGTACTCACAGCTTTACTTCTGCCAGTATCTCGTCTCCTACCTTCCAAACTTTACAGAAGCTCTCCTGCGAACCTTGCAAGGTTCGCAGGAGAGCTTCTGTAAAGTTTGGAAGGTAGGAGACGAGATACTGGCAGAAGTAAAGCTGTGAGTACCGGGCGTGAGTCGTGCTTCGGTAGCTCAGTTGGTAGAGCACTTGCCCGCGAAAGGCAAAGGTCCCGAGTTCGAGTCTCGGTCGGGCACACAGTTTTAATCTGCCAGGAAGTTTCAAAACTGTTTGTGTTTCTCTTTAATTAGTGTATTATTTATAATTGAAAGATGAATGTAATATGTGCTACAAAGCCTTAAAACCCGTATATTCATTTTAAGAAAACCCTGTACGTAATGCCCCTTTCTCTCTTCATACCATGTTTTTTCCAGCCTTTTTCTTTGCTTTTTCCTCGTGGTCAGTTTGCCTTTGTGAATTATAGGCCTGAAGATTTCGCAGTTTTGGACACCTTCTGGTGTAATTCCTGTCAGTTTATAATCAGTTTTAATCTCACCAGTCCATTTCATCGTGTCCGTTTTGGCTTTACTCTTGTTGTGAAAGATTTCAACTATTTGTTTTCTAAGTCTGTCAGAGTTCATTCTTTTAATGTGCCTGTAAAATATTAACTTGTGTTTGGTAATGTCACTACGAGTATTAGTGTATTGTTTGATTTCCCGTTTGCCTCTGAGTCGGTATTGTTCATCTACAAGTTTTGGGCCTAGAACTTCTCTTGTGATTTTGCATTACCTTATCTCAATGTTTTCATTGTCTGTTTTCTTATTCTAAATGAGTGTTTTCGATATTCATGGATGGATTCTGGCTTAATCGCTAAATAATGGCTTAGTATGTTGTGCTTGGGGATGTATTTCTTATTGTAGATATTTTGAGTAAATCGGTATGCCGTTTTCATATTTTGGCATCCAATTTCGTAGTTTTTGTTCCGATCCCATTTTCCTCGATGGTTTCACCGAGAAATTTAAGTGGTGGAGCTCGTCTCTATGAATTTTGGTGCTTGTTTACTTCAGGACAAGTATTATGTCCTTTCAAAATATATTTAGAGGCTGGCTTTTTCTGCAGTTTCTTTGAAGAATTCAGTCCGATTTTGTGCCGATGTCATGTCGCGAGTTCAGATTGCTAAATCGTCAGCAAATGTTAGGCAATCTATAAATAACCTGTCTCCGCCGAAAGTGATTGGTTGTTCAGTTGTGAGAACTGACTTCTGTTTGCACCATTCTTGTATCATTTTCTCAAGGATGCGATTGAAAAGTTATGGAGACAGAACACCTGCTTGTCTTACCTCCGTTTTGATTTTGAAAGGATCTGAGATTTCCCCCATAAATTTAATTTTGTAGTTCATGCGTGTCAGTGTTGTTTTATGATTAAAGTGTTTTCAGGTCTAGACTTCGTTATTTTAATATCTAAAAGAGTGAGGGCGCTCGGGCTTCTTATAAATCAACAAAGGTGCAGACTAAACTTTTGGTACAAATTCTCTGATATCTTGGGATTAGCTTCAGTTTTTAGATTTGCTCTGGGTAAGAACAGCCTCATCTGAGTCTCGCCTGCTATTCTACAGTTATTGATTCAGGTTGTTACTGTGCTGTGTCGAGAAGACAGGGGAATAGAATTTTGTATGCAGCTGATATTAGTGAGAGGTCCCTGTAGTTATTTACATTTTTTCTGTGTCCGTTCTTGTGTAACGGGTGAATTAATGCATTTTTCTAATCTCCTGGAATTTGTTCTATTTACCAAATGTCTTGCGTAATTTCGGTGATTTCTTTTGTAGTATTTGACCCTGCTGATTTAAGGATTAATGTTATGATTTCATCATTTCCCGATGACTTATTGTTCTTGCGATGTTTGATCTAGTTCTGTGCTAGTTGTTTTTCCCTTATTTCGTATTTCTTTGAGGCGCCACAGTGCCTTACAGATTCCTCGTATCATTAACTTAATTTGTGCTAAAGGAGTTGCCTAAATGACGTACAAGAAATTTTGTTTATGGCAGAGAATTGCAGTGTATATTCGTTCAATAATACGTTATAGGAAACATATTACCTCTGTAGTAACACAGTTTTTCCACTATTTTCCATTCTGTTGTGTCACGTAATGCATTCAGGCACTGTGTGCTTGAGAGCCTCACAAAGTCATTGGAAAATTTTCTGCTAGCGTTGTAATTGGTCGGATTAGTCCGCACGAAAGACAACGTTTTGCGACTGGTAATTGTATTTCAGACGTACTCAGAAATTACTCCATGGGCTGCTCAGACTGTAGTTGTCGTTGAAGGGTTAATGTTAAGTGCGAGAATCGGGGTTTGATGTCTGATTGGTGCTAAAATTTTATCTATGGTACTCGGTGTAATTTTCACGTCTGTCGAAAATGACACTGTGATCGACATCAAGTGTTAAAGTCTACTCCGTATGTAGCTAGCTGGGTGAGCCAGATAACAGACAGCAGGAAGGCTAGATCATACTGCTTCACTGCTTTAATAACGCCATGCCCCGTGCAATACTAAATTTTGGCTTCTTGGCCACTTTGGTTATTTTGCAAAGGAAAAATCAGGTTATATAACGAGTTAGATTAGGGCAGGTACAGAGACATATTGAAAGTAATTTTTCACATTTTCAAAGAAAATGGTGTAGGAAATAATAACGATACGAAGTACTATTTGATAGGCATGCACATTTTTATATTTCTGAGTGTATCAGGTTAGACACGTTTCTTCAGGACAGTTAGAGGAGGAGACAAAATGTGGAGCTACTTTTTCAGAAATTGTATAATGTTCTCATTTCTTTTCTGGGAGTTACTTCTTTGTTTATTACCATTTGAAGACACTGTGGTATGACGAATGGGTGGGGGGAGATAAAAGTATAGACGACATATAGAAGAACAACGTGTCCTCGAATTGAACTCACTGCAGTGAGTACGTCGGTGGCAGGAAAAGTCTGCTGTTTGAAGAATTTGTTCACGGGTGCCAAACAGGCTGGCTTCTGACGCAACTACCAAAGCGTCAACAAGCCGTAATAGGAGACAATGAAAACACGCGCTCAATAAGCAGTCGTCCGCACAACGATCGGACTGCTAGTGCCAAGCGAGGAACACACAAACCAAACGTATCCCAAAGACGGCACACTGCGCAAGCGAGCAACTAGGTACGCGGACAGCTAATAGTATACTTATGCATTCAGTATACGTGGGAGTTTTACGAAAATGGAGTGACAAAATCTATACGTGGGAGCTTCATCAAAATGGAATGACAAAATCTATCGAGTATAATAAAATATTCGTGTCGCACTTTCTCATGATCTCCGGTACGCGCACTCTTTATCGCCTTGGTCGGATCAGTATGTCCAGCTAATCTAGAAAACAACTAGCGAATTCATATACCTTTCGATACGGAAACGATGAGACTATTTTGTAAAAGTATAATATTCTTAACTCAAAATCCAACGTTCTCGAACTGCAGTTTGCCAACCTCCACTTCAAAGATGAACCACACTTTCCTAGAATTCTCCCAATAAACCAAAGTCGACCATTCGCCTTCTCTCCTTCTGTCCTTAGGCCCTCGTTCAATTTCATAATCGCTTTGCAACGTTACACCTAGATATTTAACCTACGTGACTGTGTCAAGCAGCACGCAACTAATAGTGTGCTCGAACATTAAAGGATCGTTTTTCCTACTCGTCTGCATTAACTTATATTTTTCTACATTCAGAGCAAGCTGTCATTCATCACACCAACTAAATTTTGTCTAAGTCATCTTGTATCTTCCTACAGTCACTCAACGACGACACCTTCCTATACACCACACCGTCATCAGCAAACAGCCGTAGGTTGTTGAACGTCCTATTTGACATACCATGTATGTACGTAGAAAATAAGAGCTATCTTCTCGCACTTCCCTAGGGAACTCCCGACTCTGATGAAAACCCGCCGTTGAGGATAACATACTGGGTTTTATAACTTGACCTTCGGCAGACCTCTGTGGCTTCAAAATCACACGCCAGTTTTGTTGTTATTTTCTATTCGTCTCTGAACTAAAGACATTTGTGGACTACTGCAACATCAAAATTATAGTATGGGAGCATACTGCAGTTGTTGGAGCCTTTTAGCATTTCTTTGACCTTTTTCCGTTCCATATCCAGAAAATAAATGTTTTGATCATAAGAAAAAATTATGAGCGTAGAGGGTTAAGAAGCCTTCTAGCCACTCAAATTTCTTGGAAACAGTTCCATGCGTTCATATCTTCGTTAACAGAATGCAATGGGGCATTGTATTCTCAACGTATTTGTGTCTTTTCAGAGCACACTCCCGTCGTTTTGATTTTGTTCTGTAGCGTCCTAATTCATGTATTTGGTGGGTCCATGGCATGTTTTCTCTTTTATGTCGAGCACTGCTTTTGTCATATGGTGAGGTTCACGGTGCATGACATTCATGTACCAGCTTCTCTTGGAGCTTTTCCGCTACCTTTGGTACCTTAAACGAGCCTCGGATGTAGTCGTTTCTTGCTCTGTCTTTTAGAGTTACTCCTTCAGACCATCGTAGCATCTATGTCTCTGTAACCTGGAGTTCTCGAGCATCTAATTTGCGTATGGTCCAGCATTTCTGAATCGAACGTTGAAACTGGTCTTGTCGCTCGTATTGTATATATTTCCTGTGACTTCGATAGGCATTTCCGCATCATAGATAACTCCTGCTAGTGACTGCCATTTCGAAACTACCTAACTTTTTTACGGTTTTCAAAGTCTTTATCCTTAGAAGGTGTAGATGTTATTACCGATACGAGGTACTTGAACAGAGCGATTGTTATTTTAAGGGGTTTTCTAAATGTAGTCTTCAGAAAAGTATATCGTCGCATTAAAAAAAAATACTTCCTTATATAGCTCAGTTGATACAAGAGTTAAGAGAACTGCCATACAGCAAAATTACGAGATCCTAGGCGTACTGTTATTTGGTAGAAAACTCGTTGCGATATCTTGAACTGTTTAGGAAACAAAACAGGTATTATGTCTTCAGCCACTCACCACGTATACACCGTCCGTCCAAAAAGTTCCGATACTGGTTTTATTCCTGGCGTATAAGCGACGTCAGCGCAGTAACTTCGGTGATAGCTTGAACTCCAAACAACAAATCTGCATTCGACAAGTCAATTGTGAGCAGGCAGTGTTAAGTAATGGATGTGCGGCCGTAGTGTGTCAACGTTTTTTGTGTGTCATAAATCGCAATGGAGCAACATCTCTAAATCGAGAGTTAAAGAAATTCTCCAGAATGTTTGGAAGAACAGAAAAGCGTGTGCATAGTTTGTCCCGCAGACCTTGAATTTCAAAGAAAAACTACGACCCATCATCGACTCCCACTACTTGATTGAAAACGCAGATAATTCTGTTCTGGGAAAAATCATCACGGCTGACGAGACTAAGTGTTATCTATACGAACCTATCACAAAAACAAACTGCAGAAATTCACGCTAAGGACCAACGCTTTAACGATATAACTTGACTTTCAAGCCAGTATGATACGCTAGTTGAACAACGTCCCTAAGCAGGACTTTTATAACAGCTTCGCATAGGTGTTTGAACGTTCTGTGCGTTGTACTCAATTGGCGGGAGAGTATCTAGAGCAGTGGCTCCCAACCTAGGGTAACTACCCTCAGAGGACTAAAATGAAATTTTCTGAGGGATGAAAACAAATGAGTTTGACTGCGATTCAGTCATGAAACAAAAGATCTTTACTACTACCACAATTCTGTAAGATTAATACTGACTATGTAAGTTATCAGTAATTACTTTTTCTCAATTGCTATCATTATGAACATTACTCGTTTCTCATATAGCCCAACCACTACACACATCCTTCGTGTTTTGTACCATACATTGGTCATGGTAAAAGTGAGACATATGTAACAAACGCTAAATATCTCACGAAAATGTGTTCTCCAAGTTGTAGATAGTTTCTGCAATAGACCAGAAATTGCTTCATCGCTCACTTCGAAACAAATAAATAAACCAATTGACGGCATTACAACAGCATGCAGGGTGTCCCAGGAGGATTGGTTAATATTCAGGGATTTGACAGGAACTATCATTTGAAATAAAAAGTCTAGTAAAAACAGGCTCTAAAGTGCATAGCTTAAGAGCTATCAGTACTTCTTCATCCTCGAGACTGTGAAACACATCTTTTCTACTGCAAGCTCTTTGCTTTCCATATTTTGAGAGGTGATAATATGGACCAAAACAAGACAAAAAGACCAGTAAATACGGACTGTAAACTGCATACCTTATGAGCTACGAGCACTGATTCATCGTTGCCAGAGTGAAACACATCTCTCTACTGAATAAGTGCCTATAGTGCTTAAGTTATGCGTTCTAGAGCCCATGCGTACTTTTTTTCTTGTTTTGGTCCATACTGTCTACTCCCAAAACGTGGACAGCAAGGAGCTTGCAGTAGAAGAGATTTGTTTCACAGTATCGAAGATGAAGAAGTGTTCATAACTCTTAAGGGATGCATTTTAGAGCCCATATTTACTAGACTTTCCTGCTTCGAATGATAATCCCGTCACATCCCTGTCTACTGGTCATTCCTTCTGGGACACACTGTGTAAGGGCTAGCTGTACACTGGAATATTATTATTATTAATTATTATTAGAGTGGACAGACACAAAGCGTTAACAGCTGCTTCCAATTTCTGCCAGCTCAGACTTAAGGAATCCAGCAATAGTCCTATTTACAAGAAGGGGAGGTATAACTTGGTTAATTTTAAATTGAGGTGAAGGTGAAGCAAATGCCACTAGGGAGAGTAGTAGTGCAGGGGAAGCAAGTTTTATAACAAATGCGTACCCTCACTGTTACTAGTTAGCTTTCTTATCTGAAAAAGGGGTATAGTTCGTACCCGCAGTGGACCGGGAATTACATAATATTTCAATCAGGCTCCCTCTCTGTTTCTCACACGCACGCGTACAGATTCTCTCTCTCTCTCTCTCTCTCTCTCTCTCTCTCTCTCTCTCTCTCTCTCTCTCCGAACACAACACATGACACGTGGAAAAGAAATGTGGGATTCAAGATTTATAGATGTGAAAGTATATGTCTGGCTATGATAGCTATGAAAAGAAAAACAAGTAATAGCAAAGTCCAGGACTGAATAACAATATTGTTGTTAAAATAAATAACTGAATTGAGGTTTACCAATTGTCTCACTGACTTATTAGTTTGTGACTTTAAAACACCCACCAAATACCATTAATCTTTCACTGTCGCGAGGGATTAGCCGAGCGGTTTAAGGCGCTGCAGTGCGGCTGGTCCCGGCGGAGGTTCGAATCCTCCCTCGGGCATGGGTGTGTGTGTTTGTTCTTAGGATAATTTAGGTTAAATAGTGTGTAAGCTTAGGGACTGATGACCTTAGCAGTTAAGTCCCATAAGATTTCACACACATGTTTTTCTTTCATTATTTTTTAAAATAAAAGTGTTCAAAGAAAGTTCTTTATGATAGTGGAGTTTAGTTAGGTGCTAAAGTTTGTGATGGTGACGTGAGTGGTGGTAGGGGCATGGTTGGGGGTACTGTCGAATATCTGTGTGCACTCTGGGGTAATGGTCTAAGAAATCACTTACCTAGATCATCTGAAGCAGTAAAACCATGATCATAAGTATTCTCAATTTTTTGTTAATCCAGTCTCGAAACTTTTTGGACTTATGGGATGGCATATATTGTTGTTGTCGTTGTGATCTTCAGTCCAGAGACTGGTTTGCTGCAGCTCTCCATGCAACTCTATCCTGTGCAAGCTTCTTCATTTCCCAGTACCTACTGCAACCTACATCCTTCTGAATCTTTTTAGTGTATTCATCTCCTGGTCTCCCTCTACGATTTTTACCCTCCACGCTGCCCTCCAATACTAAATTGGTGATCCCTTGATGCCTCAGAACATGTCCTACCAACCGATCCCTTCTTCTAGTCAAGATGTGCCACACATTTTTCTTCTCCCCACTTCTATTCAATACCTCCTCATTAGTTATGTGACCTACCCATCTAATATTCAGCATCCTTCTGTAGCCCCACATTTCGAAAGTTTCTATTCTCTTTTTGTCTAAACTATTTATTGTCCACGTTTCACTTCTATACATGCCTACATTCCATACAAATACTCAGAAAAGACTTCCTGACACCTAAATCTATACTCGATATTAACAAATTTCTCTTCTTCAGAAACGCTTTCCTTGCCATTGCCAGTCTACATTTTACATCGTCTCTTCTTCGACCATCATCAGTTTCTTTGTTCCCCAGATAGCAAAACTCATTTACTACTTTAAGCGTCTCATTTCCTAATCTAATTCCCTCAGCATCACCAGAGATAACTCTATTGCATTCCATTGTCCTCGTTTTGCTTTTGTTGATGTTCATCTTATATCCTCCTTTCAAGACACTGTCCATTCCGTTCAGCTGCTCTTCCAGTTTCTTTGCTGTCTCTGAGAGAATTACAATGTCATCGGCGAACCTCAAAGTTTTTATTTCTTCTCCATGGATTTTAATTCCTACTCCGAATTTTTCTTTTGTTTCCTTTACTGCTTGCTGAATATAAAGATTGAATGACATCGGGAAGAGGTTACAACCCTGTCTCACTCCCTTCCCAACCACTGCTTCCCTTTCATGCCCCTCGACTCGTATAATTGCCATCTGGTTTATGTACAAATTGTAAATAGCCGCCAGCCGGAGTGGCCGTGCGGTTCTAGGCGCTACAGTCTGGAGCCGAACGGCCGGTATGGTCGCAGGTTCGAGTCCTGCCTCGGGCATGGATGTGTGTGATGTCCTTAGGTTAGTTAGGTTTAATTAGTTCCAAGTTCTAGGCGACTGATGACCTCAGAAGTTAAGTCGCATAGTGCTCAGGGCCATTTGAACCATGTTTGTTTTTGTTTTTTTTTTGTTTTTTTTAATAGCCTTTCGCTCCCTGTATTTTACCCCTGCCACCTTCAGAATTTGAAAGAGAGTATTCCAGTCAACATTGTCAAAAGCTTCCTCTAAGTCTACAAATGCTAGAAATGTGGATTTGCCTTTCGTTAATCTATTTTCTAAGATAAGTGGTAGGGTCAGTATTGCCTCACGTGTTCCAATATTTCTACGGAATCCAAACTGATTTTCCCCGAGGTCGGCTTCTACCAGTTTTTCCATTCGTCTGTAAAGAATTCTTGTTAGTATTTTGCAGCCGTGGCTTATTAAACTGATAGTCCGGTAATTTTCACCACAACAAATCCATTTGCGTGAACCATTCGTGTGGTCGCAATTTGTACGAATCCTCTTGCTGTAAATTATCAAGCGACTCATGTGAGACACTTTTGTAACTAATATACCGGTAGGTTATGTAGCGAGGATGTGGCCGAAACAGCAGCCAGCTGTGAGCGACTCACGCCGTACGTGCTGGCGCGGTAGACTCCGCGAGGAAGCGTGCGACACGAGTGCATCCGCTTTGCACTGTGACGCAATACAGCAGGGCCGTAACAGTTGCGCAGGAATCACGGGCGTACCGGGAAAGGAAGGTGACGGCAGCGAAATTAAGCTCCACGACACGGCTTTCTTACTGACGAGCGCCGCTGGTGTGTTGATCCCGGAGGCAGTGGACGGCTGGGCGCTCTTCACTATTTGCTCGCCTTACCGCGCTAATACGTTAAGCCTAGTTTACACGACGACATTGAGTTGCGCCACTCGTTGCGTGGAATTGGTTGCACACAAATGGTTTCATATTTGACTGTAGACACGGCGAAACGAGTATACACTTCAGTTTCGTCGTTTTGTGGGTTCCTGAGTCGTGTCTGAAATGAAAGTTTTGGCAGCTGCACGTCGCACGAGTTGTGATGGAGTTAAAGCTTGTTGCGTGGAATCGCTGCATAAAAAAAAAAAAGAAACGTGTTTCGATTCGTGACTGGATTAAGAAAAGACGTCAGCTCGATTGCTCAGCATCCTTGCTGAAATAATTTATAACGGAAGATCCAAGAAGTTCTTTTAATTATCATGGAATGTCACCAGAATTGTTTACGTTTCTTCTAAATAGAGTTAATTTTGCGAGAAGGAATAAAAGTACTGTAATGCATGAAGCACTGTTGCCAGAACTGAAATTACATATCATATTGCGTGCCTTACAATCGAGAACACTCAGCATGCTATAAGATACGGTTATAGTTGGTGATGACGCCTTTTCATTAACACCAATAATTATTAACATTAACAGTAATAATTTTTAACATTAGGGACAATAATTATTCGAAGCAGGCCGCGCTATGAAGAGAATGGCTTGCAAACTATTCTCTTGAAGATTGATCTGTACAGTGGATATATTTCAAAATTCTAACATATTTGAATGGGGAGCACTGGAGCGACGTTTTAAATAGATGAAATTTGAATAAAGAATGCAGCTTCTTGAATTAGTATAGCCTTCCCTCCTGTCGACAATATCCCTTAACTAAGAGTTGGCCAACTCCAACGATGGGATTTTAGTCTTGTAGACGAGAGCATTGCCACAGCTAGAATTACACTTGCTTGTAGTTTTCTTAATTCAGTGGTATATGTGCTCCTAACTGAATAAATTTTGCCCTGCAGCTCAGATACTGTCAAACCACCTATGTTATGATCGCACATGATGGTCTCAGAGGCAGCAATATGTCGCTAATTTTTGTAATCAGTATCACTGAAATCCCCCAAACACCTATGCTAAGCATAGATATCCAAAAAGCGAACATTATTCTCCGTTCCCCACTTCATATTTCAGTTCGTCTACACTCTTCGAACACACATAACCTCAAAACTCATGCAACTAGTGTCGCCAAAGTTGGAACACGCCGAAAATGTTTAGTTTCACCAACGAGTTGCGCAAGCGCGAGGTGCGCAGGCACTGTGGCCGGTAGCGCAATGCCTGCAACCTAGTGTCCTCGTGTAAACTAGGCTTTAGTGTCTGTGCGCACTGTCGGTAGATTAATGTCTGTAGTTCGAATAAGGAGTGAAACTCTTCGAGTTATTTTCTTCACATTGCTACGAGTTAGGAAAGAGGTGGCGCAGTGGTTACATCACGCTCAATTGCCAAAGTGAGATGCCCAAATTCTCATTTGTCCATTCTGATAAGGATTTCTCACGGTTTTCCGAAATAATTTCGAAACTGTGCTGCAATTTCAATTTCTCTTTCCTTCTTCATGGTTATCTAACTGGCCTTGTGTTATGTCTCTGTTTATTATCATTACTGTAAGGATCATCCGGTCTCAGAGTACCGTAGGAGTAGGACAGCAAAGTAAGTACTCTTTAGATCACAGGAGGAGAACAAATTACTTGGGTAGGTTTGCTACAATTCCTGTCTGACAGACCAGGACATATCTCTTAAACTGACTAAAAATGGATGTAATCTGGGAAGCAGAAACCGGGACTCACCGGAACACTTCTCTTAAGCTTGAAAAAAGTGAATTAATTAATGAAAATATTTTCTCGGTTTTGTGATTACTGCCGTCTGTAACTATACCAAAATAACGGACCTTTGAAAGTTCATCTCATATTTGTTTGACAGAGTCTCACGCTAACACTGATTTCACAGTTGCTGTCCATTTTCTTCTGTCGAACCTCACATTTTTGCTGCTTCGGAATCAATAAAAAGTTTGGTGCTTAGCCTAGAAGCACACCCCCTGATTTCATTTGCGCTCTTTAAATTTATCTGAAACAAAATAACTGTCCATTGTTTTCGAAGTGCTTACAGAGTACACTTCTGATATATGTTTTGCACTAACTAAATGTTTCTTAATATCTGCTCTTTCTCTTGTTCAAGGGAAACGTAACACAAATAACTCATTCCTTCATACTCACTTCTCTCTCGGTTTATGAAAAACCATTTTTCTGCATATTTTTCTTGGAATGCACACTTCCTCTTTGGCATGTTGAGTTCACTTGAAACAATCAAACAGTTTAATAAGAAATTAACGACGATACAACTCACACGGAGAAACAGAGAACTACGTTGGTGCAAAACTTATACTGAAGTGAGATAAGGGACAATACTGAACACTCACCAGCGTTACAGCGCAAAAATACTCCTTAAGGTACTCGGTCAGCTGTAATAATAAAAACTTTCATTATTTAGCTTAACAGCTGAAGTTGAAACACAAATACACGCGAGAGTTTGGAGAAAAAATGGAAAGTATGAGAACATTTCTCTGAAATCCGAAATTCGAAGTATTTTTCGGGATACCGATTTCTTAAATCTGAAACCGGGACTGTCCCGAAAAACCAGGATACCTGAAAACGCTAACCGTAGGAGGAGAGCAAAGTACTCTTTGGACCAAATTGGACCTTTGACTGTCGGGCTGCCTACACGCAGGGGCAGACACACCATGTCATCGTGCTCCCCCCCCCCTCGCCCCCCCCAACCCCCGCCTCTATTCCTCTGCGTCCTACCTTTCCTCCCCTCCTTTACCTAAAACCCACCCATTGCTTGGAAATACGCTAATCAGAGAGCTTCTTAGCCAGTTGCATTACACGTATTTAGCCCAGTTACAGCTAAGTATTTTACTGCTGTATCAGCTCGTCCAAATAGGCCAGTCAAGGACTTCTACTACGAGGAAGGGCTATGGTGTTGGCATTTGCATAGGGTCTACATGACAATGGACATATTTGCACCATTGCTAACGTAAGTAGTTTTCCGTAACCCAGGGGACTAAAATGTTAATACATTGTACTGTGAGCAGTTTGAGAGGATATAATTGTTGTTTTTTTATAGATTTTTTGTTGCAGATATAGCTATTGTGAGCAATACGTGTCTAAACACATGTGTATTGATGTTGATGTTGTCGCAAATTCACACTAGCAACGTGCTAAAGTAGACTTTATTTTTACGTTTTTTTAAGAAAACAGCTTTGAAGTTACAGTCGGCTCCACAGCTAAGCAAATAATCTATTTTTGTTTAGCTATATTTGAGGATATTTTTGAGCAAAATGTAAAACGGTTTGTTTACTTACTATGTATTACAATTACACTATTGACCACTATCTCCACACACAAAACGCAGAATTGTATGATGTTGTTTTCTGTGGTGTGGAGAGGCATCATCTGTTGTTGCAAATAACGTTGCAATGATGGCTACTAAAAAAGAATTCTGATGACATGACTTTTTCATAAGTTTTTCGGTAATAGTTCACTTCACCAAACATAATTCTAGCGAAGAAGATGATATGCATAATGTTCTACATTTGACAGTATAATTGACGTTATTAGCTGGCTAATATACCTTTTTATTAGGTTCTATTTTGCGCCTAGTTGGGGCTATGTTCCAATAGGGAAAATAACGTTTGTCCTTATCTACATGATAAACATAATGAAGTAACAACTGAGAAAGAATGACTGAAGGTATTCACAATATTATTACATCCTGTAAAGAATTTCCATCACAGACCTATAATTCATAGAAGGAGACCCACATCCAACTCCACAGGACAACAAACAATTTGAAATTCAAGGAAAAGCGTAAACAGTATCACTTGATACCAAATTAGATCTATGTAACTTTAAGTACCGAAGCAATTTTCGTGGAGCACGCAAAGCTAAGTTAGGAGTACAGAGACCTTGGTTAATTAATGAAATGCAGGAAACATTGAAATAAACAAAAAACTGTATAATTAGCACCTGCAGATAACAACTTATCTGAACAATCCTGCAGTTCTATGGAATGTAATAGGCAAAGCAGAACAGATACCTAAGACAAGTTAATAGAATAGCAGAAAACATAAAACAAACCACAAACACAGTGGCAAGACTTCCAACACACAAGAGTGGCGAACGTCACTGACATACAACTGAGTGAAGCGGAAACGTAATTGTAAGAGAAAGATCTAAAATATAACAATAATAAGAACAAATTAAAAACGGCAGATATTAAGAACATCATAAGAGAAACAGAATTTACTCTAGTACAAGAAAGCAAAAATCAAAACAATGATATAAAAGCTGTTTTGTCGAACACTGGTATATTGAGACTATAGCTGTGTGCAAAATACAAGTTGTTTCTTGTAAAGTAGAAAGCAACAACCTGTCATTGTAAACAGCGCTGTTTAATTACACAACAGCACCACTATGGCTTTTCACGTTAACATTACATTTGTGAAATCACAATCTTTGTATACAGTCTTTCATGTGGCAAAAACTGTTCGGTATGTATCTGTGTGGTGCTTTATTGTGCGCATCTGTATATCAAAAAAGTGCCGTGTATACTTTTTACAGTTTCATGAACACAAACAGTCAGCAGTGCAACATAATGAGACGGGAATTTAGTTGGCAACACCACCCCAATTAATATTTTCCACAAGTGGGAAAAACAACTGTCAACTGGTGTAAAATAACAACAGATGCAAGCTAAATGTGAACATCCATATGAAGAGGGACCTCTTGGTTCGAAATCACTAACGGCACTATTTATGTAAATAAACAACATCGTTAACAGTGATTGGTTGCTGTTTTCTTCTGTAACGGAATGGACTTGTATAGTGATATAAATACAGGACTAATCAGGGAATTAATACTAAAAAAAGAAGAACTCATAGAAGAAAAAATAAGAATATGTTAATAATTAAATTAACAAGGAAAGGGGGCAATAGCTACAAAAGCAGACAGCAGTAACACTTTGACGTTCGTGAATATGCTGGAATATATGGATAAAACAAAGACCAATTACAAAAAATAAAATAATGTTGAAAAACCAAAGTATGATCCACTACTAGATCCCAAATGAAACTGAAAACACATTACAAATGCCAGAATCTTACAAAACACAGAAAAAAACGTAGGACAAGAAAAATTCATCAGTACCAACACCCAGTAGCCCAATAGCCACATGAAAACACTTATCATTTCAAGAATGCTCCCACACACCACACTGCAAAGTTTGCACACTAATATTTGGCTGACTATTACAAGCTAGAGAACAACAGAACTGCACAAAACTTCTCAGCATTAATCCAAAAAATAAGAGATACACACTTCCTATCAATTACAAAACTGATTTCCTTTGATGTCCAAGACATGTACACTTTACTCCCCGTCAGTGACACAGTCAACAGTATGAAAGAACAAGTGTCAGGGGACCCAGAAATAGAAAATATCACTAGAGAAGAATTGAAACAAATCCTAAAAGTAATCACTGAGCTAAGCTAGATGCTTTTTAACAATTCACCTATTTATGAAGGAAGGTCTGGCAGTAGGAAGCCCAGTATCAAACATACTAACAAATATCTTAATTAATCACTCTGAAAACAGAATTTTTGTAGACATAACAGAACCAAAAAATATAAAGTCTTGTACTGGCCATATGTATATCATACGGCCCATAGACAAACCAAAAGAACGTATAAGCAATTTATAATAACTGATGATGGTCGAAGTAGTGAGGGTATAAAATGTAGACTGGCAATGGCAAGGAAAGCGTTTCTGAAGAAGAGAAATTTGTTAACAACGGGTATAGATTTAAGTGTCAGGAAGTCGTTTCTGAAAGTATATGTATGGAGTGTAGCCATGTATGGAAGTGAAACATGGACGATAAATAGTTTGGACAAGAAGAGAATAGAAGCTTTCGAAATGTGGTGCTACAGAAGAATGCTGAAGATTAAATGGGTAGATCACAGAACTAATGAGGAGGTACTGAATAGGATTGGGGAGAAGAGGAGTTTGTGGCACAACTTGACTAGAAGAAGGAATCGGTTGGTAGGACATGTTCTGAGGCATCAAGGGATTACCAATTTAGTATTGGAGGGCAGCGTGGAGGGTAAAAATCGTAGAGGGAGACCAAGAGATGAATACACTAAGCAGGTTCAGAAGGATGTAGGTTGCAGTAGGTACTGGGAGATGAAGAAGCTTGCACAGGATAGAGTAGCGTGGAGAGCTGCATCAAACCAGTCTCAGGACTGAAGACCACAACAACAACAACAACAACATGCACATATACAACATATACTACAACATTTAATTCATTACTACAGAAAAGTAAACAGTACACTTCCTTGACCTCAAAATCACACAATTCAACAGACGCAGCATCAACATCTTCAGAAAAGAAATAGCTACATGCATCAGAATACACAAGGAATAAAACCATCCACATTCTCAACAAATAGCAGCCATCAGACATCTGACATACAGACAATTCAGAATGCCTCTAAGCAAAGATAACTATCAAAAATATCACTAACGCAGCACAAAAGAATGGATTCAATAGCAAGATAGTACACAAGCTACATATCATTAAAATAAAATGCAAACAGAAGACAGAAAAATGAGAACAAGCCAGTAAGAGATAGCTGTAACACACAACGTGCTCTCAGACGAGAAAATTCATCCCACAACAGAAATCCATGATGGCACACCGTTTGATACCATAACCAGCTTATACACAATATTAGCAACATCTTCAAAAAGTGTAGAAGACAAATAGCACAATACAAAAGAAGTTAAAAACCGCGAAATACACTCCTGGAAATGGAAAAAAGAACACATTGACACCGGTGTGTCAGATCCACCATACTTGCTCCGGACACTGCGAGAGGGCTGTACAAGCAATGATCACACGCACGGCACAGCGGACACACCAGGAACCGCGGTGTTGGCCGTCGAATGGCGCTAGCTGCGCAGCATTTGTGCACCGCCGCCGTCAGTGTCAGCCAGTTTGCCGTGGCATACGGAGCTCCATCGCAGTCTTTAACACTGGTAGCATGCCGCGACAGCGTGGACGTGAACCGTATGTGCAGTTGACGGACTTTGAGCGAGGGCGTATAGTGGGCATGCGGGAGGCCGGGTGGACGTACCGCCGAATTGCTCAACACGTGGGGCGTGAGGTCTCCACAGTACATCGATGTTGTCGCCAGTGGTCGGCGGAAGGTGCACGTGCCCGTCGACCTGGGACCGGACCGCAGCGATGCACGGATGCACGCCAAGACCGTAGGATCCTACGCAGTGCCGTAGGGGACCGCACCGCCACTTCCCAGCAAATTAGGGACACTGTTGCTCCTGGGGTATCGGCGAGGACCATTCGCAACAGTCTCCATGAAGCTGGGCTATGGTCCCGCACACCGTTAGGCCGTCTTCCGCTCACGCCCCAACATCGTGCAGCCCGCCTCCAGTGGTGTCGCGACAGGCGTGAATGGAGGGACGAATGGAGACGTGTCGTCGTCAGCGATGAGAGTCGCTTCTGCCTTGGTGCCAATGATGGTCGTATGCGTGTTTGGCGCCGTGCAGGTGAGCGCCACAATCAGGACTGCATACGACCGAGGCACACAGGGCCAACACCCGGCATCATGGTGTGGGGAGCGATCTCCTACACTGGCCGTACACCACTGGTGATCGTCGAGGGGACACTGAATAGTGCACGGTACATCCAAACCGTCATCGAACCCATCGTTCTATCATTCCTAGACCGGCAAGGGAACTTGCTGTTCCAACAGGACAATGCACGTCCGCATGTATCCCGTGCCACCCAACGTGCTCTAGAAGGTGTAAGTCAACTACCCTGGCCAGCAAGATCTCCGGATCTGTCCTCCATTGAGCATGTTTGGGACTGGATGAAGCGTCGTCTCACGCGGTCTGCACGTCCAGCACGAACGCTGGTCCAACTGAGGCGCCAGGTGGAAATGGCATGGCAAGCCGTTCCACAGGACTACATCCAGCATCTCTACGATCGTCTCCATGGGAGAATAGCAGCCTGCATTGCTGCGAAAGGTGGATATACACTGTACTAGTGCCGACATTGTGCATGCTCTGTTGCCTGTGTCTATGTGCCTGTGGTTCTGTCAGTGTGATCATGTGATGTATCTGACGCCAGGAATGTGTCAATAAAGTTCCCCTTCCTGGGACAATGAATTCACGGTGTTCTTATTTCAATTTCCAGGAGTGTACAATGCAGTAGTTCAGGAATATATGGATTAAAATTTAATAACTGCATCTGTAACTATACTGGAATGACTGCAAGAAATTTTAATATGAGAGATAACTAACTTAAAAAGCAACCCCACAGTCAAAGGTCAGATTTGGTCCGAAGAGTGCATTGCTCTCTTCCCGTGGTCCAGAGAGCACTTTTCTCTCCTACCAAGCTCTAAACAGTTCTCTGTCCTCGTAGTCACAGGTACTCATACTCCGTCATAGAACAGATCACTAGATATCTACATCTACATCTACATCAATACTCTGCAAATCACATTTAAGTGCCTGGCAGAGGGTACATCGAACCACCTTCACAATTCTCTGTTATTCCAATCTCGTACAGGGCGCGGAAAGAATAAACACCTATATCTTTCCGTACGAGCTCTGATTTCCCTTGTTTTACCGTGGTGATTCGTTCCTGTCTATGTAGGTCGGTGTCAACAAAATATTTTAGCATTCGGAGGAGAAAATTGGTGATTGGAATTTCGTGAGAAGATTCCGTCGCAACGGAAGACGCATTTCCTTTAATGATTTCCAGCCCAAATCCTGTATCATTCCTGTGACACTCTCTCCCATATTTCGCGATAATACAAAACGTGCTGCCTTTCTTTGAACTTTTTCGATGTACTCCGTCAGTCCTATCTGGTAAGGATCCCACACCGCGCAGCAGTATTCTAAAATAGGACGGACAAGCGTAGTGTAGGCAGTCTCCTTAGTAGGTCTGTTACATTTTCTAAGTGTCCTGCCAATAAAACGCAGGCTTTGGTTAGCCTTCCCCACAACGTTCTCTACGTGTTCTTTCCAATTTAAGTTGTTCGTAATTGTAATACCTAGGTATTTAGTTGAGTTTACGGCTTTTAGATTAGACTGATTCATCGTGCAACCGAAGTTTGAGTTCCTTTTTAGCACTCATGTGGATGACCTCACACTTTTTGTTATTCAGGGTCAACTGCCACTTTTCGCACCATTCAGATATTTTTTCTAAATCGCTTTGCAGTTTGTTTTGATCTTCTGATGACTTTATTAGTCGATAAATGACAGCGTCTTCTACAAACAACCTTCGACGGCTGCTCAGATTGTCTCCCAAATCGTTTATATATATATATATATATATATATATATATATATATATATATATAAGGACAGCAAAGGGCCTATAACGCTACCTCGGGGAACGCCAGAAATCACTTCTGTTTTACTCGATGACTTTCCGTCATATACTACGAACTGTGATCTCTCTGACAGGAAATCGCAAATCCAGTCACATAACTGAGACGATATTCCATAAGCACGCATTTTCACTACGAGCCGCTTGTGTGGTACAGTGTCAAAAGCCTTCCGAAGATCCATTAAATACGGAATCGATCTGAAATCCCTTGTCAATAGCACTCAACACTTCATGTGAATAAAGAGCCAGTTGTGTTTCACAGGAACGATGTTTTCTAAACCCATGTTGACTGTGTGTCAATAGACCGTTTTCTTCGTTGTAATGCATAATGTTCGAACACAGTACATGTTCTAAAATCCTGCTGCATATCGACGTTAACGATATGGGACTATAATTTAGTGGATTACTCCTACTACCTTTCTTGAATATGGTGTGACCTGTGCAACGTTCCAGTCTTTGGGTACGGATCTTTCGTCGAGCGAACGTTTGTATATGATTGTTAAGTATGGAGCTAATGCATCAGCATACTCCGAAAGGAAACTAGCTCTGATAGGATGAAATCCTGGCGCCCTTCGTGATACATCAAGGAATTTCTGAACAGAAACTGATCCCATGCAAAATGAATCCACCTGCATCACGTTAATGTGTTGCAGTCTACTAACATTATGTCATGCTTATGTTTCACATGCACTGAGTGGGAAGCACCCAACTGTACGGTGGTAGTGACAGAGTTACACTGGTGCCTACAGTATTCCATTCTTTATTACGGCTCGCTTGCGAAGAACACTTGCATAAGTTGCCCTTTGGGAAAGAAATTAATTCGAACAAATAGTATTATTTTGAATAAAGGCAGAAATGTTTAACACAGTTTAGGCGCCAACGCACCGGGATTCCGTTGTACAGGGGCAGCCACGCGGCCCCCGAGCAGCTGCTGCCGTATAGTGTTTCTGCTACGTTAACGAGCCGTAAGTGGCTGAAGCCGTACGAGCGAATCAGCGTCAGGCTTCACATTAGCAACAGCCTGGTATTCTACTTATCTTGCTTCACCAACAGATCTCTATAAGTACACAAGCCTGGTTTTCTAAGAAAGAAAAGTGTGATGAATGTGAGGCTTGGAATATCAATAAGTCGCATTTTCTCTTTTTCTCTCTCTCTTTTTTTAAATGACGTTTGCATCGTGCAATAAGACCATAATACGAGATACTAATCTCGAGTTCAGCAGGCACTAGTTAAGTTTCAGTCCAACCACAGTGATTGTTCTCGTTGTTCGGTTCCGCTATTTGCCACAAAATTACTTTTGCAGACCACCTTCTTAAACAAGGCCACAGTTACAATGTTCAACACGAAGTCTTACATAAAATCCAGAAAGGAAGAAAGATGAACTACCTTGAAATACTGGAAATTAATAAACATGCGGCCACTTGCCCATGTATGCTAGGTACCTTAACCCTTTGTTGCCTGACGGTACTTAAAAGTACCAGTAAGTTTCGACTCTCATTATTTTCTCGTGGTGCAGTTTCGTGATCTGAAAGCCTGTCGGTACGTAACAGTAACTCTGCTCTACTGTTTTATAGATGTTATTGTGCAATACATAGACCTCTCTGGCGGTCAGAGTTTGAAATTGTTTTTCGCGCGCTGCTGTGAAAACAGAAGATTGTATGTGCTTGTTTCCATGGTGTTGGCTGAATTTGTGTGCAGTTTATTGAAACTTCCGTTGAGTTTTCCATTGTACGTACTTACCTTCTTTGTTTTTTTATAATAGCTTGAAGCATTACGTTACAAGTGAATGAGATAAAGTGGAAAATATAAGGCGGACTTATTAGTACCGTCAGGTTGTGCGAACAGTTTATTGTAGCAACAATACGTTACCTCTCACTAGTTGTTCTGTCCACTTTTTCTCACACAGAAATCCGTAAGGTTTGCCAGGGAATTTACCTAAAGAAAAATGTCTAAACCGTGGGGAATCAAATCACAGAGAGTCATCTTTAGATCTGACAGTATTTCAATGGAGGGAAAATAAAGTAGTGTATTTTGCGTCAAACTTCCATGGCACTGATTAGAGCGTAGTGACAAGAAAACAGAAAGCTGGAACTAGTATGACTATACCATGACCAGTTATTGTATGTGATTACAATAAACACATGGGTGGTGTGGATCATGCAGACAGATTACGTTCAACTTATGGTCTTGACAGGCGATCAAAGAAACAGTGGCACCGTCTCTTCTGGGGAGCAATAGAAATTGCTTTTGTCAATGCTTACGTCATTTCCAGTGATCTACATGGGGCACTGCCACTGCTGGAATTCAGGAGTGCTTTGGCACTAGGGTAATGAATGAACAGCAAGTGCCAAATCTCAAAAAGAGAAACTCTGGTAAAGATGAAATAACTCCCCCAAAGAGAAGGAAGGATAACTTTTCTGTTCCGCAGAATGTACGTCTTGGCAACTGAGAAAACCGTTTTGTAGTGTTCAGTTGTAAAAGAGGACGATGCGAAATGTGTGCGAAAAATGAAATTCAGTCGACACCACATTCACAATGTAGTACATGTAAAGTGTATTTGTACTACAATGAGAAAAAGAACTGTTTCCTACAATTTCATGAGGTATCACTAACACTAAATATGTGATATGTATATACTGTCAAAAATGTATAGCTAAGTTACTATGTATTGTGAAGTTGCTCTAGAATAAATTTATGCGAAATTTTTAAAAAAATTCAGAAATATCATATTTCTGTTAATTAATTTTCTATTGTAAAAATATTTAATATTTATGTGGAATAAAGTACAAGTTATAAAAATTGGAGCATTTTTCTGCGCATATTGTGATTCTGTCCATGGAGTCTGACGGTACTTCTGAGTACCAGGAGAGAAAAAAGTTGTGAAAAATAAAATAAAATTTTACAAAAAATCCTACCGTCATTTGAGGCCACAATAGCATCAATTCTGCAAAGAAAATGTTAAAAAGTAAATTTTTTTCTTATGTCAGGAAACAAAGGGTTAATCGTCGCTTCTCACTGCGGATACCGCTAGCTGTCCCATCCAAATCACATTGTAAATTATCTCTCCTACTTACAGGCCCCATTTTTTCCCTTTATAACAGTTCCTGTAGTTTCATTCTACCTGTTAAAATTTTACTTAGTGTATTTACAGTTGATTCACTTACCTGTTTAGTCTCACTTGTTATATTGTACCTTTTTGTAATATGAACTTTTACGGACAAGATTATCTTGTCCATTCTCCCCCTTGACACACGTCACAGAAGTTTACTATAAATTTTTAACTTAGTTTTTCTCTCAGAACAACTGTTGTAATTTATCATGTAGATCATTACTTAATGCCTCACATACTTTAGCTAAAATATCATATATCTTTATATCGAATTTTTACTGAATTATCCGCCAAGTTTAGTCCTAAATCAAACATTAGCTATTGTCATCGGTGGAAATCAACTGAGATATTCTGTGGTTGCACTATCTTAAAATCCTTAAGCCCAGAAATGGCTCTGAGCACTATGGGACTTAACTCCCAAGGTCATCAGTCCCCTAGAGCTTAGAGCTACTTAAACCTAACTAACCTTAGGACATCACACACATCCATGCCCGAGGCAGGATTCGAACCTGCGACCGTAGCGGTCACGCGGTTCCAGAGTGTAGCGCCTAGAACCGCTCGACCACCCCGGCCGGCGAGCCCACAAAAATTTCACATCCATCTTATCTGATGATGGCAAAACAGCTGAAAACCGGTTTGCAAAAAATAATTATTTTAGAATATTATAACAATGTCATTTTTTTTCATTTATGAATTACGATCACGTTATGAAACGTGGAGGGCGCGTTATGCATTACAAATAATAGGACAATAATTTTAAAGATCATGTCGTTTCTCCAGGTGCAGATATTTCAGAAATAAAGGCAAGCTGTAGCATATAATTTCCTAGCGTAGCGTGTGTGTCCTCCTATAGGCTATAACCGGTTTCCGATATCAGAGAGAAGGAGGCTGTCTCAATCCTAGAGACAATGCACCATTCCTTTCCAAGTCCTCCTAAAAGGATTGTGGTGGTGGTGTACGATTTGACCCCAAGAGGGAATTATTTTTCCAAAATGCCAGGTGTCTCCAAGCTCTTTTTGGAAATAAACTCTTGAAAGGCCCTGGTCGGTAGCAGCATTTTGCAGTGGAATCTTACTACCTCTAATGGGAAATGGCCAATGAAATTTTTTTTATGTAATAAAACAGTCCCAACCGCATAGAGATGTTTATTTATTTACTGGTAACCGGTTTCGACACTGTTGTGGTCATAATCAGACTGTTTACTCTGTGGGAGTCTGCTGAAGCTGGCGAGGAGCGGGCACCACTCTAGGAGGCATATAATAGAAACAAGCTCGTATTACACAAGGGAGGAGCTGTAAACGACCATGGACTTTTCAAAGGAACAAACTACACAAAACCTAAATCAGTATATTATTTTATGTTAGGGACTGAAAACCCATGAAGTCAAGACCGCACATTACACCTTCTTTATGTCGATTGATTACTAGTTTCGGCTAACAGTCTAGCCAACTTCAGATCTAAGATATGAAACAGATTTTTTCTCATGTTAGCAATATGCAACAGCTTACAGAATTGCTCGTAATATTGTAGCAGTGTTCAAGAATATATACACGAAATAATTACAGAATACATACCATAAAACATTCTTGATTAGTGTTGGTGCCATTACGGTTTCACGCATCGTTACAATCTTTATTAAAATGATAACATCGATACATGATATAAAGAAAAACAACTTTTCATCGTTTGTTGTCAGTGTAATAGAACGATGGTCATAAAACTGAAAATATAAGTTAATACAGAGAATAAACAGTGAAATTAAAACAATATTTGCAAAAGGAACTATCACCTGAAATGACTAAATGTAAAAGATACGTCTTACAAAAGACGTTATGTCGTTGCAACTCATTAACTGGCACAATCACTTCTTACCTCACTTCACAGCTACTTATATATGATGATCCCTGTGTAAGTAGGCTGTTTAGGTTCTTATATTGGTAACGCCACCGCCACGTAGCGCTCTGCATGAAAATCACTGGCTGTGCTGTGTGCAGTCTGTGGCTGGGTGGCATTGTTGGAATTTGCTATTGTAGTGTAGGGCAGTTGGCTGTTAACAGCGCGTACCGTTGCGCAGTTGGAGGTGAGCCGCCTTGAACAGTATTAAGGTAAATACATTATTTGTTCTTTATCAAAATCTTTCATTTGCTAACTATGCCTATCAGTAGTTAGTCCCTTCAGCAGTTAGAATCTTTTATTTAGCTGGCAGTAGTGGCGCTCGCTGTATTGCAGTAGTTCGAGTAACGAAATTTTTTGTGAGGTAAGTGATTTGTGAAAGGTATAGTTTAATGTTAGTCAGGGCCATTCTTTTGTAGGGATTATTGAAAGTCAGATTGCGTTGCGCTAAAAATATTGGGTGTCAGTTTAAGCACAGTCTTGTATAATTTTTCTAAGGGGACGTTTCACCTGTTACGGGATGATGTAAATATTGATTGTTTCAGGTACTAAGTTGTAACGGCATAATGACTTTGGTAAGATGATATCTTTCATATTTAGTCATTTCAGGGGATAGTTCAATATGCAAATATTGTTTTATTTGCACTGCCTCTTCTCTGTATTAACGCCTATTTTAGTTTTATGACCATCGTTCAATTTCACTGGCCAAGAACGATGAAAAGCTGTTTTTCATTATGTCATGTATGAATGTTGTCATATTAGGAAAGACTAACGAGGTGAGCAGCCTTAATGGCACCAACACTAATCAAGAATGTTTTATGGTATGTATTCTGTAATTAATTTGTGTATATACTCTTGAACCCTGCTATAATATTATGTACAGTTCTGTAAGCTGTTGTATGTTGCTAATATGAGAAAAAAACCTGTTTTATACCTGAGACCTGAAGATGGCTAGATTGTTAACCGAAACTAGTAATGAAACCAAATAAAAAATATTTAATCTGCGATATTGACTGTATGAGTTCTCAGTCCCCAGCATAAATAAAAAAAAATTACATCAGATCACGAATGTTCTGACTAACGATGTCAACAGACCTGATAAAAGAGAATGGTCGGGCGGAGTTAAAGCCCGCTCCACTTCAGTGAGAGGCTAGTTTCTCAATGTCTACATCAGCCAGGTCATTGAGAATGTCACACTGCCATCATTAGAAGACATCGAAAGCTGACGAATGACGGAGGAACCTATAGCAGACCAAAGAAGATATGCACGAAATTGTATTACAAAGTCTAAATATCTCCAAAATTGAAAAGTGTATTGGTTGATACTAGTTTGATAAACGACCTTAGGGGCCCTCCGCAGCAGTCTGTGGTTGGCGTGGGAAGTTGAGAAAATGTTGCTGGTTGTTTGGCGCCTGGGCCATGTCACCCAAAATAACTGGCAAGCCCCCAGACTAATAAAGGATCGCCCACCGGTTAGCAAACAAGAGGAAGAGTTCCAGGATGTTGCGTACACATGTTTCGGAATAAACTCTTCATTACACAACTTTGGAGAGCGAGCTCCGCTTCTTGAATCAACGCCATCAGAAGTTAACGATTGCAGTGATCATGCCAAGCCTGAGATTGCTCCAAGGAACTCTGAAAACCATTTCTTGTTGAGATGAATCACGTTTCCTGTTGAATCAATTCGATGACATGTAAGGACGCACCATCTTGTAGATGAGCGCTCGTGGGCATACTGATCTGAGCTTTCCTGTAGTCTGCACTTGTTGACCTATGTATGATCCAAGAAACGAAAGGTGTCAATTTTAACTGAACATTAATATCCTTTCGTGACCGGAGTCTTCCTCGCCAAGCAGCATGCTAATTTAATTGGTCACGAGATCAGTGCCCTGCAACAGGGTCTTGAGGAGTATGATGGTCATAACTCGTTGATCTTAAACGTTTTCCGTTTATTAATCCTATCGAACACATCTAGGTTGGTGTAGACTGACGGCGTGGAGTTCAAAAATCACCTCCTTGGTATTTACAGCAATTGAGTACATTGTGCTATAGCTCCCGATGCCCTGTCTCTACACTACGAAGACTTTTACACGTTCGCCGGCCGCTGTGGCTGAGCGGTTCGAGGAGCTTCAGTCTGGAACCGCGCGACCGCTACGGTCGCAGGTTCGAATCCTGCCTCGGGCATGGATGTGAGTGATGTCCTTATGTCAGTTAGGTTTAAGTACAAGGTGCACATCTTTGCTTCCGCCGTTTTTTTCCCAACATTTGAGGCTTTAATGACACAAATTGGTTACACAGGTATCATTCAAAGTATTTTCCATCGCTGGCCACTACTTTCTCCCACGTTTCGGGCAGCGCACGAATCCAGCGTCGAAAAAATTGCTCATCTTTTGATGCGATCCACGAATCGATCCAATTTGTGACTTCTTCGTGAGATCGCAAGTGTTGGTCAGCCTGACCATGCGCCATTGATCTAAACAGGTGATAGTCAGAGGGAGCAATGTCTGGAGAATACGGCGGGTGGGGTAGGACTTCCCATTTTAACTTTTCCAAGTACGTTTTGACCTCTTTTGCAACGAGAGGACGAGCGTTGTCGTGCTGCAAAATCACTTTATCGTTCCTCTCGCTGTATTGCGGCCGTTTGTCTTTTAATGCTCCGCTCAAACGCATTAATTGCGTTCGATAACGAGCACCTGTGATTGTTTCACTTGGTTTTAACACCTCATAGTACACGACGCCGAGCTAGTTCCACCAAATGCAGAGCATGATCTTGGAGCCGTGAATATTCGGTTTGACCGTCAACGTGGAAGCATGGCCGGGATATCCTCATGATTTTTTGCGTTTAGGGTTATCGTAATGAACCCATTTTTCGTCCCCGGTCACAATGCGATGAAGAAATCCCTTCCGTTTTCGCCTCTGAAGCAACTGTTCACAAACACACAAACGCCGCTCTTGGTGTCAGCTCACACGGGACCCAAGTTCCTTCTTTCTGAATCATGCTCATTCTCAGAGCCTTGAGACGTTTTGAAATGGCTTGCTGTGTCACTCCCATTAATCGTGCCAATTCTTCTAGACTCTGACGCGAGTCTTCACTCAGCAATGTCTCCAATTCTGCATCTTCGAAAACATTTTCTCTTCACCACTATGCCGGTCTACGACTTTAAAATCTCCGTTCTTGAAGCGTTGAAACCACTCACGACACGTTCTTTCACTAATAGCGTCCTTACCATACGTACTTGAGAACTTTCGATGAAACACAGCCGCTGTTTCCTTCATACTGAAACAAAACAGTAACACTTCCCGCAAATGACGAGAATTAGGCTCGTAAACTGACATTTTCAATCTAGAAGAACTTTATGATGCAGACACAAATCGACTAATGTTGGAATGAGGTTATGTTGACCGAGGTCCAAGCTAACTGCCTGACGTGTGCGATCTGCTTCTTTCGACCGCTACTTACCGTTGTCGGCACCTATCGGCAAACGGCTGAAGCAATGTTTTACACCTCTTAGTTCTAAGTTCTAGGGGCTGGTGACCTCAGATATAAGTCCCAAAGTGCTCAGAGCCATTTGAAATTTGAATTTGTACACGTTTAGCCTAAGGTTGTCCAACACATTATTACGTAGATAATTAAATTGTTCTGGCACATAAGTGTAGATCATTCGGTGCTTATCCTTAGTCATAAACTATTTCTTTCCAGAACCATTTACTAATCATGTGCTTGTACTCCGAATCTTTTGACTTTATTGTCATCGTAATGCTAATGCCTGACAAAAAAAGCATCAGTGGTTCATCTGCAGTGGTTGTTTTTCCACAACAAGTCTTGCAACTGTCCTGAATAACACAAAAGTAATCACGTACTGTCACCGTGAACCCACTGGAACTTCGCTTGCGTGATGACAATCATACTACAGAAAGATGGAGGTTATTTTGCAGATTTGGTTTTCAATAAGCTTAAAGCAACAATGAAAAATCTGAATGATGAACACCAGGTTTTCCAAGTCAAATTTGAAAGGAATTCTTGTGGCACACTTTCACTATTGCCTATACAAGCTGCTCGCTACATCTTAGAACCTTTCGCGGTACTGTGTTACTAATTTATACGCAAGATGATTCACCTAAGCTATTTACCTTTAATATTTTCGAAACCGTCTGAGATAGTTTTATTATTTTTTCGCCCAAACGAATTGTAAGAAAGTCTTTACTAAATGACGTTGACCTCCTGTTATTTCAAGACATCTAGATTCTTTTCCTAGTGTTTATCCCATCTAGTATGATACTGACTTTTGTAGCATTTGTCACATTTTATTATTTCATTTTGTGATCGAATTACCTTCCTGACGCCCCAGTAGTCAAGGTGACCTAATGGAGGGAAGTCGTGTGCACCATCTGGTTCACCTCTTTATTTCAGAACCTAGCGTGCTGCGCGTTACGCTTTACGAAAAAAATGTATCTGAGCACTATGGGACTTAACTTCTGAGGTCATCAGTCCCCTAGAACTTAGAACTACTTAAACCTAACTAACCTAAGGACATCACACACATCCATGCCCGAGGCAGGATTCGAACCTGCGACCGTAGCGGTCCCTCGGCTCCAGACTGTAGTGCCTAGAACCGCACGGCCACTCCGGCCGGCTTCGGGGACTGATGACCTCAGATGTTAAGTCCCATAGTGCTTAGAGCCATTTGAACCGGTATGTTCATTTTGTCAGGGTTTCCGGGTTCGATTCCAGGCGGGGTCAGGGATTTTCTCTGCCTCGTGATGACTGGGTGTTGTGTGATGTCCTTAGGTTAGTTAGGTTAAAGTAGTTCTAAGTTCTAGAGGACTGATGACCTCAGAAGTTAAGTCCCATAGTACTCAGAGCCATTTTAACCATTTTTAATGCTGTTTGTTTACACAAATAGCGCCGTAACCGCTTTCATTCTATCTTCATTTATCTTCACACTGCTGTTCACGTTTATATTACTTTTGTTGTTATTGACATTAGCTGTTGGCTGTTTTTTTAACAACTAATTTAAACAAAAAACAGCCAATAACTAATCTAAAGAACAACACATATAGTAAAAACGTGAACAGCTGCCTGAAAATGAACCTGTCTGTTCGAAACCGATAACGGCGCTACTTGTGCAAATAGATAGATTAGTAACAGCTACTGTTGCTGTTTTCTTTTTGCAAGAATCGATTTGTATTTTTTTCCCCAGTCACGGTCTTCAAAATGTTACTTTTCAATAGGAATTTTTTTTAAGTGCCATTAACACTGAGGCACTAGGTTCTTTTTGTGATACAGAAATACAGCATTAGGTTTTTAGCTAGTAGAACTGTAGTCAGTAAAACCCACTTCTCGTGCCTTTCAAATTTAGGAACTTCAGGGGGAAGCAGATACTGGCACAAAGATCATGTGCCATCCGCTAACACTTGCTTGAAAGTCTTTCTCGATGATGTATGTATGCAGACTCAAGCGACAAATGAAAATTTGTACCAAGACCAGAATTCGAAGCTGGGTCTCCTGCCCACTAGTCAAATGTTCTAATCACTACGCTACTTTGGCACAGTGACTTTGCACAACTCCAAATCCAAATTGCCATTCAAGCCCCTGGACTTGGTACAAATTTTCATTCACCGCTTCAGTCTGCATATATTCAGCAGAGAGTTTTGAGACTTGAAAAGGTCTCTGGAACCATATAGATTCATTTGATTTTACCATGGTTTGGTACCTGGATCATGTCTAGGAACTGTGTACAAATATCATTGAAAAAATGACAAAACTTTTCCATCTAGACTCTTCAGTTACACTACCACTCAAAAAGGCGTCTCACGCCTGTCTCAATATTTCCGATCTTGCTTACGTCTCTTGCCAGTCCATTGAGTGCTACGGGGGGTTACTTTCACTAAATGTTGCAACGGATTTCTTTGCGATTTTTGGCGCAAATCCAATTCACCTGTTGCTAATGGTCTATTTAGTAACGAGAAGCAACGCTTGCAAACGAGGCCAACCCGTACGATTGGTGGGCACCCGACAGCAAGTGCAAGCGGCGGTGTGGCGAGAGTAGATCCCGCAGCAGCCAGCCACCAGCCAGAAGTGGCAGGTAGAAGCCTATTCTTGGAGGCTCCACCTCCTGGGGCGCTAGCGGCTGCTAGGCGTTAAAATAGCGCGCTCGCTTCTGAACCAGACATGTGTGGAGCGTGTCGCCGTCTAGAGAGGAGCAAACACTTGTTGTCCCGTCGAATCTTGCCATTACTAACCATTACGCAGGCGATTTAATGGGCCTACAGACACAGGTTGCGACATTTCTGCAACATGATTCATCCATTTCGTGTTTTGTTTCATAACATTAGGATCAGTCATCCCTCCGATGGTGTTGTTGCATTGTTGTTACTGCAAAGAAGCAGACGAAACACGTTTTTTTTATGCGGAATGTAAGTTATGAGTGAGTATACGTTTCAGGAAATTCTTACTGTGCGCAATGCGGTGCAAGGCTCGCTCAATAAACGATTCAAAAAGGCTTGTTTACAAATTGACAAAAAGTTGTATAATTGATTGATAACTGATCTTTTCAGCTCATCTTGTTTAATATGTACCAAATTAGTATACGAACTATGATATCGATTATTATTTTTATCGCAAGAAGCAATGAAAATAATTGACGGAATATATAAAAAAGACCCAAGATCAAAGTCATTTTCTCTCACTAACTAAACGCTTAAAGTTCTCTAGTGGCCTCACGTTCCGTCTTTCATGTCGTGAATTTATCTTAATGTGGGTGACGTATTTTTAATTGCAAATTCGCTGCTGTTTTGTATGAAATTTTTATGTCTTTTGGAGGATGGGTGGAGTGGAGGGGGCAGGGTCAGGAGGAGCGGAGGAAGGATGCATATGAAAGAAACAACGCCCAAGTCACTATTATTTTACTACCTTGTCTTCTTACAGAAAAGTAGATTCGTTAAAATTATTCATTACCAGTTCAAATTCTACGGTATACCGATCTCGCAGGCATATCATTATGCCTGTTTTTTTTTTTACCAAAAATACGAAGTGCATTCAAGTTCTAAGGCCTTTTTTTCTAATTAACTACTCACCCGAAATCGATGAAACTGGCGTTGCTTCTTGACGTAATCGCCCTGCAGACGTACACATTTTTCACAACGCTGATGCCATGATTCCATGGCAGCGGCGAAGGCTTCTTTAGGAGTCTGTTTTGACCACTGGAAAATCGCTGAGGCAATAGCAGCACGGCTGGTGAATGTGCGGCCACGGAGAGTGTCTTTCATTGTTGGAAAAAGCCAAAAGTCACTAGGAACCAGGTCAGGTGAGTAGGGAGCATGAGGAATCACTTCAAAGTTGTTATCACGAAGAAACTGTTGCGTAACGTTAGCTCGATGTGCGGGTGTGTTGTCTTGGTGAAACAGCACACGCGCAGCCCTTCCCGGACGTTTTTGTTGCAGTGCAGGAAGGAATTTGTTCTTCAAAACATTTTCGTAGGATGCACCTGTTACCGTAGTGCCCTTTGGAACGCAGTGGGTAAGGATTACGCCCTCGCTGTCCCAGAACATGGACACCATCATTTTTTCAGCACTGGCGGTTACCCGAAATTTTTTTGGTTTCGCTTTGTTTCTGGATTGAAAAACGGCATCCACGTCTCATCCATTGTCACAACCGACGAAAAGAAAGTGCCATTCATGCTGTCGTTGCGCGTCAACATTGCTTGGCAACATGCCACACGGGCAGCCATGTGGTCGTCCGTCAGCATTCGTGGCACCCACTTGGATGACACTTTTCGCATTTTCAGGTCGTCATTCAGGATTGTGTGCACAGAACCCACAGAAATGTCAACTCTGGAGGCGATCTGTTCAACAGTCATTCGGCGATCCCCCAAAACAATTCTCTCCACTTTCTCAATCATGTCGTCAGACCGGCTTGTGCGAGCCCGAGGTTGTTTCGGTTTGTTGTCACACGATGTTCTGCCTTCATTAAACTGTCGCACCCACGAACGCACTTTCGACACATCCATACCTCCATCACCACATGTCTCCTTCAACTGTCGATCAATTTCAATTGGTTTCACACCACGCAAATTCAGAAAACGAATGATTGCACGCTGTTCAAGTAAGGAAAAGTCGCAATTTTAAGTATTTAAAACAGTTCTCATTCTCGCCGCTGGTGGTAAAATTCCATCTGCCGTACGGTGCTGCCATCTCTGGGACGTATTGACAATGAACGCGGCCTCATTTTAAAACAATGCGCATGTTTCTATCTCTTTCCAGTCCGGAGAAAAAAAATCGGAGGCCTTAGAACTTGAATGCACCTCGTAAATAAAAACACACCCATGTGTGCCGTCTCTTCCCCTCTAGCATGCTAATTGGACACCTTCAACCAAGGTACAAAATCGCTGGCACGTAATGGCAAGTCGCCCTCCGAATGACATTCCAAGAACATCGGTGCCTATTCCTGTGATGCTGAATACGGTAGCCGGCCGGTGTGGCCGAGCGGTTCTAGGCGCTTCAGTCTGGTACCGCGCGACTGCTACGGCCGCAGGTTCGAATCCTGCCTCGGGCATGGATGTGTGTGATGTCCATAGGTTAATTAGGTTTAAGTAGTTCTAAGTTCTAGGGGACTGATGACGTCAGACGTTAAGTCCCATAGTGCTCGGAGCCATTTTTCTGAATACGGCCCTGAAGGAGCGCTTTGTAGCTACTTTTAATCGTTCGTTTTGTACTCTGACTTGTTATTGTTGTAACACAATTAAGTTTTTGAGTTTATTTCCGAAAATAACACTCCAGAAACATGTTCTACCGTAGCCATATTTAGTATTAACGAAAAAGGTCTGCAACCCTCTTTTTTCCATTTGCTTTTTCAGTTCGACGTTGCAAGTATCTCGGCTATCTTTAACATTTCCCAAAGCTTCTTGAACCGTGTTCTGTTTCGATATGTCTGATTATTTTATACGTTTAGTAAACTATTGATGACTGATATAGCATATTCAACAATGGATCGATCACTGTGCTGCCACATAGTGATGGAGTGTCTGACTTTGTGGCGAGCCTCAAGTGCTGGCGAGGCTAGCTCGCGACCCTTCGCCCTTGGCTGCTGCACGTCTATTTTGAGCACTGAGTTCCACCCTTGTGCCAATCTCACGTTGGCCACTGTCTTTACATCTCCAAGACGAAGTCTCTCTCTCTCTACACGAAGAGAGGGAAATCACTACAGGGACTAAAAGACACCGTAGATATTGACAAGTACCCACTTTTCCAATTGAAAGAATATAATTGTCAAACTCATATTGCTTACAGAATACAAATACCTGTTCTATGCGATCAAAGCTCAAATCTGTCGTAAGGAATGTCTCGTTCATTCAGACCTTCAACAGCATAGATAACTACCACCGTGCTTCGTGCTTCCTTCTCTGTAACTGTCATTAACTAGGACTGAGAGTGTAAAGAGACTTGGCATAATTTTTAGTAGAAAAACTCTGGCTGCAGTAATTTTTGTTAATCTGCATCCGTATATTCTTGTCCAGTTTTATGACACATCTTGTCTTCCAAACGATCTAACCGAAAGCTTAATCCTGAGAAATGAGATTAAATAGTTTGCTTTACAGGTCCTGTTTTATGCATACAACAATGTTCCTGCTGTACTAGTTCGTCTCCGTAACTGAGAGGCCAACGCGGCTGAGTGCCATGCAGGGGCCCCGGGTTCGATTCGTGGCCCGGTTGGAGATTTAATCTGCTCGGGGACTGGGTGCTGTGTTTTCCTCCTCATCATAGTCGACGCACAAGTCCCCAAAGCGAAGTCAAATAAAAAGACTTGCACCCCAGATGGAGTATCCCGTCCAACAATGCCATACAATGATTTCATTTCATTTCCTGCTACACTCACTATGATTCTAGCATGTCTGTAAATGCAGCAGTGAGACTAAAGTCCAGAATTAGCCTATATTTTAGATAAACAAAAAACGCGTCCACGTATTCATAACAAGAAAGTAATCGGAAACAACCATTTTCGAGTTTCACTACTATTACTGATTCTCCAGACATGATATGTGATAGCTTTCCCTCATACGGCGTACGATCTGGGCTTTATTTCATTTGTATATTCTGCATCTAAACTAGTGTCTGATGTCTCGTTCTTGTGTGGAAAGACTGAGTTTTAATGGTCGAGCGCAGCATAGTGGACCTTGTAGTTGCTCCATTGTTAACTATATGATGTGCTAATTTCAAAATCGTTCGTACTCACATACATGCCTGAACTCAATTCTGCATCAGCTCAGTTTATGCTAAGTTCCTTTTTCACAGCGACAGTACAATGATATTTCAGTGCCCATATTATTACTGAGATGGAACCATCTCATATGACCTCGTTATCGTCGGATCCCAAATCCCTAATTGTGCTCATTTCAAGAGTATGCAAAAAAACGCCCAGTTAATGAAGACAAAAATAGCAACGAAACTGTCATATACGTATATTCCAAAACTCACAGTGCGAATGTCGTGTCTTCAATGTTACCGAACATGTGCATGTTTTACGCTGGCTCACTACTACGACCAAAAATGAAACATTTTATAAATGACAATTGTCACCAGATTTGTTGTTTGTATTTTCTATGAAATCTCAGCTGTTGCTGTGTGACAAGAGCTTTCTGATGAACATGTTTTGAAAAGTAAGTGGTGTTCAATAGGAGAAAGTGACGCATGGAAGTCAGGCGCACGACGATGTATTTTAACAGCAGCGCTGAAATAACTGAGCAACGGCCTTGCGCAGTGGTAACACCGGTTCCCGTCAGATCAGCGAAGTTAAACGCTGTCGGGCTGGGCTAGTACTTGGATTGGTGACCATCCGGTCTGCCGAGTGCTGTTGGCAAACGCTATGCACTCAGCCCTTCTGAGGCAAACTGAGGAGCTATTTGACAGAAGTAACGGCTCCGGTCACGAAAACTGACAACGGCCGGGAGAGTGGTGTGTTGACTACATGCCCCTCCGTATACGCATCGAGTGACGCCCCTGTGCTGAGAGGATGAGACGGCGGTCGGACGGTATCGTTGGGCCTTCCAAGGCCTGTTAGGAAGGAGTAGAGAGTAGAGTTGAAATAACTGCTAATTAGATTAAAAAATGGCTCTGAGCACTATAGGACTTAACATTTATGGTCATCAGACCCCTAGAACTTAGAACTACTTAAACCTAACTGACCTAAGGACATCACACAACACCCAGTCATCACGAGGCAGAGAAAATCCCTGACACCGCCGGGAATCGAACCCGGGAACCCGGGCGCGGGAAGCGAGAACGCTACCGCACGACCACGAGCTGCGGACGCTAATTAGGTAAACTGATACCATTCAAAGATCCGTACATCACTCATTCTAAAAAAATGTTCAAATGTGTGTGAAATCTTATGGGACTTAACTGCTAAGGTCATCAGTCTCTAAGCTTACACACTACTTAACCTAAAGTATCATAAGGACAAACACACACACCAATGCCCCAGGGAGGACTCGAACCTCCGCCGGGACCAGCCGCACAGCACTCAGTCTAAGAAACAGACCTTACTCGTCTTATGTCGATAATAGCTCTTGAAGATTTATGAGATCTCTAGGATGTGTGAGTGTGCTACAGCTTCTCTGGCAGCAGGTGTGAACAGAGTTAATGTTTGGTTAGTACTGCTGACGGTGTACGATAACACGGAGAGCGAAAACTGTATTTTTTGTGTGCAAGGGGTAACATATGAGACATGTACAGCGGTTGGAGAAAAATATGGAAACACTGTGAGAAATGCATGTTTGAACGTATATGCAGATGGTAGCCACGTCTGCAGCTGGCACTATTGTATTTGGCCACGAACAGTACCTTCGCAGTGTCCTTAATACTTTGCATATGTCAGTCGCGGTCAGAATAGTGTTCTGTATTATTGAGAATGCATTACGTCGGTGCTATGAGAATTTGAACATGGGAAAATTGTTGATGCTCGTATTAGTCGAAGTTTTTGGTGTTACAAGAAGCACCATATCGAAGATTTATATGGCACACAATGAAAGCGGGAAAACATCATCCGCTAAGTCACAAAGCGGACGAAAGGGTGTTGACTGATCGGGAAAGATGGTTACTGAAGAGGATTGGGACGAAAATAGGAGGAAGACAGCCGTAAAAGTCACTGCAGAACTGAATGTCCCACTGGCGAACCCTGTCAGAACCAAAACATCACGAATGGATCTTCAAAAGCTGGGAATTGCAGGGCGAGATTTAATTCCAAAACCATTCATCAGTGATTCAAACGCCCGTGACAGTAAAACGCGGTGCCGAAGCGAAGGACTATAGAGCAATGGAAGAAAGTCACTTGGTTGTATGAATCTCGTTTCACATTGTTTCTAACTTCGGCTAAGTTTACGTCGCAAGGGTAAAACATGTCGGGGGTTCGATGATGATTTGGGCAACCATGTCGAATAATTCCATGGGCCCCATGGGTACTCTGCAAGATCGCATTACTGCCAAGAATTATGCGACCATTTTGGCCAATCATGTCCATCCTCTGGTAGAATGATTATACCTCAGTGGTGACGCTGTGTTCCAAGACGACAGGGCAGTGGTGTGACAGGGCGGGTACTTTGAGGAAATTCCCATGAGATCCTCTCCATGTTCTCCGTGATCTTTGTCGTCTCCTTTGTTCTTCAGTAGGCATTCCAACATTATCTTTTTGTCTGACACCTATATTGTAACCCGGTACAACTGGTTTACTTGTAATTATTGCAGATGCTCGGAGAATGACAAAGGAATCTACATCTACATCTACATCCATACTCCGCAAGCCACCTGACGGTGTGTGGCGGAGGGTACCTTGACTACCTCTATCGGTTCTCCCTTCTGTTCCAGTCTCGTATTGTTCGTGGAAAGAAGGATTGTCGGTATGCCTCTGTGTGGGCTCTAATCTCTCTGATTTTATCCTCATGGTCTCTTCACGAGATATACCATCGAGGACCCTATCAGAAAAGCAGTGAGGGACTCACGCTCTTACCCAAGACAATTATAGCAACAACATGTAGTCGTTCTATATATAGCTGTAGCTGTACGTAAGAACATCTTGTTTCCAATCAGTTGCAGAGGCGCTTTCAGTTAGCAGACTAATTCTTTCATGGATGTGACGATGATTACGCGAAACCTTCTGCCACAAAGGAGAAAGTACTTGCATGGACTGGCACGAAACAGTTATTTCTAATTAAATTCATTGATTTGGACCTGCCGCTATTCGGTACATAATATTTTCGACGCTAGCGAAGTTAGCGTCTGGAAGGTGACATATTCGATAATGTTGAAATGTTTGCTCGGCCACACAACCGTCAAATCTGCTACTCCAGATCTCACTCTAGTTGTTAGCTTCGTTCTTCAAATTGACAGCTGATACTGTTTATGGTTATCACCAGCATGTACGGTGTTGGTTTTTGTTGAAGAAGGCTGAGAACCTTCCGGATATTATACGAAACCAGAAAGCTCTTAATTTTAAGATCAGTAGGATCTATCGCCAGGCAGACTTTCAGCTGTTATATCGCTGTGTTAGTAGCGGAAAAGCGTAAAGAGAGTCGTGAACTACGAGTTCAACACTGCCATGTTATGACGTTCGTTCCGCTCACGTAGATGAGCTAGTAGCAGTGTGTAAACCAAACAGCCTCGGGAGACGGAGTACGTCAATCACTAAAGACGTAAATGCTGGGTGGCGAAGAAAAGCAAAACCAGCGTTCGAATACTCGGCAGCCCTGGAGATGAAGGTGTTATACTATTAAAAGAAAGGGGCAACAACGGCCAAGTATGTAATTTGTTATTCCTACGACAAGCTGAGCAATGAGGCGTAGCGATTGTGATGCAGAACTCGGTTTGTGGGTGGGAGAGTTTCAAATGCCTGTCTGTTCATCCTCATTTTAGTTTTCTGCGTCTGTGTGACTGTATACCCAGCAAGTCACGTCAGGTTGTGTGGCGGAGGGTACTTCTGGAAACACCTCGATTATACCTGTCCACGACCGAGCGGGGTGGCGCAGTGGTTAGACACTGGACTCGCATTCGGGAGGACGACGGTTCAATCCCGCGTCCGGCCATCCTGATTTAGGTTTTCCGTGATTTCCCTAAATCACTCCAGGCAAATGCCGGGATGGTTCCTCTGAAAGGGCACGGCCGACTTCCTTCCCAATCCTTCCCTAATCCGATGAGACCGATGACCACGCTGTCTGGTCTCCTTCTCCGAACCAACCAACCTGTCCACGAATGTACCAGTACGATTATAGTCGTTAATATTGTTCCTTTACAAAGAAACATGATTCATTGTGGCGATACATGTGTTTGGTGGAGGCTTAGAATAACAAAATACGTTTCTAGAACCTAGTACGGGTGTACTACCAGACCTTGATGGTGTTTCTAATTGTTCACATTCATTGGACGGTACAGCCTTTTGCTACTTTTCTTCTGTTTTCTTCAGGTTAAGGCGTCTCATGAACGTCTTAAAGTCAGCATTTGGAATGTTCTTACAAGCTTAGGACCGCAATAGCTGCTGGAGCTAAGCCGCTGCGCTACAGTTGGCGGTCTCGTATGGCCTCTGGTGTTCAAAAGGCTAGCAAAACTACGAACCTCAATTTCTTGAAAACATTCCGAGGAGCGCGTTAAAACAACACTTGTTACATCTAATTATGTACTACAAATGTACGAAAGATGAACAAAATTGGCGCTTCCTGGTTGTAAGATAAAAGTCAGTGACAAACTATTCAACAAAGTCCAAATTCACAAAGGAGCTCGGCAAGGGCGCGTCCTATTAACCCTAGTGTTCAATATTTATTCAGACAACATCGTTCAGGAATCAATGACAGATAATTAAACTAAGGTGCAAGTCGAAGACGTTTAGATAAGTAATGTTCCAGATGTTGATGGCACTGTGCTGGTAGAGGAAAACATAAAATATTTTCAAAAACTGCAGAATATTTCAGGTAAACGCGGCAGTAATGTGTTCCTAAATATTAATAATAAGAAACAAAACTACATTATAACAGCATGAGACCTTGAGTTTTTTGCATATGCCACCTTTCTGTTTGATAGGGCGCAAACAGAGCGGGCAATGAAATTTAAGTATTTTGGGACATGGCTCTCTGAAGGCTGGATATCAGATGTGTAATAGATTTAACTTCTAATGTTTTCATGAAATTTAAGAATGTTGTTAACAACGCAGACTTCAGACTAGGCATCAGCATCCTTTTTCTAAAATGCTATGTCTGGTCAGTAATGTTGCATGATATGAAAGGGAGGACCGTCATAAACACGTTAGCAGTATTTGAGATGTGGATCTACCGTCGACTCGTCAAAATCCTATCGAAAGCAGCAGTAACGAACGTTTTGCGGCAACTTAATAAAGTAATGTCGTATGACATCGCTGGATGGGAGGCCCAGAAGGCCAGATACAGCCGTCTAATTGGAAAAGATTTTCTATCCTTCGCGCACAATGGCACGCTTTCTTCCCAAAGTGTGAGAGTTGAGTGTTTGAGTTCAGGTGACTGTAATGGGTTTGTGTATTGTCGTGCCATGTGTGTGTTAAATGTTGATGGTAATGAGAGAATGGAGAGAGCGAAACCCGGTGCCGGGACATAGCCTACTCCACTCCAGAATGACGGAGGGGGCAGCCGAGCTTAACGTCCCCAACTGTCGAACGGATCAAATGGCTGAGCACTATGGGACTTAACATCTGAGGCCATCAGTCCCCCAGAACTCAGAACTACTTAAACCTAACTAACCTAAGGACATCACACACATCCATGTCCGAGGCAGGATTCGAACCTGCGACCGTAGCGGTCACGCGGTTCCAGACTGAAGCGCCTAGAACCGCTCGACCACCCCGACCGGCTCGAACGGATCACCATCAACAGTGTCGCATGACCTCGCTTGATTACCCAGAGATTTGGAATTTAATCCAGGACATCGGCGTAAAGTGTAGCGATCACGAACTTTTACGCCATCGTCTCTCCTCCCATTTGCCTTAAAGGCAATGGGAAAGCAGCCAGCAACAAGTGATGCACTCAAGCAGCTACCCATTCAAATACTGGCCACACCAGACGTTGCTTAACTACGGTGGTCTGACAAGAACTGGTATATTCAACGAGGCAAGTCCAATGGCTGGCATTTTAATAAAAATCGAGAGTTGTTACTCGTAACAAAGAGAACAAATTATCGGATGATTCAATTCGTCATACAAGGAAAAATACTTGTAGAAGGCCAGAGTAAGGCCTGAAAGAAACTGTAATGATTGCGGAACGTAAAATATGGTAATGCACATGACTGCGACCACTGAACGCATCTTACGCACGGCAAAGTATACGGGTAAGATGAATCATGAGGTTACAGACTTCTAAGAGCACTCGAAGTGCCGACTTAATGACACACATGAGACGCATCACCCTGAAGAAATGGGGAGAAGAGATGCAAAATATTGCACAATCCAGTAAATATGAACGACCAAGAACACCACCAAGGTCTGGCAGATATCGCTACGAGACTTAGAACAATAGCTATTACCTTACGCCTTTTCTGAATTGGACATACAAAAATGAATTTATACTAAGGCAAAAACCCAACAGTGGATCTGTGGAATAGCCCTAACTTTTCGGCTAATCCTCGAAAACTGCGCAGCTACACAACCCGTGAGGCTTCACTAGAACTGGGAAGCTACATGCCACAGATTCCAGCGGGTGACGCAGCAGCCATAACCCGTGTAGTGCACTTTCGACGAAAGAGTGGTGTATATGACTTGATTTAGAGTCAGCACCGTTAAATGGAGGCATAAGGAACGGGGATGGGTGGGGAGGCATCTCGCTGCCAGTTTAGCTCCGAGGGCCACCTACACGTCCTCCGTTCCCGAATCCGGCTGAAACAATGAAATGCCTTCTTGTACTTGTTCTTGAACATAGAAGATATAAACATATTAGATTGCAGTTTCAACTTTTTTGCGCAATGATATTAGTTTTTAGGGTTCCGTGCCTCAATCCGTGAAAACGGAGCCATTGTAGGATCACTTTGTTGTCTGTCTGCCTATCCGACAGTTAAGAATCTTTTTTCCCAGGAAAAGTTCAAATTTATGTCATATACTAAAATCGTTGGGCTCTTTGCAGTTGAAATATTTTAAGCTTCTAAGCCAATGCAGTCAAAAGATATTGTCATGTATGTCAGGCACTTTGATACTCGAAAACTCACTCACAAAACCTATAGGTTACTTCCAATTGATATAGAATCATGACATTTGGCAAGAAGCACAGTTTCACAAAACAAGTAAAATCAAAAAATCTGAAATTGTTAATTTGTAATTATATAACACCAAAAAATATTCTTTTGTCATTTGAAGCCGTTTATCCGTTTTTCTGTCTGTATGTTAAGATCCCTTTTTCTCTGGAGCGAGTTGGCGTATAAAGTACAAATTTATGTCAATATTGAAGTCTATGGTCCCTTAGTGATGTAAAAATTTTAAGCGTCTTAAGTCAGTGCAATCAAAAGACACGGCCACTTATGTCACATATTTTGATACAAATTCACTCAGCAGAACCTATAGGATACTTAACGTTGACCTAGAATCACGAAATTTGCCAAGAAGCGCGATTTCATACTATGTGTTAAGTAAAAGAATCTGAAAATTGTTAAATTGTAAGTCGGCCGGTGTGGCCGTGCGGTTAAAGGCGCTTCAGTCTGGAACCGCGTGACCGCTACGGTCGCAGGTTCGAATCCTGCCACGGGCATGAATGTGTGTGATGTCCTTAGGTTAGTTAGGTTTTATTAGTTCTAAGTTCTAGGCGACTGATGACCTCAGAAGTTAAGTCCCATAGTGCTCAGAGCCATTTGAAGCATTTTTGTTAAATTGTAACTACATCATATAAAATCATATTTTTTTGCTATTAGAATATGCAATGCATTCATTATCCTTCAAAATAATGACAGTCGAACATTATTGCATGCAAACATAAAATGTAAGCTGTTGTCATATTTCAGTAAATAAATAAAAATAAGTTATTAAATCTTCTATATGTACATATGTAAACTGAAGTCACCTGCCCGTTTCTTTTTGTATGTCTGAGCTAGTCTGAGGAACTGTTGCAGAGATTTTGATACGATCTTGGAATTCCCCGGACAGATATATTACCTGAATCTTTATCGAAAACAGGCAAAAATCGTTGAAACTCGATTCTCAGGGTGGATGAATTATATACTTGGGGTGTTAGGAAATTCCCATTACAACATTCTGGGACGTGTAGAGGGGAATGAGTACATAATATTTTGAATAGGAACCCTTGTCCAGAAGCGGCATCCAACGACGCTACAGAGTGACGAAGTTATAGGCGCCGGCGCCTGTCAGTGTTTGTGCAGGAAGATTGCGTGATAATGCTACAGACTTTCTAGGATGATGGAGAAGGATTAATGTATCAGTCTGAGGTAAGGGTCCGAGTACCGGAAACGGAGTCGAAAGTTACAAGCAAAATCCGTTCTGATACCTCTGACAGTGCAATACATGTGGTAGTCGGTTGTTGCCAAAGGTGTAGGTTAAGAAACTTTCAGAGGTGGTAAAATGGACCAAAACAAGAAAAAAATCTAGTAAACAAGGCATTTAAAATGCATACCGTAAAAGCTATGAGCATTTGTTCAATAGAGGAAATGTTGGTTAGTTGGTTTATTTGAGGAAAGGGACCAAACAGCGAGGTCATGGGTCCTATCGGATTAGGGAAGGATTGGGAAGGAATTCGGCCGTGCCCTTTCAGAGGAACCTTCCCGGCATTTGTCTGAAGTGATTTAGGGAAATCACGGAAAATTTAAATCAGAATGGCCGGACACTGGTTTGAACCGTCGTCCTCCCGAATGTGAGTGCAGTGTGCCAACCACTACGCCACTTCGCTCGGTGAAGGAGATGTGTTTTACAGTAGCGAAGATGAACAAGTGCTCAAGGACATTTTTTTCCGTTTTCGTCCATACTACTACCAATGTCAGTGGTATCAGAACGGTTTTCACTTATAACTTTTGTCTCGTTCGTTTCTGGCACAGGGACCCTTACCTCTGATTGACCAATTTATCTTTCTCCATCATCCAGAAAGTTAGTAACATTATCAGGAAATCGACTTGTATATACATACATTTACAGGCGCCGGCGGCTATAACTTTGACATTCTGTAGCGTCACTGGATGACGTTTCCGGATGTGGGTTCCAGTTTAAAATATTATGTACTCACTCCCCTCTACAAATCCTAGAAGTTTGTAACGGGAATTTCCGAACACCCTGTATATACATGATTCAGTTTGCAAGGAACTTCTGTGCGTGAGTCCTACTCGCACCTGGCCAATTTTACCCTAATGGCAGCTAAATTTTATTAGTTTCATTAAAGGCTCATATACGAATTGTAATACATATGCCGGCGCTACTGCTGTTGAAAAAAAGTCTCATACCTATGTCTTCTAAAGCTATGAGAGGATAGAGAGACTAATAACGGTATAGTTAAGTCACTTTGAAACCACAATAATAATAATCTAAGAACCGAAACGTATCAAAGAAAAAAGAGTGGAATTCGTTTTGGAGCTGATCTCCGTGAACTGTGGCTAACCGATCGTAAAACAGAACTGCTCCGCATTTTCGTAGGCATTCACTGTCACGGTTACTGCTGAATTTAAATCAAAGGAAACTAGTAAACCACGAAAGACCAAACCCTGGCACTCGTTACCGATAAATGCGGCCAACGGGACTTGCCTACGCGAAACGACTGCCAAGAATTCGGAGGCAGTTCGCGGAGCATTACGCGCCCCCATTTTCACACGGCCGGCGCTGTAAACAGTGGCGTCGGCTCTGCTGGCAGTGGGGCGCTGTTATGTTAAATCTGGTCGAGCCAGCGGGCAAGGGCAAGGCCGCAGGGGGTGGGGGGGGGGGGGAGGGCTCAGCTGCTCCGCACACACACCAAGCAGGGAACAAAGCCGCATAGAAACTGATCATCGCGAAAGTGGCGAGGAATTCTCGGAAATTACAAGCTATGATTACCACCGGATAATTGTCAGTTGACTGCCTGGTGGCTAACCCAACTTGGTCTTGCGACCTAACGGGCTGCAGAGGATATTCCATCCAGGGAAAGGCGGCCACAGGGAAGTGAGTAAGGGAAGACAAAAATCGGAAGTTCTTCAATTCAGAAAAAAATTACAGATAGGCTGACTTTCCTAAAAGTGGGCAGAAACGACTGAAAGAAACACCATCTCCTTACTCCCCTCTCTCCAATGCACCCCCTTTATACGTTTCCTGCGTTCACGATCAGAGGGCTAGGTGAAATTCTGATAATGCTGAGTGCACACTCCTGTTTTATACCGTGTAAATTACGGCGTTGTCTAACTTTTTAAGAGTTTGTTGCTGTTATAGTTTCAAAATCACTTGCATGACACACGTACTTCTCACATTTTCAGATAAATGCTTTCCAGTTCCTGAGAGTACGTTCAAAAAAATGGTTCAAATGGCTCTGAGCACTATCAGTCCCCTAGAAATTAGAACTACTTAAACCTAACTAACCTAAGGACATCACACACATCCATGCCCGAGACAGGATTCGAACCTGCGACCGTAGCGGTCGCGCGGTTCTAAACTGTAGCGCCTAGAACCGCTCGGCCACTCCGGCCGGCTGAGAGTACGTTTGTTCCGTCGTTACAACTATAAGAAAATGAGATTTTTTCTCACCAGACCTGTTTCGCTTTATTGAAATATAGCATCATCAGTGGTCTGTAATTAAAGATATATACAATTTGATTTGTTTGTTAACAATTTGTTCGTTTAAAACTACGGTAATCGGTGCTTGTTTTTTTTTTACAACATCAGGAGATGCCGCCTGCTAGCACGTTTTTGGCTCCTTTCTTCATTAGACACTCATACAAATATCAGCGTAGGCGAAAAATCAAGCAGAAATTACCGTAAGTAAAAACCGACGCATTGTTATCAAACTGATTTTTGATCTTAAAAACAAATCAAATTGTAAATATCTTTAATCAGAGACCACTGATGATGCTTTACTTCAATAAAGCGAAACGCGTCTGATGAGAAAAGACACGCATTTTTTGTAGCTGTAACGACGGAACAAAAATATCCTCAGGAATTTCAAAGCAACCACGGATAATATGACCACGCAAACGAATTAAATGATTTTCAAGCGACGTTTATTCCCTGGATTGCAATTTCTTGGATTTTTGCTAGGGTGCTGTACTAATTACTGATCACAAGATATTGTTATTACGAAATATTTATATATTTTGTTGCTCTTATTATTAAAATCCTAGGCGTCTGTATCTTGTTAAAAGTGGAGTTGACAAAAAAATGTATTTTTTGGGTGGGGGGGGGGGTGGAATGGGGGAGTGACTGGAAACAAATCACTTGGAATCTCCGCCCCTACCAGAACAGAAACCTAGATCCACACCCATCTCGAAAAAACACATACGGACACGTTCTCACTTTTCTCTCACCTTTCCCAGCACTAGGGCAGACCGTTCGATACATCAGCAACGGCTTGTATCGCATCCATATTTCTTTATTTTTATTTTTTATTTACCTAACAGAGCTGGGACTCATTATTGTTGTTGTCCTGGTTGTGAAACGTTCAGCCCCTATGATAACTGGGAGGAACATGGAGGGGAAGACCATTGCGAGAACGTGAAGGTGAAAGTGTGCAGCCGAAATAATTTTGTAGTACGTCTGCTCTGGCTCTATGAGCCTCTACGGCAGAATATGCTGCACCAGTCTGGCATAACTACGAATCTACCAGGCCGTCGACGGTGCTCTTAACAAGACAGACTGCATTATAACTGGTTGCCTACGACCAACTCCAGATGATGAAATCTACAATCTTATAGGCATAGCACCCCCGTATATTAGACTAAGAACAGCGACAGATGTCGAGGGAAAAAAAACAGGTAAATGATTCCGCTTGCCGAATAGAACTGTGGCGAAACAAGACAACTGGAAGTAATAACCAAAACCTAAAGGAAGAATCCGTTGCTTTTTTCCAAATACCCTACCAGACATGAAAGACTTTGAACAGACTCCGAACTAGAATGACACGATGCAAACAAAAATTGGAGCAATGGGGGGACCTTACTGGAGTTGCAACCTACGCATTTGGAAAACATCAAGATGTTGAACATCTCTTCGTCAGTTGTCCGAAGCCTGCACGCTGCTGGTTTCAGCAAATGTTCTAGCAATCAAGACAGCCGAATTTTGGGCCACAAAATGAATTTGTCATGTATTAGAAGTGTTTTGTATTTGTAAATAACTGCACTGTACTGGATACGATAATAATAATAATAATTTATCGATCAGATTACGCGAGCCACAGGTACTTGGTCGTAACAGGTCAGTACATAGTTTATGGAACGGTGACTAGAAAATTTAGAAACGAAAGAATTATTACGTTTTCAACTTTACTTCCGCTGTTTTGCGATAGATAGCAGTAGGGCAAGTGGTGGTGCAGGTGGTAGGTTGTGTCCTACAGTAAGCGTAGGCATTTGTAAACATAACGCCATAAGAATATTAGTCGATTTTACTTGCTTCGTAAAGCTATTCACGACTGAATATGTCAACTTACGAGCACAATTCTCGTCATTTGCTTTCACATGAAGAACTCTGCTGCTGAGGCTCATAAAATGCTGGGCAAGACCTATGGTGAGGCACCCATTAGTGAAAGAACGTGCAGAGAATGGTTTTAGCGTTTCAAGAACAATGATTTTGACGTTGAATAGCGGCATGGCGGTAGAAGAGAGAAGGGTTTCGAACCTACTGAAACCGACGGGAACAATCCCAGGACTGCTTTTGAGCCGAGCACTGAAACACAAACGGCCACAATAAAGCAACAGACATGAAAAGATGATTTTTCAGCATGATAGCGCTCGACCTCACGTCACTAAACAAGCGGTGGTGGTTGGTTAGTGGTGTTTAACGTCCCGTCGACAACGAGGTCATTAGAGACGGAGCGCAAGCTCGGGTTACGGAAGGATGGGGAAGGAAATCGGCCGTGCCCTGTCAAAGGAACCATCCCGGCATTTGCCTGATACGATTTAGGGAAATCACGGAAAACCTAAATCAGGATGGCCGGAGACGGGATTGAACCGTCGTCCTCCCGAATGCGAGTCAAGTGTGCTAACCACTGCGCCACACTAAACAAGCCAAAACATACATGGAAACGCTGAAGTGAGAAGTTCCACCCCACCCGTCGTATTTTCCAGACATTGCTACCTCTGATTACCACCTTTTTCTATCAGTGGCACACGGCCTGACTGACGAGCACTTCCGGTCGTATGAACAAGTGCAAAATTGGATCGATCTCCTCAAAAGACGCCCAGTTCTTTTGCAGGGGGATTCGTATGCTGCCTGAAAGATGAGAGAAAGTAGTGGCCAGCAATAGCCAGTACTTTGAATCATAAATTTTTTAAAGCCTTGAACTTAGAGAAAAAACGGCTGAAGCAAAGTTGTAGATCTTATAACAAAACAGGAGAAAATCTTGTAAGAGAGTAAACGAATAAGTAACGAATTACAGAAAAAAGTTCTCAACTACTGCGAGGAATTCCTATACAGAATACGAGTGAGCCACAATGAAACTTGTATTTGAATACTTGGGGTTTATCACTCTCTTTTTTTCAGTTCTGCAGGAAGCCTGCTGTAATGAAACCTACTGAATGTACAATGTCTAAAGACGTATTATCCAATTGCAAATCCTTTTTTCTTCTAGCGTTCAATGAATCAATGTTCTAGTTTCTTCTGAATAACTTTATATTGCCAACATCAAATCCCATGACGGAGTATATGTGTAGGGATAGCAGAGTCCGAATTCCAAGACACTTGAACAACGGCCTTCACGAAGTTCGCAAACTGACACCATGGGTCAATCGGAGTTGTGTGTCAGAAACTGTATGTATTGCGTTACATATGAACATCTGAACTTTGTAGCCCCACTTTCGTAAACGAGGTATAAGCATCTAATGCACGGTAGTTTCAAGTCCCGCTGATGGGAAATGCGTCAGCGTAATTATTTTGCCTGCAAGGGAAGGAGAGGTGGCGTAGAGTTCTCCATCACCAAAATTTGTGTCTCTGTCCTGAGCTCGCCGCGCGGGGTAGCCGTGCGGTCTGAGGGCGCCTTGCCACGGTTCGCGCGGCTCCTCCCGTCGGAGGTTCGAATCCTCCCTAGGACGTGGGTGTGTTGTTGTCCTTAGCTTAAGTTAGTTTAAGTTCAATTAAGTAGTACGTAAGCTTAGCAACCGATGACCTCAGCAGTATGGTCCCATAAGATCTTACCACAAATTTCCAAAATTTTTTGTCCTGAGCTGAATTCTTAAACTTTTAGCAACGTGACATGGCGTGACGATGGCATGTGATTCTTGGATCGTCGGATGAGGAAGTTAAGCTCGGCAAACCCCTTGGTGCTGTTCGAGAGGAGTCGGCTATATGCCAGCACCGTGTTCCACCCTGTCTCTTTCCTTGAACCACAACAACATAAACATGACTATAAACTCTTCGCACACACACACACACACACACACACACAAAACACACACACACACACACACACACACACACACATCACAGTCATCTACACTGGACGGAAATACAAGATACACAACAAACACACTTCGCCAAGGAAAAGTGTCGTTGTCTTCGAGGGAGGAAAACCATTTCGCTTTGTTGTTCGAACGACCATTCTGAGGCCCCCCAACGAACAATTCCATATTTCTTTATCTCTTTACCTATACTGTGCAAAAAATTTAAATTGTGTATCGGAATATGGTGGGCTGTTCCAAATTCTAAGGTTTAGGCCCGCCCGTATAGCCGCGAGGCTTAGTACGCCGCTTCCAGGATTCGTGAAAGCGCGCCGGCCCCGGATCGAATCTGCCCGGCAGGTTAACGTAGAGGGCCGGTCGTGCGCTAGCCAGCCTGGGCTTAATATTTAGGTGCATTCCCACACCCCACTAGGAGAATGCTGGGCTGGTACCCACGTCGCTACTCAGTTACACACACGATTCGCAAACGTTCTCACACATTCATATAGGTAACACTAAACGCAAATAGAAAAACAGATACCAAACGTGTTATGATGGAAGAAGGAGCGAATGCTTTTATGCCTCTGTTCGTGGAGCTATTTATTTTAATTTATCATCATGACTTTTACGAGGAAGATGTATGGGAGGATCTGAATACTCGTAGATTCCATGCTAAGGTCCTGTTTCCGGAATTATCTCGTGATATATTAGACTACACATTCATAGAGGTAACACTAAACGCAAATAGAAAAACAGGTACCAAACGTGTTATGATGGAAGAAGGAGCGAATGATTTTATGCCTCTGTTCGTGGAGCTATTTATTTTAATTTATCATCATGACTTTTACGAGGAAGATGTATGGGAGGATCTGAATACTCGTAGATTCCATGCTAAGGTCCTGTTTTCGGAATTATCTCGTGATATATTAGACTTGTTTCTTTGTGTGTCTGCCAGCTCACAATCTGTAGCGTTGCTGTTAAATTCTTACACCAGTCATGCTATTCTGTGACCGTACATGTTGCTCTTCTTCTTTCTATACGCTCCTTGAGCCCTGTTAGTGCAGAATCATATGGATTACAGCCACATTCGCAGTAATCCAAAACTAAAACTAACTCCGTGATCAGGCCCAGAGGGCCGTATGACGCCAGCCGCGCCGTGTAATCCTTTGCCATATGGTGCGATATGGATATATGGAGGGGCATCGGATTGGTGATCAGCACACCGTTCTCCCCGCCGTTTATTAGCAGCCTAAATCTTGGAGGCGCCACTTCTCATTCAAGCAGCTCCCCAATTGGCATCACGAGACAGTGAATGGGTACCGCTCCAGTACAAGATGTATAATTATTTTGTGAACACCTCTTTCTTATACAACTTCACTTCACCAGTATCCTTCCAGTGGACCGAAGCATGCCATTTACTGTGCCTACAGCGGAGTCCGTGCTGTCGTTACGCTTCATGGGGCTCCTCTGTAATATTGCCAGCTGTCTCTGTCTCTTGGATGATTGCAGTCGTGAATCGTCAGCCGTGTAATCAAACTTCATTACATTCTTACGTTAAGTGAGCTGCACTACTTTATATTACGTTGCAAAAGGAGCTAGTTTTCAAAAAAATGCGCCCAGCGTGAAATCTCCGTTCTGCAGCAAATTTCTGACAGTCTACAGCTGTGTGCCACGCGAAGACTCAAACCTAGACCCTTTCGAAGGCAACGCTCTACCAAATGAGATAGTCAACTACACCTCGTAGCTACATTGATCCGTGAGCAGGTCTACTAGTTTATTAGAACATAGCTACACATGCTTTACGCGTCGAGATTGGCATGTTTTTATCCGTCAGTTACATCGTTAGACAAATCAAGCCGTATGATTCCATGACGTGCCGTGAAGTAATAACCTGAGAATTACGATAGCTAACTTGTGGAATGTAATCGTAGTGGTTTGTATGATAAATGTACAGACGTGTAGTGATACGTTATTTGACTCCACGTGAGGATAGGTCCTCAGAACCTTTAGCGTGGCCCTTCGCCTGAAGTGTGACGTTTTTGTTGGAGTGTTTTTCATTAGACATTATTTCCCGTTTGATACTCTCATGCTCATTAAATCGTCAAGTCCCGCTCCTCAAAGTTCTTCGTTGAACCACTTCTTCCAGTTTCGCGAGATTGCTGTCTCGGTGAATCAAAGTCAGTAACTGCTTTTTATAAGCTCGTATCGAAGTTGTTATAGAAGGGGTATTATAGCTCAGTTGCACACGGCTAGGGTAAGTAACTGTCCAGGCATTCACCAAAAGTCACATTAGGAAAACTACTGGAAACAATGTGTTTGGATATTAATACGGAGTTTCACTCCGATCGAATTGTAGTAAATGCAAGTTTTCATAAGGCTTTGGATTTTCGCTGGAGTTCAAATGGTTCAAATGGCTCTGAGCACTATGGGACTTAACTTCAGAGGTCATCAGTCCCCTAGAACTGAAAACTACTTAAACCTAACTAACCTAAGGACATCACACACATCCATGCCCGAGGCAGGGTTCGAACCTGCGGCGGTAGCGGTCGTGCAGTTCCAGACTGTAGCGCCTAGAACCGCTCGGCGTCCCCAGTCGGCTTTACTGGAGTCATTCCACTATCGTCCACTAGGAAATAATAGTCATCAACAAATGTGTTATAATTCCTTCCTCAAAGAAGACAGTTGAATTTGTTGCTGAATATCTGAGGACACCTGTGCTCAAATAATTATATTTTGCGAATGCTGTGTGCCTTTTCTGCATCGCAACTGTTCAAAATAGCTGACGACTTTAAATTCTTCGCTGGTAACTAATATGGCACACTGCAGAGAAGACGGTGCCTTCAGATGCGACGAGTACTTTTCGTAATAGTCCCGCATTGTTTTCCCGGTCGCGTTTGCAGAAGTTGGAAGAACGCTTCGAAGAGACGAATGGCTGAACGTGTGCGCACGCAACAGCGGCGCGCGTCCCCGGATGGTACGAACAATTAGGATACAGTCGCGGCCGTGCCTGCTCGTATTCGTCACGGTTCTGCAGAAATAAGCGCGGAGCCATCGCGACACCAATCCATCCGCAGGAGATAAAACCGCGGAAGATAATGGCGCCTTTAGTAAACCATTCATGTGATCATATCACTGTGGGCTCCTGTTGTCACGCGACGATAATTTCCGGTCGATACTGAACCATGTTATCGCGCGTAGCACAGGTGCGCTTGCGGATAGTTGAAACACTTTAAATGGGACACAGCATAGTATGCTTTTGCGATGGTGGTTCAGTTGCAGCCGTGAATTAGATTCTGTCCGACATTTCGTTAAATACGGAGTGAGGTAATAACGTCACAGATCAACATAATCACCATGTCATATAAAACATTCCCGCTCTTTGGAACTGTGTTGTTGTGGTCTTCAGTCCTGAGACTGGTTTGATGCAGCTCTCCATGCTACTCTATCCTGTGCAAGTTTCTTCATCTCCCAGTACCTACTACAACCTAAATCCTTCTGAATCTGCTTAGTGTATTCATCTCTTGGTCTCCCTCTACGATTTTTACCCTCCACTCTGCCCTCCACTACTAAATTGGTGATCCCTTGATGCCTCAGAACATATCCTACCAACCGGTCGCTTCTTCTAGTCAAGTTGTGCCACAAACTCCTCTTCTCCCCAATTCTATTCAATACCTCCTCATTAGTTATGTGATCTACCCATCTAATCTTCATTTATTTATATCCTCTCTACTTTGACCATCATCAGTTATTTTGCTCCCCAAATAGCAAAACTCCTTTACTACTTTAAGTGTCTCATTTCCTAATCTAATTCCCTCAGCATCACCCGACTTAATTCGACTACATTCCGTTATCCTTGTTTTGCTTTTGTTGATGTTCATCTTATACCCTCCTTTCAAGACACTGTCCATTCCGTTCAACTGCTCTTCCAAGTCCTTTGCTGTTTTTGACAGAATTACAATGTCATCGGCGAAGCTTAAAGTTTTTATTTCTTCTCCATGGATTTTAACACCTACTCCGAATTTTTCTTTTGTTTCCTTTACTGCTTGCTCAATATACAGATTGAATAGCATCGGGGAGAGGCTACAACCCTGTCTCACTCCCTTCCCAATCACTGCTTCCCTTTCATGCCCCTCGACTCTTATAACTGCCATCTGATTTCTGTACAAATTGTAAATAGCTTTACGCTCCCTGTATTTTACCCCTGCCACCTTTAGAATTTGAAAGAGAGTATTCCAGTCAACTGTCAAAAGCTTTCTCTAAGTCTACAAATGCTAGAAACGTAGGTTTGCCTTTCCTAAATCTTCCTTCTAAGATAAGTCGTAGGGTCAGTATTGCCTCACGCGTTCCAACATTTCTATGGAATCCAAACTGATCTTCCCCGAGGTCGGCTTCTACCAGTTTTTCCATTCGTCTGTAAAGAATTTTGGTCTAGCGGTTCTAGGCGCGCAGTCCGGAACCGCGCGACTGCTACGGTCGCAGGTTCGAATCCTGCCTCGCGCATGGATGTGTGTGATGTCCTTAGGTTAGTTAGGTTTAAGTAGTTCTAAGTTCTAGGGGACTGATGACCTCAGATGTTAAGTCCCATAGTGCTTAGAGCCATTTTGAAAGAAAATTTTGACATAAATATTGTATAGTTTGAGATGATCTTGCACTTCTCCCTTTTCTTTTAAATGAATGTTCTCTCCTATTATGCATACCAATCTACGATTCATTTCCCTCAACATAATTTTGGCGGCATTGGAGCAACACTTACAACAATAAGTGTATTTCATCGTACCCGATTTTTTAGGGATTGGAAGCATCACTGTCTTGAGAAAGTCTTCTGGTCACGTACCACTTTTGTATATCACACTGCAGAAAGCTGTCATTTCCGCTGTGCCATTTTCACCGATATACTGGAACAATTCCGTAGGAACACCATCCAATCCAGCAGATTTATCTCTCTTCATTTTCTTTATCACATTTTCTACTTTAGGGGTCAGAATTGAAGTTCCTTCTTCCTCTGCTTCTATCTCAATCTCAACTTTAATTTCAATAGTTTCTCCTTTTCTCTACATAAGTCGTCCATATACCCTTTCAATCTCTTCCTTACTTGGTCCTCTTGTGGCAGTATCTTACCATTTATAAAATAGCGCATATGTCGTTTCCTCTGTAGGTCTTCTGCATCATCACATTCGTCTTTTAACCACTGTCACCTCATTTTTTCTGTCTCTCTTCTCAACTGATTATTTAATGTACTGTACACTGACTATTTTCGTGGCCTTTGTTTTAAAATTTTCTTCTTTCTTCTATTTTATTTATAACCTCCGTAATGTAATTAGTCTACGTTAATATCTATATTCCTAGTTATCCAGGTCGTCAGTTTTCAACATTGTCTTTCATGTCTGCGGTGTTTTCTCGCTCACTGCTCATTATCAATGTGCTTGGCTTCCTCGTACAGCAGTTACCACTGACATATTTTTACGTTACTGATATATCTGCTACAAATTTCTGGTCGGCTCTTGTGCATACTATATCAGGTTCTTCCTTTAGTATTGCGTTTGCCTCTTGATGTCAAGCTCCTATAGCATGCTATAACCCGTCAGTTAACCTTCAGATATTGAGTATCTGTGTTACTTACTTTCAATATTCTTTCATGAACACTGTTAATTCTTTTCAAAATTCTTGCTCGTGTTTTTTTTTTTTCTTTTCATTCCTGTCCAGTTGTCTTATAAATATGCTTTGTGCGACATTATTATCCATGAACTAAATGTAGTTTTCTCTAATTGCTTTCTATTTCTTTTCTTTTTTCTGTTTCAAACAGTGACAAAATGTTAAATACGAAGAGAGTAGGCAGAGAAGGAGGTATTTAGGATACTGTCGTGCTGAGGACAGCGGTGGTGGCGAGAAAATGTTTTCCCTCATTTCTTTGCCAAGCGAAGTTCATAGCGTGACATTACATTCGGTCGTTATGGCGTGTGCTCTTGAATGTTTGTAATGTCAATTCAATTCGAAGACACATTCATATCCTTCAGGCTAGCACTGAAAGTTTTAATCTGTCACTATGCTACACGTTACTGCTCAGTGATAGTGTTCATTCCTGTAGAAGCCATATGCGAGCTTTATTACTACTTTTTTACTTCAGTTTTATCAAATTATCATTCATCGGTTTCTGTTTACCTTATTTGAGACGACTGATGTGTACCATGAGATACACGAACTTGTAAACGGTAATAATACGCCTCTTTTGTGTTCGAAGATAGCCGGCCGCTGTGGTGGAGCGGTTCTAGGCACTTCAGTCCGAAGCCGCGCTGCTGCTACGGTCGCAGGTTCGAATCCTGCCTCGGGCATGGATGTGTGTGATGTCCTCAGGTTAGTTAGGTTTCAGAAGTTCTAAGTCCAGGGGACTGATGACCTCAGATGTTAAGTCCCATAGTGCTTAGAGCCATTTGAACCATTTTGTTCGAAGATAAATATTTGTCCCAGGAAATAAACAATTTAGTAACACATGAGATACATATATCTTTCTTCCATCTCGTGTGTGTGTGTGTGTGCGCGCTCGAGTGAGTTAGTGGTGCCGGTGGTCCCTATTTGAGCATCTCATAGGAAATCGTGGTAGCTTTGTGGCTCTGCTGCCAGTGGAATGGCACTGAAACCAGTGCAGAGCAGTGAGTCTCGGTTGCAGTGGTTGCCGCTGCTAAGCAGGAAGCGACTCATTAATGCGGCAGTCAGCGGCACGCCTGCCATCGCCCCATCCCGCCCTCACGCTAACGTCGTGCCACGCCCACGTTTCCGGACTGACACCGTTGTGCAGCCCGTAAACCACACACCAGTATCCTACGCCGAAACTAACTTCGGCGAGTCTTAAGTTTCATCCATTCCACAACACAAGCGGTTGCGGCGGTGACACCACTGAGGTGACGTCATGGGATAGCTCCGAATATCGTTTCGGACCTCCTTTTGCCCGGTGTAGAGCAGCAACTCGACGTAGCATGACTCAAAATGTCGTTGGAAATCCCCTGGAGAAGTACTGACTCGTGCTACATCTACAGCCGTCCGTAATTGCGAAAGTGTTGCCGGTGCTAGATTCTGTGTACGAACTGACCCCTCGATTATGTCCTGTACTTTTTTGTGCGATTCATGTCGGGGATATGGGTGGCCAGATCATTCGATCGAATTGTCCAGAATGTTCTTCAACCAATCGCGAACAACTGTGGCCTAGTTACTTGGCGCATTGTCATCCGTAACCATTCCGTCGTTGAATGGCTGCAAATGGTCTTCAAATAACCGAATATAACTAAACTACTCGCCATTAAAATTGCTACACCACGAAGATGACGTGCTACAGACGCGAAATTTAACCGACAGGAAGAAGATGCTGTGATATGCAAATGATTAGCTTTTCACACAAGGTTGGCACCGGTGGCGACAACTACAACGAGCTGACATGAGGAAAGTTTCCAACCGATTTCTCATACACAAACAGCAGTTGACACGCGTTATCTGGTGAAACGTTGTTGTGATGCCTCGTGTAAGGAGGATAAATGCGTACTATCACGTTTCAGACTTTGATAAAGGTCGGATTGTAGCCTATCGCGATTGCGGTTTATCGTATCGCGACATTGCTGCTCGCGTTGGTCGAGATCCAATGACTGTTAGCAGAATATGGAATCGGTGGGTTCAGGAGGGTAATACGGAACGCCGTGCTGGATCCCGACGGCCTCGTATCACTAGCAGTCGAGATGACAGGTATCTTATCCGCATGGCTGTAACGGATCGTGCAGCCACGTCTCGATACCTGAGTCAACAGATTGGGACGTTTGCAAGTCAACTCTGCCTCGTGATGACTGGGTGTTGTGTGCTGTCCTTAGGTTAGTTAGGTTAAAGAGTTCTAAGTTCTAGGGGACTGATGACCATAGATGTTAAGTCCCATAGTGCTCAGAGCCATTTGAACCTTTTTTTTTTTTTTTGCAAGACAACAACCATCTGCACGAACAGTTCGACGACGTTTGCAGCAGCATGTTTGGCGGCATCGCGGTGAACGCACATTGGTAGCGTGTATTCGTCACCGCCATACTGGCGTATCATCCGTCGTGATGGTATGGGGTGCCATTGGTTACACGTCTCGGTCACCTCTTGTTCACATTGACAGCACTTTGAACAGTGGATGTTACATTTCAGACGTGTTACGACCTGTGACTCTACCCTTCATTCGATCCCTGCGAAACCCTACATTTCAGCAGAATAATGCACGACCGCATGTTGCAGGTCCTATACGGGCCTTTCTGGATACAGAAAATGTTCGACTTCTGCCCTGGCCAGCACATTCTCCATATCTCTCACCAATTGAAAACGTCTGGTCAATGGTGGCCGAGCAACTGGCTCGTCACAATACATTAGTCACTACTCTTGATGAACTGTGGTATCGTGTTGAAGCTGCATGGGCAGCTGTACCTGTACACGCCATCCAAGCTCTGTTTGACTCAATGCCCAGGCGTATCAATGGTCGTTATTACGGCCAGAGGTGGTTGTTCTGGGTACTGATTTCTCAGGATCTATGCACCCAAATTGCGTGAAAATGTAATCACATGTCATTTCTAGTATAATATATTTGTCCAAGGAATACCCGTTTATCATATACATTTCTTCTTGGTGTAGGAATTTTAATGGCCAGTAGCGTATTTTCAGGCAATGATAGGTTCAGTTGGACCAGAAGACCGAGTCCGTTCCATGTAAACACGACCCACGCCACTATGAAGCCACTACCAGCTTGCACAGTGCCTTCTTGACAACCAAGATCCATGGCTTCGTGGGGTCTGTGCCGAACTCGAACCCTACTATCAGCCCTTAACAACTGAAATTGGAACTCATCTGACCGGGTCACGATTTTCCAGTCGTCTAGGGTCCAATCGATATGATCAAGCTCCCACGAGAGCCGCTGCACGCCATATCACGCTATTAGCAAAAGCATTCGCGTACGTCGTTTGCTGCCATAGTTCATTAACGTCAAATTTCGCCGCATTGTCCTAACAGATACATTCGTCAACAGACACGTTCGTCGCACGTCACACGTTGATTTTTGCGGTTTTTCATGCAGTGCTGCTTCTCCGTTAGCACTGACAGCTCTATGCAAACACCGCTGCTCCCGGTCGTTAAGTGAAGGCCGTCGGCCACTGCGTTGTCCTTGGTGAGAGGGAAAGCCTGAAATTTGGTATTCTCGGCGCACTCTTGACACCGTGGATCGCGGAATACTGAATTCCCTGACGATTTCCGAAATGGAATGTCCCATGCATCTAGCTCCAACTACCTTTCCGTGTTCAAAGTTTGTTGATTCCCGTCGGGTGGCCATAATCACGTTGGAAACTTTTTCACTTGACTCAAGTACAAATGACAGCTCCGCCAAAGCACCGTCCTTTTTTAGCTTGTTTACGCGATAGTACCGCTATCTGTATATGTAGATATCGCTATCCAATTACTTTTGTCACCTCAGTGTGTATCTAGCGATTCAGTGATGAATAAGACACCTTCTATTATACAAGCGTTTTTTCTAAATGTTCCATATTATACGTTTTTTACCACAGTATTATTTTATAAGTCCTGTTCTGTCGCTCAAATACGTTTATTTCGATGCATCATTCATAATAACCATTTGAAAATGGCTCTACAGCTGAATCTTCGGAGTAATTAAAACAATAATAAAGGGATTTTAAAGCCAGCCAATACCGGTCAGAGTGGCAGAATTTTGTCATTCAGTCAAGGATATGTTACTCGATAAAAGTATGAGCCTCCGTACGTGTGTGTGCCATCACCACTAAGGATTGTCATTGAGGTCCTGAAATATCCTGTATTTGCATTTCTGTTTGAGAAAAAAAGTCTTCAGGAAGATGGTTGTCTGCAATCCTTGTTAAGACCATAATCTGAAGTTCTGTAAAGACCACTATGTACTTAGATAGAAGGAAGGAGAGATGGGGAAAGGGGGGGGGGGGGGGAGAGGGCCCTGAAAACTCTCTCTATTCCAATGAAAGCAGATTTAGACTCTACAAAAAGCCCGAAGAAACATAAGGAATATTTTAGAGCATATGTGACTTTTGCAATGAGCAGCTACTGCGTAAAATGTGTGGTCACAGAACAACTGTACTGTTAATAATCAACTGAGCATAATATTAGGCATGCCAGAAAATTAGACGAAAATAAATTATAATATCACATAAAAATTGAAAAGGTTTAATATTCGGTAAAAATAAAATACCAATAAACTACTCGAATTGTATACAGAAAAGGAAGTAAACTTGAATATAAATTCAGAAAAAGTCTGAGAAGAGTTGAACGACGTCAGTTTTGACTCGCGCCCTTATTCGCGGGCTGTTCCCGTTTCTTGCTTTTCATTTTTTCACGTCGCTGTCCTCCACCTACTTGTTTCTATCCTGCGTTATTGCTATTTTCACTGTTGCTTCCTTGACAAATAATTCAGCCTCAGAGTTAGAACTTTGTTGAGTACTTGCTGGCTTGAGGACTCATAGTGTTTTACGTGAACTATGAATGTCTGTCTGTAGCAGAATGTGAGAACGAGAGGGACAACAGCACGCTACACTCACCGCCAATCATAGTATAATGAATCTGTACAATTGTAGTAACACAACGCCACCGATAATTATTTTACACACTTTGGCTGTTGTTTAGCGACGACTGTTTCCGATATCCACCTATAAATACTGGATCAGAGGCAGGGACCGAATTTTAGCTGTCAGACAGTAAAAAGTGATTTATACTTACCGCTTTTCAGTTGTTTAGCTTCAGCAAAATTCTCTTAAATTCAAAGGGAGCTTGAATATCAGTTGAATGATTTCTGTTTCCTGCATTGCCATCGTAGACTGCAAAGATGGCATACTGCTTACATGTTTGCCATAAATGATAGTTGTATACGACGGTGTACTAGAGGACGTAAATTTATACTGACAGGCTAATAAATAATAATTATTCGACAGTCGCATATGAGATTTATCTTTGATGTTTTCCACTGCTGCAGCTTGATCATCAGGTGACTGGATTCGTCGTTTTCTTTACCATTGTACACTGAAGTTGAAACAAATCTGAGGCTGAGTAAACTTGTCTGGACTTGTTCCCTTTCTCCACTTTCTCTTTTTTCTTTTGTCTTCATTTCCCCAGGCTTGTGTTTATATTCCACAACGATAATATCACTTAAATCAGGCTTGCACTCTTCGACACCAAATCCACAACTATCACAAGTTTGCTATTGTAACTCAAAGGCTTCCGGTAGTTTCCCCACTCTGGGTGCAGCTGACAAGTAACTGGTGAGCGCGAGGACGGTCATCTTTAGGAACAGACGGGGAATCCCAGAGAAGGCGTAGTTGCGGTAATTCTTTACTTCATCATTGGTAGATGCTACCTCTCGTTGACGCTAAGAGAATTAAGGAACAGGGATGGGACGAACCAACCTGTTTTATAATCTTATTAACCAGTTTTCACTTGTTTATTTGACTGAGTTATATTCGCTTAAAAAAAGAACAGGTAATCGATAAACGGGGAAAGAAAACGGGCAAATATTCTAGTCGCAGTATGAATGGTTATAAAAATCGCAGTTTCTAATTAAAAAGTTTTAACTGGTAAAATTTCCATTGGTTTCAAATACTGGATTATTAAACACAAAGTAAAGCAAGCAGTGCTCGTTTAATGACAATCTTGAGTACTAGTCATGTGACACTAGAAGTGGGACAGCATTATGAAGCTAATAGCGTTGTGCCGCCTGGCGTCCATGTACGTAGACTAGCCTATTAGACGGTACTCGGTGCATGCATTCTTTTAGTCGTTCGTAGAACAGTCAGTTTAAAAGTGAACTGCCATGTGCAACCTTATGTTGGTGGAGGTGTATCAATAATATTGCTGACCTGAAAACACTGACCTCAATTATAATCTGGTGACTGACTAATGTTGCAACTTTGGACATGTTCCAACACCCAATATGATTCAAAATTTATTGTACAATGACTGTCTGACTGATATTTTTCAACTGACTATCCTTTGAGAGACTTTGGCCCACCATGAGACTGGGGCCCCGGGGATTTTGCCTCCTTATCCCCCCTCCCCCCAGCCCCTCGTAGGGCCTGGCTGGTATCAGATAGAGGAGATCGAAGTTACATATTTTAGAACTGTTTAAAAATCCACAGTTCAAATTAAGCTTGTTGCTATGCGTTATAACACAAGATGATACAAAGGTCATTTCTTATTCTGGTACCTGCGCTTTCGTCACGACAGAAAGCTTCAGATTATTCTTAGATCTCATTTACTAATGCACAAAGTAAAGCTGTAAGACTATTGGCGAATAATAAAAGTTTGAAATAGCGAGATTAAAACTGTGCAGATTGTATTACAAAAACCACTTCCATGGAATACGTCCCCTCCCAGAGAAGAAAATCTGTCTTCATATGCCTCCCTGAATATATAGGTTGTACTGATCTTTCCAGCGGCTACTGTTGTTCCAGAAAATTACCCTCAAATTCTCCTCTCTAACTCCAAATAGTAGTTCGGTGATGCACATTATACGTACGGTCTCGTTGGTTACGATCTGTCATCACGATAAAGAAGGGGAACGTGACAGACTTCGCGTCGGCTGTATAATACGTTATAGCAATAAAGAAAAATAGAAAATTATTCACTATTGGCCACCTGTTGTTCAAATTAATATCAAATGTTGCACTTCAGGGTTTCGTTTACACGTCTCTTCCCTGTCGTAAGCCAATTATTGATGTCAAATCTGAATCCAGCAACCACTGTTAAGGATCGCAATGGGATGTCATTACTTGAGGCAAAAATAAAAAGTGACTAAAAGCCTATAGCATTAGTGGTCTGCTCAAAAAATAATTTATTTATTCCTTCTCATTCATCAGTCACGACAGGACAATAGGTGCGCTGAGGGCCGTGTTATCGAGCGCATCCCGCAAGAAAATGTAGGACAGTACATTACAGGAGCCATATATATCTGACACAGGTGCCAAGCAGACATTTTGCAGCTGAAATCGTAAGGCTAGATCGAGATCACAGAAGAATTCTTGTTTATGTGCCAGCATCAGCGAATGAACTGAGCAATAGGTTAGGGAATCTAAGTACCCGAACATTTACTTTTACAACTACATCTATACTCCGCAAGTCACGTTACAGTGTGTGGTGGAGGGTACTTTGTGTACCAGTGCCACTTCGCCCTTTTTTTTTCTCCAGTAGCGAATGATCTGTCGGCAGAACGATTGTTGGTAAGCCTCTCTGTGGGCTCAAATCTTTCCAGTTTTGTCTTCATGGTCTTTTCGCGACATATACGTAGGAAAAAGCAATATATTGGCTAACTCTTCTAGGAACGTAAGACTGCGTCATTCTTGTGTTTAAATAATCTTTCAGTTAGAGTGTGGTACACCAACAGGTAGACCACACCGTTATGCAGAACGCCTCTCTTGCAGTGTCTACCAATAGATTTGGCTGAGTATCTCTGTGACGCTTTCGCTTTTAATAAATGAACCGTAAAGAAACCCGCTGTTTTTCTTGGATCACCTGTATTTCCTCTATCAATTTTATCTGATATGAAACCCAGACTGACGAGCAATATTCAAGTATTGGTAGAACAACTGTTTTGTTAATCGGCTACATTCTCTCAGGATTCTTCAAATAAATCTCAGTCTGGCTTCTGCCTCACCTGCGATTAATTTTATGCGGTCGTTCCACTTCAGATTGCTCCGTACACATAGTCTTAGACATTTCATGGAAGTAACTGCTTCCAGTGATTGTTCTGAAATCACGTAATCATACAACAAAGCGTCTTTCTCTTTATGTTTTCGAGATACGCTACATTTATTTACGTCGAAGGTCAATTGCCACTCCAAGCACCAAGCGTCTAGTCTTCCTGCAGTTCTCTACAATTTTCTAGTGCTGCGACTTCTCTGCATTCAACATAATCATCCGTGAAACCTCTCATGGGACTTCCGACGCTACTTGCTAGGTCATGTTGTCAAAATTAATGGTCCAGTAACAGTGCCTTGTGGTACGCCCCAAGACACTTCTAAGTCTGAAGATTCTCTCCGTTGAGAATGACATGCTGTGTTCTATTTGCTGGTAACCCTTGATTCCAATCACTTAACTGACGTGATATTTCGTATGCTCCTACATTTCCTAACGAAAAAGTGAAACTAAAAATCCATCTAGCATATACACTACTGGCCATTAAAATTGCTTCACCAAGAAGAAATGCAGAAGATAAAAGGGTATTCATTGGACAAATATATTATACTAGAACTGACATGTGATTACATTTTCACGCAGTTTGGGTGCATAGATCCTGAGAAATCAGTACCTAGAGCAACCACCTCTGGCCGTAATAACGGCCTTGATACGCCTGGGCATTGAGTCAAACAGAGCTTGGGTGGCGTGTACAGGTGCAGCTGCCAATGCAGATTCAACACGATGCCACAGTTCATCTAGATGTGCTGGCCAGGGCAGCAGTCGAACATTTTCTGTATCCAGAAAGGCCCGTACAGGACCTGCAACATGCGGTCGTGCATTATCCTGCTGAAATGTAGGGTTTCGCAGGGATCGAATGAAGGGTAGAGCCACGGGTCGTAACACATCTGAAATGTAACGTCCACTGTTCAAAGTGCCGTCAATCCGAACAAGAGGTGACTGAGACGTGTAACCAATGGCACCCCATACCATCACACCGGGTGATACGCCAGTATGGCGATGACGAATACACGCTTCCAATATGCGTTCACCGTGATGTCGCCAAACACGGATGCGACCATCATGATACTGTAAACAGAACCTGGATTCATCCGAAAAAATGATGTTTTGCCATTCGTGCACCCGGGTTCGTCGTTGAGTACACCATCGCAAACGCTCCTGTCTGTGATGCAGCGTCAAGGATAACCGCAGCCATGGGCTCCGAGCTGATAGTCGATGCTGCGGCAAACGTCGTCGAACTGTTCGTGCAGGTGGATGTTGTCTTTCAAACGTCCCCATCTCAATCTGCTCTCGGTCAAACTCAGATCGCAGCATAGAGAACGGTGATGGGTCAATCGTGTTCGATTTATCTCTCTGTTTCATGCTTCATTCGCCAATGAAGCGCGAGAAGGTGTCTTCATGTCTTTGTGTGTGCACCGTAATCGTACTTACCTTCTTATGATTAATAAACGAGAGATACCACGGAATGAGTAGGAGCCTTCTACAACCCGTGTAGGCTGTTCGACGTATTTACTAAATCCATTACGGGAAAAGGGCTTTCGAAGATCCTGATGCAAGGTCTCCTCGCGTCTGGTGAGACTTTCACGCTCTATTTTTTTATTTTATTTTTTTTATTTTGCAGATCCGGATTGATCACATAAATTATTACATTTCATTATGACCGGTTTCGGCTACTGCCATCTTCAGATAACAAAATATTCTGAAGTAGTATCAACGTCAAACTAAACATGTAGGTACATAGTATGTGCTCATTTTCAGACTTTATTTCTTCAATTGATAACTTTCACACTCACTGAATCTACTGGATTTAGTCTAATAGCACGCCTTAGTCGATTTCATTCTGAAACCGGGAAGGCGGGGATGGCAAACACTAGAACAAAATCCTTTCCTCATAGGGGGAATAGATGAAGTGTGTATTCAAAGAGCAAAGTATGTAGGCGATATTTCCTTTGTAATACGCGCCTTTCTACAGAGACCTTTCTTTGAAGATTCTTTTTTTTTTGTCATATAAACGCGTACCTTGGAATCGTGCTTAGAAACATTGAGGGGACGTGTGTCGGAAGAACGGCCAGTCGATGTAATTGGAGACGGAGCACAAGCTCGCATTGGGAAAGGACGAGTCAAGAATTTTGCCGTGGTTTCTTTTGAAGGAGCTGCTTCGAGTTGGTCTAATGTGATTTAGGAAAGTTGCAGATAATTTAAATACGAATGGACACAAAAGATGCTAAGCTTGCTTATCCAGATATGAATCCAGTGCCTTAATCACCGGTCCATGTCACTCTGCTAGAGTTCTAGGTGCTGGAAACGATACCTGTTTTGAGATTGTCGTGTTTTACACGACCGACCATGAGCAGCACAGACTGGACTCTTACTGCTGCTGCCAGCCAGCTAAGAACGGTCGCGCCTGCCGCTGTTAACCGCAAGCAGAGGTTGAAACAGCGCCTGCAACGATTCGAAGAAGTCGCCAAGGTTTTGTGTCTGTGCTTGCTTAACATCATGTTTAATGTGAGAGGGCGAGGAGAGGGGACAGGAGGAGTCTGAGCTCAGCAAGAAATTAAACTAACGGGAAAAGGTGTTGGGGAAGTGCAGGTACTCCGCGTTTCGAAACCAATGCAGCATTGTCGGTGCTCATCTCGTAACTAGAAACTCACTGTGAACGGAAACGGCGTTGTTTATCACGTCTGTGCGAACTCACTGGTTTAATGAGGTTGCTATCTCCAGCGCCCTCCATTTATGTCGAGATTTTAACCTGCAATTCGCAGTTAAATGGCTAGCAAAGGGCTCGTCGAACATTCTTCAAGATAGTTCTCTACCATTCCACTTTCGAACAGCGCGCGGGAAGAAAAGCACTCAAATCATTCACTACGAGCTCTCATTTCTCTTGTTTTATTATGATGATGATTTCTTCCTATGTGGGCGGACCCCAACGAAATACTTGTATTTTCATACTCTGAGGAGAAAGCTGATGATTGACATTTCATGAGTTTTCGTCGGGTAATCTTGCTTTTAGAGTTTTCATGACTACCCTAAATTGCTTAACGCAAATGGTTCTGTTAACCAGCTGATAGCCAATATGATCCATATTCTTTTACAGCTGAGCTGGGCCGGCCAGGGTGGTCGTGCGGTTCTAGGCGCTGCAGTCTGGAACCGCGCGACCGCTACGTCGCAGGTTCGAATCCTGCCTTGGGCATCGATGTGTGTGATGTCCTTAGGTTAGTTAGGTTTAATTAGTTCGAAGTTCTAGGCGACTGATGACCTCAGAAGTTAAGTCGCATAGTGCTCAGATCCATTTGAACCATTTTTGAGCTGAGCTGGCACATAGTTTCTGCTGACCTTCAGACTTGGAATTTTAGCTCTCTAGTGCGATAAAACTTCCACTGAAGCTTCTCAGCTCCAGCACAGCGGTCGAAACCTTCACATTCTTTATTTATAGAACTCTAGCTGGTTACCCATTGTTTATTTCCTTAGTTCTGTCTATTAGTCAGGACTAAGAGTGAAATGTATTTGTAGAGCGAAATGAAATAATATAATTTTTTTATTAATATAATTATAGTGTGTAAACTGTAAAGTAAAATATTTCGTAAACTCACTGAAATACACAACACATAATTTGATTATCAACAACATTTTTAGTTTTTCCTCCAGCAACGTGAATGGATAAATTAGTGGTTCAACCCACTTTTGAGTAAGTGACATTAAACTGTCCATGGAGAAACACAAAAGATCGCTTCACAGTATTTCGTACATTGCCACAGTGGCTTGTTAATCGTATGCAAGGATACTCACTGGAACCTGCAGTCCCTAACCTGTTATGATGGTCCGTCCAACTAGATTGACGAGCTTCCTTTTGACGTCCAGCCTGTGCCATCGTTGGGAGTGAAGGATTTTCGGCATTGAGTCCAGTTAAGCTCGAAACTACGAAATTTATGAACACGGCAATTATGTCGACTATATTCTCTTATTTATACCAATAAACTTCTCATACTATTGGCTTGGGTTATGAACATAGATTTCTTTTCAGTTAGTCTGAAGTCATATGGTTGGTTGATATTATTCAACCCTTTCAGAGTCCCAGAGCGCAGTCAGTAAGAGACTGTAAGTGAGAAAATAACTAACAAAAACTAGCTACTGTTTATTATGTGTGCATGTGACACGGGTATGTGTCTCTATAATCGCTACGCTGTGACCTTTTCCGACACTATCGTAACAAGTGGTTGGATGGTTGAACCGTTATAAAACAATAGCGCCGCGGCAAATATTACACTACTGGCCATTAAAATTGCTACACCACGAAAATGACGCGCTACAGACGCGAAATTTAACCGACAGGAAGAAGATGCTGTGATATGCAAATTATTAGCTTTTCAGAGCATTCACACAAGGTTGGCGCCGGTGGCGACACCTACAACGTGCCGACATGAGGAAAGTTTCCAACCGATTTCTCATACACAAACAGCAGTTGACCGGCGTTGCCTGGTGAAACGTTGTTGTGATGCCTCGTTTAAGGAGGAGAAATGCGTACCATCACGTTTCCGAGTTTGATAAGGCTCGGATTGTAGCCTATCGCGATTGCGGTTTATCGTATCGGGACATTGCTGCGCGTTGGTCGAGATCCAATGACTGTTAGCGTAATATAGGATCGGTGGGTTCAGGAGCGTAATACGTAACGCCGTCCTGGATCCCGACGGCCTCGTATCACTAGCAGTCGAGATGACAGGCATCTTATCCGCATGGCTGTAACGGATCGTGCAGCCACGTCTCGATACCTGAGTCAACAGATGGGGACGTTTGCAAGACAAAAACCATCTCCACGAACAGTTGGACGACGTTTACAGCAGCATGGACTATCAGATTGGAGACCATGGCTGCGGTTACCCTTGACGCTGCATCACACGCTGGAGCGCCTGCGATGGTGTTCTCAACGACGAACCTGGGTGCACGAATGGCAAAACGTCATTTTTTCGGATGAATCGAGGTTCTGTTTACGGCATCATGATGGTCGCATTCGTGTTTGGCGACATCCCGGTGAACGCACATTGGAAGCGTGTATTCGTCATCGCCATACTGGCGTATCACCCGGCGTGATGGTATGGGGTGCCATTGGTTACACGTCTCGGTCACCTCTTGTTCGGATTGACTGCACTTTGAACAGTGGACGTTACATTTCAGATGTGTTACGACCCGTGGCTCTACCATTCATTCGATCCCTGCGAAACCCTACATTTCAGTAGGATAATGCACGACCGCATGTTGCAGGTCCTGTACGGGCCTTTCTGGATACAGAAAATGTTCGACTGCTGCCCTGGCCAGCACATTCTCCAGATCTCTCACCAATTGAAAACGCCTGGTCAGTGGTGGCCGAGCAACTGGCTCGTCACAGTACGCCAGTCACTACTCTTGATGAACTGTGGTATCCTGTTGAAACTGCATGGGCAGCTGTACGTGTGCATGCCATCCAAGCTCTGTTTGATTCAATGCCCAGGCGTATGAAGGCCGTTATTACGGCCAGAGGTGATTGTTCTGGGTACTGATTTCTCAGGATCTATGCACCCAAATTGCGCGAAAATGTAATCATATGTCAGTTCTAGTATAATATATTTGTCCAATGAATCCCCTTTTGTCATCTGCATTTCTTCTTGGTGTAGCAATTTTAATGGCCAGTAGTGTACTTCTTTCACGGCGGAGGCACTCGGTATTAGTGGGTCGAGCGTCGGAGGAGAATTACAAGCACCAGTCTTCGCTTCATCCTTCGCAGGAGCCGTGCATTTTCTTAGAACGTTGTGAGCAGCGATTGCCGGCCTTCCTGTAAAGAGAAGCCCGTGTGGCGGGGAGAAGTGAATGAGCGCACTTCCGCTGGAAGTCTAGCGTACGCAAAGGCGCGGCATTCCCCGAACAGCAACGCCGTAGGCGGCGGCGTCTTGCGTTCCGCCATTGGTTGTGGCCGCGACAGAGCGGGCCCGGGCCCCACGAGCTATGCGGAAACCGAGGCATTGTGTCTGCGGCGTGACGGCCGCTCGTTGGAGCGGAGAGCAGCGGCAAGAACTCCCGCGCCGCGCTGACTCAGCCCCTGCCTACGTGACGGCGGCCAAGTCCGCCGCGGCCAGCCCAGCGGGAAGTGCCGGCTTCCCGATAATGCCTTCTGCAATGGCACTAACACGGCGAGGCCGAACACGGGTGTCCGATCCATCGGCGACGAAACGCTGTCGGCGTCTCTGATTCCCAGTGGAACATGGGGCCTCCACAAAGAATGGGCAACATACTGGGTTGTTGGTTTTATGTTTTCACCCCGGCAGGCAGACGAGAATGCAAGACTATAACTTGCCGACATTCTGCATCGTACCAGGGGAGTAGCGTGTACTAATTAACACCTGTCGTGCTTACCAAACTGCAGTAAGAGGAGCCAACGCTACTTCCCCGCCGAAGGGGCGAGTGAACAACCCAAAGGTAGCAGATGGCTCATCTACTGAGGAGAGCAGTTGTCCACCGTTGCATTTATGTCCTTATGTGCACGTTCTAGTTTTAACAAGCCACCAGTGAATCTCGGTCACGGAATAAGGAAAGCAAAACATTTCATTTGTTGACAACCGTTCACATTCGAGCGCTGGCTCAACAGAAGATTCGTTGATACGAAATATAAAAAATGAAATATGTGAAATTACGATATCAAGAAGCTCGGATTTGTTCGGTATTATACCATGAACAAATTAAATTGGCCACGTGTCTACCAGTGCATGTAAAACAGATTGCAAGCAAATTTTGTGTATGCGAATAAAAAAAAGGTTACGTTGTGCACAAAAAACCGGCTACTAATACCACAGAACCACTAAAAGAAACATTCAAATATATCTCAGTCCGAACATTAAAACGGACTCCCAAAATACCTTACTCGACACCATCCATACACGAGCGACACTTCGCCGCCTAAACGACCCTACCAGATCGGCGTCCACCGGCAAAAGACTACGAGAACACGTCTACAGCGAGTCACGTGAACATCTACCCTAGTCAAAAGTCGCAAACAGTCATTTATGTTTAACATTTAAATCATATTCACTGAAAATTATTTATCACAAATATTGAAACATTCTTTCACTTATAAGTGTTATGTAATTCACCTTTTCTTTTTTAGATCGTTACATCGCCGGCATCCACACACACTAGTCAATAATCTTACTATGTTTCCCCCTTCCGTTACCACACTGCGTTATTGAAATGTCTTCTTTTTAATACTGTTTTCCCATTTTTCGCTCAAAACATACACTCAAATTTTATATGGATTAGTGTAGAACTTTAACTGTGTATGACTTGTCTGGGCACTTATTTTTTTAAATCAGTTTTCTCTCTCGCCGGAAAATTCTTTGCAGAATTCTCCACGGTAAACATGTTCTGCAGGCGGTGCCACAGCCGTGATACGTATCATCGTGCGACACTGCCGCCTGTTATCTTACAGTCCCCACTTACGAAAGTACCACGGATACGTAAGATTTTAATAACAATAAGAACAATAAAATACACGAAATTGAGACACCATAACACAATCATCAAACCACAGCGTCTTTATGGAGCTGAAAGGCTCGTTTCAAACAGAAAGAAAGACATCGAATAAATCTGGTATATTGGGAAGTTTCCTCTGCCATGCACTTCGCAATTTGCAGAGTATAGTTGGACACTACCTGATCGAAACTATTATAAAACCTATTAATGGACATTAATATGAAGTGTATCAACCCTTCGCCTTCATGACGGCTTCAAATCTGCTGGGAACACTTTCAACGAAATGTCTGAACGCCTCTGCAGGAATGGGAGCCTGTTGTTTATTAAGAGCAACCGTTCTGACTACTACCAAATGTGTCCTATAGGGTTCAGGTCGGCATTCTGGATAGGCCTTTCTATTTTAGCAATGTTATTGTTCATAAACCATTGCCTCATAGACGCTGCTTTGTGACAGGGTACACTGTCATGTTAATACAATCGCCGTCTCCGAGCTCTCTACTGGATGCAGTGCACAATGGTCTAAAATATGTTCCTATCCTTCCGCATTAGCGTCTTGTTAAACGCATTAAGAGGACTGCAGCCTAACCGCAGAAAACGCCTCATATCGTACTACCGCCTGCTCCGCACTTCGCTATTGGTACTACACGTGATGGCAGGTAACAAAACGGCAAACTGCAGAAATCACACGAATCGTCAACGCTCTGACGACAACGGTATTCAAGTCAGTGTTACACACGAGTTGAACAACATCCCAAAGTTTCATCTGTGTACATGAACGTTCTGTGCGTTGTATTCATGTGGGGGATACTGTGTAGAATACCTGAAGCATTAAAACCTACGTCTTAACTTTTCTCTATCTTTTTAATTAATCCTGTCTCGAATCTTTTTAGGCTGATGGGGTAATTCTTACAGATGCCAGATTTTGTGGGGCACTCTGTATATTCAGATCTAGGCCAGTCCCAGCGATTTTATTCTTTAACCTCTCCTTTAACTACATTTTTCAACAATAACTCACACTGTAATACGTGCACAACCATTTTATGTCTTCGATCCATCATGTTACAAGGCTTTTGTTTCTCTTTGTCTCGGTATAGGATGTGTGTATTCCTTTCTCGATTAACCCATCCAGTCTTCATTTTCTTCTTAATGTATGCTACTTCCGAGATGAAAAAATTCATGCCCGCATCTCGTGGTCGTGCGGTAGCGTTCTCGCTTCCCACGCCCGGGTTCCCGGGTTCGATTCCCGGCGGGGTCAGGGATTTTCTCTGCCTCGTGATGGCTGGGTGTTGTGTGCTGTCCTTAGGTTAGTTAGGTTTAAGTAGTTCTAAGTTCTAGGGGACTGATGACCATAGATGTTAAGTCCCATAGTGCTCAGAGCCATTTGAACCATTTTTGAAAAAATTCATCCCCTTTTTCGAGATTCTCTCGTCCACATTCAATACTAAGCAATTCTGAATGTGCACCTGCTGCTCTTACTATCCCACTGTTTTCGTTTTACTTGTGTTTATTACAATCATTGAGTAATTACACGCACGCCTTTCATTTCATTAAGCGCCCCACTCAATGGCAGTTCGCTTTCGGCGACCACTGCTATGTCATCAACAAACCGTACCATGTTGATTTTATGTCCACGACAGGCACTTCTCACATCCAGATTTGTCAGTGGAATGCTCAACGAACCGCAGCAACGAGTCAAGACAATTTTTTCCGACATTTATATCATGTTACTAGCACGATGCCAAAATGAGGCAAATGCGGAATGAAAAATGGACGCGTAACGACAATCTTTCTTCCCGCGGCCTACTCGCGAATAGAATAGGGAGGGGAGAATACAATTATTGTATTCTACATAACTCATGATGTTTGGCGGAGTACAGATGTAGATACACCAACGATCATTTTGCTAGCGTTTTCCTCAAGCATGTGTCCAAGATGGTCTGTAAAGTTCTGGAAAAATTTTTGATTTATTTTCCATGATGCGCAATAGTATCACTCCTGCGGTTCGACATGTACAATAGCCAAAATACGTCCTGTAACATGATCCCGGACGATTCGATGTCAACGAGGGCAACGAAGTCCTAAATATACGTATTACTGGTTGGTGACATCTTGCTTTAGGTCTTCGGCATCCTAAATGTAAAATGACACTCCGGCATGAATAGAAACTGTAAGAACCATCCGCTTCGTAAATTAGTGCCATTTTAAACTCAGAATGACGAAGACGTAAAGCAAGATGTCACCAACTAGTCATACGCACAGGGTGACAATTATTGAACTGTATGAAACAAAACGTAAATCAGTTACAAACTACGGCGTGCACACACTTTATTCAACATGTAAACGTCGCTACAGATATTCGTATTTAGGTTATTACATGTTCCGCTACGGTCGCAGATTCGAATCCTGCCTCGGGCATGGATGTGAGTGATTGATGTTCTTAGGTTAGTTAGGTTTAAGTAGTTCTAAGTTCTAGGGGACTGATGACCTCATGTTAAGTCCCATAGTGCTCAGAGCCATTTATTACATGTTCGATATGCCTGCCATCATTGGCGACGATGGGCAGACGAATACGAATACCGAAATTCTGCATGACCCGCTGAAGTGTCGGCGATGCTGTCGATGACATCCTCAGTGGCTGTTAGCAGCCTAGCAATGGTTTTTGACAACATTGCGTCGTCAGCTCTAAAACACTGGACTTGTGTTTGAGACGACCGTGCTTTGAGTCGAGGTATGATATCATACTGCACCTTTTCTATATTTTTTAACTCCTGGACTCAAATTTTGGGGTCTTTTTACTAGAGGACAGAACCAAACACATTACAGAATTGTATTCTTTAAATTTAAAAATAAAGTATTCAATCGTGTGATGAAAGTTGGGCGTTCTGAGTCGAATCCGACTAACTGTCGCTAAAAATGCAAGAGCAGTACGTCTAAGAGCAACGAACTTGAGGGACGGGAGAGGAAGAACTAAAGAGAACGTGAGAGAGGAAGAAAAAGAGGGACAAAGAAAGTTAAACACAAAAGAAAGAAAGGACAGTCCAACGTAGCAAATGACAGTTATCTCTCGAATACTGGGATAAAATGCTAATAAACTCGTTACAGAGAGAGAATAGCGTGGACACAGAATATCAGATGGTGAAAATAACGTTAATGAGTATGCTGGAACTGATATTCATACAGCGCAGAAGGCTGTCGGTTTCGGTGACGACAGAAAAGAAATACTCTACTGCACTGTCAACAACGGACAAGAGTTACGACGCGAAGCACGAAGTGGTTCGTGAGTTCGTGCTACTCCCAGCACAGCGTTTGCAGTCGGTAACAGAGCGAGTAAACAGACCCGCTACGCAAACAAGAGAGCGGCGCACCGCCGGAAGAGCAACGGTCTAATGCGTCCCGATGCCTTGTGCTCGTACAACACCAGACTAGGCAGTATTTACCCCAGCTCTGCGTACCGCTGTTCATCAAGCGGGAAAGTACCGTGCAGAAGCTGCAATTACTCAAAATATCATTGTGTTTCTTACGTTTATTGATATTCAAGTGCAGATCTAAGTATCCATAACAACGTGAATATTTAAAAGTCTGGAGGAAGCGAAATCAAATCACCAAATCAAAAGACCAAGAAGAAGAGAAGACAGTAGAATAGAAATCGTCTGATATGAAACAGTCTAGTGAGGAACTGAAAATCGGTAACAAATCAACGAAAAAAATAGAATACCCATCTGGAATTTGAACAACACAGTGCAGGAAGTACATGGTTCTCTCTGAGTATCCGCGTGTTCCACTTATTACAGACGCTGTGAGAGTTCATTGTCAATATGTCTTTGCGAGTGCTCTTCTGTTTCAAATTTTATGAATATAGATTCATCTGAGAGCATTCTAAATTTCTGGAGGATTGCAGTCTTTCGGAGTTTCCATTTTTTCACCACGCACTTATTTCTCAAAAACGTCATTCAAGTTAAAAAAGTTTTCATTCCCTGTTTTGCACTACGCACTGACTGTTTCTTGCGGATTTTCCTATTAAATCGTCTGAATTTTCTTTATCTTACCAAATGGCTCTGAGCACTATGCGACTTTACTTCTGAGGTCATCAGTCACCTAGAACTTAGAACTAATTAAACCTAACTAACCTAAGGACATCACACACATCGATGCCCGAGGCAGGATTCGAACCTGCGACCGTAGCAGTCACTCGGCTCCAGACTGTAGCGCCCAGAACCGCACGGCCACTCCGGCCGGCCTTTATCTTACCTTTTACAAATCTTATGTAGGGATATCTATCATCTTCCGAGTAGCTCGTAACTAGACCTTGTTGAATTGTGCAATTCCTCTGGTAAATGACACCCAATAACATGATCAGTGGTCAAGAATAGAGTTTATTTACATTCAAAACTGGGATACACATAAACTGTGCTTGCGGCCTCATTCATCGATAACACAAACTTTGCGTTATTTTTTATTTTTTTCACATGGCCATTTCAGTTTATATCAGTTCAAATGTGCTTTATATATCTAATCCACGACACTGAAACAGTCAAACGACTTTGAGATTTTCGGCCACGTGGAAACTTGACATTTCATTTCCTAACAAGTCGTTTCGCCCTCTCTGTAGCTGAACTGATGACGTGTTTGAATCCCATAACGAGGACCTGGATTCGGTCTCCATTAGCGCCAGAGAACACGAATAGCGTCCATTGCGATTGCGGAAAACAGTTGAGAAGCTACTACAACTAGAGACAGCAGCCTCTAAGATCGACAGTAATGCTCGGGAGGGCTGGGTACTGGTCACACGTCGCCCAGTGTCGCTTCTGCTTCTACGTGGTTAATGGTCAGTTTGTACGCTGGATAAATTTGTACGCTGGGTATATTTGTACGCAGTAGCGAGATCTTACTCCTCGTCCGTTTTCCGCGAGTTTCATACGCATCCAAGGCTTATAGGACGATTGTAACGTGCACTTTGGTTTTAGTTTTACGTATTATTTCAGCTCCTCAACCTGACGTCCATTAGTGAGAAAATTTCCCATCAGCAGATGGGTGACCGCTTATGTCTGCCGAGCGCTGTTGGGAAGCGGTGTGCAGTCAGCCCTTGTGAGGCAAACTGAGGAGCTACTTGGCTGAGAAGCAGCGGCTCCGGTCACGAAAACTGACAACGGCAAGAAAAGGGTTGTGCTGACCACAAGCGCCTCCATATCCGCATCCAGTGACCCCCTATGAGCTGAGGGTGACACGGCGATCGGTCGGTCCTGATAGGTCTTCAAGACCTGTTCGGACGGAGTTAGTTTGTTTCCCATCAGGAGCAAAGTATGAAATTTTGCTGCTACGCAAATCTTTGTTGCGAGAAAATTTCTGGAGTTTTTTTTTATAAGAAGCCGTTAAATTACTGAAAGACAGAGTGAAACCTCAATGATACCGCTTTTCCAATGTCGAGAACCATCATACCACCTTCACATTAAATGAGAGCTAACAACATGGCGTGTGAGCAAAACGCAGACGAAGTTTCGCATGATTTTACTTGCGAAAGCGATAGCTTATATTATAAGAGCATAAATTGAAATACAGATATGCAGAATAATTTTATGCCTTTAAAACCTCTCTGTAACTACATGACTTTCGAGGTATATGTAAGGTAGATGCTGCACTCTGATTCTAACAGAGCATCTTGCAGAAAGTTAATACTGTTTAATAACTTTATACACTAAATTATGTTAATGGATAGGTTGAAGTTATATAAAGTGGGGATTAGGTACCGGACTATTGGTCAGGTGAATACAGGGGTATAAATACAGAGGCAGATAGGGGAAATGCAGGAGTAGCTTTAATAATGAATAAGAAAGTAGGAACCCAGATAAGGTACTATGAACAGCATAGTTAACGCATTATCGTAGCCGAAATAGCCACGAAGCCCACGCCTACCACAGTAGTACAAGTTTATATGCCAACTGGCTCCGCACACTGAAGAAATTTATGATGAGATAAAACAAATTATTCAGATAATTAAAGGAGACGAAAACTGAATTTTGTTGGGGGACTGGAATCCGATGGTAAGAAAAGGAAGGGAAGAAAAAATAGCAGGTGAATATGGACTGGGGGAAAGGAATGATAGAGGAAGCCGCCTAGTAGAATTTTGCACAGAGCATAATTTAATCATCGCTAACACTTGGTTTAAGAATCATATGTGGAAGGGACCTGGAGACACCAGGAGGTGTCAACTTCGCATTCGTGCATATAAAGCAACATTTGTAAATACCTACATAATTTTATTTAAATATCACTGTCTATATGTGACACAAGAAGATAATGTTACGATACTGTTAACGAGAGCATCGTTATTTCACTTGCACTTCACTATGTTGGAATCATGGAATCAGACCTGTTGTTAGTAGACGTAGGATGATCTCGTCAAAAATGTCTTAGCGATAAGCTTTCAGATAAAACACAAAATTGTTAAGGCTTTCGTGGCCACTTGTTGACAGACTGTCTATTGGCTTCTGTCTCGGGTTCTTCGGCCGACGTTCATCTAATGATTTTTCTGACGTTTCGCCAGCACGAGTGGCTGGCATTGTCAAAGCTTCACCCTCCATTGCCGGTGGTTCACCACCGGCAATGGAGGGTGAAGCTTTGACAATGCCAGCCACTCGTGCTGGCGAAACGTCAGAAAAATCATTAGATGAACGTCGGCCGAAGAACCCGAGACAGAAGCCAATAGGCAGTTTGTCTTTCAGATAAAGCTCATATAGCGCATTATCGCTGTGTCAGAGCTGTCGCCGTATGTGTCGTCTACAGTACTTTAGCAAACACAATCATCCAAACTAAAAATACGTGCTGTGGTACGACTGGTCAATTTGATGGGAGTTTGCTAAATGTACTTTGAATTACTAATTAAACTGTCTTTATCTCACGTCCACAAGATCACAGAAAGTGTGAGCAACAACAAGAATAGCTGAGATGCATTATGCTCCATTTACATCACATTTTACAATATGATCCCCTTTAGACAAACCGTAGCAATGTGTATCTACACGGCACTTACGTTTCTTATACGGAAACGCGGCAGATCGCTTATTTGACACTAAGTATAAAATATTGGATAAAATAACGCCTAAATCAATTAAGTAGAAGAATAAACAAGGAAAAAATCTTGCTAAACAACTGTCACAGCCATTTGTTAAACGTATACATCACAAGTCGCCCATTTGGTACCAGGTTCAAAAACTGGAGAAAATAACGCTTAAATTAATTAATTAGATGGATAAAGAAAAAATTACTAAACAACTGTCACCGAAAATACATCCTACAGCGCTGCATCAGCTTGAAATTTCAACATCAGCCTCAGTCAGATCTCTACATTTAAATATACCAACACGCTCGTACTACCAACAACGAGGTCTATGTAGGGTAGTATGTTCGAAATTCTTCTTACAACCTCCTATGATTTGTAGAGGGCTCTGGGTAGATAAGGGTTTTTATGACAGCTTATGTTCACAGACAAATCATGTCCGAACTGGAACAAATATGTAAAAGCACGTATTCTACTGTCCCCTGCCTTAGGCACGTTAATAGTGGATAGTAATTTACGGCAAATTTGGTAACGATAACATCTGTATCTGCCTGACTAATGTGGTAACAGTATCCACAACCATGTCAATGGAAAGGCGTGACGATTCTACTTCTACTTGTAATTTAAAAATAAAATGAAATAACGTTTATTAATGTCGACGATATTACCCCAGCAGTGAAATGCGATACATGGAAAACTACTTAGTGTTTATATGTTTCATCTGTGTCAAAGGGATTTCCGTGGTCCGTCGCATTCCGTTCCCTAAAATCTCGTTAATCGAAAATACCTGTAAATATTCCTAAACAGTAATAATGTGAGGCTGATTTCAAATTACGGTAGTCGACGCAAGTGAGAATTAAAGTTCAATTACTTGTTTATTACCTTGAAATATATGTATAGAGCGTCGCAAATCGTAGAAACAACTGAAAGATTTGAAAGTAAATAAATCAGCAGATCCGGATGGAATCTCAGTTTGAATTTACAAAAGTACTCTACGGCATTGGCTCCTTACCTAGCTTGTATTTATCGTGAATCTCTCGCCCTGCACAAAATCCCAATCGACTGGGAAAAGGTGCACATGTCTCCGGTATATAAGAAGGATAAAGGAACGGTCCCGCAAAATGGAAATGAGCGTTTCGCGTCACTGGCCGGCCGCCTTGGTGGAGGTCTTATTACATTCGACGCCACATTGGGCGACCTGCGAGCCGGATGGGGATGAAATGATGATGACGACAGCACGACACCCAGTCCCTGAGGGGAGAAAAATCACCGACCCAGCAGGGAATCGAACCCGGGCCCGTAGGACGGCAATCCGTCACGCTGACCACTCAGTTATCGGGGCAGACGGTCCCGCAAAATTATAGGCCAATACCCCTAACTTCTATGTGCTGCAGAATCCCTGAAAATATTCTGAGTTCGAATGTAGTAAACTTTCTTGAGACTGAGAAGCTTATTTCCAGGAATCATTTTAGAAAGCATCACTCGAGCGTAACTCAGCTTGCCCTTTTCTCACATTATATACTGCGAATTAAGGATGAAGGTCAACAGGGAGATAGCAAATTTCTAGATTTGCGGAAACATTTGACACGATACCTCATTTCAGGCTATTAACGAAGGTACGAGTATGTGGTCTAAGTTCACAGATATGTGAGTGGCTCGAACACTTCTTAAATAATAGAACCCAGCATGTTGTCCTCGACGGCAAGTGTTCATCAGCGATAAGAGTATCGTCAGGAGTGTCCAAGGAAGAGTGATATGACCACTGTTGTTCTCTACATACACAAATGATTTGGCTGACAGAGTGAGCAGAAATCTGTGATTGTTTACTAATGATGCCCTGGTGTATGGCGATGTGTCAAAGATGAGTAACTGAAGGTAGATACAAGACAACCTAGACAAAATTTCAAGTTGGTGTGATGAATGGTAGCTAGTCCTAAATGTGGTAAAATGTAAGTTAATGCGGGTGCTTAGGAAGATCAAACGCGCAATGTTAAGATACAGTATTTGTAGTGTCCTGCTTGACGCGGCCAAGTCGTTTAAACATCTGGGCGTAACGCTGCAAAGCGATGCGAGGTGGAACGAGCACGTGAGAACTGTGGTAAGGAAGGTGAATGGTCGACTTCGCTTTATTGGGAGACTTTTAGGAAAGAGTGGTTCATCTGTAAAGGAGACCGCATATAGGACGCTGGTGCGACCTTGTCTTCACTACTGCTCCAGTGTTTGGGATCCGTATCAGGTCGGATTGAAGGAAGACATCGAAGGAATTCAGAGGCGGGCTGCTAGATTTGTCACAGTTAAGTATTACGGAGATGCTTCGGGAACTGAAATGGGAATCCCTGGAGGGAACGCGACGTTCTTTTCGAGAAACACTATTGAGAAAATTTAGAGAACCGGCATTTGAAGCTGACAGCCGAACGATTCTACTGTCGCCAGCCTACATTGCGCGTAAGGATCACAAAGATAAGATGCGAGAAATTAGGACTCAAACAGACAGTCATTTGTTCCTCGCTCTGTGTGCGAGTGGCACAGGAAAGGAAATGACAAGTCCCCTCAGCCACGCACCATGCGGTGACTTGCGGAGCATCTATGTAGATGTAATGTAAGACCAGCCGGGTTTAAAAGACTCTCTGAAGTTAAATTCTTCCAAGTCCCGTCGAAGACATTGAGGTACCGACTAATTGAAGGGGTCGTTGGAAGAAATTACTAACCTGCAAGAGCTTATAAATTTTAGTTGTTCCATTTTATGAACTTGATTGAATTCAAAGACGGGAACATAAGTAAAGTAAGACAAAACAGAATGAGATTTTTACTCTGCAGCAGAGTGTGCGCTGATATGAAACTTCCTGGCAGATTAAAACTGTGTGCCGGGCCGAGACTCGAACTCGGGACCTTTTGCTTTTCGCGGGCAAGTGCTCTACCATCTCTTTTTTTAATCTCATTCTTTTCGTTTTCGTTCGTTGCATCTGCTAGTGGCGGACGTCGCAAGACACCCGTTTCAGTTCATCGTTGATGCATGAACTCAGTTTTATTGTTACAGAGGGCAGCTAACCCTCTGACCGAACACGCTGAGTTACCGTGCCGGCACCATCTGGGCTACCCAAGCACTACTCACGACCCGTCCTCACAGCTTCAATTCTGCCAGTACCTCGTCTCCTACCTTCCAAACTTTACAGAAGCTCTTCTGCGAACCCTGCAGAAATATGGTTCAAATGGCTCTAAGCACTATGGGACTTAACATCTGGGGTCATCACTCCCCTAGACTTAAAACTACTTAAACCTAACTAACCTAAGGACATCACACACATCCATGCTCGAGGCAGGATTCGAACCTGTGACCATAACAGCCGCGTGGTTCCGGACTGAAGCACCTAGAACCGCTCGGTCACAGCGGCAGGCGAACCCTGCAGAACTAGCTCAGATGGTAGAGCACTTACCCGCAAAAGGCAAAGGTCTCAAGTTCGAGTCTCGGTCTGGCACACAGTTTTAATCTTCGAGGAAGTTTCATATCAGCGCACACTCCACTGCAGAGTGAAAATCTCATTCTGGAAACATCCCCCAGGTCGTGGCTAAGCCATGTCTCCGCAATATCTTTCCTCCAGGAGTGCTAGTTCTGCAGGGTTCGCAGAAAAGCTTCTCTAAAGTTTGTAAGGTAGGAGACGAGGTACTGGTAGAATTGAAGCTGTGAGGAGGGGACGTGAGTCGTGCTTGGGTAGCTCAGAGGGTAGAGCACTTGCCCGTGAAATGCAAAGGTCCCGAATTCGAGTCTCGGTCCGGCGCACAGTTTTAATCTGCCAGGAAGTTTCAAGACAAAACAGTTTACGTAATGGACAGTATTTTCTAATGGTTCATAGTGAATTACTTGTTACCAACATGTTCTGCATTTGAAAACATAAGTAATCATGTGATGAGACAAATCCTTAGTAAACTGAGGGTTAGCACTTTATTGCCGACGCCTTCAATCATTCAAAATCGAAACAAGTTTTAGTGTATGGAGCCTAGCAACGCTCCCAGCGCTAAGTCCCTTCAAAAGTGAAAGTATCGCGAGTTGCTCATCTCACGCCAAACATCAAGTCCCCGTGAAAGTCTAAGTCCGGACTTCAGCACTTGTCCCAACAGATACCTTACCTGTGCGGTTAAACTGCCGCCCAAAGCCACGTAGGTGGCTCACCCAACTGGATATCATGCAGTTGCTCCTCCCCACGTTCGCGTTTCGGGATTTGTGCCCTTAACCCCCTCAAGGGTCTCCAACAGTCACTGTCCTCATTAACAAGACTAGAAAAGTTGGTATGTATCTAGCAACACATGACATTTACAAAATAATTGTACCATGACATACACGATAAATTCCTGAACAAATCAACACACTTTATGTCTAACTCAAATATTTGTTGTGTAGCTGTGATCTGTAGCATTTGCATAAAGTACGAATCTTTGAACATTTAAAATACTCTTAATTATACGCTAACGCAATAAATAGGGCGTCTCCTCTATGGGAAAACCCCTCTATTTCAATTTATGTGCCCAGAATTGATGTAGTACTACTGCTTCTTGCATAACTGACAACATTAATAATAAGTATTTAGTGCTGTCTAACTTTTAATATTAATTCTCATAAACGATAAATATTTATATTTATTCTGATAACTAAGCCTTAATTCTAGTACATGCTACACTACTGGCCATTAAAATTGCTACACTAAGAAGAAATGCAGATGATAACCGGGTATTCATTGGACAAATATGTTATACTAGGACTGACATGTGATTACATTTTCACGCAATTTGGGTGCATAGATCCTGAGAAATCAGTACCCAGAACAATCACCTCTGGCCGTAATAACGGCCTTCATACGCCTGGGCATTGAATCAAACAGAGCTTGGATGGCGTGTACAGGTACACCTGCCCATGCAGCTTCAACACGATACCACAGTTCATCAAGAGTAGTGACTGGCGTATTGTGACGAGCCAGTTGCTCGGCCACCATTGATCAGACGTTTTCAATTGGTGAGACATCTGGAGAATGTGCTGGCCAGGGCAGCAGTTGAACATTTTCTGTATCCAGAAAGGCCACTACAGGACCTGCAACATGGGGTCGTGCATTATCCTGCTGAAATATAGGGTTTCACAGGGATCGAATGAAGGGTGGAGCCACGGGTCGTGACACATCTGAAATGTAACGTCCACTGTTCAAAGTACCGTCAATCCGAACAAGAGATGACCGAGACGTGTAACCAATGGCACCCCATACCATCACGGCGGGTAATACGCCAGTACGGCGATGACGAATACACGCTTCCAATGTGCGTTCACCACGATGTCGCCAAACACGGATGCGACCATCATGATACTGTAAACAGAACCTGGATACACATTGTACCCAAGGGCTCCAGCAACGGGGCAAGACTGTACAACGGCCGTTTCTTCTATAAATGAGTTTGTACGTTTTGTGACGAACCATACCACAACAGCTAAATATTATAGATTACATGAAAAACTTATTACATCCCAAAGTAGTGATGGTTATCCACGACGTAGATAGATTACTTTCATGCTTTTTATCTCCCCCTTCCCTCCCGTGCAGACGCCTGTTAATGTATCCAGTGTACTGTCATCTTAAAGTTAAATGCCTTTCACCCGGACAGTGAGAAAATGAAATTTACAATGTTATTACTGATTAACGTTGTGTTATTTGAGTTGGAGCTTGAAAGGTAGATGAGATACTAACTGTGAAGTCAGTCGCGGGCCCATGAATGGTGGTTTATGAGCATTCTTATGATACGGACTGAAAAAAAAGGAAATCAGCAAATCAGTTTATCAATTTAGAGGGTTCATGAGCTTGATGCATTGGACAAAAATCAGACGTTGTGAACAAATAAACATAACGAAATTAGGTCGAACGCAACGGTTTTCTCGAGCCTCTTGTTTGCACGAAGAGTAATAATAATACAATAAGACGAATAAAATAAAACTTCAAAACAAAAGGAAAAACGTAAACCAAGTACCGTTCTTCTAAATACAGATTAATCGCCTAACTAAGGAAGGAAACCAAAGTGGCAGGTCCTGTAGCGTGAGCTACGACCGGAAATAATGACTGATACTGGTATTTTCATTTTTACTGCAGTTTGAAGAAGCCGTAGTTATAAATGAGCACGTGGAGTGAGCACTGAGCGTCTCGTTCGACAGCTCCATTTCTCGGTTTATTGCCCTTAGGTTGCGCAACGTTCAAACAATCACGTTGGTGCCTCGGGCGTGGACGCAATGTGTCACAGTTGATGGATTAGAGCGATACGCCACAGGTATTGGACGTCAGGCGCCGCTTATCTGCTTCTTAAGATGATACACAGCGGCCGCAGTATTGTCTGGAGAGGTATTTTTCATAAACAGCGAGGAGTAGTTCCAAATACTGAAGAGCAGCACTGGAAATGTTGATGTATGCAGCATTTAGTAACGTCGATCAGTTAACAATGCTTTTCTTCATGAATATCCATATTTACTTCTTTGTTCTACTAATTCAAATTTTGGTTACTTTTCCACATGCCGTACATAGTAATAACCTCATACAGTCCTACCTCTACCACTTCTTCCATTCCTCCCGATGGTCTCCGTGTTGCCGTCTGTCAACAGGTGGTGGCACTTTGGCATCACCATTGGTCTCCCCTCCATGGGAACAAGCTCCGGGGAATTAAACCTCTTCCAGCTGCTTGGCCGACCTCCCTCGGCCCTCTCGTCACAAGATCATTTTAGCTAGACTGCATATTGGCACTGTCGTTTCAACCATCGCCATTTGTGAAGTGCTGCTCCCCCACCACTTTCTGATTATTGTTGTCAGCCTTGGACGGTTCGCCATTTTCTGATTGAATGCCCTTTTTTTTACCATTTACGTTCTAATGTACTTTTGCCGTCTGATTTATCAGTCGTTTTAGCGAAAAACCCGCGGGCTCTTGACCGTGTTTTACTTTTTATCCGTCTTAGCAATATGGCGAAGGACATCTTATCTTTAGTTCAGGACCTCAGTTGTCTCTAAGGCGTATTTTGTGGACCTTTCTCCAAGAGGAAGTCCTTGTTTGTAGCTGTCTCTCCTTCCGTCGATTTATTTTTATTTATTTACTCGTCAAGTTCCGTAGGACCAAATTGAGAGCAAATCTCCGAGGTCATGGAACGTGTCAGTACATGCAATACAACATAAACGTAATAACAGGTAAAAATAAACTTTCATGAACCTTAAAAAAGTCAGTCCATAAGTTTAAGTAAAGGCTATTAGCAATACAACAAAAAACAGCTTACTTTTTCAAGGAATTTCTCGACAGAATAGAAGGACCTACCCATGAGGAAACTCTTCAATTTCGATTTGAAAGCGCGTGGATTACTGCTTAGATTTTTGAATTCGAGTGGCAGCTTATTGAAAATGGATGTAGCGGTATACTGCACACCTTTTTGCACAAGAGTTAAGGAAGTCCAATCCAAATGCAGGTCTCATCTCTGCCGAGTATTAACAGAGTGAAAGTTGCTTATTCTTGGGAATAAACTAATATTGGTAACAAGAAACGACAATAAGGAATATACGTATTGGGAGGCCAATGTCAAAATATCCAGACTCGTGAACAGAGGTCGACAAGAGGTTCGTGAACTAACACCACTTATTGCCCGAACTGCCCGTTTCTGAGCCAAAAATATCCTTTTTGAATGGGAAGAGTTACCTCAAAATATAATACTATACGACTATAGCGAATGAAAATAAGCAAAGTAGACTAATTTTTGTGTCGAACGATCACTCACTTCTGATACCGTTCGAGTAGCAAAAATGGCAGTATTAAGTCTTTGAACAAGATCCTGAACGTGGGCTCTCCACGACAGCTTACTATCCATCTGAACACCTAGAAATTTTAACTGTTCAGTTTCACTAATCATATGACCGTTCTGTGTAATTAAAATGTCAGGTTTTGTTGAATTGTGTGTTAGAAACTGTAAAAACTGAGTCTTACTGTGATTTAGCGTTAGTTTATTTTCTACAAGCCATGAACTTACTGCACTATTTGAAACCGAACCAATGTTGCACACATCCTTTACTACCAAGCTAGTGTCATCAGCAAACAGAAATATTTTAGAGTTACCCGTAATACTAGAGGGCATATCATTTATATAAATAAGGACTGGACTTAACGTGTAGTCGCTTTTAACTCCTTTTTCGCCTTAATGTTCTAACGATCTAACATGTGTGCATATGGCCTTAGGTGTTTTAGCGCCCTAAAACAGAATCAAACAAAACAAAACAAAAAATGTCGTTGCCGCGTCTTTGCGAGGCGTGTAAGCTATCGGGAACGTGATCCTAGCTGGATCTACTACGTACTTCATAATGCCAAGGCAATGTAGAAATTGGATTCCAGGTAATGCCTCATCCGCTGTATTATCCTGAATTGGCCACTTTAGCTTCTGTAGAGCCTCCTCGAACCACTTTTGTGGAGTCTGTCGCACCCACCCCAGGATAGCTACTCGCAGGTCCTGGATGTTGGAGAAATGATGACCTTATGGAGGTTTCTTCATAGTACCGATTATGAGGTAATCGGACGGGCCCAAGTCAGGACAATACAGTGGGTGTGGCAGTGGAACCCCATTTCAGCGGTGGCAGCCGTAGTTTTCCGACAAATGGTTGTCGTGTTGCAAGGGCACTTTTCGTTACGTGCCCACTCTCCACACACTGCCACCAATCGCCTGTGAATATCCGTAGGGTTTACACCCTCCTCCTACAGAAACCCCGTCGTCCACCGCTGTCATCGATGACCGTATTTCATATTTTCCGTTCACGTAAAGACATCAGTTGGGAAAATGGGCCGTACTGTTCATGGATTACACTTCTAGTGTTTTTTCCTGCCAAATACGGTTAGACCGAAGTACAACATACTTGTACCTATACTGATGTGTCCCGGCGGAGGTTCGAGTCCTCCCTCGGTCATAGGTGTGTGTGTTTGTTCTTAGGATAATTTAGGTTAAGTAGTGTGTAAGCTTAGGGACTGATGACCTTAGCAGTTAAGTCCCATAAGATTTCACACACATCTGAACATCTGAACATCTATACTGATAAGTAAAAAGGCTCACCATGAATGACGGGAAAATATGAAGTGTAAAGCAATACGGAACGCCACTCGTACATTCGTGATTTACACAAAACTAAAACACTTCTGTTTCATCGATTCCATTTGCACTTTATTCTAAATTGCTGTCAGTAACGTGCTGTCGAGTCTACAGCGCAATGTCTATTGAGGCAAAGAACTGAAGTAAATTTGGTTCTTCTTTTGTCGAGAAAAAAATAATCCGTGTTTTGCGGAGGCCTCAGCTATGGGCTCAATTTCTATCTTAGTTTGTCCGGAAATTTCATTATTTGCTTTTATTTATTTAACTGGCACCAGATTAATTTCAGCCTTCCCTGTGAAGATATTTTTATTCATTAGAACCGAGCAGTAGCTTACGTTGTTAATCTCTGGGAAACACCGAACACGATGGCCAGATGAGCAAGGCCCTGGACTTATATTCGGAAGGCGCAAGGTTCAAATGCGATTCCTACCATCCGGATTTAGGTTTTCCATGTTTTCCTACTTCGATTAAGTCGAATAATGGATTGGTTTCTCCGAAGAATGTAAATGCCGTTTTGTTTTGTCATTCTTGTCCAACCTGAGTTTGCGTTCCGTCTCATACCACCTCCATTGTAAATTCATTCTCCTCTTTCACTGCCTCTTTTGCCAGTTTCGTGTGCCTAGCTTGGCAAATTGAATCGTTGGTTGAAAATTTTTTTTTCATCTAGGTCTGTAGTGGGTGTTCCTTTCCGAACTCTTTAATAAAGTTGCAGACAGTGTGTTTGAAATGAATTCGCCGTTTTACAAGACACTTTCTCGCAATGCTCTTGGCTCATAACAATCAGTCCAGTGGTCCTTATCGTTTATCTTCCATTTACAAGTATTTTTTAACTTTACGGAGACAGCATCACTTGGGTTTTAACCTAAGCCAATAACATACTCGTACATTTTAAAAAAATTCCTTTAGATACCTCAAAATTTTAATAAAAGCTATTATTTTACGAGGGTTGGATCTTAAACAGTGACAACTATTTATTCACAAACGATAGAAAAGAGTTACATGTTTGCACCTGTTACTGTCCTTCAAAGTAGTCACCAGCGTTGTATAGAACCCGTTGCAGCGACGTGAAAGGCGTAGTAAACCGTTGGCAGAGCCTGTTCTGTTGATGGTGTGAATGGAGCGGTCTAAAGTTATGATGGTTTTAGCGTACGACTGTGATGGTGTTATCCTAACGCATTACGTTCCTCCACGGCAGACCGTCAGTGCACAGTATTACTGTTCGTTTTTGGAGCATCAACTGCGACCAGCTTTGCGAAAGAAGCGGCGACACTTTCTGCGCAACCCATCCATCATTTTGCACGACAATGCGAAGGCGCATACAACGCAAGCTGTGGCTGCTCTGTTCGGTCGATGGAACTGGGAAGTACTGTACCATCCACCTTACTCCCCGGACTTAAGTCCTTGTGACTTTGATTTGATTCCGAAGATGAAGGTACCACTTAGTGGTATTCGCTTCAGAACTGTTCCAGAGATTCGACAGGCAGTAGACTGCTCCATTAGCGCCATCAACAGAAAAGGCTCTGGTAACGGTATACTACGCCTTCCACATCGCTGGTAATGTGTTCTACACAACGCTGGTGATTACTTTGAAGGACAATAACAGGTGCAAACATGTAACTCTTTTGTATCGGTTGTGAATAAATACACTCCTGGAAATGGAAAAAAGAACACATTGACACCGGTGTGTCAGACCCACCATACTTGCTCCGGACACTGCGAGAGGGCTGTACAAGCAATGATCAAACGCACGGCACAGCGGACACACCAGGAACCGCGGTGTTGGCCGCCGAATGGCGCTAGCTGCGCAGCATTTGTGCACCGCCGCCGTCAGTGTCAGCCAGTTTGCCGTGGCATACGGAGCTCCATCGCAGTCTTTAACACTGGTAGCATGCCGCGACAGCGTGGACGTGAACCGTATGTGCAGTTGATGGACTTTGAGCGAGGGCGTATAGTGGGCATGCGGGAGGCCGGGTGGACGTACCGCCGAATTGCTCAACACGTGGGGCGTGAGGTCTCCACAGTACATCGATGTTGTCGCCAGTGGTCGGCGGAAGGTGCACGTGCCCGTCGACCTGGGACCGGACCGCAGCGACGCACGGATGCACGCCAAGACCGTAGGATCCTACGCAGTGCCGTAGGGGACCGCACCGCCACTTCCCAGCAAATTAGGGACACTGTTGCTCCTGGGGTATCGGCGAGGACCATTCGCAACCGTCTCCATGAAGCTGGGCTACGGTCCCGCACACCGTTAGGCCGTCTTCCGCTCACGCCCCAACATCGTGCAGCCCGCCTCCAGTGGTGTCGCGACAGGCGTGAATGGAGGGACGAATGGAGACGTGTCGTCTTCAGCGATGAGAGTCGCTTCTGCCTTGGTGCCAATGATGGTCGTATGCGTGTTTGGCGCCGTGCAGGTGAGCGCCACAATCAGGACTGCATACGACCGAGGCACACAGGGCCAACACCCGGCATCATGGTGTGGGGAGCGATCTCCTACACTGGCCGTACACCACTGGTGATCGTCGAGGGGACACTGAGTAGTGCACGGTACATCCAAACCGTCATCGAACCCATCGTTCTACCATTCCTAGACCGGCAAGGGAACTTGCTGTTCCAACAGGACAATGCACGTCCGCATGTATCCCGTGCCACCCAACGTGCTCTAGAAGGTGTAAGTCAACTACCCTGGCCAGCAAGATCTCCGGATCTGTCCCCCATTGAGCATGTTTGGGACTGGATGAAGCGTCGTCTCACGCGGTCTGCACGTCCAGCACGAAAGCTGGTCCAACTGAGGTGCCAGGTGGAAATGGCATGGCAAGCCGTTCCACAGGACTACATCCAGCATCTCTACGATCGTCTCCATGGGTGAATAGCAGCCTGCATTGCTGCGAAAGGTGGATATACACTGTACTAGTGCCGACATTGTGCATGCTCTGTTGCCTGTGTCTATGTGCCTGTGGTTCTGTCAGTGTGATCATGTGATGTATCTGACCCCAGGAATGTGTCAATAAAGTTTCCCCTTCCTGGGACAATGAATTCACGGTGTTCTTATTTCAATTTCCAGGAGTATAGTTGCCACTATTTAAGTTCAACCACCGTATTTGTTATTATTCTTTTGGAACGATATATACGGTGTCTTCTACATCTCTAGTAAGACTTAACACAAAACCATCCGAACAATCTATACGTCTCCGCTATTGTCCTAAGTCACATGACGTGCGTGCAAGTATGGATTTTGTTCCTTTTTATTGTCGTAATGAACTAGAGTTCCGTTCCGAGCTATTACGTTCTCGACGAGATACTGAACACTGACCTTGAATCCTTCTTTTTAACATAAGACTGCCAGCTACAATTACGCTGTGGTGACAGTATCCTTATACCGAGAGGCAGATAATTTCAAACAAGGACCTGCGGTCGGGTAAGCAGTATAGGTACAGTGCATATCAGATTCCGCTGACATTTACTTGGCGTCTGACGTAAGTAGGGGATAGAAAGCTGCCACAAGTTCAAATTGCAATAAAATTAGCGTGTTACTTCCTGAAACAGAATTTCACTAGATGCGAATGATACATGCGTTCGGTACTTCAACCACAAATATGTGCTCGGGTGCTTCTCACAACAGATGATAAAAGTCCACTCTATAAAGAAATGTTTGTGTGTTTCAAACTGAAATAATCTCAGTGGAAATCAAAACAAAATGGGGATGGAATAAGTGCCACCTGGCTTTCCATGGTTTTCAAAGATCAGCATAACTAGCTATGTAATGAACGATTCTTTCATTCTGCTAATAGTTATACGAAAATGCGCACTGAAGGCCATCGCTTTACGATCTGTTTCAAAAATCACTCATAGAGGTTAATGTCTGGTTTTGGAATCAGAAAACAGAAATTTAGATGCAGAGTAAATTATAGAAATCACCTATTTCAGAAATTTCATGGAAATGTTTCGGGGTCGGCTAGGATAATAACGTAAATGGCCCAACGGAAGTGGTAGCAAAGATTGACTGGTTAGGAGAGAGAAAATTCAAATAAGATTTTAAACAACGTTACTGAAGTGTTATGCTCAGCTCAGCTAGCATTCCAGAATTTTGTATTTAGGTAGCAAAATATTTATGAAATACTAACAAAAATAAAAGGCCGGTTCATAACTGGCATGGTACCCATCCAGAAACGCTGGTTTACAAAGTCACTATACGGTTTGGACTTGCCTAACGTATGTTTGTTACTTGTTATTTGTTTACCACCTGAACTACGAGACAGAGCGAAGTACAACTGCTGGCGTTAATTTCTAGAATTTAGTGTTCAACCCAAATTACGAAGACGTTAGAATAGGCTCCAAGAAGTATGAAGGAAGTTGGAACAACTGTAGATCTTACTCTTAATATGCCTATGTGCGAAATGTTATTAGTTTAACTTTATGTTCAGGGTCTCTAAGGGGGATATTAGTAGAGATCTCCAACGAATCAGATTTTTTTATCCAACGTATTTCCTCAAATAACTATCACTTCAGATTTGTAGCATTTTTATTGCTTTTGCCAATGGGTGAAACGAGTCTTTAATCATTCTCGCTATCCTTCTGTATATAGGCTCAGTATGTATGTTGTCAAAGCTGCTAAGCGCATCACACACATGATCAGTATTCCTTTACCGTCAATACTATAGTTCCGTCAATACTACAGTTCCGTCAATAACTTCTCTGTAGCAGTTGTTAGGTACGTGTTGTCAGTCTGGCTATTTACATTAGTTTTCTGTGCTCGCTAATGAATCCTCACGAGACGATACCTACCTCTTGCCGAATAGTCGCGTCCCTATTAATATCTTCCCATGGGCCCGGGTCCCGTAGGGTTGTCTTCTTGGCTTTTCCTTATCTCTCTTTCCGATAAGGCTGTTGTCCGTCAGTTCTGTCGTATTGGAGACCACCTCCTCCACTGCCACCACCGTCGGAATATTCAGTACACCGCCTTTAACCGTCACTTTACAGAATTTTTGCAAGACTCAATAGCTAACGTGGCGCAATCCCCACTATACTTCATAACAATACTTCCCTCACTTAGAGACGTTGCCGATCTCTCAAGATGGGGCAGAGGTGGTGGATTTGTGGGAGGCAATGATTGGATGTTTCACCAACTTCATATGCCTACATCTACATCTATACTCCACAAGTCATCTTACGGTGCACAGCGGAGGGTAATTTGTATACCACTGTCACTTCCCACTTTTCCTGTTCCAGACACATATGGTTTGTGGCGAGAACGACTGCTGGTAACACTCCATCTGGGTTCGAATCTCTCTAATTTTATCCCCATGTTCTTCAAGCGCATTATATTGGTTGACTCTTTTGGGAATGTACGCTGTCGGAGAACGTTTCTCTTGCAGCCTCTGCCACTAGAGTTGGCCGAGCGTCTTTGTAACGCTTAAGCACTTAACTTAATGAACCTGTAAGGAAACGTGCTGCTCTTCTTTGGATCTTTTCTGTTTCCTCTATCAAACCTATCTGGTAAGGATCCCAGACTGACGAGCAACATTCAGGTATTGGTCGAACAAATGATACGGCACACAGTGTAGAGAATATGTTCAGATTTTTCACATATGATGTAGATATCTATGATGGACTGTCTGTAAAACAACGCAAAAATATGAAACTTCCTGGCAGATTAAAACTGTGTGCCGGACCGAAACTCGAACTCGGGACCTTTGCCTTTCGCGGGCAAATGATTCTGCGAAGTTTGGAAGGTAGGATACGAGGTACTGGCGGAATTAAAAGCTGTGAGGACGGGGCGTGAGTCGTGCTTGGGTGACTCAGTCGGTAGAGCACTTGCCCGCGAAAGGCAAAGGTCCCGAGTTCGAGTCTCGGTCCGGCACACAGTTTTAATCTTCCAGAAAGTTTCATATCAGCGCACACTCCGCTGTAGAGTGAAAATTTCATTCTAGAAACAACCCCAAGGCTGTGGCTAAGCCATGTCTCCGCAATATCCTTTCTTCCAGGAGTGCTAGTTCTGCAAGGTTCGCAGGAGAGCTTCTGCGAAGTTTGGAAGGTAGGAGACGAGGTACTGGCGGAATTAAAAGCTGTGAGGACGAGGCGTGAGTCGTGCTTGGGTGACTCAGTCGGTAGAGCACTTGCCCGCGAAAGGCAAAGGTCCCGAGTTCGAGTCTCGGTCCGGCACACAGTTTTAATCTTCCAGAAAGTTTCATATCAGCGCACACTCCGCTGTAGAGTGAAAATTTCATTCTAGGAACGCACAAATATTCAGTCATAGCTTGATAAGATTTCAGAGTAGTGTAAAGGCTGGTAACATCTTTTAAGTTATATAAATGTGAAATTGTGCACGTCGAAAAACGAAGAAACTTATTGTCCTATGACTACAATATCAGTGAGTCACAACTGGAATCATTCATCTCTTAAAAATACGTGGGAGTACCAATTTTTAGGGATGTGAAATGAAATGATGATATAGACTCAGTCGTAGGTGAATGAGGTGGCGGACATCGGGTTAATGGCAGGATACTGGGAAAATGCAATAAGTGTACTGAAGACATTGCTTACGAAACACTTGTGCGGAGAGTATTAAAAGCAGAACTATCAGACGTTTGAAAACAGACACTAGTTACCCCACGAAAGCGTTAAGTGAGGAATCTGGGAACAAACTGCAACGCCGCGTTTAGTTCCCGTAGCAACCATGACGATTTGGTTAGAGTAATTACAACGCGCACAAGGGCAGTGCAGCAATCATTCTTCCCGCGAACAGGAAGAAGCCCTGATAGGTGGTACAACAGGAATACCCTTTGCGATTGACTACACTGTGTTTTGCAGAGTACAGATGTAGATGAATAATAATGACTTCTAAATCTGTAGATAACTTTGCAAAGTAAAGGATAACGTGTTACTTTCTAAAAAAATATGGCTTTATGCTGGCCATTTAAAAGTTTTTTTCCATAACATTGACTAATTATTTCCTCTTTGATACAGAAGGCACTGCCAAAGTAGAAACATCATTAATGAAAACTTGAAAAGACTTCTGTTCTCTGTCACATATTTTATTTTCCTGGATAGATTGACAAAGGCTTTTGTAGCTGCGTATTTCAACTCTTTCTGTTACAAAGCTAAATTCGTTCAAGAGTAATCCAGATTATTTTTCGTTCTGTTGCTGTACTCGTGAATATCTCTGTTACTCTCAATCTCAGGAGGACTGTTGATAACAAATTTCATAACTGAATAAATTTACTTTGAAGCTGATGATCTTTTCTTTCTATGTCGATGAATGCCAACAAAATATTTTCGCATTCGGAGAAAAAAGTTGGTTATTGAAACTTCGTGAAAATATTTCGCCGCAAAGAAAAACGCCTTTATTTTAGTGATTGCCACACCAACTCATGTATCATATCCGTGACACTTCTTACCCTGTTTTCCTATAATTCAAGACGAACTGGTCTTCTTTGAACTTTTTTGATGTCTTCTGTCAGTCCTATGTGATACATATCCTATACCACGCAGCAATACTCCATAAGAGGTCGGAAAATGTGAAGTAGACAGTCTCTTTAGCAAACCTTTTGCATCTCCTAATGTTCTAACAGTAAAACGCAGTCTTTCGTTCGCTTTTACCACAACTTTATCTACGTCATCGTTCAAATTTAAATTTTTCGTAACTGTAATCCCTAAGTATTTAGTTAAATTGGCAGCCTTTGGATTTGTGTGACTTATCGTGTAACCGTAATTTAAGTTTACTTTTAGTACTCATATGGATGACCTCATACTTTTCATTATTTAGATTCAATTGCCACCTTTTGCACCAAATAGATATCATTTTGCAACTTGTTTTGATCTTCTGATGAGTTAGACGGTAAGTAATAGCATCATCTGCAAAAAATTTAAGGGGGTGCCCAGATTCTCTCATAAATCGTTAACGTACTAATAGATTAGGAATAGCAGAGGATTTATAACATTTCCTTGGGAAACGTCAGATACTATTTCTGTTTTACTCGACGACCTTTCGTCGATTACTATCAACTGTGACCTTTCTGACAGAAAATCACGTAACCAGTCGCAGAACTGAGACATTACTCCAGAGAGACGCATTTTGCTTATAATTCGCTTGTGCTTTCACGGGAACATAATTTACTATTTTATGTGTTGATGCTTCTCCACTCGATGCTTTTGTCATCTGCAGAAAGGAATAATTTTGCCTTCTGATTCAAATAAAATGATGGATCATTAAAAAATTAATGAAGGGCAGTAGAGGACCAATAATCGAACCATGTGGGACTCTCACTATACCATTTCTCTGCACAGATGAGGTGATGTTCTTCTCGTATTGCTCGAACAGCCTAGGGTGACAATCTGCATTCTGTTTCTTAAATAGGCATTGACTCAGGCATATACTGAACTACATATGCTATAAGAATGTAAATTTTCTAATACAGTGTTATATTGACATCATCAAATGCTTTCAATAAGTCACAGAAGATCTCAACTGGTGATATTTTGTCTTTTAACGATTTTATTATGAGCTCAGTGAATGTATAAATAATCGTTTCAGTAGCGTGGTCCTTTTGAAATGCAAACTCTGACTAGATAACTATTCCGTTATTGCGCAGCGTCTCGAAAATTTTAGAATATTATGTAAGGGGTGACACTGGGTGGTATTTACTGACATTTGTGGAGTCATCCTTTTTATCAAAAGGCCTAAACACTGAATATTTCAATATGTCTGGTAAAACGCCTTCAATTAATAATGCATTACGTAAGTAACGAAGAACATTACAGACTACAGGACAACAAATTTTGAGTGTCTCATTGGAAATACGTGGAGCCTATTTTCTATCGAGATGCCTAAAAATGGAATATTTCAACATGTCTGGTAAAACATCCTGAATTAATAACGTATTACGGAAGTGACTAAAAACATTACATATTAAAAACATTACGTATAATAGGGTCCAACTTTTAAGTGTCTTATTGGAAATATATATCTGTGGAGTCATTTTTTTTATCGAGATGCATAAAAATGGAATATTTCAATAGTCTGTGGAAACACCCTAAATTAATAGTGCATACCGAAGTGACTACGAACATTACATTTTATAGGGCCATAACTTTTTAGTGTCATATTGGTTTATTCACCCCACATGGAGTTTTACTATTCAGAGTCAAATGATCTTACATTTTTCAGATGGGGATTTGATATTTATTTTTCTTTCTCTAAATGTCCTCTGTATCGCTTCTTCGATGTACTTGTTTGCTTTCTCTTCTGAAGTATACACCCCAATTGTTTAAAGGAGGTAATTATTAAAAATATCTTCTACATGTAAACTCACTTTTACATATCTCCCATTCCGTTTAGCGGAAATAAACTCATCTTCAATGGATTCGTTTCCAGTCTTTCTTTTAACAATATGCCATACTGATTTGATTTTATTGCCTAAACTGTTAATGTGTTGGAGATGTACATGCGAACATAGTTTCTTTAGTGGGTGTCGGTATGGCCCTGCTCCGGAAGTTAAGTAAAATGATTATAAACACAGATGCCACATAGTTACGTCAATCAGTGGCTCACTGTACATTTTGTGAGAAGAGTTTAGTTGGATTTCACATCTTTGTTTCTCGGAGAATACATCATTTTAGGTAGGTTTTCACTGTTGAGTGCGCACACATAATGAAAGTCGTTGGAGGAAATTGCTAGTAGTAGAACGCCATTCGTCAAGTTCGCGACATGAGACGTTATTACACATTTTTGAGTGTTGTTTGGCGTTAAAGGGACGCGTGTATACTCTCCTTGCTCTCTGACCAGTAGCAAGATAATGAGCTGTTATATCGTGTTGTCGTTGGCAGGCAGTAGTGTTAGCAGCGTAGAACGCTGGAGTGAATCAGTCAGTGTGTTGGCCCACGACTCGGGCGGTCATTAACTGGCGGACGCAGGGCTGTCTGGTGAGGCCTCGGAGACCCACGTGTCGCTTCCCCCGCCTCGGCAGCGCGACTTCCCTCGCGTACGCTCGGAGGGGGAGGGGGTGGCAGCTCTCCTCCAATTGCTGCTCGTTACACCAATTGCGACAATTGGGCCGGGAGATGACTCAGGCAGAGGAAGCGGCGAGCGCTCCACCAGACGCCAGACGTCGCCTGCCCACGTCCTTGCCGAGGACATCGCGCGTTCTCCTAATGGGCCAGATTCAATGATCATTACGGTGCTCGAGAGAAAACGTGTCCCTTCGCCTGATTAAGTGGATCAGGGATCCGCTGTGCTGATTACATGCTCTGCCTGTGCGAAGTGTTGGCACTGGACATATACTGTGGTGACAACTCACGGGATAGCGATATGCACATATACAGATACAGATACAGTTCGCATACAGTAGGTATAAAAGGGCAGTGCATAGGCGGAGCTATCATGTGCATTCAGATGATTCATGTGAAAAGGTTATAGCCACATGACGAGAACTAGCAGACTTTGAACTCTGAATGGTAGTTGGAGCTGACGTATGGGTCAGTCCATTCCGGAAATCGTTAAGGAAATCAATAAACCGAGATCCACAGTGTCAGGAGTGTGACGAGAATACCAAATTTCAGGCATTACCTCCCACCAAGGACAACGCAGTGTCCGACTGGTTTCACTTAACTACCGAGGGTAATGGCGTTTGCGTAGAGTTGTCATTACTAATAGACAAACACTGCTGAGTGAAAAACCGCCCCGCGCGGGATTAGCCGAGCGGTCTAGGTGCTGCAGTCATGGACTGTGCGGCTAGTCCCGGCGGAGGTTCGAGTCCTCCCTCGGCATGGGTGTGTGTAAGCTTAGGGACTGATGACCTTAGCAGTTACGTCCCATAAGATTTCACACACATTTGAACATTTTTTGAAAAACCGCACAAATCAATAGGGGACGTACGACCAACGTATTCGTTAGGACGGTCCGGCGAAATTTGGCTTTAGTGTGCTATGGTAGCAAAAGACTGACGCGAGTGTCTTTGCTAATAGCACGACGTCGCCTGCAGCGCCTCCCCTGGGCTTGTGACCATATCGATTGGATCCTAGACGACTGGAAAATCGCAGCCTGGTTAGAAAACTCCCAATTACTTTTGGTAAGAGCTGATGGTAGGGTTCGATTGTGACACAGATCCCACTAAGCCACGGACCCAATTTGTCGACAAGGCACTGTGCAAACTGGTGGTGGCCCCATAATGGTGTGGGCTATGTTTTCATGGAATGGAGTGGGTTCTCTGGTCCAACTGATGCGACCGTTGACTGGAAATGGTTATGTCTGGCTACTTGGAGATCATTGGCAGCCTTTCATGAACTTCATCTTCCCGAACAGAGATGGAATTTTTGTGGATGACAATGCGCAATGTCACCAGACCACAATTGTTCGCGATTGGTTTGAAGAACATTCTGAACAGTTCGAGCGAATGATTTGACCATGCAGATCGCCAGACATGAATCCCATCGAACAGTTATAGGACATAATCTAGAGGTCAGTCCGTGCACAAACTCCTGCAGTGGCAACACTTTCGCAGCAACATCGGTCAATATTTGTGTAGGGGGCTTCCAACGGCTTGTTGAGTTCATACCACGTCGAGCAACTGCACTACGCTGGGGTCCGCCCCGATAGCTGAGTGGTCAGTGTGACGGTTTGCCGTCTGACGGGCCCGGGTTCGATTCCTGGTTGGGTCGGGGATTTTCTCCGCTCAGGGACTGGGTATTGTGTTGTTTCATCATCATTTCATCACCATCCGGCGCGCAGGTCGCCCAGTGTGGCGTCGAATACAATAAGACCTGCACCAAGGCGGCCGGACCTGCCCCGTAAGGGGCCTACCGGCCAATGACGCCAAACGCTCATTTCATCTTACTACGCTGGGCAAAAGGAGGTCCGACACGATATCAGGAAGTATCTAATGACTTTTGTCACCTCAGTGTCTGTAGAGGTGAAAAAAACGGCCTGAAAACACACTCTAGTCGACCACATCCACATCTACGAGGGCGTGCTGAAATGTAAGGCCACCGAATTTCTTCGTGAACACTCTTATAGCTTCTTTTAAAAGACACGAGGCGCGAACTGGGGTGGCAATCATCAAAACAAAGGCGTTTTTCTTTGCGGTAGAACCTTCTCATGAAATTTCTACCAACAACTTTCTCCTCAGAGTATGTAAAAATATTTTGTTGGCGACCATCTGTATAGGGAGGAATGATTATCATAAAAATAAGAGAAATCACGGAAAGATTTAAGTGTCCCGTTTTCCCGTGCGCAGTTCGAGAGTAGACGGTAGAGAAATAACTTGAAGGTGGTTCGATGAGCCCTGTGCGAGGCATTTAATTGTAGAAGAATCAGATAGATAAAGATGTACACAATCGATGACAAGCAGCCCAAGACGTCGGATTGTTGCAAATGTCGCAGCGCTCATCAGAAGGAGAGGGTGCTCCATGTGCCGACAAACTCTTTGAATTCGCGCGTAAAATTTTCTGAGGGTCCTTCACGCTCCAATACAGTTACGCCACACACCGCCAAATTACACTCTAAAATCCTAAGCCCTCTACCGGCAGAGGGTTGTTGTTTGCGTCAGTGAAACGGCAATGTCGACCGAATGATATGCATGACACGTAATAGCTTAACCGATACTGAGAACAGAATAAAAAATTCGGAGGTAATACTTTTCCAGTATGCCCTCTCGTATGTACTCCGCATCACTCCAGTGTGCATGTGAAATGGCGCATCGTGCCAGTATTACCGATTTTCTGTCCAGTTCAATTCCTGCCTCTGTACGTGGCATGATCTCTTTTATTTTATTCTCCCGAGCCCTACAAGATATGTAATGGAGACAACATAATGGTCACACTGTAGTCGCTGAATACAGGTTCGCAAAATATACCGAACAGGGTATCGCCACAACTAAGTTGTGTTTCTTCCAAGGATTACCACTTCAGATCCGCAAGCTTTCCTGTTGTGATCGTAGCAGCGCACCCCTGAATGTGTTCGATGTCTGCTGTCGTGCCCCCTTAATAATGACGCCAAATTCTGGAAGCATTCGCCAGAATTAGTCGCACTAGCGTCTTGTCTGCAATTTACTTCACAGCTGCATTGCATTTTCGCAGAACGCCTCCGTCAAATACTAATTCTTCCATTTGCGTGTCCTAATACTGATTTCAAGTGACAGTCGCGTTTCATATTGCTTTTTAGTAATACCCCCTTAATCCTTACACGAAGTGAAGTACTGCAGACGTTCATCACAAGTCTTTGAATCAGATAATATGGGGCTCCTTATCTATATTTCTTATAGTCATTATCTTACATTTATACCAGTTAAAAGTAACTCCCATTCGGTGCAAGTGTTTTATACAAAACCTTCTAACCTTACAGTTTTCCAATGATGACAATTTCCTGTAGAAAGCAGAATCGTAAGCGATCATTCGTGCATTGCTATATTGCTGTTGATCCCATCTGATAAATCGTTTATGTACATTGTTTGATAAAAAGTATCCGAACACTTGTTAGTGGACATTAATATGTGAACGGACGACCCTTCACCTTTATGACGGATTAAACTCAGCTGGGGACACTTTCAATGAGGTATCTGAATGTTTGTGAAGGAATGGCAGCTCATTCTTCCTCAAGAGCCGAAACCAGGGAAGCTAGTGATGTTGGATGCTGGGTTCTGGAGAGAAATCGACATTCTAACTCATCTCAAGGAAGTTCCCTTAAGGTCTGGGTCGGGACCCTGGACAGGTCTGTCCATTTCGGGAAATGTTACTGTCACAGACGATTGCCTCACAGGTGCTGCTTTATGACGTGGTGCATGGTCATGCTGACACTGTCATCGTCTCCGTCACTTAAACGCAATAAAACGGGACCACAGTCTAACCACGAAAAACACCCCCATACAGTAACACCCCCGTGTCCATACTTCACTGTTGGCCCTACATATGATGGCAGGCAACGTTCTCCAGGCATTCGTCAAACCCAAATCTTTCCATCAGATTGCCACAGGGTATAGCGTGATCCATCATTCCAAATCACTCGTTTCCAGTCATCCACTGTCCATTGGCATCACTCTTTCCGCCGCCTCGAGCATCGCTTAGCGCTAACTACAGAAATTTGTGGCTTATGAGGAGCTGCCCGAACACTGTATTCCATTACTTCTATATTCCTACGCACAGTCATTGTTTTAGCTGGATTGCTAACAGCACGATTCATTCTTCCCGCTGAATTTCATGAGATTTTTTTTATAACTATCTTCCGCAGGGCTCGAAGGTCCCTATCCGTCAGTACACGTAATCTACCTGGTAATGGTACCTTCGCGTTTCCACTTTTTATAATCACATCACTAACATTGTCGACATGGACAGCTTTAGAAGAGTTGAAATGCCCCGGATGTATTTTTTATTCAAATGAAATGCAGTGACTTGTCCACGTTGGTTCACTCCTGACTGACCATGTCTCATGTTACTACTTCTCTACTGACAACACAACATTCCCCGCTTCCTTTTATACCGACGGGTTCGCCTCTCGTGACACCTTGTGACCAGTCCCACACCACACAAGAGTGTCCGGATACTTTTAATCAGACAATTGACATTGAGAATGCTAGAGGTCCAGTTACACGTCCTTGCAATAAACTCGTTGTGGAACATTCGCAATCGGGTATAACCTTCTGCTTTCTATTAGTCAAATATTTATCGAGCGAATCACGTATGCTCGAAGATACTCAGTATGATTGTATCTTAATTAGTAGTCTGCCATTCGGTACGGTATAGTACGACTTTGGAAACGATGTATTCCAAAAAGCTGAATGCCACAAGTAATAGTATACAAGGTCTACTGTAGCGGATTGAATTCTTTTCTCTCGTTATTTGCAGATGATGCTGTCATTTACCGTCTTGTAAAGTCACCAGTTGACCAAAACGAATTGCAAAATGATTTAGATAAGATATCTGTATGGTGCGAAAAGTGGCAATTGAACATGAATAAACAAAAGTGTGAAGTTATTCACATGAGTACTAAAAGAAATCATCTAAATTTCGATTACGCGATAAGTCACACAAATCTGAAGGCTGTAAATTCAACCAAATACTTAGGAATCACAATTACAAATCACCTAAATTGGTACGATCACATAGATAATATTGTAGGTAGAGCAAACCAAAGACTGCGATTCATTGGTAGAACACTTAGAAGGTGCAACAGGTCTACCAAAGAGACTGCTTACTCTGCGCTTGTCCTCCCTATTCTGGGGTACTGCCGTGCGGTATGGGATCCGCATCAGGTGGGACTGACGGATGACATCGAAAAATTTAAAAGAAGAGCGGCCCGTTTTGTACTATCGCGAAATAGGGGAGATAGTGCCACAGACATGATACGTGAATTGGAGTGGCAATCATTAAAACAAAGGCGTTTTTCTTTGCGATGGGATCTTCTCATGAAACTTCAATCACCAGTTTTCTCCTCCGATTGTGAAAACATTTCTGTTGGCACCCACCGACATAGGAAGAAATGATCACGATAAAATAAGAGAAATCAGGTCTCGCACAGAAAAATTTAAGTGCTCGTTTTTCCAGCGCGTCGTTCGAGAGGTGGTTCATTGAAGGTGGTTCATTGAACCCTCTGTCAGGCTATTTGTGAATAGCAGAGTAATCACGTAGATGTAGATCTTAACAGGACTTCTACATACCGCCATAGTTGAAGCCTCTGACACAGGCTATGGCTCATCTCCGAAATATCTGATGCGAATACTGATCGTCAAAATATTTTTATTTTCAGTATTTGACCATCGTTAGGTGGAGAGGTTTAGCACACAGTCCCTAAACACCAAACTGTACATCAGTGTCATGGGTTATACCTTAAAGCTCGTTATGATGTCGTATGGAGTGAGGCTATGTGGTACTGTTCAATGATTGTTCTTCATATGGGAACGTCTAGTTCACAGCCCCCTTTGTTTATTGAAGATTCACTATTTCCCTTCTCTCTCGTCATCTCTATTCCGGCTCATCATTACAAAACTAAACTACACTCTATTCGCTCTCGCAACGCTCCTCGATAAAGTACTGCTACAGGTATAACACACCGAGTGCCAAACTGATGTGCATTCGATATATTTGCATGAGGCAATGAAACATACGAATAAAATATAAGATTTTTCGATGTAATCCACAGCTGTGGTCAGCAACATCAACGCCCTCCGTATTAATCCCTTTAATTTACAATGCGAAATCAGTTCTGTTACTCTATCAGGAGCGTGACTGGATGCATCTTCTGAAGCGTTCCGTTAACAGAACTTTTTGCAGTTCTACATCTCCATATTTTTTCAACATTAATCAACTGTCAGAGCAGACTAGTGGACCAATCCGTGAAATGCTGTCTGGGAGGCAGTTGCCAAGTAATGTCAGCCGCTCTGGGTAGGCACGTCGTCTACGGCGCCTTGCCACGGTTCCCACTGCTCTCCCGTCGGTGGTTCGAGTCATCTCTCGGGCATGTGTGTGTGTGTGTGTGTGTGTGTGTGTGTGTGTGTGTGTGTGTGTGTGTGTGTGCGTTGTCCTTAGCGTACGTTATTTTAAGCTAGATTAAGTAATGTGTAAGCCTAGGAACCGATGACCTCAGTAGTTTGGTCCCACAAGACCGCACCACAAATTTCCAGTTCCCAAGTAATGCCATGCTAACCACATTCTAAGCTATTCACACAAGTTCTTGTCAGAATATCCGTCTCAGATATAAACTTCGTTATTTTCGAAATTAAGGGCACCAGCATTAAGTATTCTGGTTTTCGCTCTAGTTAATTTTTTCTGTTCTTAGAGTAATTTACAAGGATGGCACGATAGGTTACAGACATCTTTCGTTGACAGACAGATAGATAAGGAGCTTTTGTACCTAAAATATACTCTGTGTGTAACGTTGCTCATTTATTTTACTTATTTTGTTTTTTCTTCTCCTGAAAAGTAAATATGTGTTTCAAAAACAAGAAAGTTACATTACATGCCGAAACGGAAGTCTGAAGTCTAGTGCTCAAAATGCAGAACGTTACTCGCGAGAGTATTTTAGAATATGCATTAGAATTCCAATTTGGCTTAAAGTTTTAACCCATCAAGTTCCAGTCTGAAGTTATTTCTTTTAATTGTCACTGTTCATAAGGCCACCAAAAGCCTACCATCTGAGTGAACATTTAAATATCCAGATAGCAAATTGATAAAATATTTTTTTCTCAGTACGAATGAAGAAATCGGAAAGGATATTTTCCGCAATACGTTCTCTGTTCATCAGCCTATGCTTATCAGCGAAAGAGCGAATCGAGAGTATTCAGCACTAATATTCAGGGCATCACAACAGCGACATTCCAGCACTGGCAAGATTCTCAGCACGCTGATATTTCGAGAAAATGCTGGCCAACAAGGAACGGAAACACAATCACCACTTACAAGTAAAAATGTGTATGGCGACACTTTTGCAACTGTGGCGAAAGTGCTATGACTAAGGCATGTTGTACCAGGTTTCATTAAACACCCAAGCAAAGTAAAATAACATAGACGTGAAACTCATGCAAAAGGACCCATTTTGACCAACCCAACATTCCAAGAATACGATAGTGAATAAATCTTGGATATGTAAACTGCAGTGAGCTGGTTGCTAGTTCGGCTGCGAACGAAGGGGCTGATCTGAGTAATGCTATTTATTTTTAATGTTGCAACCTTTTTTATTCTCAATGGATGTTAAATCAATCTCTGAGGCAATGTTTTAAATCGTATAATTTCATTTTACTTTGAAGATCACGTCGTTATTAGGCAATGATCAGAGGGAACAATAAATGTTGAATTTGTTTATTGTATTACCAAATGTTTGTATTTTACGACTGTAGTTATTTTTTTCTTAGGGTAATGTAAATAGACAATGATTGGCACCTTACGTTTGCTGTGTTTCATAATCTCGTCATGCGTCTCAGGAGTTTCATTGAACCATTCGGAAAAAAGTTCAAGATCCTAACGCCGCGACAGCTGGCAAGTTGCAGAGACGTGTGTAACATAAATAAGATTACCTCTGCCAAAACCGCTAGGCGAACTCGATTTTAATTTAGATCATCTGACATTTTGACTGCTGTACTAGGGGGGAGACCTTCGAAAAAAAAAGTATAAGGCCGTCTGCTGACATTATAGAATTTTGTGGTGCTGTATTTTTGGCAGAAATCTCTCTCCGGTGAAAGTCACTGACTTGGAGAATGTCAACCAAAGCCGCTTCGCATCTTACTTTACGAATTTCACAGTGGTTGCAGATTTCCTTTCACCATTCCTAACAGATACTCGTTGATTTCTGTGTCTTGTCTCACAATTCACTTTTTAATAATTTACAAATTAATTGCCTGGATTCCTGAGTTTCATTCAGATGTCTTATAATAATGCTGCATGGGCTCTGCAATTAAAGGTCTGCGTTAGGCAAGATGTTGTTGCCTTTTACATCCTATCCTATCTTATCAGAATTATCCAGAAACCTCTATTTAATGCGGAAGTGACCACTAGATTTCACGACAGGCGGACCCGCCATTATAAAAGGAGGCACGACCTCCTGCCGTGTCAGTAGAGAAGTAACAACAGCAGCATGGGTTGCTCAGAAGAGGTCGGAGACTTCGAAGTGACATCGGATGTCACTTGAGTAACGAATCCGTCAGGGGCATTTCAGCCGTTCTAACGCTCATCAAGTCGACAGTGTAGGTAATGTGAAAGTGAAGAGGAAATGTGAAAGAACAATCACAGATAAACCGAGAGCAGACAGACCTCATGTACTGACGGACAACGATAGTCGAGCATTGCGGAAGTTGGTTGTAAAATATCGCTTGAAATCAGCGGAAAGATACACTCATGAGTTCCAAAGTGCTAGCAGCAGTTCAGCAGGCGCATTGACTGTGTGTGTTGAGTTAAAAAGAATTGAGTACAGTGGTTGAACAGCAGCTCATAAGCCACACATTTCTGTAGTCAATTATACACTACTGGCCATTAAAATTGCCGTTATAAAATGTTTAAAAAAGAATATTCTTAAATGCTTTATGTTGTAAGCTTTTCAGACTGTTTCTGACCACGCTATATACAACATGGACATAGGCAGTTACAATACGATCAAATGGTTCCTCACTTGTTTGTAAATTTTTCACCATAGACTTCAGTCTTGACATGTCGCGGAAAGGATAATCTAGTGAAAAATCAGATGCCTCCATATTGTTGCAAGTGTATTCCAGATTTACAGGAATTACATACGTCGTGTTTCGTTTAGATGGTTTCTAAAGATGAATACGAATACATTCTCAGTGATGCTGCGTTACACTGTAAATGAGACCCGTCGAAAATCAGTGCCCTCTGTAATGTCTGAATTTCCCTCGGATAAGAACGAGCAGTGTGACCAACTCTGTGAGTTTCAGACAGTTGCACCTCGGAATCATGGGAGCATACTTCTGAACACGCCATGTGAATAACTAGACGTAAATACTGTAGCAATCTTAAAATAAGTCTCGGTGAGTTGTATTGAACGGTGTGACACAGTGGTTAAGCACTAGACACATTCAGAAGGAATGGATTTCAAAGCTCCACCCAGATTTAGCTTTTCTAGGGATTCCTCTAATCAGAATGATTGCCAGGAAACCTTTTACACTGCTTGACATGAAACGTCGAGTATCCAGAATGGGAGGGGAAAATGAAATGAAACTTCTCGTGTTGAAAAATATGTGATGTTCTATCAGCGATTACACAGTGGAGTCAAATTTTCAAAGAACCCGGCAGTAAGAGCCCAGTTTTCAGTATGACGTTGCTCTCACTCTGGCCTGGTCTGGAGGCACGCACTGACTCTTTTGGGAGGGGTGCTCTTGAGGGAAATTAGCCCACAACAGTTGTAACAGGCCCTAGATGCTGGTCCCACACATGATCTATCGAGGGCAGATCTGGAGATCTTGTTGGCCGCGATGGTATCTCAGCATTACGCAAACAGTTCATAGACACACGTGCCTTGTGTGGCTGAGCGCTGTCCTGTTGAAAAATGGCATCACGACACTGTCACATAAGAAATAATGCATGAGGAGGCAGGATGCCCTTGACGTACCGTTGCTGCGTCGTAGTTTTCTCAGGATTCCCAACTGTGACTCAAAATCATACTCAATGGCTCCCCCACCCCGACACGACGGTGCCTCTCCAAAACATTCGAAGAACGGGATCTCTTTGCAGGTTGCCGCCATACCTGACAATGGTCATTGGAGCGATGTAGAACCGTAATTCATCACACAACACAATGGGACGCCGCTAATCATCAGTCCATGCTTCCCGGGAGCGCTACCACTCCAAACGCAGCCGTTTCTGTTGTGATATTAACGGCAGCCTACGCATTGGACAGTAGTTCCATAGGTTGTTTCTGCTACACTCCGTCAAATGGTGCGGTATGACACAGAATATTGCAGGCACTCCAGTAATTGCTCTTAGTTGGCAGGCGAAGATGTGAAGGGGTAACTACGTGCTTAATGCACAATATAATGATCCTCCCTTCTGGTGGTCAGAAGTAGTCGACCAGACTCTTGACAATGAGGATGCTTGACATCACATGCCCATGCAGTCCAACATTGGGGTACTGTCACATCCGAACGCCCCACAAATCTGGATATTGCACGATTCGACCAGTCGATCAAAGGGAGACTCACAAGGAGGTCCCTTTCAAACTCTTGTCAGGTAGTAATAACGCTGTCTCACATGAATTCACGGCATCTCCGTATCCTTCACAGTTATCACTCAACATCTGACGCCATTCACGCCCCTTGTGCTCCAAGATACCTCTTACAAACTTCTATGGCTTATAGAGGGGACTGAGTAGACAATATTTTGAACTACACTCCCGGAAATTGAAATAAGAACACCGTGAATTCATTGTCCCAGGAAGGGGAAACTTTATTGACACATTCCTGGGGTCAGATACATCACATGATCACACTGACAGAACCACAGGCACATAGACACAGGCAACAGAGCATGCACAATGTCGGCACTAGTACAGTGTATATCCACCTTTCGCAGCAATGCAGGCTGCTATTCTCCCATGGAGACGATCGTAGAGATGCTGTGGATGTAGTCCTGTGGAACGGCTTGCCGTGCCATTTCCACCTGGCGCCTCAGTTGGACCAGCGTTCGTGCTACACGTGCAGACCGCGTGAGACGACGCTTCGTCCAGTCCCAAACATGCTCAATGGGGGACAGATCCGGAGATCTTGCTGGCCAGGGTAGTTGACTTACACCTTCTAGAGCACGTTGGGTGGCACGGGATACATGCGGACGTGCATTGTCCTGTTGGAACAGCAAGTTCCCTTGCCGGTCTAGGAATGGTAGAACGATGGGTTCGATGACGGTTTGGATGTACCGTGCACTATTCAGTGTCCCCTCGACGATCACCAGTGGTGTGCGGCCAGTGTAGGAGATCACTCCCCACACCATGATGCCGGGTGTTGGCCCTGTGTGCCTCGGTCGTATGCAGTCCTGATTGTGGCGCTCACCTGCACGGCGCCAAACACGCATACGACCATCATTGGCACCAAGGCAGAAGCGACTCTCATCGCTGAAGACGACACGTCTCCATTCGTCCCTCCATTCACGCCTGTCGCGACACCACTGGAGGCGGGCTGCACGATGTTGGGGCGTGAGCGGAAGACGGCCTAACGACGTGCGGGACCGTAGCCCAGCTTCATGGAGACGGTTGCGAATGGTCCTCGCCGATACCCCAGGAGCAACAGTGTCCCTAATTTGCTGGGAAGTGGCGGTGCGGTCCCCTACGGCACTGCGTAGGATCCTACGGTCTTGGCGTGCATCCGTGCGTCGCTGCGGTCCGGTCCCAGGTCGACGGGCACGTGCACCTTCCGCCGACCACTGGTGACAACATCGATGTACTGTGGAGACCTCACGCCCCACGTGTTGAGCAATTCGGCGGTACGTCCACCCGGCCTCCCGCATGCCCACTATACGCCCTCGCTCAAAGTCCGTCAACTGCACATACGCTTCACGTCCACGCTGTCGCGGCATGCTACCAGTGTTAAAGACTGCGATGGAGCTCCGTATGCCACGGCAAACTGGCTGACACTGACGGCGGCGGTGCACAAATGCTGCGCAGCTAGCGCCATTCGACGGCCAACACCGCGGTTCCTGGTGTGTCCGCTGTGCCGTGCGTGTGATCATTGCTTGTACAGCCCTCTCGCAGTGTCCGGAGCAAGTATGGTGGGTCTGACACACCGGTGTCAATGTGTTCTTTTTTCCATTTCCAGGAGTGTAGAACACATGTCCGGAAACGTACCGTTTCCGTGCTATTCGCCGCCTATGGTTGTTGAGGGTAACGCAGAACCGCAATTCATCACACTATACGACGCCACTTATCATCAGTCCATGCTTCCCGGGAGCGGTACCTCTCCAAATGCAGCCGTTTCTGCTGTGGTGTCAACGGCAGCCCACGCACGGGACGGTAGCTCCATAGGCGGCTTCTGCTAGTCTCCGACATATGGTAGCATTCTGCTAGGTAGGTGTGCAACAGAGTAGTCATGGTGGTGAGGACTTACGTCGGATCAGCTGATGTCATTTGACGTCTGTCCTACCTCTCTGACTTGGCTCGAGCCTGATTCACTTGTTTATTAGTGTTAGAGTAACATGGCGAAGCTCACGGTAATGGAAGGGCTGCTTGTAACTTTTATCGTCATCCACAACGTCCGACTCCATCGCATACGCATTTCGGCACAATTACGCAACACCTTCGAGAGACGAGTACCTTCACCGTCAGCAGGCGTGACAGTGGTGCTCCAAGGAGACGCCGCAAACCCAAATTGGAAGAGGCCGTACTGCATCACGTTGAAGAAAACCCGCCAACGAGTACACGAGCAATTGCGCTGCAATGTGTGCACCGAACTTGGTGACCGCCACATTGAACCTTACTTCTAGTGGTAAAATCGCTATACACGGAAGGAGTCATATAACTGGATCTGTGAATCAATCGTCCTGCAACAGCTCTTGGTGGCCAGGCGACACAGTTCATAAAATAAAATAAACTTCTACAAATCATACGGCTGTTGGTAAATTATTGCATCAAGAAGTTCATGCCAGCCATCGTCCCACGATCCATAATGGATCAACGAAGATTACTTGTAGTGGATCAGAATGCTAATCTTCATTTCAAAATGTTTGAGTTTAACTGTAAACAACGGTTCGTGAAGAATGATTAAGTTTCCTTTTTGCTTCTTTGATAATTAATGAGTGGAATTGTAAAACAAGTGATGCACTGGGTCATGCCTAATAAATTACTTGTAAAAGTGGTCGCGTTACCAACATGTTTTCAAATGTTTGTAGCATGCAAACAGCGTGAGTTCCAGTTCAAAATATTGTCTACTCTGTCCCGTCTACAAGTCCTAGAAGTTTGTAAGGGGAATTTGAGAGCACTCTGTATACACTGTCAAGTCTGGTAAAATTTATTTATTTATTTGCTATTTTCGTACAGTCTCTTATCTAACTACAAGAACCAAGTTTTGCACATGAATTGGTATGAATATAGCACTTAGTATTTGAACATAATTTCAAATGTGTTAGCATAATTAAGCATCATGGTGTTCAAGGAGAGAAACCTATATTATAATATGTAAATAATAATAATAATAATTTTTGATAAATTATTACCCTTTGAACATCTGGCGCACAGATATACAGGTTGGCCAGAAACTGTCTGAAAAGCCTGTGAGGATGTTACAGAGGAGACTGCGCTGAGAAATAACTGTTAAGATAAAAATTCGATACGCTGCGCCGTTTCCGAGTTATTTAGGTTTGAAATTAGCCTATCACATCGACACGCGCGCAAATTCAAGCATTTGCACGCGCTAAGATGCGGTAATGCACAGACATCTGCGGGACCGGGGGTTACCACTTGTTCAAATGCTTATTATCAGTTGAAATGTGCCTTTATCGGAAGTGATAGATTTAAGCTAGATGAGCAAAAGCTACGTTTGTTCGGTTGAGGACAGCAAACGAAGAATGCGTCTGGCGACACTGTCTCTGGCAGGCTGCATGAATTAGCACGCGGAACGACCTCATTGGCTAACTTCAATGGTACATAAGTCGGAAACGGCATAACATACCGAATTTCCTCTTAACAATTGTTTCTCAGCACGATGTCCACTGCAATACCCTTATGAACTTTCTTCTTCTTCTTCTTCTTCTTCATTATTGGGATCCCCACTTCCTCCTGGGAAAATGAAATCAGAACACTATTATTCACATTCTGCTCTAATAATTCAGAACGAAGATACTGATGATGGTATTTGGTGTCTTCCATCATTGTATCATCTGGCAACAGAGTTCTGCACTGATGTCTCACAGTCTATCGTCAACGTGCCATCGGATCGTCTCTAAGATGGTAATACAGTTCGTGATCGAACCTCGTTTGTTGCAAGTTTGTATGAAAAACCGCAAATATCTGTTACCATTTCGTTCTTGACGTATGTCTCACATTTTTCTTCTCTTGTTTAGTATAATAGTCTACGTATGGTTACAGTATTTGACTTCGATAGAAACTCTGCCTTCTTTGTCTTGCTGTTTCCTGTAAGTATCTGTGGTGTTACCTACTCGCCCCAAGAACTGTCGAGTGAGACTCCATGTAATTTTAAACCCTTTTGACTTCCTCACAAATGTGGTGATAGCCTTGTGTTGCGCCATCTCCAACGCTCGCACCAATTCGTTGGATTTGACGAAACCATCAAGGCCGCTTGCTTGCAGTGGTTGTATCTTGAATTCTCCCTTTAAAAGTTCCCAATTCGCTTTGCGTAGATTGTATACTCGCTCGGGCTGGGTGTTAACGTCTAAGATATTATCTGCGCCCGTAATTGTGAAATAAATGAGATTATGGTTACGTGTAAGTCCACCAGAGACCACCTAGTTTACAAGGGTGATGTTCTTTGCTGCGCCTGCGCGATTTTGGAAAGCAGGTGTTGAGAGGCCTGTTTATGACGTGAAGGCCAAGTTCTTGCATGACGTTAGGAAAGCAGATACCTTCTGCTATGCCATAATGTTGATTTTGCATTTGCGAAAATGTGTTTGTCGTGTCGACCCAGTGAGCTTGCTGCTGTCTGTAACTTTTCTATATGTCGTTTTATCTTCTTACCGCATAGCAAATATTTATAGAATTAGTTATGTAAAGTCATTATTTCTAATGTCACCACGTGCCACAGAGTTGATGTATCGTCGTCACTGTTATATTTTTATCCTGCACTGTAATGACCATTAGACGATGACGTGATGTTATGATCTGCGACTTTACTTGGGGGTGGGTTAGCGCCCCATTTCTAGAATATGGCTCCTGTATACACAGTGCGTGAAGGCCCATCTCTTCTAACGCTTCCACTAGTTCTTGCATCACCAGAATGCTGGGCATCACATTTATCTGGACGACTTTAATGTTCTATTGCCGTTGGGGTGCGATTTGATTATACATGACTGCTACTGCGACATAGTCAGCACATCTTGATAAACGATGAGATGCCACTTCCGTCAGGTCGGAAGGAGTGCTAGATACTATTGAAAAAGTACCTTCAATTCAATTCTCATCAGTCCATAACTTTCTAATTGTGACTGTGTGTCGTCACTAACTGCTTTTACAATTTCTCAGTATCAAGAGTCTTCCGTCTCGTCGCCAAGCAGTTCCTATGCATTTGTAGGCAAGCTGTTGACACTGAGCTGAATATGATCAACTTCCTGCGTGGCAGTAAGAGTTACGGTACAGCCTTTTGGATGAATGTGCCTAACCAGGTGTCTTATCACTACGGTTAACACATGGATATCCTCCAATTCAGCTAGTGCCATTGCGTTTTCACACATTTCGTAAATAGGCTGCGGGGCCCCCGAGAAAATTCTTCCGCTTCTCAAGTCATGTCCGTAACTATTTACATGCTCTTCTCAATTCCTGTAGCCATCTGTAGGTTCTCCTATGATCTGTGTATTTTCATAATCTTCCTCATTAGCTATTGCATGCTGACACACTCCGCTGCTATAATGTGTAGTTATGCTGTGTAGGTAGGCATGCTGTCCGTTCCTCATCTTCCTTTCCTTCTTTGTATTATCCTTATTATTGGCCTTTTATTGTCAATCTCATTATCACTCTTCTCTTTATAGCTTGTCATGTTTTCGGTAGCAACACGAAATAGGAACAACACTAATGCACTCTTGTGGCTATTCTGCCAGTCGTAGAGAATTGCAGCTCTAATGATTTATGCACAGCCGATGGTGCGTACGTGTACATCCGAGAGTGTCCTCTGGGTGCTCGACTTTTTTCGTCAGGCAATATACGCATTTTTGTCGAATCAGATTTTATACTCCCTTTCTACTGACCCTAATTTTCCTTGGTCCCTGTGGTGAGTGCTAGCGCGCTGATGAGCGTTCAGGAAACAGTGTGTCTTCCTGTCATTTCCGCCGTCTTGATAAACGATGAGATGCCACTTTCGTCAGGTCGGAATGAGTGCTAGATACTATTTAAAAAATACCTTCAATTCAATTCTCATCAGTCCATAACTTTCACAAACATCATATCGACCCCAGAAGACTATCTAAATCTTTGCAACTCGAGTGAATTCCTAACAAAGTGCCCGATGGGACCATCTCTGGAGCGATGCACACAAGGAATTGTGACCAGAGCGGTCTGTTTACTTTCGATCAAATAGTTCACGAAGTTGTTCTCTGACATCATGTGAAAAGCGAGTGATCGCCCCGTCATGACGAATCAATGCACATTAGTAGTTCTTTTCGAAAACCGAAACAAATTTCATATCTTCATATCCAATGTTAACAAATCTCAAAGAAAGCAACGAAAGAAACGATGTAACTCATTTATGATCGATCGCTAACATTCATAGTCAGCGCTCCAGAGGCAGCTAAGAAGATTTGTTACTAGATTAGCATTCAACTTTTCTCGGTATGTTGCCTCGTCTGACTTTTTGGCAACGGTTACAGTGGCTTTCCTCTGGATCTGCTGGTGTACTGCGTTGTCTGGGATCCACTCAACATTTCGTCCTACCCCTTTGTTGGGCATGACACTCCGTCACTTTTTCTAAAGGAAGCTATTGCTACCATTGGTTTGATATAGTGGAATGACTGGAAAACTCAATTTAATTTGGTTCCTGTGTGGAGGGAGTTTAGATTTACTGTTGCCTATTGTCCCATATAGCATGAGCCCGATAGACACTCATCAGCGAGTGTGGTCTAGATTCCTGCTTTCCTCATGTGGGATGTGGATCGCACAACAGCATTTAAGCTGATACCCCTCCAAGTTCTTCGTTGAATACTTTATTCGGTTTTCTTTATTACATAAGACAGTCAGCCCTCTGACCGAACATAGTGAGCTACCGTTCCGGCCAGTTCGTGGTCTAGTGGTTGCAGTAGCTCCTGGGATCCCGGTTTCGATTCCTGGCCGAGTCGGAAATTTTCTCTCCTCGGGTACTCGCAAGTCACTCGCAAGTCACCAAAGTGACGTCAAGTAGAAATATTCGCATTAGGCCGCCGAACGACCCCAGACGGGGTTCTCCCGGCCAATAATTCCGTACGATCATCTCATTCCAGTCCGTCCTAGTAGGCACCTCCATCAGAAAGAATGCGGCTAGAAATTAAAACTGGTCGAGGCTTACGTACTTGCCTAACAGCCAGGCATGGTGAAGTGCAAGTTCAGAGAGGCCATTCAAAAATTGAAAGACCTAAGAATATGGATGACGATTAACTGAAACCCTCAGCTGCCGACAGGTGTTGTTGATTTACCTCGATGTGGACAGCTGAAAATGCGTGCCCCGACCGGGACCCGAACCCGGGATCTCCTGCTTACATGGCAGACGCTCTATCTATCTGAGCCACCGAGGACACAGATGAATAGCGCGACTTCAGGGACTTATCCCATGTAAGCTTCCCGTGAGCCCCACATTCCCAACTGTCCACAATTCTACATATGTAATGTACTTTATAGATATTTGCCCATCCACTCATTACTCGCGCACACTTTGGCGATTCCCGTAAGAGTTTGGTCATCGAGGTAAATTAAAAACACCTATCGGCAGCTGAGGGTTTCAGTTAATCATCATTTATTCCTGGGAAAAGCTGCACGGACATCAACAGTATCTGTTCTTTCGATAACAGTTACTGTCTCCATATATCTAATAATATGAATAGGGAAGATGGTTTGTACCATCCTGCCAGCCAGCCATCATCATGCCGCATTAACAACTTGAGATGTTAGCAGTGCCAGCGTGAAACTTTTTTAATTATTATTGTCTTTAATTATGTTGTGGTGTCATGCGAAGTAGAGGAGAAGACGAAATGTAAGTAGTCCCAAGCCATTACAACTGTTGGGCAAAATGTCGACTTCTTTAAGTGACAGTCGTCTTTACTATATGACGCGGGACCATATCCAGAAAATTTTTGTGCCAACTGAATAGCTGTGGAAATCTAGCACATTTATTGGTAGAATTAATTTCAATCTGTAGTGTGATACTCTTATAGCCTATTGGTAAAAGCTCTTATATCAACTCCCCACTCGTGAGACATTCTAGATGGTCTTAAATGCGACAGTTGTTGTAGTTACTAAAACGACAAACTAACTACAGTCAGTTTGCAGCTAGCACGGAGAACAGACTCTTTGTGACTGATGCTTGCTTGTTGCGCTGCAGCGAGTATGCAGAGCGCCTCATCGAAGATATGAAGGAGAGGTGGAACGCACCGCCGCCGCCACCGCCTTCTCTGCCAGCCACCGACGAAGAGGGCGAAGGCGAAGGCGAAGGAGAGGGCGAAGGAGAGGGCGATCCCGGGTAACATTTTGCTACTCTACTACCTTCCTTCCTTCCTACTTCCTTCCTTCCTAGCCTAGCAACACAAGAAATAACTCCCATGTTCGTAAAGTACATACAGACTGTAGACCTTCAATGCTGTGCTTCATTTGTTGAGTTACTTCATGCGAAAACGAGTGTTAACGTACCTATGTATGAAAAGGGTCTGTATATATGTGTCGAAGCTTCCTTCCTCAGCAAATCACTTTATTGACGCGTCAGTTAGTGTAGGATCAAAAACATATACACTACTGGCCATTAAAATTGCTACACCACGAAGATGACGTGCAACAGACGCGAAATTTAACCTACAGGAAGAAGGTGCTGTGATATGCAAATTATTAGCTTTTCATAGCATTCACACAAGGTTGGCACCGGTGGCGACACCTACAACGTGCTGACATGAGGAAAGTTTCCAACCGATTTCTCATACACAAACAGCGGTTGACCGGCGTTGCCTGGTGAAAAGTTGTTGTGATGCGTCGTGTAAGGAGGAGAAATGCGTACCATCACGTTTCCGACTTTGATAAAGGTCGGATTGTAGCCTATCGCGATTGCGGTTTGTCGTATCGCGACATTGCTGCTCGCGTTGGTCTGTTAGCAGAATGTGGAATCGGTGGGTTCAGGAGGGTAATACGGAACGCCGTGCTGGATCCCAACGGCCTCGTATCACTAGCAGTCGAGATGACACGCATCTTATCCGCATGGCTGTAACGGATCGTGCAGCCACGTCTCGATCCCTGAGTCAACAGATTGGGACGTTTGCAAGACAACAACCATCTGCACGAACAGTTCGACGACGTTTGCAAGCATAGACTATCAGCTCGGAGACCACGGCTGCGGTTACCCTTGACGGTGCATCACAGACAGGAGCGCCTGCGATGGTGTACTCAACGACGAACGTGGGTTTACGAATGGTAAAACGTCATTTTTTCGGATGAATCCAGGTTCTTTTTACAGCATCATGATGGTCGCATCCGCGTTTGGCGACATCGCTGTGAACGCACATTACAAGCGTGTATTGGTCATCGCCATACTGGCGTATCACCCGGCCTGATGGTATGGGGGGCCATTGGTTACACGTCTCGGTCACCTCTTGTTCGCATTGACGACACTTTGAACAGTGGACGTTACATTTCAGATGTGTTAAGACCCGTGGCTCTCCCCTTCATTCGATCCCTGCGAAACCCTACATTTCAGCAAGATAATGCACGACCGCATGTTGCAGGTCCTGTACGGGCCTTTCTTGGGCACAGAAAATGTTCGACTGCTGCCCTGGCCAGCACATTCTCCAGATCTCTCACCAATTGACAACGTCTGGTCAATGGTGGCCGAGCAACTGGCATGTCACAATACGCCAGTCACTACTCTTGATGAACTGTGGTATCGTGTTGAAGCTGCATGGGCAGCTGTACCTGTACACGCCATCCATGCTCTGTTTGACTCAGTGCCAAGGCGTATCAAGGCCGTTATTACGGCCAGAGGTGGTTGTTTTGGGTGCTGATTGCTCAGGATCTATGTACCCAAATTGCGTGAAAATGTAATGACACATCAGTTCTAGTATAATATATTTGTCCAATGAATACCCGTTTATCATCTGCATTTCTTCTTGGTGTAGCAATTTTAATGGCCAGTAGTGTATTTCTCCAGGTTCCTGGTGTAGACTGGTTTGCTACAAAGGTCGCACACAATAGACGGATCCTATCCGAACTGGTGCACTCATCCCTGAGGATGAGAGACCATCATCACTCATGTAACTGTGTGGGGCCCTGCACCGGACTCTAAACCATTACGCAAGAGTTAGCGACCTGAAAGGTCAAACTTGCGACAGGCTTTCGGTACTCAGCCTACTAACATTAATAAACAAAACAACGCATGTGGCACACTAGCCTTTCATGACTGCGAATAATCCAACCAATTTTGTATCTGCAGTGTCGTCAGTCGCCCGGGACGACATAATGGCTGAATTCCAAGACTCAACCTCGCAACATCCTATGTCTTTTACTATCTCCTTACTATAGGTAATAGCCGAGCGGTCTAAGGCGCTGCAGTCATGGACTGTACGGCTGGTCCCGGCGGAGATTCGAGTCCTCCCTCGGGCATGGGTGTGTGTGCTCGTCCTTAGGATCATTTAGGTTAAGTAGTGTGTAAGCTTAGGGACTGATGACCTTAGCAGTTAAGTCCCATAAGATTTCCCACACACACTATAGGTAAAGTAACACAGAGACAACCGAAATAAATAATGATATTAACTCTGCACACTCAATGCATAACAGAATTATTGAAATAACGCTTAAATGTAACTACACACTTATTTAAATAATCTATAAATCTGGTGTGATATAGTTAGGGAATAAAGGGGTCTCTAGTTAATTCATTTCTCTACTAAAAAGATATATTTATTCAGGTTGCTTATGTCTTGAATACCTTCCAGCAAGTATCAATGACTTCTTGATCTTATGAGGACGCTCAGACAAAAGACATAATTTCGCTATTTTCTTCCCAATCAAAATGGACCAAGGACAGTTCTGAACAAGAATAAAGTCCCCAAATTTGAAGGAATGAGCTTTTACCCTATTCTCATACTGCTCTTTCTGTTCTATTTCCTTTTTGTGTAGTCACGTTAAAGCTGCGGCAATCTCCTCCTAAGCTGTATCAGGAGCTGTGGAAAACAAATGATTTATCTTATTGGCACTTATTTTAATTATTTATTTTATGTGTCTAAGGCTTAGATAATACAAAATAATAATAATAAAATTCTGCAAGGCACTGCTGACTTTCTGTTAAATGGACTCTAAGCTCCAGAATCCCGCTGTCTGGAAGGCCGTATCACTAGCTGCCTATAGACTTTCTGTGGTGCAAGGATTGGGCAGGTTTCTGCAGACTGGGAGATTCTGGGCCCTGCACTTCACTACACTCACATGACTCATCTTCAGTCATGAAACCACACTACCTGAGATGCGCCTAGCCTCGTGACACTCCTGCCCTCAATCGGTTTAGAGCCTTCCACGTCACATACGGCAGATGAAAGCCCGAATCAGGTTGCTCTTTGATGCTTTTCCCAACCATTTCGGTTAATGAATTTCGCCATAGCTCTATTCGGCAAGTTCCAGATTCTGATGGATTGCTGATGTTGTGCGCATGAAGCTCCTCCTTGGAATCAACCTCGACTTTTGTGGTTCATAACGGTGTCTGGGATCAATTTCTTGCTTTTTTTTTCTCCATTTCTGCGAATATTCTTGCGAAGACGCCAGGTGGTACTATAACCATAATTTGATAAATTGTATTAATTCGACGAAAGGATACGCTGTTTAATCATGCATCAACTTCTTTATTATCTCTTCAAACATTGGGATGCACACCATCCACTTAAACTGTCGCTTATTGCATTGTATTCTGGCTAATATCCCTATCTCTCGAGAACACCGTTGACCGTATTTCCGGTAGAGTGGTAGAATATAGTACTGTGTACCGTAGTGTTCTGTTGTCGCTTTTCGCCAGTCCAAGAGCGCAAGGTTATTTGAACTGAACGCCTAAGCATTTTCAACGCAGCCGGCAGTACTTCATTCTGCCGGAGCGACCAGCTTCGCAATTACTGGGGCTGACTAACGTTTGTGTCACGATTTCGTCATGAACCCTGGGGCAATCAGTTCTACGAATGTTGAGGGCTAACTAAAATTTTTGTCATGATTTTGACGTCACCTTCACGCCCTGTTACACTGAGGCGCTTACATCACTGTTCATCGTCTACCAGTCCTGATGACGATTTTTATGGGACGATTGTTTAGTGACGGTCGACTATTAGGAAGAGAATAGTTGTGAGCATTGGGACAGTTGTTGCCAGAGAGACCGCCCCTGCAGCAATCGCGACCCAACTGCTGTCTTATATCTTCTCTCCCAGTCTGCTTGAAATTCGTCCAAGGCATAAATACTTCGAAAATAGTCTTGACGGTCGAGAAAGGCACTGTTAGAAATTTCATCTGAGCCCACGCGTGCATTCCCTGATAGATTACCGAGATTATCTCCTCCGTTTATACTGGTGGAAAGCTCTGAAAACCTGCTGCTCGAAGAACGTGCGCAACTTACCTCTGGAGGGATTGTAAGCAGGACCTGACGTGCAAATTCTGCTCAGTTGCTACTGTTGAACACAGTTCCAGTACTGAGTTAGGAACTCCTTGGTCAACTGGGGAAAGTTTCTACAGTCTGCTCATCAATCCCCACCAAAGACTAGCTTCAGATGAAAAGTGACAGTCAAACAGGTTAATTTGATCTGATAAAGAGAATGAACGGAACAGATCAAATTTTTTCCAAACGTACTGGGTGGATGATGGAATTTAATTATTTAAATGTTTCTCAAGATGGCTTAGGTAGATGGGAAGTTTTGTGTCCATGACCACAAGAGGAACAACACACTTACTGATATGGCACCAGTAGTGTTGAACAATGTTTTATTATGTAACATAACATAGAAAATGAATAACAGGAAAATTGGCACTGCTTCATGGCAAAAACGAAACGGCGCCACTGGCGCCGTAATATTCGGCGATGCTTTTCGTTAGTCGACTGGTAAATAGGCCTATGTTTACCAGCCATCAAGGTGGAGGCCAGTGTTTATTTACCAGTGGCTGAGTTGTGGCGAGTCAGTCGTCAGGGAGCTGTATGTGGTGTAGTACGGCCAAACTGTACAGCGGTATCGCATTGGGATAGCACAGGAAGAAATCTGCACTTGATGTAGCACTTGGATGACAGATAATCGTGAGGTCTCTCGCAGACCTGAAAGATATGTGTCCAAGCATTCTGTGGTGAACAGATGCTGGCTGTGAATGAAAGCGGACCTCCTTCCGTTTTGTCTATGTTCCGGGTGCAGGGCCCTGGTAGAGGGCACAGGCCACTGGCCTGGCTTAGCTGCTCAGCTGAGTTTGGTATACAATGTAGTGGAGGGAAAGGTTCATTGATGCTCTCTTTTGAATAGCGACGGCATTCTCCGTGGTTGCGACACCAATTGATATGCGGCTTTCATTTCCCATGTCACCCAGCTGTAAAGGAATAACTTCAGCTACAGGTATCCTATTTTCTATTGGCATACTCACTTTCCGCTCTTCGGTATCGATTCAACTGGGTAAATCTTTATTTAGCGCTTGACATTGGTTTTGGATGTAGGGTCGACTGTAACTTCTCCTCTGGTCCTTCAGTCCTAGATTCCATACTCGTAAGCTGCAACGTTTGTCCTGAGATTTGCTCCTGTACTTCACCTATCTGTTTGTGCAAGATTTAAAGATCACCTGATTGCTCATCTACCCTGTCAACAGCTTTGTTAACTTGCTCGTGAAAACCATCGAGCCTACTTTTTAAATTTCTTATGGTCTTGGCGTCTTCCAGCGACTTTCTGTTCAACAGCTGGCCTTGGACTTCTAATTTTTTGTATATCTTCTTACATAGTGGAAGATTCTTCCCTTCTAAGGCCTTACTTAGCGAACTAGCATGCTTGGCTTGTTGTGAATCAAGTTGCCCATTAAGAAGGTTAGTAAGCTCGGCTTGAGAACACGTATGAGCTTGAATTTTCGTCAGCGGAGCTATCACTATCTGCAGAGGATCGCGGCTGCCAGTAGTGACCGACGGCAAAGCGCAACATCCCCCTGTGGGAGACACAACGAAAGGTCGTGTGATCAACGGCGCTAGGGCTTTGTCGTCGGCGACGGCGGCGGTGTCTGCACCGGCGGTTGCAGTGCCGTCAACGATAGTGGCAGGGGCAGCGGCACCCGTCTTGACAGAGGCGGTTACAGTGCCTTCAGCAACAGCGACGTGTGCAGCGACTACAGCAGAGGTAGAGGCGGCTAGAGCGGCAACGCCAAAAGTGATAGGACCAGCGGGGGAGAAAGTTGCAGTGACGTCAGGGAAAGTGGCAGGAGCAGCGACGAAGTCGGAGGCGAAGGTGGTTACAGGCAGAGCGGCGAAAGTGGCAGGGGCAGCAGCGGAGTCGGAGGTAGCAGCTGGTGCAGTGCCGACATCGAAGGCGCCTACAGCCACAGCGGCGAAAGTGGCAGGGGCAGCAGCGGAGTCAGTTGCAGTGACGCCGGGAGTAGCATCTGGTGCAGTGACAACATCGAAGGCGGCTACAGACACAGCGGCGAAAGGGGCAGGGGCAGGAGCGGAGTCAGTTGCAGTCACGTCGGGGGTAGCAGTTGGTGCAGTGCCGACGTCGAAGGCGCCTACAGTCACAGCGGCGAAAGGGGCAGGGGCAGGAGCGGATTCACTTGCAGTGACACCAGGAGTAGCAGGTGGTGCAGTGAGGACATCAAAGGCTCCTACAGTCACAGCGGCGAAAGGGGTAGGGGCAGGAGCGGAGTCAGTTGCAGTCACGTCGGGGGTAGCAGTTGGTGCAGTGCCGACGTCGAAGGCGCCTACAGTCACAGCGGCGAAAGGGGCAGGGGCAGGAGAGGAGTCACTTGCAGTGACGCCAGGAGTAGCAGGTGGTGCAGTGAGGACATCAAAGGCGCCTACAGTCACAGCGGCGAAAGGGGCAGGGGCAGGAGCGGAGTCACTTGCAGTGACGCCAGGAGTAACAGGTGGTGCAGTGAGGACATCAAAGGCGCCTACAGTCACAGCGGCGAAAGGGGCAGGGGCAGGAGCGGAGTCAGTTGCAGTCACGTCGGGAGTAGCAGCTGATGCAGTGACGACGTCGAAGGCGGCTACAGTCACAGCGGCGAAAGGGGCAGGGGCAGGGGCAGGAGCGGAGTCACTTGCAGTGACGCCAGGAGTAGCAGGTGGTGCAGTTACGGCAGCGGAAGCGGCTACAGTCGCAGCGGCAATAGCGACAGGAGCAGCGGCGGAGGCAGTTGCAGTGACGACGACGGAGGCGGTTGCAGTCGCAGCGGCAATAGCGGCTGGGGCAGCCGCGGAGGCAGTTGCACCGACCGCGAGAGAAACGGAGGCGGCTACACTCGCAGCAGCAATAGCAACAGAGGCGGCAGCAGAGGCAGTTGAAGTGACGGTGGCGGGGGCAGAGGTGGTTACAGTCGCAGCGGCAATAGCAGCAGGAGCAGCGGCGGAGGCGGTTGCAGTGACATCGGGGAAAGCCGCGGCCGCCGCGGCTTCGGTTGTGGCGGCGGCGGCAGCAGCGGCTCCCGCTGTTTCCATGGCAGCGGACACACCTGCGAGTGCTGCGGCGGTGGGGGTGTGCCTGTGTGCCGCTTTGCCCCCCTCAGACATCCACGCGACAGCTGGAGGCGGTGGCACAAATCTCGCAACGGTCGGATGGCCGTCGCCACCCCTGGAGTCGTCTGTTGTGGCATCGCAGGTGCTGACAGACAGGTGTTGTTCTAGAATGAAATTTTTACTCTGCAGCAAAGTGTGCACTGATATGACACATCCAGGAAGATTAAAACAATGTGCTGGGACGAGATTCAAACTTTGGACCTTTGCATTTCGCTCGCAAGTGCACAACAGACTGAGCTATCCAAGCACGATCAATGACCCATCCTCACAGCTTTCTTCCATCGGTACCTCATCTCCTACCTTCTCAACTTCACAGCTTGGGGGTGTTTTTAGAATGAGTTCGAGTCTCGGTCTAGCACACAGTTTTAATCTGCTAGGAAGTTTCATGTCACAGCCAGTCCACTTCAGAGTGAAAATTTCAGACTGGAACCGTCTCCCAGGCTGTGGCTACGCCAAGTCTCTGCAGTATCCTTTCTTCCAGGAGTGCTAGTCCCACAAGTTTCACAGGAGAACTTCTATGAAGTTTGGAAGGTAGGAGATGAGGTACTGACGGAAGTACAGCTGTGAGGTCGGGTCGTGAGTCGTTCTTGGATAGCTCAGTCTGTAGAGCACTTGCCAATGCAAGGCAAAGGTCCTGAGTTTAAGGCTCAGTCTGACATACAGTTTTAATCTACTGGTAAGTTTCTTGTCAGTGCGCACTCCACTGCAGAGTGGAAATTTCATTCTGGGAGCATCCCCTAGTCTGTGGTTAAGCCACGTCTCCACATTATTCTTTCTTCCAGGAGTGCTAGTCCTGCAAGTTTGCAGGAGAACTTCCGTGAAGTTCAGAAGTTACAAGATGAGTTACTGGCTTAAGCAAACCTGTGAGGATGGGTCGTGAGTCGTTCTTTGGCAGCTCAATCGGTAGAGCACTTGCTTACGAAAGGCAAAGCTCCCGAGTTCGAGTCTAAGTCCGGCACACATTTTTAATCTGCCAGGAAATTTCAAGTGTTGTTCTATCTAACCATTGTCTTGCTACGTCAGTTTATCGATATTTGGTCTTAAACCTTATCTCAAGGATCTATTTTTATTTAGCTGTGGATTAAATGAATTCCTTTCCAACTATTTCTCTCTCTCCACTATTGGCGATTTTCTGTGCACAGCGCCAATAGTGGTTGAAACACTTGTTTCTTTCCCCCAGTGGGAAACAGTATAAAATTTTCACCATGGCTAAGTACCTCATTTCTCAAGCAGGTTCGGAGTTGTAAAGTAAGAGGATCCGTAAGTTAGAATGTTGAAATGTTTGTGCGATTTTTTAATACCATTGCCTTTTACAACGGCCTGAAAATTATTTATGCGGACAGCCAGAAAGAGATGTAGAACATGGTGTCCATAATCCACAAGTCAATTACTCAGCTCGCCGAAACTGAAATAAAATGCTCTAACTCTCTAAGTACAGGGTGATTCAAAAAGAACACCACAACTTTAAAAATGTGTATTTAATGAAAGAAACATAATATAACCTTCTGTTATACATCATTACAAAGAGTATTTAAAACGGTTTTTTTTCACTCAAAAACAAGTTCAGAGATGTTCAATATGACCCCCCCCCCCCCAGACACTCGAGCAATATCAACCCGATACTCCAACTCGTTCCACACTCTCTGTAGCATATCAGGCGTAACAGTTTGGATAGCTGCTGTTATTTCTCGTTTCAAATCATCGATGGTGGCTGGGAGAGGTGGCCGAAACACCATATTCTTAACATACCCCCATAAGAAAAAATCGCAGGGGGTAAGATCAGGGCTTCTTGGAGGCCAGTGATGAAGTGCTCTGTCACGCGCTGCCTGGCGGCCGATCCTAACCTTTTTCGTAGGACTCTCCATACAGTTGATTGTGGAATGTGCAGCTCTCTGCTAGCTCTGCGAGTCGATTTTCCTGGGCTGCGAACAAATGCTTGCTGGATGCGTGCTACATTTTCATCACTCGTTCTCGGCCGTCCAGAACTTTTCCCTTTGCACAAACACCCATTCTCTGTAAACTGTTTATACCAACGTTTAATACACCACCTATCAGGAGGTTTAACACCATACTTCGTTCGAAATGCACGCTGAACAACTGTCGTCGATTCACTTCAGCCGTACTCAGTAACACAAAAAGCTTTCTGTTGAGCGGTTGCCATCTTAGCATCAACTGACGCTGACGCCTAGTCAACAGCGCCTCAAGCGAACAAATGTACAACTAAATGAAACTTTATAGCTCCCTTAATTCGCCGACAGATAGTGCTTAGCTCTGCCTTTTGTCGTTGCAGAGTTTTAAATTCCTAAAGTTGTGGTATTCATTTTGAATCACCCTGTATAATGCAGAGGAGTCAGGAACTACGACAATAAATGGAGGTCTACTATCGTTATTATATATTCCAGTAAAGTTCACATTAATTATTTCTATTATAATCAGCACTCGACACAATTCAGAGACGTTCGAAGTTTCAAGTATTATTAGTTATCATTTTGTCTGTTAATTAGGCACAGTTAATTACTTGTCTTAAAAGTGAAAAATAATCTTTGCCTCTTGCAATACTATTTTCTGTAACATAGCAGGCGGCATATAAAACAAAACACTAAAAATTAAACATGGGCTTCCCAGTAAACTATTAATCCATGAAAGTTCATTTTTACTCAGTTGCACAAAAACAACGTTATATCAGATTCAATCGAAAAAAAAAATACCACGTCCGTCATCGTTAACGCCATCCGAGGCGTACCTGACACGGTCGCAGACAGAATAACGTTGCGAGACACATCACGTACGACTGACGACGATGGAATAACTTATAAAGTGTAGACACGTCAGTCTTTATGTACCCTCGATGCGGACGCAAACAGAACACCGCTGCAAAACGTTTCCAACGCTGCAGCAGTGCCCAGCTAGCACCCTTTTTGAGTACAAAATAATTTATTTCAATATTAATTGAAGACTGACAAGGTTCCCGATATTTTTCTGGGTAAAACTGCACTGTGTTTATGATCTCCAAAAATCTCAGCGTCATAACTCTTAAACCTTAACTTCTAGAATTTTTTAAGTGGAACAGAGGGGTGATCGTGAACTCTGAATCGTCTCTTTCCTAACTTCTGCACCTTGATCAACTAACAGCATCATCTTGAAAGTCGGTACAGCTCTATCATTACATGTATAGTGCTGTCATTCAAGATTTATATCTTAATTAAAAAGTTAATCTAACTCGCTTTTTGGTCCCGGCGGAGGTTCGAGTCCTCCCTCGGGCATGGGTATGTGTGTTCGTCCTTAGGATAATTTAGGTTAAGTAGCGTGTAAGCTTAGGGACACATGACCTTAGCAGTTAAGTCCCATAAGATTTCACACACATTTGAACATTTAACTCGATTTTGCAATTTTAATCTAAAATTGGTTTTTACCTAATAAGTCAAAAAGTAAAAGAGGTAGCTTCTTGAAAACCGCTACAATATGTTTCTTCAGGAAACAGACCCTACATACGGAAATACAACTTTCTACCTTTAATGTCAGGTGCTTTTGAAACTTCTCAAAAGTGGATTTTTGTGGAAATTAATCATCATATCATGCTGAGACTCAAAACATTTACCATCGGCACGGTTTTGTAAGATAACGCGCTATTGTTTGTCTGCTCTGCCTGGGCATGCATCAGGCGCTGGCGGCTTGACCTTAGCCGGAGAGGGGGAGACCTATCTCTCACTCACTCGCCACCGTACACATACAGATACACTGTTTGCTTCCCACAGCGTGACAACTTTCACAGCGATAGATAGCATCGAACACGCCTGCATCTGTCGGAACAACACTGTAGACACCGCTGAGTCTAGTGTGAGAGAACAAACTCACGCTTACTCCCGAAGGAGTGGACTAGCGACATGTGTTAGTCCCAGTAACTTTGTCAATACATAGCATCCTTCAATTCCGTTTCCAAACATGAAATCCTGCCCTCAGTTTGTTCCTCAAGACACGTCTTAGAACTATATTTAATGCATGTCAGCTGTGAAGTACACACAATCAATGTGAAGCTGTAATGCAATAAAATCTTTGGTAATATCCTTGGATATGATGGGACAGCTGTTTTGTACTTCAGTCTGCATGTTGACATACCAAGAGAATAAGTCTGATGTTGGTGCATAAAATGATGTGGTTTCGCAGTGGCTTGTTGCTCAAGATGTACTAAGGTTATATTAAACATGTTTCTACCACATACATTATAAACATTCTGCCCCTATTTTTATACAGATAACATGATTATAAAAAATGGTTCAGATGTCTCTGAGCGCTATGGGACTTAACTTCTGTGGCCATCAGTCCCCTAGAACTTAGAACTACTTAAACCTAACTAGCCTAAGGACATCACACACATCCATGCCCGATGCAGGATTCGAACCTGCGACCGTAGCGGTCACGCGGTTCCAGACTGAAGCGCCTTTAACCGCACGGCCACACCGGCCGGAATAACATGATTATAAGTGACTCCACATGTTGGCTGCCTGATATGACTGAAAAGTCAAAATTGGCCAAAGAAAGTTTTGCAGTCCATGATGGACAATGTTTTCATTTGAAAAATATGTAGACGCTGTGGGCCCAACCGTAAACAATATTCTCAACATTCTACGGGCCCTTGAAGTTCTTCGGTACCGTTTTGTTAAACCTCGTATATCTTAAGTGGAAACCCCGTGTTAATTGTGAAACTTGGTTATTTGCTAGTTTAGTAGAATGAAATTTGTGTCTAATTGTACATTGATGGAAGTGGAAAATTATATACCGTGAAGCACCAGACCGATGTTTATCAAACTTCTTTGAAGTAACGGATATTAAATGATTTAACTTCCATTTAATTCGGCATTGATGTCCAATATTAACATCAGTGTGACGTGTCCTGTGTCAGTTAATGAAGAATGCTGACTGGAGACAGTTATGAATGTATTCATCTTCCCATCGCAGCCCATACGTGCTCTCAAAGAATCAGGTACGGCAGTGAAGGATCCAAACATTCCTCAAGGTGTTTGTAGTGTGAACTCAAGTGTTGGTTATTGCACTATCCTGCTGAAATATACCACTTGACACCACAATCAGGAAAGTACCACGCTCTTGACATTTACTGGCGACAATTCAGCCACAATTCAACTGTTACCAAAACAATTCTGTTGTCATGTCCAATAGCTCCCCACAGCATGGTTCCAGGAGTTCGAGAAGTATGGGTCTCGCGAAACACTGCATCTTGTGTGATTTCATTTGGTGATCTGCAGACACGCTGGATTTGGTATGACCACCACAAGCAGAAACAAGGCTCATCTTTGAATTCTGCAGAGTGCCATTCGATGTCGCATCTGATTGTGGCTTTACATCCGGCACGTCTTTGTGCGTATGATTGCTGTTAGCGTAAACGATGCATGGCAACCGGAGATCTCAACCAAGCTTCCAGTAATATGTTTCCAACGATTCGTGGTGACACTCTGCTTCAAGTTTCTGCGAGTATTTCAGCTGTTGTCGTCCATCTTTTCGTCAGATTCAGTCGCAAAATCCTACAGTGTTCTTGTGGTGTAGTCCTTTTAGAAGGATCCGTGCATACTCCTGTTGCCACACTGTTGTTCTGCGCCGATTCGTCACCATTCGTTCTGCAGCCATTATGCTGCAGCCAAGCGTCTAGTGTTACCATGTCTCTCGTGCCTATGATTCTACATTTCGCAGATTCCGTAGACTATCAATAAGCTGCATGCTTTCTGTACTGAAAACACGATCAGCATTCCAATAGGCACGGAAATACTGAAGTATTAGTTTGGAATCAAAGTGTTCATGGTGTAAAACTTTCCATTTAGGGGCAGTGTAAAATGTACCTTTGTAGAGATGTAATAGTGAAATTAATCCTTACGTTGTTAAAACTGAATGTGCACAGATTTTTGAAATGAGAAGGCAATAATAGTTCCCATTTAACACCATTATCAATCCTTAACTACCAAAATATCCATTGTTCTACAATTAGAAGCGATGTACGTATGTCCCACTAACAAATGTGGGCTACCATTTTATGTTGACTGAGAGGTTTTGTGATTTCCTATTTTAGACATAAATCAGCTTTGATAGGAAATAACATAACTGAAAAATAATTATGTAAGTGTGTAATAGTTTATTTGGGTGCTGTCAGAATAGAAAAATATTCTGTGTAGTTAAATTTTCAAGAAAAGTTATAAGATCACAACTTACGGAGCCTAACATGCCATGAAACTTAGAAAATTACCGTGTGCCAACGACTTTTGTTCTCTTATCTTTAGGTTTTGTGCTGCAGTATCTGAATCATTTCCGTCTGACAGTATCTGATAGGGCATGTTTGTCTACCTCCACTGCTGCACAAGAAGCCCCTCTCCTTGCTGGGAAGAAAGTGCGTACTAAAACCCTCTTTTTCTTGAGGAAAACCCATCAATCAGTTATTTCCTAATCTGTGCAAGGGCAACTGATCTGTCTTCTACCGTTCCGTCTGACACAACACGTGTGAGTCGATAATAGCCAAATAAATAAAAAATTAAACAGACAATATCACCGTTTTACGGGTCTGTCGGCACGTATCTTTCTGGTAACTAATCGTGCCTGTCAGCTGCAGCAATTGTGTCGTTGTAATAGCATCCTATTCCAGGACAGCCATCTTTTTTATATTTTTTTTTTACAGTGCAGTCTTTTGGGCTGTTGTAAGTGCAGACAAATTGCTTTATTGTCTTGCCATTTTGCAGCAGCAACACCATACCTTACCGAAAAACTCTTCACCTTTCACATAAATTATTTTAATTGCTTACATTCACGACAGTTGCAGTTCCACAACTGTAAAGGTCATGGTTTCTCAGTCATTTAATCACATACAGGGTGTAATAAAAAGGCATTGTCAAACTTTCAGGAAACATTCCTCACACCAAGAGGAACTATATATATTACAAAGACATTGGTTCGGAAACGCTTTGTTTCCATATTACAACTCATTTTATACTTCTCTTCGTAATCACATTAATCATGAGAAACACACAGAAACAGAGCGTACTAGCATTGCAAGAAACGTTTGCTTACAAGAAATGTTCAAAATACCGTCTTGGTTACGTTTGGTCGGAATATACAGTAAGTTTTAATTCTTAGTTGCACCGTCAACGGTCGCTGTTTGAGTTGAACGAAGGTAATGTTGATATACGACTAACTTCATTGCTTGCGTTAAAATGTAACTTCATTGCACTACTAGCGTCAGGCACGTGTATGAACTATTTAGTGTTCATCATGGTTTCCGGTACAGTGCAATGGAAGATTACTCAGATTCAGAGTTGACAGATGCCCATTTGCTGTACGCATTAGCAGATGATAATGGCCGTGGCGTTCAACGTTTGTATCGAGAAAGATTTCCACAATGGCGGTGGTCCGACAGATGCCGTGGTAGATGTATTGCTCAAAAAATGTTCAAATGTGTACGAATTTCTAAGAGACCAAACTGCTGAGATCATCGGTCCATAGACTTACACACTGCTTAAACTAACTTATGCTAAGAACAACACACACACCGATGCGCGAGGGAGGACTCGTACCTCCTGTGGGAGGGGCCACGTAATCCGTCACATGACGCCTCAAACCGCGCGGTCACTCCGCGCGGCGATGTATTGCTCTCCGAACCTAAACCCACTAGAGTTTTATTTGCGTGGGCATTTGAAAGCTCTTGTTTACTTAAATCCGGTACAAGATGTATGCCCATATTGTGGAAGGCTGTGTAACAACAAGCCTACGCGATTCTCCAAGAATATACACTGAGGTGACAACAGTCATTGGGATACCTCCTAATATCGTGTCGGGACTTTTTTACTCGGTGGTGCAGCATTTCGATGTGGCATGGACTCAACAAGTTGTTGGAAGTCCTCTACAGCTGCCTCTACAGCCGTCCATAATTGCGAATGTGCTGTCGATGCACGATTTCGTGCGCGAACTGACCTCTCGATTATGTACCACAAATGTTCGAAAGGATTCATGTCGAGCCATCTGCGTGGCCGAGCCATTCACTCGAACTGTGCCGAACGTTCTCCAAACCAATTGCGAAAAATTGTGGCCTGGCGCAGGATCATACATGTTTGGGAACATGACGTTCATGAATAGCTGCAAATGGGCTCCCGACGAACTCAATCTATTGCTTGTAAACACAGCTCACATCACTATGGAGCCACAACCAGCTGGCACATAGCTTTATTGACAACTTGGGTGTCCATTGCTTTGTGGAGTCTGCGCCGCACTCGAACCCACTATCAGCTCTTATCAACTGAAATCGGGACTCATCTGACCAGGTCACGGTTTTCCAGTCGTCTAAGATCCAGTTGATATGGTCACGAGCGCAGGAGAGATGCTGCAGGCGATGTCGCGCTGTTAGCAATTGCATTCGCGTCGGTCGTCTGCTGCCATAACCCATTAACGCCGAACTTCACCGCACTGTCCTGACGAATGAGTTCGTCGTACGTCCCACATTGATTTCTGCGGTTATTTCACGAAGTGTTGGCTATCTGTTGGTACTGACAACTCTACGCACACGGCACTGCTCTCGGTCGGTAAGTGAAGGCTGCCGGTCACCGCATTGCCCGTGGTGAGAGGTAATAACGTGCTATTCTCGGCACACTGTGGATCTCGGAATATTGAAGTCCGAAAAGATTTCCGAAATGGAATATCCCATGATTCTAGTTCCATCTACCATCCCGCTCACAGAGTCTTGATTCCTGTCGTACGGCCATAATCACGTCGGAAACCTTTTCACATGAATCACCTGAGTACAAATGACAGTTCCGTTAATGCCCAGCGCATCACGGATTCAGTGGTAGTGCGGGTTTATGCATTTTAAACATATAATTTCGGAAAGTTTTTCACACCGTGTTGATACGTTCTTATCCTGTGTGTTTCCCAAAATTGATGTCATTATGAAGAGAATTATAAACAAAGCGTTTCCGTGCTGATGCCCAAATAGCGTATTTTCTTCCTCTAAGTATGAGGAATTTTTTCTGCAAGTTTGGCCATGCCTTTTGTTACACGCTGCATGTCCCACAAATTTCATTTGACATACAAAGTAATACATTAGTTGAGAAGTATATCTAATAGTGCATTAGTACTAAAAGATGATTCTTAGAAGTCAATACTAAGAAACGTTACTTACTTTGGACGTCTTTGGAAAGTGTGAAACAATGGAAGTCTGCTTACAACACACAACAGTGACATGAAAGCGGCCATATGTACGAGACAATCAAACTGAGTACTCACAGCGTTCACTACTGCCCGTGCAGTGGTGTTCGGCATTTTTCTCAGGGCGACTACAGTCATTCCCGTCCTAAGATGGGTAACGCAGTCCCGATGTAGTTAAGTCGGTGCTCAAAGCTAGAGAGACACATATGAACCACCGGCCACGAAATGATTAACTTTCACTGGGTGGTTATAATTAAAGTATAGATACGGAGGTCCAGTGTGGGCTGTAGTTATCGTATGGCAGCGAAAGTTGGTAGACCTGCTAATGCGTTAATGTTGAACAGATTATTGTGGAAAAAATTAGTTCCATTTGTGACCACCACGTACAAATCGCGCTGTACGCTCTTTGTATTGTATCAAAGGTGCCATTTGACAAGCCATAACGTGAGTGAACAATACGGCTTCGAAAACAGACTGCGCGCTGTTAGTGAAATTGTTTTGTGTGAACGGCAGTAATTACAGTGCTACACTGAGAGAGTATCGTCGACTGAAAGGACCTGCGGAGAGGCCAGATACAATTAAATGGTTTAAAGAAGATGATAATGACATTTAAAACACGGGTGAGCTTGGTGTGGCATCTGGAAGAGGAAGATGAGATGTCCTATCCCGCTGGATGTTATTGTCGAGGTTGCTGTTGGTGTAACTGACCATACAGCATGTGACCCTGGTAACACTAGTGCTCGAGCAGTGTCACGAGAATTGTCCACGCCATGGCCAACAGAACGGAAAGTTTTGCGGTCTATTTCTAAGATCCATATGGTGCAGCATCTGAAACCTCATGATCCGCAGCACAGTTCTGAATTTGCTCTTCCGTTTCTGGCCTAGAACGAAGTTGATGACATGTGGCCGGGAAAATATGCTACGGAGTGACGAGGCACATTTTACACTACAGGGTACAGTGAATACACAGAGCTGTCGAATTTGGAGTACTGTTACTGCGTGTATTGCATGAAGTCATTGCACTCGCCACATATGACTGTGTGGTATGGCTTCCAAAGCACTTTTGTTCTCGGTTCTTTCTTCTTTGGAGAGAGCCCAGAGGGCCTCTCAGGGTTACCATGATGTCTGCATGTTATCGATACTTCCTTGTACAGCATGTGATTCCTGTTTTGGAAGGGCGCAAGTGCGTGGAAACGTACTATTTTCATGCAAGATGGGGCAACATCTCATGAAGCTCGGCCAGTGAAAGGTCTGCTTAATAAAAATGTGTGTGTGTTAAATCTTATGGGAATTAACTGCTAAGGTCATCAGTCCCTAAGCTTACACACTACTTAACCTAGCTGGCCGGAGTGGCCGTGCGGTTCTAGGCGCTACTGTCTGGAGCCGAGCAGGTTCGAATCCTGCCGCAGGTTCGAATCCTGCCTCGGGCATGGATGTGTGTGATGTCCTTAGGTTAGTTAGGTTCAATTAGTTCTAAGTTCTAGGCGACTGATGACCTCAGAAGTTAAGTTGCATAGTGCTCAGAGCCATTTGAACCATTTGAACTTAACCCAAATTATCCTAAGGAAAAATACACACACCCATGCCCGAGGGAGGACTCGAACCTTCGCCGGGATCAGCCGCACAGTCCATGACTGCAGCGCCTTAGACCTGCTTAATACAGCCTTCCATGAAGGCTGGTTTTCCAGATTCGTGGCCTGCAAGATCCCATGACCTTAATTCATGTAACTTTTGGCTCCGAGGATATCTCAAAGAACGCATTTGATAGGGACACTTTCTATCTCTACCTGATCTGAAGGCCAGTATAAAGGAACACGTTGTTCAAGTTCCACCGGAACTGCTGCGAGTGACTGTAGATGACGTCGTTTTACGGACGCAGCGTTTCGCCGCCGTATCCGTTGCTCATATTGATCATATTGTGCAACCGGCGGTTAATAATAAAATCAACATTATGAATCTCTCACTTGTTTGACATTTGCTGCCCACGTCCCGTTCCTAATCCATTACATATGGGAACATTTACATGCGTCTATCTTGGATTCACATCGCCAGATTTGCACCTAGTGGCCAAAATTGTAACTAATTTGTTTTCAGCGTAAATCGGTTCTACATCAACGCATTAGAATATCTACCAAGTTTTCCTGCAATAGGTTAATCACAACCCACACTGGATCTTTATGAGTAGCTGCATTTTAACAATAAAAACCCAGTACTTATGAGTTTTTGCTAAAGAGAACAGTAGCCGATAAAAACTTATTATTTTATTTTATATGTTGCTTATTTAGCCTGACCTTTCTTAACACAAGTAAATACCTGCTGGTAAATTGATCTGCGCAAAAATCACGACTGTAACTTTATCTGGTACTCGTAGTGCGGAAGGAGATGTGCCGAATGAACCGGCGGAGAGAGGCGAGGAAGCGGAAGGGGCTGAAGAAGGCGGCGAGTGAGTCTGGTGGCCGGCGGCCGTGGCTGCTGCCTGCTGCCTGCTGCCTGCTGCTGGGTCCAGCCTGCCCAAATTTGTTTCGAGTGTCTTGCCCGCGTACATGTTCGGACCTTTTGTAATTTATGTATTTTGAGAAATATTTTTTTAACAGTATACTAAACATTCTTTCTAACTCATATGACTCTAGTAAAGATCTTAAAGATGTTTAGTGATCCTCCAATTTAGTCGGCACTAATTACACTACTGGTCATTAAAATTGCTACACCAAGAATAAATGCAGATGATAAACGGGTATTCATTGGACAAACATATTACACTACAACTGACATGTGATTACATTTTCACGCAATTTGGGTGCATAGATCCTGAGAAATCAGTACCCAGAACAACCAGCTCTGGCCGTAATAACGGCCTTGATACGCCTGGGCATTGAGTCAAACTGAGCTTGGGTGGCGTGCACAGGTACAGCTGCCAGTGCAGCTTCAACACGATACCACAGTTCATCAAGAGTAGTGACTGGCGTATTGTGACGAGCCAGTTGCTCGGCCACCATTGACCAGACGTTTTCAGTTGGTGAGAGATCTGAAGAATGTGCTGGCCAGGGCAGCAGTCTAACATTTTCTGTATTCAGAAATTCAGGGATCGAATGAAGGGTAGAGCCACGGGTCGTAACACATCTGAAATGTAACGTCCACTGTTCAAAGTGCCGTCAATGCGAACAAGAGGTGACCGAAACGTGTAACCAATGGCACCCCATACCATCACGCCGGGTGATACGCCAGTATGGCGATGAATACACGCTTCCAATGTGCGTTCACCGCGATGACGCCAAACACGGATGCGACCATCATGATGCTGTAAACGGAACCTGGATTCGTCCGAAAAAATGACGTTTTGCCATTCGTTCACCCAGGTTCGTCGTTGAGTACACCATCGCAGGCGCTCCTGTCTGTGATGCAGCGTCAAGGGTAACCGCAACCATGGTCTTCGAGCTGATAGTCCATGCTGCTGCAAACGTCGTCGATTTGTTCGTGCAGATGGTTGTTGTCTTGCAATCGTCCCCCTCTGTTGGCTCAGGGATCGAGACGTGGCTGCACGATCCGTTACAGCCATGCGGATAAGATGCATGTCATCTCGACTGCTAGTGATACGAGGCCGTTGGCATCCAGCACGGCGTTCCGTATTACCCTCCTGAACCCACTGATTCCATATTCTGCTAATAGTCATTGGATCTCGACCAACGCCGGCCGCGGTGGTCTAGCGGTTCTGGCGCTGCACTCCGGAACCGCGGGACTGCTACGGTCGCAGGTTCGAATCCTGCCTCGAGCATGGGTGTGTGTGAAGTCCTTAGGTTAGTTAGGTTTAAGTAGTTCTAAGTTCTAGGGGACTTATGACCTAAGATGTTGAGTCCCATAGTGCTCAGAGCCATTTGAACCATCTCGACCAACGCGAGCAACAATGTCGCGATACGATAAACCGCATTCGCGATAGGCTACGATCCGACCTTCATCAAAGTCGGAAACGTGATGGTACGCATTTGTCCTCCTTACACGAGGCATCACAACGTTTCACCAGGCAACACCGGTCAACTGCTGTTTGTATATGAGAAATCGGTTGGAAACTTTCCTCATGTCAGCACGTTGTAGGTGTCGCCACCTGCACCAACCTTATGTGAATGCCCTGAAAAGCTAATCATTTGCATATCACAGCATCTTCTTCCTGTCGGCTAAGTTTCGCGTCTGTAGCACGTCATCTTCGTGGTGTAGCAATTTTAATGGCCAGTAGTGTAATACTGTACTTCATCTCTGGCGAAAAAGACGAACTGCCTACATTTGCATAAAACATTCTCAGTCTTCATCCCGTGTTAGATTGGAATAACACATATTATCGACTTGTTCAAATGTCATCAGACACTGCGAAAGGCTTTAAGTGAAGGCGTACAGGAGTAGACCATTTACGCAATCTGCTCTCAACACCTAGTTGTTTACTTTCCAACGGGAACGCTGCATATCTCCCGCCCACATCCCGACGTAAAACATGGTCTCCCATGCAAAACCCCCGTCTTGTACGTGACGTCAAGTGATATTTTTCGGTCATTTAGAGGTCGACTACTGGTTGTAAATGGCCATCATGAGAGCAGTCGCTGCTATCAGATGCTGACGTCGATGACGTTGACGATGGCAGGATTCGTCGACATCTTGAATTCTTACTGCAGTCTGCATTGGCACGAACACTTTTTTTGACGCGTACTTTTTATTTATTTCGGCAATAACAGCTTTGTCAGATCGAATACTAAATGAAGACTTAGCTTTGAAATACTTTTGTACTAAAATTTCTTTTCGACAAGCATATTCTCACAGTAACCCTGACGTGGTAGTTTCATAGAAATTAAAACCAGTCAAGTAGAACAGACGAGGGACGATTATGAACAACAAGACTAAATACCAATTTGACTAATATTATTTTATCCAACGATTTCCTAGAGGAAACATTCTTTGCTATAAGTACTTTTTATTTATTTCTGCAGTAATAAAACCCGTCAAGTCGAATATTTAAAATAAGAACTTTCTTTCGAAATACTTTTATAATGAAATTTCGTTTCGATGTGGCATATTATCACAGAACGGCAGTGATAACTACTATGTGAAAAATAGTCTTATAAAAATTAAAACCAGGCGTATAGAACAGAATAAGCAAACGATTACAGATAAAAGACTCGATATCTGTTTAGCATTATATTAACGATTCTGAGGTTATAGATCTGCTCGTATAGCGTAAAGTGCAGCACGCTGTTTTGCGAGACAGGAAATTGGGCTAGAGCCATATCGAGTCCGCGTGGAGGGATAATGAAAGTGGGCTTCTCTGAGTGTGGATTTTAGGCGGTTTCCCACTCTCGTTTAGGCAAACGTTGGACTGTTCCCCAATATCCGCCTGAGAAAATACGATATACAAATAGTTAAAATATGATAACACCAGAGCAAAGATTACACGATTCACAGATGGATGGCTCTCCATTATGTAACCTTGGCGACTGTCGTATGAGGAAGGGCAACCGATTGTAAAATTCAGTCTGTACAATGTATACCGGGTGTCCCAGCAGGAATGGTTGTTTGACACAAAAAGTATATTAAAGATGAGCCCTAAGGTGTATACCTTAAGAACACTCAGTTAGGATAAGAGAGGTGTAGCGTAAATGAACAATTACTCATAGCTCTAAAGGTACGTATTTTACAGCATATATTTACTAGACATCTTTGCATGATGTGCCCCAAATCATTGGCTTTTCGATGAGCTCATTGGCCTTAACTTTAATCCTGCCCTTGAGCACATTACATAATAGTGCTCCTCCCCTCCCCCTCCCCACCCCCCTCTCTTCAACCACTCACAGTGTAGTATTAAAACGGTGCGTCAAAATGAGGAGTTCATGTAAAACGGCAAAAGATATTTGCCACCCCGCCACCACACGCACACATACTAAATAACGTACCATCTCTCTCTCTCCTCTCCTCCAAACAGAGCATAGTACTTAGCCATCTTTAAACTGAAAGAGCCACTTGCAATGTAGCCCCGTCTGGGCTGTGCTGTAAACTATCTGAACAATATGAATTATTTGTAAAAAAAAAAAAATACATTACATACCTCCCTCTCCTATCTTCCAGTCAGAGCCTGCTATTTTCGCCACCATTAAAACGAAACAGCCAATTACAGTGCACCACATCTGGGCTGTCCGCAAAAGTATTCGAACGGCCTGAATTATTTATCAAAAATACGTACATCACAAACCTCTCTCTCTTCTCTCCACTCCTCCAATCAGGACTCAGTATTTTAGCCACCATTAAAATGAAAGAGCCAGTTACAATGTAGCCTCATCTGGGTTGTGCACATAAGTATCCTAATGACCTGAATATTTATCAAAAAATACATCACACACCTGTCTGTCCTTTCCTCCAGCCAGAGCCAAGAATTTTTAGACCTCACTAACATGAAAGAGCCAATTACAATATAACCTCATCTCGGCTGTGTGCAAAAATATCCGAACAATCTGAATTATTTATCGAAAATACATAATATATCTCGCTTTCCTATCCTCCAATCAGACCCTAGAATTTTCATCACCATTAAAGTAAAAGAGCCAATTATAATGTAGCCCCATATACACTGTGCTCAAAAGCATTCAAATGGCTTGAATTACTGGTCAAAAGATACATCATACACTTAAAAAAGAATCTGAAGTGCGTAAAATGACGAGAAGGTTATCAGCTATCTTTTCATTATTGAGATCAAAAAATTGTTTACGGACTGGCTCACCAGTTGCACCGGTATATTTTCCACACTGTTCTTTCATCTTCCTCACCCCATATGGATGGGAGGTGTGCTGCCGGCGTTGTAGTAGCCCACACTTCATCCTGAACATTTACGGAAAATAAATGCTGACATTACAAATGATATTTATGGCTGCAGAACTTTAAATTGTTTTTAAAATATAATGAAGAGATGATTGCAAATATACACTGTTATTTTCTTCGTTTAAAGTCTAAAAAGGAAATAAAAAGTCTTACAGGTAAATATAAAAAGACAAAATACAAATTTGAAAACTTTAAAAAGGATGACGACGTTAACTGAAAAGAAATGCTGCACATTCACTAAAGTAGATGAGGACTTGCGCTGGGCGAAGAAGCTGCGGGGAGATTAAACGCTGGCTGGTTGTGGGTGAAAATTTCTAATCCGTTGGGTGGTATCTGTACAAAGAGGGTAGGTGGTAGCGTGGATAGTGGGAAAGACAGAAATGAAGGATGAGTTGCGTGGGTGGTCAGGGCCGTTGTGTCAGGAAGGAAATGATGGAGTGAGATGGAGAGGGAGAAGAAAGGGTGGGGGGAACCGTAATGTAGTATGGATAAATATCAGAGTGGATTTTATTGTCTGGGAGATGGAGTCTCTTGCACTTGTGTTGGAATAGGGTAAGGAGTGAGTGTAGGTGAAGTGGTAGTGGGTTGCGTTCATAAAGGCATGGCAGCATGCCAAAGTTGGTGATCAGAGGTGAAACAAGAGGGTTATTAGACTCTAGTTTGCGGATAATATAAGAGATGTGGAGGTGTTCTATATGGGTGAGGAGAGGCGGGAATTTGATCAGATTGTAGAAAAGCCATGCGTGGAAAGATAGGCGGATCCAGAGAGTGAGACAGAATGCTTGGCATACTAGGATTTGGAGGGACTTATAGATGATTGGTGGGGCAGATATGAGTACAACATGTGAATAGTAGAGGATGGGTCGGATAAAACTGCATTGATAAATTTCTGATAAGAAATATAAATGTACTGTCCATAAATAGTTAAAAACCAGCATCTGCTTATGCAATATAATTAACAAATAGGAGGCAAACAGTTTTTTGTAATTACTTGTTCGTTTGTGTATGTGTGAGTAAATGTGAGATTGATTAAGTGAGTAAGTGAGATCAACATCTCCTCCTAACCCAATGGTTCGATTTCAGCCAGATTTAGTTTATATAGCACTTGTCTGCAAAGAAGTACTGTGAAGGTAAGTACAACCTAGTTCCAGCCAGGGTGGGGTGACATAGGAGGTAGACAGGGAGAGAGGGAAGAAGGAGATGGACAGGCAGAGGGGGGAGCTAGGAGATGGGCAGAAAGAGAAAGGGAGGAGCAGATGGATTATGAGAAGGGGTGTAGGGAGAGTTGTATGAGGCAGGTAGAAGATGGAGAGGAGAAGTGGTCAGATGGAAAAGGTTAGAGGTATGAGGAGGCAGGTAGAAGAGGGATAGTGTGTGAGGAGGCAGGTGGAGAAGGGACAGGACATGAGGAGGCAGGTGGATGAGGAATAGGGTGTGATGAAACAGGTGGAAGAGGGGAGAGGGGAATAGGAGGAGGATGGTAGACTGGGCGGAAATTTAAATTTATACTGATTATTTTAATGAAACTATAGCTAACATTTTCCATCATATAGGCAACCCGCGTGACACCTCTTGGGCACTTCGTATTCTTTCCTGTATTTAGTTGACATGGAATGCTTTAAAAGTATAGAGTGCAATTTGTGTGTTATTTGTACTGTTCATTGTGTCAACCAGATCGTGAGAACGAGCCAGTAGCTTTGTCATTGTGTTTAGGGGCCAAAGATCATACCACACAGCTGAATACCACAGAGAAATTTGACATCCTCTCTGGAATCGCATGGTGTAAAACAGTAGAGATTTATACATATACACTCCTGGAAATTGAAATAAGAACACCGTGAATTCATTGTCCCAGGAAAGGGAAACTTTATTGACACATTCCTGGGGTCAGATACATCACATGATCACACTGACAAAACCACAGGCACATAGACACAGGCAACAGAGCATGCACAATGTCGGCACTAGTACAGTGTATATCCACCTTTCGCAGCAATGCAGGCTGCTATTCTCCCATGGAGACGATCGTAGAGATGCTGGATGTAGTCCTGTGGAACGGCTTGCCATGCCATTTCCACCTGGCGCCTCAGTTGGACCAGCGTTCGTGTTGGACGTGCAGACCGCGTGAGACGACGCTTCATCCAGTCCCAAACATGCTCAATGGGGGACAGATCCGGAGATCTTGCTGGCCAGGCTAGTTGACTTACACCTTCTAGAGCACGTTGGGTGGCACGGGATACATGCGGACGTGCATTGTCCTGTTGGAACAGCAAGTTCCCTTGCCGGTCTAGGAATGGTAGAACGATGGGTTCGATGACGGTTTGGATGTACCGTGCACTATTCAGTGTCCCCTCGACGATCACCAGTGGTGTACGGCCAGTGTAGGAGATCGCTCCCCACACCATGATGCCGGGTGTTGGCCCTGTGTGCCTCGGTCGTATGCAGTCCTGATTGTGGCGCTCACCTGCACGGCGCCAAACACGCATACGACCATCATTGGCACCAAGGCAGAAGCGACTCTCATCGCTGAAGACGACACGTCTCCATTCGTCCCTCCATTCACGCCTGTCGCGACACCACTGGAGGCGGGCTGCACGATGTTGGGGCGTGAACGGAAGACGGCCTAACGGTGTGCGGGACCGTAGCCCAGCTTCATGGAGACGGTTGCGAATGGTCCTCGCCGATACCCCAGGAGCAACAGTGTCCCTAATTTGCTGGGAAGTGGCGGTGCGGTCCCCTACGGCACTGCGTAGGATCCTACGGTCTTGGCGTGCATCCGTGCATCGCTGCGGTCCGGTCCCAGGTCGACGGGCACGTGCACCTTCCGCCGACCACTGGCGACAATATCGATGTACTGTGGAGACCTCACGCCCCACGTGTTGAGCAATTCGGCGGTACGTCCACCCGGCCTCCCGCATGCCCACTATACGCCCTCGCTCAAAGTCCGTCAACTGCACATACGGTTCACGTCCACGCTGTCGCGGCATGCTACCAGTGTTAAAGACTGCGATGGAGCTCCGTATGCCACGGCAAACTGGCTGACACTGATGGCGGCGGTGCACAAATGCTGCGCAGCTAGCGCCATTCGACGGCCAACACCGCGGTTCCTGGTGTGTCCGCTGTGCCGTGCGTGTGATCATTGCTTGTACAGCCCTCTCGCAGTGTCCGGAGCAAGTATGGTGGGTCTGACACACCGGTGTCAATGTGTTCTTTTTTCCATTTCCAGGAGTGTATGTGAGCTATATATGTGGCATAGGCGTACATTGGCGAAGCCGCCGGTAGAAAGCTGTAATAAAATAAAATAAGCCAAATCCTGAGAAAGAATATCCTGTGCTGGACGGGATGAATGCTAGGGAAAAGGAGAATTAAAAATTCTGAGTTTTTCACACTAATCATGTTTATATATGCTACAAATGCCTCGTTCCTCGTCATTTCGATAAAGGAATCGTTCAAATGATCTGTGGAGCATGTAACCAACTAACTAAGAAACAGAACTGTCGTCTTTCAATAACACTCTTGTCTCGCGACTGCTCAAACGATTCTTTAGCGAAAGAGCCAGCCAAGTGTACGCACTCACATAAATGAGATTGCAGTAGAACAGCAGTCCAGTGATCAACCGAGTTTAAGAAAAAAGTGACCAAAATAAATTAGATTACTGACTGCCGTATAACATGTACTCAGACTTTCTTCAAACATTGTCACACTCGATTTGCTATTCGTTGTAATTCTAGGTACGAACTGCCTAAATGATTTTATTCTATCGATAACTGTTAGGTACAAGGGCAACTGTACTCGTAAACCATGCTAGGTGTAACTAGTCATAAAGTGTCGCTCACGAGTTTTGGACTCGTGACGAAAACTGAAATAGATGATAAATGTTTTGTGTGGAGTACGAATCAATGAGGAGGATTTGGACAACCCAAGTGATGGACAACAAAGAAGTGTTTAATGAGGTGCGAAAAATCGTAATGTAATGATAGTTCCTATTTAAACCTTACACTATTCATATATGCATGCAACCATACTCCCAGTAACATGTTCAAGCAGAGTATAAGGTACAGCAAGCATATTATGAGGTCATTCAGGTCGTTCGGTAGTGATGTCGGTAGACGAAAGATTTGTAATTCAGGTCATACGCTTCAATAGCATTGTTAGTGGTGAACAAAAACGTGAATTAATTGTTGTAGAGACTAAAAAGTTCTTCCGGGACGAAAGCGAAGAATCCAAAGTTACTCGGTAAACGAAAGAACTACACGAATAAATGGGAGATTGAGCAATGCTGGCAAGGCCAGCTAAGTGTATTATGCGCTGTGGATAACGTTTTTAACTTGGAATCTTGATAGCCTCACTGCTCTTTCAGAGACGACACTTTTGTCGATTTCCATTGTAATTGAAAGACGTGCTGATTAAATCAGTCTAGGGTAAGTTAGAGAATGAACGAAAAAAGTTCGGAATACCTGATGCTGTTCAGACAATGGAAGCATTACATGTGCTTTCTGCTAGACAATGTAGAAATAATAATGAGTTATTGGTTCTTCTTCCTTAATTTTTCAAAGGAGTATGTGGACTGTATGTCTACGTCGACCGTTATGTAGAGGCACGTCGCCAGCCTTCTCTTCCTCATACCGTAGCGTAGCACTGAGTTAAGCGCGATGCGTGGCTGGGCGATAGGGACATGGCCGACTGCACACAAGCAAACATCTTGTGTAAACACAGGGGCCGGCACAGTTTGCTTAACTGCAGTCGACGGCGGGCGCGGGCACACAACTGCCCCCACCCCTGCCCCGTCTCCTTCACACACACACACACCACAAACACACACATATACTCTACCTCTGCCCTCTGTTCCAGATTCTTCTCTTAAGTTACTTGACTGGACGTTCTGATGGTAAATGCTAGTGAATGATATGCGTCTCTTTGCAAAAACTCATAACATATCTTTTGAGTAGCACTCATGCGATCAGTTTGGTCTAACAGCAAAACTAGCGCATTATTTTGGCACCCTAGTATCCCGCCAATATCAGAGACCCCAGCGAGGCAGGTGAAGGGAAGACGTTGCGCTCCTCCTAGGAACCACTCATATGAGTTTTTACGTATTTATAATAAATAAACAGAGAAGATGCCACTGAAAAAACCGGAAATTACCATTTCAGGCACGTTATTAGTGAAGGTTTCTTTTCTACTGGCACTGGAGCCAACTTTTACTGACATCCGAACTGATAAAGCACTATAATCTTTTTGTTGTGATGAGCACGTTACAATGATCACCTTAGGTTTTCAACGAAATGCATAAAATCCGTGAACCGACTGTAAAATCAAGCATCTCTCAATAGTTTAGGTGCAACACGTATCTAAATAACTCATTCCAAATTCTTCAGGCTGAAGCCTTATTAACACTATAAACTCCAATTCATGTAGTAAAATAACTTCTCGATCTGAACTCAGAAAGTGTTTTAAAAATTTGAGGACGGAGTATTAAGGTGACGGTTCTTGGGAACTAAACATATAACGATCTAACTTATTACATTAATTATCCCCTGCCAGCATGCCGCGCGACCTCATACAATTGCAGTGGCATCCTTTATGTAGATTACGTACAGATGTGACGAAAAATACCCAGAAACAAAGCTCGTCGTACAAATCTGATGATGTTTCTTCTTGACATCTCTTAGATGGGATTGTGGGTCACATTTGCTCGTAATATATTTCTCAATCGACGTTAGAAACGTTCCATTGCTCTCCTCTTTGATACACATTTCTCGAAACGAGGTAACTACAAAATTTTGTATGTGCAAGCTTCAAGTTGAGAGTTAACTCATTATTAATCACAACTGCTTCCTTTGGCAACTGGTTAATAATAATATTATTATTAGTTAATCCACAGTGGTTTCAAGCCAAACAAATTCTGTTGTATTACGTACAAGAACAGAAATTCACAAATTGTGTAATCATGATTAACGTAGAAAAATAAACGCATGACCCTGACTCTACGAGGCTACCGGTTGCCGAAAAGGTCTGAAACCATCTTCTAGCAAGGCATCATCCAGCTTAATATTTTGATAGTCATTCATCTCAACATTAAACAACTATTTCCCCCTGTTACGTTGCAAAACATTTGACAACGCATCTGTAAATTAATAAAGCCAGAGTGCGTTAGTTGCTGATTTAGAACTGAAGAATTAGCTCGTATGTTTATACCGATCAACAGTGAATTATCACAGCTAATAAATAATATCGTTTCTGTCAGAAAATTGAAATATTAGTACAATATAAGAATAGGAAAACAGAGCTGTCAAGTAGTAGGAATGAAGCCCCAGAATGATATTTTCTGCTTCTGCTTCTAAAGAGAGAGAGAGAGAGAGAGACAAAAAGTTCATCTTTATTACTAATTTACTTAAACTTTTTCGTGTGCGTGAGAAGTTTAAATTTTGGAATAATCAAATTCTCCTATATTCAAAACACAACACTTTGACACAATGGGCGTCAAGAAAGGCAAATTAACCCTAGTCCACTGAGTAGGTAAGTAATTGTGGTAATAACCAGCAGGTAGTTGCTATCTGATAAATGGGGTGTTATTGGAAGATGTGCCGTCTGAAGAGACCAGTACGTACCCTACATACGATAATACCTTCTACCCTGTAAACTGTAGACTTAGTACTCTTCGAGAGCACTCTACTCTGGTCAATAGCCTTTGTCCAAACAGTTATTGAGTATTTGGATTTTGTTTCATGTTTTGTCCAAATGCAATAATCCATCAGTGGATGTTGCCGTTAATGATTGCGAGTGGAGAAGTGTATTTGTGCCAAAAACACTGTGATGTTAAATTTCTCGTAATTATGCATCTGACTGTGTTGAATTTTTTCGATTTCATTGATATCGACAAGGATCTGATTTGGTGCTCGATCTCCAAAGCTAATTCCAGATGTAGGAATCCTCCATTATCCATCTTCGCACGCTCTCTCTCTTTCTTTCTCTCTCTCTCACTCACTCACTCACTCACTCACTCACACACACACACACACACACACACACAGACATCGGAGAAAAGTGAACAATGTTGATCACAGATAACAATACAGATACTGAACACGAAAGTATGGAAACTAATAAAAATTGTGATTTGGAACGAAGAAGACATCATTTCCCACGCCAAGTTCCCTCTAAGTGATCATCACTGTTCCTGTTATTAAAGCATTTGCTGACAACACATCTTTGCAAATCACTATAATTTCCCTTACTACCTCCAACGCATTTCAGAGTTATAATTGCACTATCAAGGACTACAATGCTGATTTTCTACAGTACGTCTGTGTTGGATTTCATCCGGTAGTTAATGTAGCAACAAAACTGTTAAGTTTTACTGTTATACTATAAAACTCTAATTCGAGAAAATACCTTCAAATTGTGATAATTCTCACCATTGTATTTTCGCTTTTATAGTCCGTAATAGTGGTGTCGTTACTGTCCTTAATAGTGGTGCCGTTTCTGCCAAAGTGTGGTGATTATCACAGAGAAGACAATCATTACAGCACCTATACTTCAGTCGCAGAAAATAACCAAACAGAATGCAAAATACTTTACATGCAGATGATTTTTGAAGACGGCAGTAAATGACATCTTACTAAAGCGCTGTACCGTCATCTTGATTTCTTTTGCCAGTCATGACGATTAGAGTTACTTTTAATTACATTGCAAAGTATTCTGAATTCCAACTCTGTAGTTTCGATACACTGCGCTTTTTTAAGCCATACTGAAATCACTCTGTACGCAGTTCCATTCGACCGATATAGCGACTCAGGCAACATTAAAGAATCACAAAAGGTAAACTCGCCTAATGGCAGGAGATTGTAATTTCCCTGGCAGATATACAGGGTGTAACAAAAATGTACGGCAAAAATTGCAGGAGACATTACTCACACCTACACAAAGATATTATGTTATATGAACATCGGTCTGGAAATGCTTTGTTTCCATGTTACAACTCATATTCTCCAACTAATTAATCACGGGAAACACACACGAACAGATCGCACCAACATACCACATGCAACTCTTTCTCATAGAAGACGTTGAATATGCCCTCCGTGGGCATTGATATATGTCAACCCGCCCTCGTGGTGAATCTCGGATGCGCTGATATGGCTTAGAGACTCTGAACACCTTGTACTGGGCTTCCATACACAAGAGCTTACAAATGGCCCGCAAGTAAAAGCGGAGATCATGGAGGCCAGGCAATAGGTCCATCTCTACCTACCCACCCACTTGCCACCGAATATGTTATTTAGAAGCCGACTGACATTAACGCTAAAATGAGGGAGTGCTCTATCGTATATGAAGTACGTTTTGTCGCACAGCTAAAGGCACATCTGCTAACAGATCAGGTAGAACTTTCTGTACGAAACTGTCGTAACTTTGTCCGTCGAGGCTGGATGGAAGACAGTGAATCCCTAACAAACAGTCACCAACAATTCCGGTCCAATCATTCACAGAAAATCTTAGCTGGTGACTTGCCTCAACAGTTGCGTGAGGATTGACATCTGCCTTACATCCCGAAAGTGAAAATTTACAATCTGATATCGTTGAAACGACGCCTCATCTGGAAACAGCACCGTTGCACTAAAATTATGGTTGGCACTTTGTTGAATAAACCGTCCGCAGAAGAGTACCCGTGCAGGAAAATGAACACTATAAATGGTATGCATACAGCTGGTGCTAGTGCAGCACACGTCAAACAATCATGTCCTAACATTCAGTGTTGCAGCTACATGTCTTGTACTGACACTAGGGTAGTCGTCAACCGCATGAAGAATTGCCGTCTCCCGTTGCGGTGTCCTCTTCCTTCTATATCTCTCCTCCTCCCTCCTCCCCCCCCCCCCTCTCCGTCACGAGTATCAGACTTAAATGCCCCATGTTCCCTAAGACGACGGTCAATAGCTTCAAACGTTTTCCCGTCGGGGCACCTTCGTTCTGGAAATCTCTCCCGCTAAAACATTGAGCGATAGCGCCACTGCCGGCAGCTAACGCATACATAATCCTTGTTCCATAGATCGTGAATACGACATTTCGTAATGATGTGGAACGTGTCACTTTAACATAAGTTTCCTTTACACAAATTAATTAATAATTTTTTTTTCAGTTGCTACTTCATATCTGAGAATTCACCTATTGAGTAGAAGAAGTTGTCATTCAGAAATTCATTTAATTTGCATTTAAATGTTGGTTGGCTATTTGGCAACTTTTGTGGCAGCATAATTCACCGCTTTCTGTGCCAAAGTGAGATTTAATCCAGAATAGTGAATATCATCCTTTCTTCTAGTGTTGTACCTATGCATATTGCTGTTATTTTTGAACTGGGATGGGTTATTTATGACAAATTTCATAAGTGAATATATGTATAGTGAAGGTACTGTTAACATCCCGAGTTCCTTAGATAAATGTCTGCAAGGAGATCTTGGGTGGGCTCCAGCTATTATTCTGATTGCACGCTTTTGTGCAATGAATACTTTCTCTCTTAATGACAAATTGTCCCAAAATATGATGCCATATGAAAGCAGTGAATGAAGATAGGCATAGTAGGCCAATTTACTGATATGTTTATCACCAAAATTTGCAATAACCCTAATAGTATAAGTAGCTGAACCTAACCGTTCCAGCAGATCATCGATGTGTTTCTTCCAATTCAATTTCTCATCCATGCACACACCCAGAAATTCTAAGTTTTCTGCCTTAGCAACAGACTTTCGTTTATAGTCTATATTTATCAATGGTGTTATGCCATTTACTGTACAGAACTGTATATACAGTTTTCTCAAAATTTAGCGAGAATCCATTTGCAGAGAACCGCTTAACAATTTCCTGGAAGACATTATTTGCAATTTCCTCAGCTGAATCTTCCTTCTTGGGTGTGATTACTATACTTGTATCATCACCAAAAAGAACTAGCTTTGCATCTTCATGAATATAGAGTGGCAAGTCGTTAATATATACTAAGAACAATAGGAGACCCAAGACTGAATCCTGTTGGGCATCTGCCATCTCTTCATTTGTGTACACTGCCATTGCACAAGCTAAATCTGTGATTAGCTCTAAGTAGCAACCCGTGTGCTTGCAATGGTCGTATTGATCTCTGGAACAGTTGATGTTACGTGTAAACAAGCAATGACGACGTCGCGTGGCAAGAGCCACATGTAAAACAAATCACTGGTCTAACGTTCCTTTCTTGTGTGTTTCCCACGATTAATGAGTTGGGGAAAATGAGATGTAACATCGAAACAAGGCGTTTCCAGACCCATATTCATATAACATAATTTCTTCGTCTACGTGTGAGGAATGTGTCCTGCAATTCGTGGCGTACATTTTTGTTACACTCAGTATCCGTTGTAGGAGATATTAAAAACTTTTGTTCTATTCTCATGATGCATATTTTCCAATTTCAACCTCTAAGAAAGAAGCACAAAGACAAAACAAAACGTTTTGCTTTTCCTAAAGTGATAATACTGCGACAGGTTGTCCTTACGGCCATAGTGGCTACAAGCATATTCGTCATTTACTTAAGCACCATTAACACAGAAGGGTCTCATGCAGGTGGAGCTAACATCAGAAAGAATGAATAAAACTGTGACGATGAAGATTGTGACGTACGGAATGCAAGACGTCGAACTATTTTCTCAGTAGATTTGGCTGTATGGTACGATAAGCTGTGAAAGAGCTACGAACAACGAAATTCATGATATATTTCAATCACTGAAAGAAACTCCGAAGAGAAAATTGTGCTCTTGTTAACACGTAAAGAAACTCTCATATGTAACAATAGCCAAAACAGTTCTGAACTAATGTATAAAATGCATGTTTGACCATCAGGCGCTTTTATTTTAAACCCAAATATCGACCGGTTTCAGTCATGTACCATCTTCACGGATAAGGGTTAAAATAGTTTAAGCAACAACATTACATATGTCATTACCTAAATAATCTGTAGAGCATGTCATGAATATCAACATGCGACACAGGACATTTAGAAGCAAACATACTAATAACAAGGACACACAGAGCAGAAGAGTCATGACCTTCTCTTCAGTGCTGCTCTGTGTACAATTGTTATTAGTATGTGATACCGGTATTACCTCGGTGTGTCATAAAACGCCGAAAGGATTAAGTGGAAGGGCCTTAGGGCAGAGGAGCATTCACCTTTTGTTGTTCACAATATTTATTAAAGTCAATCAACAGAAGTAACAATTGTCATAAAATTCAAGTGAGAGGACATTTGAACATGAAGCTCATCAGTTGGCTTTAAATACCAAAGAAAGTATAACAACTTTTCAAATGAGATAGATAATACCTTTTTATTAAAAAAAAGAATACACGGAACGCCTAAAGACTTACAGACAGTTCACTTACAGACAGTTTTAAAACTTTGCCCAAATATATTAGTTATTTTTTTTTAAAAAAAAGGGTAACTTTACACATGAACTGTGAATAACTATATTTCGTATTAATAGTGAAGAAATAACATTTACAATAATAAAAAACCCAGTGAGAGATGAGAGAACATTTACACATGAAGCCTATTAGTTGGCTTTAGTTACCAATGAATGTATAACAATTTTTCAAATGAGAAAGGTAATACCTTTTTCATAGAAAACAGAAAACACTGCACCCCCGAAGGCCTATCGTGAGTTCAATTACAGGCACTTTTAAAACCTTGGCCAAATATATTCGTTTAAAAGAAACAGTAACCTTACATACGGACTCCCAACTAGACAGGCAATAATATACATCAGACCCTTCTCTTACAAGTAGTTCCCAGCTCACGGCATCTGCCAAGTGCGGACTTGAACGTCCTGCGGAGCAGCCAACACGGGCCAAACCAGGTTGTGCCGCACGGGCCCGACTGTTCGGCCCGGCCGAGGGCGCGAAGTACGGTAGGTGCGTCCGACTTCACTTCTCGTGTGCGCCTCCACCCAAACGTTTAACTCAGAGGGCTGTCATTGGGTGCACCTGGGTCTTAACGGAACGTTCAATTCCGTCATATGCACATCCACCAACTAGGCACAGATGTAGAACAAATTGTCAACAATTATAGTCTAATAAATCGCGTGTGCCAACGCAGCAACAATACGCTACAACCAAATGTCTCAAACAGTGCTATGTTGAAAAAACCAGAATAAAATAATAAAAAGGCATAGTAGCACCGTCACAAGAGTTAAAACAAATTGCGACTGCTAAATTTAGCTTACTAGTGACAATTAAATAAGACTCAGGGTTGAGATATTTTAAGTAACCGATTGAGCTCACTTCCACACGTGACGCCATAAAAAAAAAAACAACACCGAAAGATATTTTATCCTTACGATAATCGAGCCCTTGGTGGATGCCGACATTCGAAGCTCCGCACAAGTGTCTCACAGAGTTAGCGTCCTTTGCTACATCATACAGTTCAAGATCCACAATATTGCCTGGGACCATTTAACACTCAGTTTTAAAACATTACAAACATTAAGCCCCACGGCTTGGATGGTAAGGCAGAATGCCGACGCTACTAGACACCAAGCAACAACAGTTCGATCAGCATGGTGCAACAAATTGCGTAGCGTCCGAACACAACATGGATTACTAATAGATTTCCATAACCGAGCAGTCGCTAATAGTTTGTCTCAGGCGAGGTACACTTGCAATACGGAAGGCAGAAAGTGCATGTCCAGTGAAAGACATAAACAGAATGACGTCACCATATCAGGTCAGCGAAACAAACGTCCAACAGCATCAGAGGAGTAGGTCACCAGTACAATCTCCCAATAAACTGTAATCGGTTAACGGTCACCAACTGCTTGGCTGCGCAGACCATCTCAAGAGACAGCCGTTACAACTGTCGCCTGTACAATGCCTTTTCAAAACACTTCTTCACCGACCAGGTTACCTCCCCTCCTCCAAACAACCTCTCGCGCTCGCCCGTCGATCCACTCTTCGCCGCGCCACCTAGCGACCGACTCACGAGCGCCGAGACGTTAGCATCTCTGAACGCATATCGACAGCGGTAAAGTCGACATGGCTCAGTATGTTTGCTTCTTAAGTCCTGTGTCGTATATTGATATTCATGACATGCTCTACACACTATTTAAGTAATGACAAATGTACTACTGTGGCTTAAACCATTTTAAGCCTTACCCATGAAGATGGTCTATGACTGAAACCGGTCGATATTTGGATTTAAAATATACACAGCCGATGGTAAAGGCTGTTGATAGTCACCTTCCATAAATTTTAAAATTCTGAAGTAGATACATAGCAAGGAAAGCGAACTATTTGGCTTAAGGTAGTCATGGTGGGAAGGGAGGAAAGTAACGTTACACAGGGGACAGTGTGAAACAGAGTATATTATAGGACGACAATCAACGAGCTCGATTCATACAGAGATCGAAGTCATAGAGTGCGAATATTTATGGAGTGAGCATTCAGATGCTCAGAACAGAGTTTTTTATAACCAGAATACATTGTTCCAAAGTCACGTGGGTATGGTTTATCCACAAGCACGCTGCAGGACTTGAATGTCAGTAGGTCACTTGTTGACACAGAGCTCATTCAGAAGTTCATAGACATGGGATTCGCAGACATCTTAAGAATCTGTATATTATATCTGGAGTGAACTTGAGTTAGACCACTGAAGAGATGAACGCACTCATATTTCTCTTGTTTCCGACAAGTGTTGCAGCTCAGAGGTTGCGCATGATCCTACTGCCTATTTCCTGTTTTAATAACTGTGGTGTCATTAAAAAATGGCTTTCTAATACGCTAAAGGAAAGTATCACGAAAAATCTTCGAATTTGGACCCATACATATAACAAATTACCAGTTTATCACACTCTAAAATACTTTTAGGGGCGAAAATCTTCCGTGTTTACTACCTGGTTCTACGTTCTTAATCTGGGAAACTAAAATATTAACAGCATGTTATGATTCTTCACGTCTTAGATACTAGAAGTCTAGTTTACTATTCTAACCACTTTAAAATAAGGATAATGATTTGGATATTTGTATAATCTGGAAGAAATGAGTCAGAGCGTCATACGCAAACCTTATGGGCGGTTCATCATTGCTCTAAGTGTTAACATTGTTTGGCAGCACACTCCCACATTTACGAATTTACCTACCAGTCATCTCATAAATATATGGCCATTGAGTGACAAATTAGCCCAATGGTATTAAATCTTTACTCTACTGTGTCTCGATATTTTTCAACACATTGAACGCCTGTTACTAGTACGATAACCGTAATTAGACTTCTGTCATAATCGCTTATGAAAAGAATCATTCCCTTCTCTAGCGCATTTTTGTTTGCATCTGTAGTAGCTGCGTTTATTTACGTTTAGTGTTACTGATAAATAAAAGTGTAAAAACAGGGAAAATGGGTGTAAAATTAAAAAAGCATTCTTGAGCAAAATGTAAAGAAACAGGGTAACGCGAAAGTCACTTAACAGTCCTAGTTTGATGTTGGCAACAAGCGCAGTACACTGTGCTTGCTCAATATTCATACTCTTACGTTCTAAGCAGCAGGTAAAAAAAAAAAAAAAAGACACCCTCTCATATGAACCCAGAGAATTGCACTTTCACAGAATATACATACTCTTGAACGCCGTCGTCGATAGAATACAAACATTATTTCAATTTATCTCTAACGTAATTCCGTACTAACCCAGTGTATTAAAATAAGAATAGGACTAAATTGTCAGTGAAATACAGATACGTCCATCAGAATAAATTAAAAAAAAGTTACTAGGCGAATGCAATAGAAGACAAAAAATATACCGTCGCCTAATCAAAACCAAGATGAAGAATGAAAATATTACATATGTAAACTGTCGTTATTTTTATGTAAATACAATATGTAGGGCATTCTAAGGTTCAGCAGGATTCGTACTGTTTGACCCGTCAGAAAACATTCAGTATCTGAACCACTTGCTTTCAAGTCACAGCGGCGGAAAAGCAACACATCTGTGTGGCGTTATTTGCAGACCATTGGATGGGCATTTGAACTGAACGACCACCTCTTTCTGGCCTTTTACGTGCGTCCTGCTGCTCTGAATAAAGAGATGCTCACAAAAGGAAGCCTCACTGCCATTCAGCCTTGAGAGACGAAATTACGAAAATGCGGAGCTCGTCAATGAGTTCCCATCGCAATTCGTGGCAGGCGCACCCTTTCTGCCGTGGCGCCATAGTACGTTTCCAAAGCGGTGTTCACTATCCACTATCCAGTAGGCAGTGCACTGAATGGTCATTGTACCTTCCCCCGTATGTAGGTTGCCACACTCCCGTGGACGAACTCGTGTGCAGCCAAGTCTTCAGCTGTAGAGTCTACACTGCTTGCTCTACAAACTGACAACAGCAACAGCGATCTTTCAAATTTTCTCGGCGAGATTGATTACTTCTGTGCTTCTGGGTTGTTGTTGTTTCCATTATACTGAAACAACAAGTCGACTTTGTACTCGCAAGCACACCGTTTAACAGCAACACTGTAACATGTTCACTACTGCCATTAAACTTGCTACACCACGAAGATGACGTACTACAGACGCGAAATTTAACTGACAGGAAGAAGATGCTGTGATATGCAAATGATTAGCTTTTCAGAGCATTCACACAAGGTTGGCACCGGTGGCGACACCTACAACGTGCTGACATGAGGAAAGTTTCCAACCGATGTCTCATACACAAACAGCAGTTGACCGGCGTTGCCTGGTGAAACGTTGTTGCGATGCCCCGAGTAAGGAGGAGAAATGCGTACCATCACGTTTCCGACTCTGATAAAGGTCGGATTGTAGCCTATCGCGATTGCGGTTTATCATATGGCGGCATGGCTGCTCGCGTTGGTCGAGATCCGATGACTGTTAGCAGAATATGGAATCGGTGGGTTCAGGAGGGTAATATGGAACGCCGTACTGGATCCCAACGGCCTCGTATCACTAGCAGTCGAGATGACAGGCATCTTATCCGCATGGCTGTAACGGATCGTGCAGCCACGTCTCGATCCCTGAGTCAACAGATGGGGACGTTTGCAAGACAACAATCATCTGCACGAACAGTTCGACGACGTTTGCAGCAGCATGGACTATCAGCTCGGAGACCATGTCTGCGGTTACCCTTGACGCTGCATCACAGACGGGAGCGCATACGATGGTGTACTCAATGACGAACCTGGGTGCACGAATGGCAAAACGTCATTTTTTCGGATGAATCCAGGTTTTGTTTACGGCATCATGATGGTCGCATCAGTGTTTGGCGACATCGCGGTGAACACACATTGGAAGCGTGTATTCGTCATCGCCATACTGGCGTATCACCCGGCGTGATGGTATGGGGTGCCATTGGTTACACGTTTCGGTCACCTCTTGTTCCCATTGACGGTACTTTGAACAGTGGACGTTATATTTCAGATGAGTTACGACCCGTGGCTCTACCCTTCATTCGATCCCTACGAAACCCTACATTTCAGCAGGATAATGCACGACTGCATGTTGCAGTGCCTGTAGTGGCCTTTCTGGATACAGAAAATGTTCGACTGCTGCCCTGACCAGCACGTTCTCCCTATCTCTCACCAACTGAAAACGTCTGGTCAATGGTGACCGAGCAACTGACTCGTCACAATACGCCAGTCACTACTCTTGATGAACTGTGGTACCGTGTTGAAGCTGCATGGGAAGCTGTACCTGTACACGCCACCCAAGCTCTGTTTGACTCAATGCCCAGGCGTATCAAGGCCAGAGGTGGTTGTTCCGGGTACTGATTTCTCACGATCTATGCACCCAAATTGCGTGAAAATGTAATCACATGTCAGTTCTAGTATAATATATTTGTCCAGTGAATATCCGTTTATCATCTTGTAACCTCCCCCTCACTTTCCGACCTTAATGACAGTGAAAAATGAAACCGCGTATACCTAATGGGAGTTTTGGAAAAGCAATCGTCACCGAAGTTAACCTGTCGGTAAAGAGGGAGGAAAGGGTTACAGCTTAATGAAAGGAAATGCACTAATGAAACTGGTGGAAATTAATTTTGAAAAGGGGTAAAGTTAATAAAGAAAGTAAATGTGCAGCCGTTACGTTAACAATTAACTAGCGGTAATTAGGTATTTGAGATTTGGGGGAAATCACGGTCGCCAGTCCTGAGGACAATTACTATAGTAACTGAAAAAGAAAGGTTATTACACATATAATTAGCACTAGAAGCGTGGCAACTGAAGGTTGACACGTGTAGTGTGAAAACTGAAAGTTTGTCAGAAGTAATAAATTTCGCTACACCCTGACTTAATTTAGCAAAAGAATTAATAAAACCGAAAAATCGAAAGTTAATTTAGTGACTGAAGTTAATAGTGAGCTTTCTTTCTGAAGCACATCGAAATTAAGTATAATACGGTTAGTCTTGGACTACCTCAACAATCATTTCTAAAGCTACTTGAATCTACGCAATTTAGAAATAAGAGATTTAACTTTGAACTTGAATTAAATGATTCTGAACAATTAGCAATAGTAAAATTTAGTACGTACCAAGCTGAACTGCAGTCACAGGTACGCTAAAATATGCTAACAAAACTCGCACTCTTAATTTGTGCTTATGTAATCTGAATATTGTAGCCAGCTATGAATACTTTGAAATTAAAGCAGTGAAATCGAATGGTATAATTTTAATGCTGGCGTTTAAATTTCAACGACACTCGGGTTCATTTCGGAAAAGGAAGGGACCCTGCTTGGTAATGCAATTGGGACAATGAGCAACAAAGGTTCATGCTAAGTTGCTGTTATTATAGTTACGAAAATGGTACAGTTTGAAAAGCTGAGGTCTGCCATACAGTTCTAAAACTTTACTTGCTTCCAGTCTTCCTTGATGGTTGATTGAAGGTTTGAAGCCGTCGATCGAGGAGGTGGCGACAGTCACTCATTGTCGGCCGTCGCTGTTGCAGAAGCTGGATGTTGGCGCGCCTTCTTCTCGACACGGTCACCAGACGAAACGGGCTCTTGATGTGCGCTAGTTAATGTTTCCCGTCCGCGACACCATGTCAGAAACTATCATCGCAAGTCGAGCGCAATTACATGCTGCCAAACCCCGAAAGCGCGGCAACTCGCGGGAGCGTCACACAACACACCTGCTCCACTCGCTACTCCCGCCAGACTCCTTCCCTCAGCCCGCGCTCCACGCGGCAGAGTTAACACTACCAAAGATCCTACACACTTTGATTCTTCACACGACCTATCGACGTAATCGTTCGATAGCAGTTTTCCCTAGGCAAGACCCAGCGTAAAAATACAAATAATATTTACGAAACAAACCAATTATACATCGACATAAATGTATAAATATATAAATAGTAAAACAATTACAATATACAAAGAGACAGAAATGTCATATCTTGAGGTAACAAAGCAAGGAAAAAAAATAGTACAATAGATGGAAATAGGAGGATATGCATTTCCGGCGTTACACGTGCCCCACATTGTCTGAGGATGTTCGTGTAACGTAAACAGACTCAGAAAATGTCCCAAAAAAGAAACAGCGGAAATGCATATGCTCAAAACATCAAAAAAATTTAGCATTCGTCTAATTAATCATAAACCAATTTTTAGACAATAATAATTGAGTGGAGACACTCCTAATCTTATTCCACTCTGTCATCTTGCACAAAATAAAACAGGTTGACAACATATCAAAATTCATAGAAAACATAGAAAATGGTTTAGCTATTCCAAAATCATTAAAATTCGTAACACTATAAAAAATGGAATACTATTTGCAAAATTGATCAGAGTACATGGTCATAAAAAACAGGTATATCAAAATACGCAAACTAATAATTAATTACATAGAATACACAATTTTATGTAACCTTTTCATAATTAATATTCTCGTCATGTCCAATTAACGCTAAACAAGAAAATAATATACAGCAGATAAAATAAAACATAAATATTGACAGCAGAATCCTTTCACATCAGCTGTCGGGGAAGAAAAGCAACTCCACATTCCGTACTCGCGAGTACAAAGAATGCCGACAGCGGAACAAGAGCCGACAGCGACACAAGAGCCGACAGCGGCTCGGTCTTTCCATTATTGTTGCGCCCGCCGGTGCGGCACGCTTGATCTCACTCCCCCTTGTAACGGCGTTTCCAGAACGTCCGTTTGACTGAATTCTTTCGGAAAAACTCACTCCCGAGTAATCTCAAGGAGTCCATAAACACTATCACAGCGGATAACTCAACACTGTCCATCATGAAACGCATGTACTAGACTGAAACTTAAAACAGCGTCTAAGTACATCGGCAATGACTAATGAAACACACATTCATGAAATCTGACAGCTAGTTACAAAAGCATATTTACTTTCCTTAATCTACTGTGACTCAGCTGAAAACTGGCAGCTTGGATTTTTAAATTGATTAATATTCAGTAACTCCTAAATAATTTAATCAACATCAATTACTTATTAATTACAACTTCTTTAATGACCTCTAGGTCAGGCAAAAGCATCGTAACATGGCACATCCTTAAATCTTACACTCTATATTTACATACTGTACAAGTTACCCATTGTGTGGTATTAATCGATCCTAGGTTGGTACAATTTCTAGTCTACAATATTCCGTATACCTAATCGTTTTCCAGAGCTTGGATACTCTAAGCAATAAGCATTTGTGTGAGGTATACCAATGACTTTATATGGTCCATTATAAACAAACTTAAATTTAGAGATTTCATTGTCTATCTCGCTCGATTTCTCACGAGCTTTTACAAGTACTAAGTCTCCGATTGCAAACTTAGCAAAACGCGTTTTAGCGTCATGACGACGTATGCGAGCCTCGGCTTTTAGCTTCATTACTTCTCGCAAACGATCTTTTTTCACACCAATACTAATGTCAATCCGTGGAGGGAATTTGATTATCTCTTCCACTAAACTTTTACTTCTGTCATCCAACAGGATTTCCTCTGGAGAAAATCCCGTCGATTCATGTCTCAAGGTGTTCATAATTCTCTCAAATACTGCTACATATTTGCCCCATGCCCTATGATTGTGATGGCAATAGGTACGGCAAAGTCGGCCTAGCTCGCGCATATACTTCTCAGCGGGATTCCCAGCCGGACAGTAAGCTGAAATATGGATCACCTCGACCCCATTACTTTCCATGCCTTCATTCCACAACTTAGAAGTAAATTGTGCCCCATTATCTGATAGAATCGCCTTGGGCTTGCCAATATGAACAAAATAATCGTTCACAAGCTTGCTATAGACCGCTTTGGCTGTAGCTTTCCTAATCGGGTATAGCTTGATGAACTTGGAAAAAGCTTCTAGCACTACTAAAATGTAGGCAAAGTTTCCTGATGACTTGGGCAAAGGTCCGTACAAGTCCACGCACAGTAACTCAAAGGTGTCGTTAGGCCTTATACTTTGCATAGGACCACGACTCGTACAGTTGGTAACCTTCACCTTCTGACATAAATCGCAAGTTTTCACTCTGTCAGTAACGCGTTTTAACATGTTGTTAAAATGCACTACTTCACTCAGCTTTTCCGTACATTTCTTTGGTCCACAGTGACCATACGCCAAATGGTAGTAGTCTACTATTTCCGTGACGTATTTGGTGGGCCAGCATACCCGCCAAATATTACTATCTTCACCCTTACATATGTACAAGATATGATCGTATATCTTGTAATACTTTCTTAATTTCTCTCCTTCTGGACTCCTTTCGTCATATCGGGTTTTCACCATATTTAAACAACCGTCCTCGTTCTGATGACGACGTAGATTCTTACAGATGTTCACTACTAATTTACGTCCCTCAACTTCTTTAAAATAGTATAATTTGACCACTCCATCTGACTCATCTTTCAATACATCTTGATTAGACTCGGGCAACCGCGACAGCGCATCCGCTACGCAATTGTCGGTCCCTTTTACGTAACAGATGTCATAGTTAAATTGCTGTAAATACAGCGACCACCTAGTCAGTCTTTCGTGAAGTAGTTTACAATCCTTCAGATAAGTGAGCGCCTTATGGTCCGTATGAATAATCACCTTACGGTCCCATAGGTAACCCTTGAACTTCTTGAATCCCCACACGATAGCGAGACACTCTTTCTCAGAAATCGTGTAGTTTCGCTCACTTTTTGATAAAGTTCGACTCGCGAACGCTATCGTCCGGTGTTCCTTATCCTCTCCTTCACCAACTTCTTGGAACAGTTCTACCCCCACCCCGTAATTGGACGAATTCGTTCCCAGATGGAAGGGTAGCGATAAATCAGGATGAAATAGTATGTTAGATCTTAACAACTCGTCTTTTAATCTCTCGAAAGCGGCCTGACACCCGTCAGTCCACACAAACGGAACGTTTTTGCGTAAGAGGTTATTCAAATTTTCATCATTAAACACTTGTCCTTTTACAAATTTGCGGTAAAATCCTGTTAACCCTAGAAAACTTTTTAACTGTTTCCTAGACTTGGGTGGAGGACAATTCCTTATTGCCTCTAGTTTCTCTGGGTCCTTCGTAATACCAGCAGTGGTAATTACATGCCCTAAAAATTTCAGTTCCTGCTTCACAAATTCGCATTTCTTTAGCTTTAGAGTCATTCCGCCACAGCGCAATGCTCTAAAAACTTCATCTAACAGGTCACAATGGTCATGCCAAGTGGCATTGGCCAACAATAGGTCGTCAACATATACATTTAATCTTGAACTCAAAGCCGGTCCTAGCACCTCATCTAGGGCCCTGATGAATACGGACACAGATATATTAAGTCCAAACGGCAGTACTCTATACTGATAACACCTGCCCGCAAACAAGAAGGCGGTGTATGGCCTAGATTCTTCTTCGAGTTCTATTTGCCAGTAACTAGCCGTCAGATCGAGGCTAGTCATGAACTTAACGTCATGAAACCGTTGCAAAACCTCCTCCATACTCTCTGGTCTGTCTGTTTCACGTTGAACGACCCTATTCAACGTGCGTGCGTCAATCACAATACGCACACTACCATCCCGTTTTGCTACAATGACCAAACCGTTATTGTATGGACTCGTACTTCTTTCAATCACTCCCCATTCGATCATCTTATCTATCTCTCGTTGCACTGCTTCCTTTTTGGACAGCGGTATAGCATACGGTCTCACGAAGAATGGTTCGTGCGGAATTACATGCAACTTTCATTTATATCCTTCCACAAGTCCCGGTTTGTCTGAAAACACACTCTTATTCCTCATTATTACTTCATACAGGCCTCGTCTTTGTTCGTGTGTTACGTTTGACACACCGTCTACAATACTTTCCAATTCACTTTCTACACTATTGTCAATTCCGAGATTCCTCACATTACAGTAGTTCAAATTCATACCTACGTCAATAGCATCCGGCCAGTTAACAATGTGTATAGGCTGGTATTGCCTATGCACACCGTCTCCTGCCTCGTCAAAACTAACTACTATTGTTTTATTTTGTGACGTACATGTCAAAGTTTTACTTTCGCAATTAATCACTGCACGGTACTTTAATAGCCAATCTAACCCGATAATTACTTCCGTAGTCAAGTCTGGCACGACGACAAACTCTTGTTCAAATCGTGCCCCACATATTTCGAAGTTGACAAAAATCTGTTTTGTGACCGGTTTACTGGCCTTCCCAGTAGCACCGATAATTTTCACTCCTGCTACTGGCATAACTACGATGCCAGGTCTGTCTTTCAGTAACTCAAATATTTTCCCAGATACAGCACTCAATTCTGCACCGGTGTCAATCAACACGTTTAGTTGTAGGTCATGCATATTAACAGACACTACTATCTGTCTACACTTGTCCTCGGCTGTCCCTTTATTTTCCCACAGTAAATCCTCGTCTATATCCAGGTCATTCCAGAAAAAACCATCCGGCTTTGACCCTAAATCCGGCTTATCTGGCGGCTTTTTCAGCCTCTGTTCACATACAGTTTTAATTTCAACACGTTTGTCCTGAGGCTTAGCCTGTAGCTTCGCCTCCAATACCGAAACCTTTTCCTGTAACTCGTCAACTAGTGAGTGTTGCTTTGCTATCAATTCATTAATCGTCACCTTCGTTGATTCCACTTTGGTCAGATTAATCTCATCCGCCAATCTACCTGGAGGAATGTGTCCAGTAGTTTCTGCAATTACTTCCGCTAGATCTGCGCAACCCACACTGCTATCGTCTGACCGTATAATGTCAGCTCTAACCTCATACACGTTGTAATCTATGTGCTTTTCTACCAATCGTGTCCGGCTATCACTAAAATTTTCGCAATCTTTCTCCTTAATACTCTCGCAATGTTTAAACTGGAGGTTTGCGTAGGATGGGTCGGTTACTTCTACCACTGAAACTTTCGGTAAGGTCTGCCGGTTAGGGCCAGAACTTTCCGTTACTACTTCAACATCTAACTCCTGCGGGACGAAACACGACGAATCTTGCTCGTGCTCCCCCTTAACATCAACTATTTCTAGTAAAGTCTGCCGATTAGGGCCAGAACTTTCTATCATTTCACAAACACTATCTTCCTGCGGGACGAGACGCGGAAAATCCTGCACGCGCTCCCCATAAACACTTCTCCCATACAGACCCCTATAATCTCTTAGTTCGTCGTATAAGCGACCGAACTGCCTTAACCAGACCTCATCCCTCTCTGCATCCCCTCGCTCGATGACGGACGTTTTATCCGACATCTGATCTTCTCTCAACACTTGCGAATCATTCTTAAACTCAATCTCCAGTTCCGCTGTGGGTATTACAGCTGCCACTTTATGATCGATTTCCGGAACACTACTTAAATTGTTCTCACTGACAGCGAATGTATTTTCTACTGCCGTGTATACAGCTGATCTACTACTTGTGGGCGCACTCTTTTCTCTTAACACTGGCACACTCTCCCGCCGTTGATTATTCCATACGGAATTTTCATAACGGCGACACCTGGGTTTTCTCTTGTTATTGGGCCGCCAAAATTTCTCCACGCCCGCTCGGCCCCTCACCGGCGCGGCTAATGGTTTCCCTGTCTCGTCCCAGCAGATACGCTCCCCGGATGCTGCTGAGGCGGCTGATCACACCCTCTGGCGTTATTACTATTCTGTGAAGCCCGTATCACGTTAGTATGATACTGGTTTCTGTCATTCCTGTTATTATTTGCATTGTACCGATTGTTATTACGGTCCGAACCATTATTGTTATTGCTGCGGTATGCATTATTCCCATGGTTATCATTGTTGTGGTTGCTGTGGTACTCGTTGTTGTTACCACGGCCTCTACCACTGTCGCGATTATTGCGCCAATTGTCCTCGTCCTCAACTCTTTCCAGGAAATCATTCACTGTCCTATAATTGCTTCCTACGTAGCGTTTTGTATCATCTGGAAGCTTCTTGTAGAGTTCCCAGACTATTTCGGATTCCGTGCGGCGATCACGCAAATATTCCAACTTGCGGATCCAGCCCTCACAAAACTCCTTCATCGAGCCGCGCGAATTCGCATCGAAAGGCCTCGATACGACAAATTCGCGCCAGACACTTTGCTTTTTTTGCTCTGACCAGTATTCAGCCAGAAACAAATTTTTAAAGTCGTCAAAAGTCAGGTTCGTAATGTTGAGGTTTAAGCCCCAACGCTTGGCATCACCAGCCAACACATCATTAACCGCATTAATTTTTCTCTCATTAGTCCATGATCTGGGTAAAACTCTTTCACAATTATTAATGAAATCCGTCGCGTGTATACCGCCTTTTTTCAAGGGGTCGAACCGCTCCTCTTTCGTCAACAATTCCGAACTATGTGCATAGATTGGCACATAGCTCTGTTTTTCGTCAAGTTTCTTTTCTAATTCCGACACTCTCGTAATTACTTGGCAAGTGGTTGTCGCAAGCGTTTCCACTTCCCTCTTTTTCTCTTCGCAGGTATTAGCCTGCTCCCTCACTTTAGTGTCTACTTCGGACACTAAAGCCTTTAAAGTTTCCACCTTCTGTTGATCCTCTTTTTTCACTAATTGAATTTGTTCCGTCACCTTATTCTCGATGATCGGAGCAACTGCTTCTCCTACACTTTTCTCGATTCTGCTAATTTCGGAATCAAAACGAGTATTTATGCTCGCAATTTCCGCCTGAACGCCTATCATTTCCTGTTTAAGATAACCGATTTCGGTATTAATTACAACAATATCTTCTTTGATTTTATCAACTTTTGTATTAACAACTCCAACATTGTTGTTAACAACGTTAATAGCTTTGTTCTGATTGTCTGGCTTGGCCAATTGACTCTTGATTTCGTTAATCAAAACATTCAATAAATCAGTTAAATTCCCGGAAACTACCGGTTCCACTTCCGTAGCGGCTTCCTCTTTAATTGTCCCCCCGTATTCGTCATAAAGGGATTCAGGTTTGATTTTCACTTCCGATTCCGAAACATTTTCTAAAGTTTGGAATTCCATTTCTGCTCTTTGTTGCGTTTCGGCGGTCGCGTCTTTCATGCTAGCCGCCTGCCCCTGAACAATGGGTACCGCGGTGCGCGTTTCCCACTGTTCGACCGATTGTTCCGTATCCAAGTCTACCAAATTTTGGCAATTGTTGCCTTCACTCATTTTAATAATTTTCAATATAAATGCCAAATCTCAAATATAATTAGGATTACTCCCACTACTTATTCTCGCTGACGTAACGGCCTGTACGTAACCAATACTTTGTTACGAGATTTGCACAATGCAAAATTCGTGTCCAGAACAACCTCAAATCTGAAGATTGTCCTGTCACCAGGTCGCCACGTGTAACCTCCCCCTCACTTTCCGACCTTAATGACAGTGAAAAATGAAACCGCGTGTACCTAATGGGAGTTTTGGAAAAGCAATCGTCACCGAAGTTAACCTGTCGGTAAAGAGGGAGGAAAGGGTTACAGCTTAATGAAAGGAAATGCGCTAATGAAACTGGTGGAAATTAATTTTGAAAAGGGGTAAAGTTAATAAAGAAAGTAAATGTGCAGCCGTTACGTTAACAATTAACTAGCGGTAATTAGGTATTTGAGATTTGGGGGAAATCACGGTCGCCAGTCCTGAGGACAATTACTATAGTAACTGAAAAAGAAAGGTTATTACACATATAATTAGCACTAGAAGCGTGGCAACTGAAGGTTGACACGTGTAGTGTGAAAACTGAAAGTTTGTCAGAAGTAATAAATTTCGCTACACCCTGACTTAATTTAGCAAAAGAATTAATAAAACCGAAAAATCGAAAGTTAATTTAGTGACTGAAGTTAATAGTGAGCTTTCTTTCTGAAGCACATCGAAATTAAGTATAATACGGTTAGTCTTGGACTACCTCAACAATCATTTCTAAAGCTACTTGAATCTACGCAATTTAGAAATAAGAGATTTAACTTTGAACTTGAATTAAATGATTCTGAACAATTAGCAATAGTAAAATTTAGTACGTACCAAGCTGAACTGCAGTCACAGGTACGCTAAAATATGCTAACAAAACTCGCACTCTTAATTTGTGCTTATGTAATCTGAATATTGTAGCCAGCTATGAATACTTTGAAATTAAAGCAGTGAAATCGAATGGTATAATTTTAATGCTGGCGTTTAAATTTCAACGACACTCGGGTTCATTTCGGAAAAGGAAGGGACCCTGCTTGGTAATGCAATTGGGACAATGAGCAACAAAGGTTCATGCTAAGTTGCTGTTATTATAGTTACGAAAATGGTACAGTTTGAAAAGCTGAGGTCTGCCATACAGTTCTAAAACTTTACTTGCTTCCAGTCTTCCTTGATGGTTGATTGAAGGTTTGAAGCCGTCGATCGAGGAGGTGGCGACAGTCACTCATTGTCGGCCGTCGCTGTTGCAGAAGCTGGATGTTGGCGCGCCTTCTTCTCGACACGGTCACCAGACGAAACGGGCTCTTGATGTGCGCTAGTTAATGTTTCCCGTCCGCGACACCATGTCAGAAACTATCATCGCAAGTCGAGCGCAATTACATGCTGCCAAACCCCGAAAGCGCGGCAACTCGCGGGAGCGTCACACAACACACCTGCTCCACTCGCTACTCCCGCCAGACTCCTTCCCTCAGCCCGCGCTCCACGCGGCAGAGTTAACACTACCAAAGATCCTACACACTTTGATTCTTCACACGACCTATCGACGTAATCGTTCGATAGCAGTTTTCCCTAGGCAAGACCCAGCGTAAAAATACAAATAATATTTACGAAACAAACCAATTATACATCGACATAAATGTATAAATATATAAATAGTAAAACAATTACAATATACAAAGAGACAGAAATGTCATATCTTGAGGTAACAAAGCAAGGAAAAAAAATAGTACAATAGATGGAAATAGGAGGATATGCATTTCCGGCGTTACAATCTGCGTTTCTTCTTGGTGTAGCAATTTTAATGGCCAGTAGTGTATTTTAATACACTGACGGAAAAAATCGATACACGAAGAAGGGGCTATGCGGCATGAAAGAAAGTTGGTAGGCGTGTTTCTACATATGAAAGATGACGTCTACTTAAATTTCGCGCCAGTAGCATAATAGTGGCGCGTGTAGCGCCACTATGAGTATGGAAATCAGGTTTGCTTTAAATACACGCTGTAACGGTCGTGAGCGTTAGTTACCTTTGAAATTGGATATGGTGAGCTGATTTTAGTCATGAACGCCTTTAAGGCGACAAAGGCGCAATTATCAGCATCTCACTGAGTTTGAACGAGGCTTGTAATTGGGCTACGAGGAGGTGGATGATCCTTCTGCGATATTGCAGGAAAACTTGGCATTACTGTAGCCATTGTGCATGATTGGTGGCAGCGATGGACACTAGAACGTACGGTCGCAAGAATTCCCGGTTCTGTATGGCCACGTGGCACTACCGAGAGGGAAGACCATCGTGTTCGGCGTATGGCTCTGGCGCACCGTGCTGCATCTGCAGCAGCTATCTGAGCAGCAGTTGGAATCACAGCGATACAACGCATTGTTACAAGTTGGTTATTTCAAGGACAGCACCCAACCAGATTGCCTGTAGTGTGCATTCCACTGACCCCAAACCATCGCCATTTGCGACTTCAGTGGTGTCAAGCGAGAGCACTTTGGGGGGCAGGGTGGAGGTCTGTTGCGTTTTCTGATGAAAGCTGGTTCTACCTCGGTGCCGGTCATGGCCATGTATTAGTTAGAAGATCACCGGGGCTGTCTTCCTAGACCTATCAGCAGCGCACGACACAGTCAATCACCGACTGCTCCTGAGGAAAATATACGCAATGAGTAGGGACTACAGACTAACCTTACTGATTGGAAACCTACTCCAGAATCGAAGATTCTTCGTGGATTTTCAGGGACAGAGAAGCCGGTGGAGGATACAGAAAAATGGCCTCCCCCAAGGAAGCGTACTGGCCCCAACACTTTTTAATGTATATACTAATGACCAGCCCCTCCCCCAAGGCACCGAAAGCTTCATATATGCAGATGATTGCGCTATTACCGCTCAAGCAGACAGCTTTGAAACTGTTGAACAGAATCTGTCAGGAGCCCTCGAACAGCTTGCCACCTACTATAAGGGGAACCATCTCAAACCCAACTCAGGGAAAACCCAAACCTGCGCCTTACACCTAAAGAACAGACAATCTGCAAGAAGACTACAACTTAACTGGGAAGGAGTGCCCCTGGAAGATTGCGAAACACCAAAATACTTAGGCGTCACCTTGAATAGAGCACTTACCTATAAAAAGCACTGTATGAACACTGAACACAAAGTAGCCGCGAGAAACAACATTGTGCGCAAACTAACGGGCACTACATGGGGGGCACAGTCTGGAATAGTGAGAACCACAGCTCTTGCTTTGTGCTATTCAACAGCGGAGTACGCGTGCCCAGTGTGGTACAATTCTAGCCACGTTAAGCAAGTGGACATACCGCTTAATGGATCCTGCCGCATCATCACAGGCTGTCTGAGACCAACCCCGACTGATAAATTGTACTGCCTGGCAGGCGTGGCCCCACCAGATATTAGAAGGAAAGTAGTGGCCAGGAAGGAAAAGACAAAGGCGTTGACCTCACCAGGCCACCCGCTGTACAAACACCAGCCAGCCCGCCGTCGACTAAAATCTAGAAAAAGCTTCCTGCACACAGCAGAAAACATCGTCGGGATACTGCAGCAAGTGAGGCTGGCAATGTGGCGAGAAGAAAACGCGCACCTTGGGGAATGTTTAGTCTCAAACGAAAAACTCCCTCCCGGCCATATGGAACGATGGACGACATGGAAATCTCTTAATAGGCTGCGCTCTGGTGTCACACGATCCAAAGATAATATGCACAAATGGCGCCTCTCAAATGAACCGGCGCTGTGTGACTGTGGACACACTCAAACCACCATCCACCTCACGCAGTGTGTGCTGTGCCCAAGCACCTGCACCATAAAGGATTTGATGAATGCCACCCCGGAAGCGCTGGACATGGCCAGGTTCTGGTCCAAGACTTCATAAAACAAAAAAAAAAAACTACTTGACCCTGCTTATATATCTGTATACTTTTATACTCTCTTTGTGTTTGTTATATACTTGATATGTATGTGTTAATCATTCTGATTTTATGTACGATGCTTCTGACACGATTAAATAAATAAGTTAGAAGGAGACCATTACAGGGTCTGCAACCAAGTTGTCAGGGTGCTGGATACACTGGGCCTATACCTGGTGTTATAGTCTGAGGTGCGATTCGTATGACAGCAGGAGTGCTCTCGTGGTTTTCCCACGCACCCTGACTGCAAATTTGTACGTCAGTCTGGTGATTCGACCTGTTGTAGTGCCATTATGAAGATCATTCCAGGTGGTGATTTCCAATAGGATAACGCTCGTTCACATATCCCTGTAGTAACCCAACGTGCTCTACAGGGTGTCGACATATCGACTTGGCTTGCTCGACCACCAGATGTGTCTCCAGTCGAGCACATAATGTGACACCATCGATAGACAACTCCAGCGTCATCCACAAACAGCACTGACCAATCGAGTGCAACAGACGTGGAACTCCATCGCACAAACTGACATTTGGCACCTGTAGAAAACCTTGCATGTTTTATCTCGCGTTTACGTTAACGTGTGATCTTGCAATGTTAATCACTTAAATTACCTAGACAAACGTATTCACGAAATTTCATTACTCTACATTAATTATTTTTTGATGTTGCGATTTTTTTCCGTCAGTGTAATTTGTGAAGCGTCGAACTTTCTGCCCGAAATGTTGGGGAGAGGATGTCAGGGAAATCTTGAGTGTATTCGCTGGCTCCATGTTTTTTTAAGTACTCAGCCCTTCTGTTCGTATGGTTCTCGTTTCATTACGAAGCATCTAAAATTAGGATTAGTTCAGTTTCATTCAGCTGTTAAGAACCCGGTGTGAGTGAAGTCACTAAAACACCAATTTTTTCCCAATATCCTCCATTTTTATGATAAGATAAGCAATCTTTTGCGCATTTTGGCTCAATTTTCAAGGCAACTTTTGTGGGCCTTGGCAGTGTTGTTTTTAGATATACTAAACTCACCACTAATTAACCTCCAAGCGACGGAAACAATGAGTGTGTGTCTAGTGTGTTATAAAGCAGTTTTTCAATCGATTGGTGCATTTTTGATTCATGACAAAGTAAGTGATACACCCGCCAGTTTAGCCGAGAGCGCTAATGCGCTGCTTCCTGGACTCGGGTAGGCGCTCCAGCCCCAGATCGAAACCGCCCGGCGGCTTAACGAGGAAGGTTCATATGCCGGCCAGCCTGGATGTGGTTTTTAGGCGGTTTTCCACAACCCACTAGGCGAGTACCGGGCTAGTCCCCACGTCCCGCCTCAGTTACATGGCTCTCAGACATCTGACCACATTCGCATTATTCCATGGATTACACTAGACACAGACAGCTGGGGTACACTAATTCCGTCCCGGGGGGGGGGGGGGGGGGAGGGGGGGTACGGGGTGGCGGCAGGAAGGGCATCCGGCCACCCCTGCAATAAAACGAATCAAACAGAATTACGAGGAGAAAAGGATCCGAAAGCAATGGAAAATCCACTCTCCGGCGTCAGGTATACTCTCGAGACATATTTCATATGAAATACATTTCAATAGCGTCAAAACAAGGACAATTTCATTTTCAGGCCGTCTTCGCTGGTATTACTCGTATTTTATGCATCTCTTCAAATACTACTACTTCGTTGGCGCACAACCATTAAACGATCGCAATTCGCTGAAGTCAGAAATCAGATTTCATTTTGTAAATAAATTACAGTGCCTTACCTGGAGCCTTCTGACCATTTGGGAAGATCTACTACTTTATGTATTATTCTGAATAACAAATAAGACAATAAAAATACTTAGGAGTTAGACCAGAAATACATGTTTACTCTGCTTAGCTCTGACTTGGAAAGAATCAAGACAGGTTGGCTACTAAAATTAAGACTTTTATCTGTCACCTACGTGCAGTGTGGAACGATTCACAAGATCAACGTATCAGCTTCATTTGCTGAATAGGGGCATCTATATTTTAAAAAAAAATTGCTTTCGGCAGTGAAAGTTTTCTGATAACAGTTGCTAACAGCCTTAATGAATGTAATAAAAAGTATTTTGGAAAACCACCATAGGCTGTACACGTGAAATCCCTTTTATTTCATTCGAGCACAACCGGTTTCATACCTTCTTGGTCATTACCAAATGCAGAGTAAAGTACAGTTACATTACAAAGCACCTAGTTCGTTACGTAGCTGTTTTTTACTCTGCATTTGATAATAACCAAGGAGGAACGAAACCGGTCGTTGACCGATAAAATAAAAGAAGTTTTATATGTGCAGTCTATCGCGTTTTTCCGAAGGCCTTTCATTAAATACGTTAGGTGGTGTTGACAGGCACAGACCCGCTCGTACAGCAGGTAAACGACCGTTGATCTCTTATTTTTTATAACACTGGCCGGACTATATGTGGTTCTTAAGTTCCTCGTCACTTCCGTTATGGTGAATACCTCCTCAGATACTCAACAAAGAAACCGCTAAACACAGACACACACGTAACTCAATTTCTACGATTTGCAGTCGGTTGGCGATAGTAGTTTCCTCGGACGAAGGCAATGTGGCGCCAGGAAAAACATACAGCCTCGTAAAAACATGCTGTTTCTTCTATGGCCAGAGATTTGTTAGGTAAGTTGTCTGTAAAGCGGGAAGAAAGAAAGAAATGCTGATAATGAAAGAGACATGATGTATCCTGATACTGAAAACCCACTAAGTGTAGTAACCTGCATTCTGCAGTATGGGCACAGAGTGCTGACTGCCTCTGGAGCCGACATACGGCAGACGTGGGAGTTGTGGTTCTTATGAGCGGTGGCGCCGAGGTCGTAAAGCAAAGCTCCGTGGAATGCATGCGCATCACGTCCATTCGCAGCTAGCCTCGCCGCTCACGTGTTCCTCAAACGAAAGGATACCGTTTCGCTTAATTCAGTTCAGGCAGTGAAAATTTCCACGTCATTATAACACTGAACCCACGGAACTCGAAACTGATTTGAGGAGAACGGGAATAGCGAACCGTTTGCTGTTTGTGTACTCCACACAAAGAAAACAGTGTCGCTGAGGGAAGCGCAAAGCTTAGTTATCACATAGGGACTATCTGCAAGATTCCGATAGATACAGATTGAGGCAAAATATGTGACATTCTGAACAACCACACCAATGTATCTAGAGCAATTTCCATCTATTTGAAAGAAGAAATAACAAACAACGTCTACAGAAATATAGTGATCAAGGCATCAAAACAAACCTTTAGTGGGACCTTCTTTCAGTATTATGCACGAAACGATTATGTTATAAGGTTCTGATTACTGAGCGTGTTTCATGTCCAACAAGTACTATGAGTAACACTGCTGAATTCTGCTGAGACGACAAGAATTCAACATTCTTACACTCTTGCTTTCAGAGCAGGTCACATTTCTAACGTACAGTGAGTACATCGTGCTCTTCTATTTGATCTACATAGTTTCAATATTACCCGTGGTGTATTATGTCAAGAGAAATAATAACGCAGCTAAATGGCAAGAGGTGCAGTAATATTTCTGAGACAGAGATCCACAGTTGCCTTTTTTTTTTTTTTTTTTTTTTTTTTGTCATCAGTCTACTGACTGGTTTGATGCGGCCCGCCACGAATTCCTTTCCTGTGCTAACCTCTTCATCTCAGAGTAGCACTTGCAACCTACGTCCTCAATTATTTGCTTGACGTATTCCAATCTCTGTCTTCCTCTACAGTTTTTGCCCTCTACAGCTCCCTCTAGTACCGTGGAAGTCATTCCCTCATGTCTTAGCAGATGTCCTATCATCCTGTCTCTTCTCCTTATCAGTGTTTTCCACATATTCCTTTCCTCTCCGATTCTGCGTAGAACCTCCTCATTCCTTACCTTATCAGTCCACCTAATTTTCAACATTCGTCTGTAGCACCACATCTCAAATGCTTCGATTCTCTTCTGTTCCGGTTTTCCCACAGTCCATGTTTCACTACCATACAATGCTGTACTCCAGACGTACATCCTCAGAAATTTCTTCCTCAAATTAAGGCCGGTATTTGATATTAGTAGACTTCTCTTGGCCAGAAATGCCTTTTTTGCCATAGCGAGTCTGCTTTTGATGTCCTCCTTGTTCCGTCCGTCATTGGTTATTTTACTGCCTAGGTAGCAGAATTCCTTAACTTCATTGACTTCGTGACCATCAATCCTGATATTAAGTTTCTCGCTGTTCTCATTTATACTACTTCTCATTACCTTCGTCTTTCTCCGATTTACTCTCAAACCAAGCTGTGTACTCATTAGACTGTTCATTCCGTTCAACAGATCATTTAATTCTTCTTCACTTTCACTCAGGATAGCAATGTCATCAGCGAATCGTATCATTGATATCCTTTCACCTTGTATTTTAATTCCACTCCTGAACCTTTCTTTTATTTCCATCATTGCTTCCTCGATGTACAGATTGAAGAGTAGGGGCGAAAGGCTACAGCCTTGTCTTACACCCTTCTTAATACGAGCACTTCGTTCTTGATCGCCCACTCTTATTATTCCCTCTTGGTTGTTGTACATATTGTATATGACCCGTCTCTCCCTATAGCTTATCCCTACTTTTTTCAGAGTCTCGAACAGCTTGCATCATTTTATATTGTCGAACGCTTTTTCGAGGTCGACAAATCCTATGGAAGTGTCTTGATTTTTCTTTAGCCTTACTTCCATTATTAGCCGTAACGTCAGAATTGCCTCTCTCGTCGCTTTACTTTTCCTAAAGCCAAACTGATCGTCACCTAGCGCATTCTCAATTTTCTTTTCCATTCTTCTGTATATTATTCTTGTAAGCAGCTTCGATGCATGAGCTGTTAAGCTGATTGTGCGATAATTCTCGCACTTGTCAGCTCTTGCCGTCTTCGGAATTGTGTGGATGATACTTTTCCGAAAGTCAGATGGTATATCGCCAGACTCATATATTCTACACACCAACGTGAATAGTCGTTTTGTTGCCACTCCCCCCAATGATTTTAGAAATTCTGATGGAATGTTATCTATCCCTTCTGCCTTATTTGACCGTAAGTCCTCCAAAGCTCTTTTAAATTCCGATTCTAATACTGGATCCCCTATCTCTTCTAAATCGACTCCTGTTTCTTCTTCTATCACATCAGACAAATCTTCACCCTCATAGAGGCTTTCAATGTATTCTTTCCACCTATCTGCTCTCTCCTCTGCATTTAACAGTGGAATTCCCGTTGCACTCTTAATGTTACCACCGTTGCTTTTAATGTCACCAAAGGTTGTTTTGACTTTCCTGCATGCTGAGTCTGTCCTTCCGACAATCATATATTTTTCGATGTCTTCACATTTTTCCTGCAGCCATTTCGTCTTAGCTTCCCTGCACTTCCTATTTATTTCATTCCTCAGCGACTTGTATTTCTGTATTCCTGATTTTCCCGTAACATGTTTGTACTTCCTCCTTTCATCAATCAACTGAAGTATTTCTTCTGTTACCCATGGTTTCTTCGCAGCTACCTTCTTTGTTTTCCTTCCCAACTTCTGTGATGGCCCTTTTTAGAGATGTCCATACCTCTTCAACTGTACTGCCTACTGCGCTATTCCTTATTGCTGTATCTATAGCGTTAGAGAACTTCAGACGTATCTCGTCATTCCTTAGTACTTCCGTATCCCACTTCTTTGCGTATTGATTCTTCCTGACTAATGTCTTGAACTTCAGCCTGTTCTTCATCACTACTATATTGTGATCTGAGTCTATATCTGCTCCTGGGTACGCCTTACAATCCAGTATCTGATTTCGGAATCTCTGTCTGACCATGATGTAATCTAATTGAAATCTTCCCGTATCTCCCGGCCTTTTCCAAGTATACCTCCTCCTCTTGTGATTCTTGAATAAGGTATTCGCTATTACTAGCTGAAACTTGTTACAGAACTCAATTAGTCTTTCTCCTCTTTCATTCCTTGTGCCAAGACCATATTCTCCTGTAACCTTTTCTTCTACTCCTTCCCCTACAACTGCATTCCAGTCGCCCATGACTATTAGATTTTCGTCCCCCTTTACATACTGCATTACCCTTTCAATATCCTCATACACTTTCTCTATCTGTTCATCTTCAGCTTGCGACGTCGGCATGTATACCTGAACTATCGTTGTCGGTGTTGGTCTGCTGTCGATTCTGATTAGAACAACCCGGTCACTGAACTGTTCACAGTAACACACCCTCTGCCCTACCTTCCTATTCATAACGAATCCTACACCTGTTATACCATTTTCTGCTGCTGTTGATATTACCCGATACTCATCTGACCAGAAATCCTTGTCTTCCTTCCACTTCACTTCACTGACCCCTACTATATCTAGATTGAGCCTTTGCATTTCCCTTTTCTAGTTTCCCTACCACGCTTAAGCTTCTGACATTCCACGCCCCGACTCGTAGAACGTTATCCTTTCGTTGATTATTCAATCTTTTTCTCATGGTGACCTCCCCCTTGGCAATCCCCTCTGAAGATCCGAATGGGGGACTATTCCGGAATCTTTTGCCAATGGAGAGATCATCATGACACTTCTTCAAATACAGGCCACATGTCCTGTGGATACACGTTACAGTTGCCGTAAGGAAAGTAATGTTTATACCACACATGTTGACTTCCACCTGCTGTATTTAAACTTCTTACCAAAATTCCCTGGAATATTTATAATGCTCTCATTGCCCAACAGTGAGACTAGAATTCAAAACTGGAGGTTTAATCCAATAATTAGTAAATAATAGCACAACACCGTTAGATAAAGCTGAAGTATTAAAACCTAGGGAGGTGGCGCAGCGGTCAGCGCAATGGACTCGCATTCGTGAGGATGAAAGTTCAAACCCGCGTCCGGCCGTCCAGATTTAGGTTTTCCGTGATTTCGCGAAATTGCTCCAGGAAAATTCCGGGATGGTTCCTTTGAAGGGGCACGGCCGATTTCCTTCGCCATCATTGAGACAATCCAAGCTTGTGCTCAGTCTCTAATGACCTCGGTGACGACGGAACATGACACCCAGTCTTCCTGCCTTCGTTCCTTCCTTCCTTCTTTGAAGCATAATTGAAAGCGTGGAAAGTTTTCAGTAGGAAGTTAGCCAAAATAAACCTTACTGTCGATTGTACAATATTTGTAACATATTGGAAGGGAGGAGGAGTTGGCTTTCATAAGTTTCAAACACATTCTTAAGGAGACAGTCAGCTTGTTGTCCAAATGTTCTCACACGGGCGGGAAAAACATAGTTCTACATTCGAGTACTAATAAAATCGCTGTTAAATGCGTGTACAGAATGTGACACTTATTATAAATTCCCCCTAGAAGAAACATTGGAAATTGTGTGTTGCAGTTGCGATGTGCAATATTCGTGGACTACATTCATGATGAAAATATGTACATTCGTTAACTTTCAGATGCACGCTTATTCCTAGTGTCTCGGAACAACGACCCTCTTGTTAAATCTGCAGACAATAGACAGAGCTCTAGTAAAGACATCGTGTCCGAACAAAAACGTAAGTTTCTAAATAATAGCCACTGAAGATGAATAGAGTGCTAACCGATGCACGTCTGGAGACAATTAAATATAATAACGGAACAGTATGTTTATTCTGTAAGTTATGCGTGCCTTAGGTACAGTCGTAACCAGAAAGTGAAAACGAGATTAATTTCCATTACTGGAGTGTGTAACTGTTGGTAGAAAATGAATTAAATGTAGTTTTAGGCGTTACATATCCTAATAAGAACTGATAGCAAAGACTAAAGTGGGCGAATTATATGAAAGCTGTGAAAGCCGAAATGCAGGGTACATCCGGAAGTGTACTTTACGGAAATCTTATAACCGCCAACGAAGAGACACATTTCCTCGACTAATCGATTAACATAGTGAGTACTATCGTGAAGACCAGCTGAAGCGTTGTTCTGCGTGGCACTATAACCGTTGGTGAGGTATTTCAATTCTTTTGTAACAATAGTTGACGCCCTGGAGGGGATGACATTGAGAGGGTGTGCAGGCACTGTAAAATGAAGCACTCCATTTCATGCTGCATGCAGCGGGCGGCCGACATTGATCGGTGCTCAGTGTAGCAGCGAGCACGACGGCCACGCCGGACATCAACCGTCCATCATGTCGTCCTGACGCTTCTCTGCTCGGCCTGTTGCTTCGACGCATGGTTATTAGTAACGAATGTCTAAAGGGGAATATTACAATGCCGAATCTAAGGGGCGTAACAGGCATGAAAACAATTACGTTCACGGCGATGTAAGAAGAGTAATTACTCGCCCTTGACTTGTTATTTACGATTTCTTTGTATCTGTATCGTAATTAAAGTTTTCAATGTTTCATTTCACGAAAGCGCGGGCTAATGCCACTAGTTCTCCAAAGCTATACGAGATGAGTTCTCCAGAAAGCAACAAAATCCTAGTAAAGAATAGGAAAACGACATACAGTGTGTTTGCGGAGGAATGACAGGTATTTCAGGAAGCTGTTTTGAGGGAAATTTCGGAGTAAACCCTTCATATTATAACGTGCCCAGTTTTCAGCAGCTCCAGGAGAGTTGGACCACTTTTGCTCGGAATAAAATTTATGTTTCTTCAACTTTTTTTACTTTTGGGAGAGAGGTGTATGGGTGACATGGACCAGTGTGCTCGGAGAGATAGACCATATAAAAATGGCTGTATATGAAGAAAAGAGTCAATTCAAATTTCATATTTTTGTTTGCAATATTTTGTAATGAATACAGAATATTATATTTTCAAACATTTTAATCCAAAACTATTTTATCAGTTTATTATAAATCGTGACTTAACATTGGCTTTTCAAACGAATCGTTGGTTTTGTTCAGGCATTAGCCTGTCTCTGTCTCAACACAGCAATTAATTTTATTACCAAACGTTGACCATCGTGAACAGGCAGCACACTGAATCTAACAGTAATTTTTATCAGTTTCGTAATAGATTTCACCGCAGCCAGCACATTCATCTTTATCTCAGTCATCGAAGTTAGTATTGTAGTTTTCTACAACGTTTGCAGCTGATGAACACGGTGAGATATTTGCAGTATTTTTTGTTTCTTAGTTTCTTCAGTCTGTCAGTCTGTTTTTCTCTTCACTAGTAGTTCTCTTTGGCGATCTTTTGTACCTTTTTTCTTTTCCCTTTCTTTTCTCATCCCTCTTTTTCTTTCAGTTCCTATATTTTCAGCAGAGTATAGCCCTTTGGAAACAGTTGCTGCCGGCCGCGGTGGTCTAGCGGTTCTGGCGCTGCAGTCCGGAACCGCTGGATTGCTACGGTCGTGGGTTCGAATCCTGCCTCGGGCATGGGTGTGTGTGGTGTCCTTAGGTTAGTTAGGTTTAAGTAGTTCTAAGTTCTAGGGGACTTATGACCTAAGATGTTGAGTCCCATAGTGTTCAGAGCCATTTGAACCATTTGAAACAGTTGCTACTTTCATCTTATAATTCATGGTTTTATCAATAGAAGGAACAGTTAATATTTCTTTCAAAAGTTTTGTCTGTGCTGGCTTAGGAGTAATCAGTTTGGTGGTGGTAATATTGAAAGTTTTGGGTTTAGTAGGACTGGAGTCCGAAGTTGTATCAGTAAAGGTATTTGACTTGTGCAAATAAATCTGCTCTTTTAGTGTGTTTCGGCCATCTTCAGTGGGATTATTACACGTGCCTTGAAACTAAATTTAATTGTGCTCGTCTCGCTGATATTAAAACAAGTAGTCCGTCTCGCTGACATTAAAACAAGTAGTCCGTCTCTCCCAAATAACACTGGTCATCTCTCCCGATTCTCTGGAAGATATGCACAACCCCAACTTCTGTCTGTAGGCAGCGAACTCGATGGCCGTTAAGTTAGTTTCATGCCTCCACATTTCTCAAGCTGGTAGTAAAAAAACTGCATCAGGATCTGCAAATTAAGTCTTAAACTAAAATTATGCAATTACATGATAAAAATTTTCGGCTTGCCGGAACTAACATGAAAATGACAGCAACACTTTTGCACCACTTTAGTCTACAAAAGAGCTTCCTTGCAAGTAGCGGGAGCTGCTCTCCAGCGGCGCATTTGTCAGTTCAAACTCTCCCGGACTTACCCTTTATGTACAGATAGCACTGGTAGAAGTTGACGTATGATATTCTGATGCGACCGCATGGGTCTCCAACTGATGACTAGTGCTAGCGGCTCTGAAGTCTGAATCAAACAACATTGCAGTTTCAGGCTAACTGTCTGTGATAATGCAATTATTTTCAACAATGCGACAAATACGAACGCTTCCTGAATATATGGCTATACGATTACGGGGTAAATGTTGCATCTCCTCTGTGGCCTACACCTCTATGCTCCAATCCTCACGGGAGTTTGCTATGCGGCGTAATGAACACAACATCGACGATGCTGAAACTAATCGGGCGGGCCTAAATAATCTTCTTACACTCCTGTCCAAGTCAGACAGTTTTATTAGAGTTGCAGAACTGCGAAACGTGTATGAGCTCATCACTGGGCTGGGCTGGAGCATTCACAGCAGGTGCGGTCGTGATGTAGTACTGGAACCACGCGAAGGGTGCGATCTTTTGATATCATTCCAACATCAGCCGCGCCTTAAACGGCAGTTGGTACGTACGGCTCTAAGAACGTCACTGTTAATAATTGAAGCTGTTATCCAGACGAAGATTGGTTTGAACAGCACAGTGTTTCACTGATCATGGTCCTAATGGAGGTGACAAGCCGTTGCCTTCTGCCAAACCTTCAACCATCCGGTCACAGGGAAATCTACAGCTTAACGTGGCTTTCGAACCACGGTGTAACTCGGCATTTTTCACATTAACAAACATTGCCAGAGGTGAAAGGGGTGAAAGGTGAAAAACAACCTAACATTGACTGGGGACTGAACATGATACCTTTGAACCCGTAGTCTTGCACTTTGCCCCTGGCCCGCCAAGCCACCAAGGACACTGCTAAGATCTACGGGCGGTGGACAGAAATATGGAAACACGAAAAAAGAAAAAAAATCGCTAACGCGGTGTGGGACGGCCGTTGGCATTCAAAAAAACTTCCAGTCGTCTCGGAATGGATAAATACTGGTCCTATATGGTTTTGAAGGGAATCTTATACCATACTTCCTGCAAAATAGAGGCAAGTTCAGGTAACGGATGATGGAGGTGCATAGCGGTCAGGCACCCTTCTCCCCAAATTAGACCATAAAGGTTCAATAATGTTGACTTCTCGTGACTGTGGCGACCGCCGGATATGCGATCATTGATCCTCGTGCTCACTGGATCAGTCGTGGACGATACGAACTGTGTGAGCAACGGCCCTGTCTTGGAATACATCACTACCATTGGGAAACACACATTGTAACATGGGATGGATCTGATCAACCAAAATGGTCACACAGTAACGCGACCTTGCAAAGTACGCAAGGGAACCATGGAATACCACGATACGGCTGCCGAAATCGTCACCGAACCCCCGTCATGTTTCACTCTTGGGAAGTAAACGAAGCCAGAAGTTGGAAACAGTGCGCAACAAGATTTAACCGACCAAATTACTTTCTTCTGATGCTCCGTAGTTCAGTTTTTATACACTCCAGGAAATGGAAAAAAGAACACATTGACACCGGTGTGTCAGACCCACCATACTTGCTCCGGACACTGCGAGAGGGCTGTACAAGCAATGATCACACGCACGGCACAGCGGACACACCAGGAACCGCGGTGTTGGCCGTCGAATGGCGCTAGCTGCGCAGCATTTGTGCACCGCCGCCGTCAGTGTCAGCCAGTTTGCCGTGGCATACGGAGCTCCATCGCAGTCTTTAACACTGGTAGCATGCCGCGACGGCGTGGACGTGAACAGTATGTGCAGTTGACGGACTTTGAGCGAGGGCGTATAGTGGGCATGCGGGAGGCCGGGTGGACGTACCGCCGAATTGCTCAACACGTGGGGCGTGAGGTCTCCACAGTACATCGATGTTGTCGCCAGTGGTCGGCGGAAGGTGCACGTGCCCGTCGACCTGGGACCGGACCGCAGCGACGCACGGATGCACGCCAAGACCGTAGGATCCTACGCAGTGCCGTAGGGGACCGCACCGCCACATCCCAGCAAATTAGGGACACTGTTGCTCCTGGGGTATCGGCGAGGACCATTCGCAACCGTCTCCATGAAGCTGGGCTACGGTCCCGCACACCGTTAGGCCGTCTTCCGCTCACGCCCCAACATCGTGCAGCCCGTCTCCAGTGGTGTCGCGACAGGCGTGAATGGAGGGACGAATGGAGACGTGTCGTCTTCAGCGATGAGAGTCGCTTCTGCCTTGGTGCCAATGATGGTCGTATGCGTGTTTGGCGCCGTGCAGGTGAGCGCCACAATCAGGACTGCATACGACCGAGGCACACAGGGCCAACACCCGGCATCATGGTGTGGGGAGCGATCTCCTACACTGGCCGTACACCACTGGTGATCGTCGAGGGGACACTGAATAGTGCACGGTACATCCAAACCGTCATCGAACCCATCGTTCTACCATTCCTAGACCGGCAAGGGAACTTGCTGTTCCAACAGGACAATGCACGTCCGCATGTATCCCGTGCCACCCAACGTGCTCTAGAAGGTGTAAGTCAACTACCCTGGCCAGCAAGATCTCCGGATCTGTCCCCCATTGAGCATGTTTGGGACTGGATGAAGCGTCGTCTCACGCGGTCTGCACGTCCAGCACGAACGCTGGTCCAACTGAGGCGCCAGGTGGAAATGGCATGGCAAGCCGTTCCACAGGACTACATCCAGTATCTCTACGATCGTCTCCATGGGAGAATAGCAGCCTGCATTGCTGCGAAAGGTGGATATACACTGTACTAGTGCCAACATTGTGCATGCTCTGTTGCCTGTGTCTATGTGCCTGTGGTTCTGTCAGTGTGATCATGTGATGTATCTGACCCCAGGAATGTGTCAATAAAGTTTCCCCTTCCTGGGACAATGAATTCACGGTGTTCTTATTTCAATTTCCAGGAGTGTAGTTTGGGCGCCATGTTTACCTGTTGCGGACATTTGCAACATTGATGAGTGGTTTTGGAATTTCAGCTCGCGCTGAAATTCCCTGCTCATGGAGCTCTGTTCGTGTTGTTTTGTGATGACAGGGTTCGCAAGTGCGATATTCAGTTCTGCATTGACTTTTGCAGATGTCGTCTTTTTTTCCCACACAGCCCTCTTCAGTGAAGGTCCGTCACAGTCGCTCAATACACACATTTTTGTCCGCATACTCGCATAGCGGATGATGTTCACGCGGTCTCCGTTCACGCGGTGTAAATATTTGATGCGGTGCCTCTTGAAACACGAAACACTTCGGCTGCCTTGGTTACGGAAGCCCCCGCGTATGAGCACCAACAATCTGCCGACTTCTGAATTCACTTAGCTCAATACAATGCACTCGCAACAGTACAGAACATTGTTTCGTCCACTCTTCTGACACTTGCAAAGTACTGAGGACGTGGCACAGGTTCCGTTCGTTGTCAAATACAACAGTGCCTCCTGCAGACTTGGTTAGCATCTGCGTTTATTTTAAAGCAAGCATTTCTCGCCGCGTTTCTATGTCTTTGTCCAACCACTGTATCTTACTTCATTGCTCTCGCCGAATCCGGGGCACGGTACCGAAACCAGTTAGCAGGTTGCCTATCTCACGGCTTCGAAAGGCAACCAAAGTTTTATGTTCTATATTTTTTTAATGCTTTGTTAATCTACTCATTGAGAGGTACAATCTTATGCTAAAAGTTTAACACATAAAGTATTGCAGATAGAAACTGTGTGTCTTTCTCGAGCAAGGAATACCCGCAAATCCCCGCATTTTATTCATCCAGTATTTGCGGATGAGAGTACTTAGAGACTTTCAACAAGGTTTATACATAATTTCAAACCTTTATGAAACTTTTTCTCGTTGACACACCCCCACAAAATGTACATCACGCGAGACAAATTATGCGACATACTGCTCCACAGATTAGATCGTTAATGTTTTTTGGCGGACCCGGATTAATTCTCTGCACTGTTACACATGTAAAATCAGTCTAAATAAGTGTCGACAGCTCCGCTTTGACCCTCCAGTCACTGCTCAAAAGTCAATAATTAAACGCTCTGTAGTTATCAAACCACTCTTAGGAAGATTCGAATATGTTCACTGCTAACAGTTCAGCACATCGCCTCCAGCTTCGACGGACTTTTTTTAACCTCCAATCGATCGGGTAATGGAAATCTTCCAGTTACTTCTCTATTCCTTATGCTGGTCTGCAACTCCTTGTCTGTGCCAAAATGCTGTCCTCATAACCAGCGGTTCATGTGAGCTAAGAGATGAAAATCAGAGGGAGCCAAGACCGGGCTGTATGGCGGGTGGTTAAACATTTTCCATAGAAAACGCTGCAGGAGCATAAAGGTTGCACCTGCAGTATACGGCCGATAATTGTCTGGAAGAAGGAAACGCTAGACAGTTACGTTATGTGGGATGCATGAAATCAGGCGAAACACCTCAGCAGGACTTCACACTTGGCAGGAGACACTATTTTCTAGGGATCTTTACATGCTCACTGTGTGCTCAGAACTGAAAAGTGTGACGGGACGCAATACAGGGTCGCACTATATACACTGCGCAACACATCTGCACAACACTTCACTGGATTTTCTCTGTGCTTTTAATTTCACAAACTTTGCAAATAAAACATTTTTGATTTTCACTGTGATTTCCACTTCACGACCGATCGGGGATTGAAAAAATAGCTCTCGTACTGTCGGATTCTCACAATTTTCTGTATTGCAAGAAAAGAATCGTTTGGCTATGAAGAGTCAGCTTCTCGCGACTTCTGAAATACAAAACGAAAACAGTCCCTCCGCCCCAAAGTACACACGACTTCTATAGCCTACGAGGGCTTTCCTGACCGACTCCTCGATTTTACACGTTCGCAAAATGCTGCACGAAATTATATAACCTTTACCCATTCCAACTAATGAGAATCGGGAACAGAGTGTAGGTATTTTCATTGGCCATTTCCTGTTCCCGCTGACAGAGATTCCGCAAGTTGCTGCCTCTTGCCAGGACTTTTGAAAGTTATTCTGCAACATGTGCCGGAAAATACCGACGATGGTGGGAAATCACAAAACTGTAAGCCAGTCACATAGGATCGGCCACAATCCATTACGCCAAATGACGAGCACACAAGCGTCGGTAGGAAATGGTAGATCACAAGATCGTCGAACTGGTCGATCTCAGAGCCTGTAGGGACCAACATTAATCTGCGAACGCTCATTACGTAAAAAATATCAAGACAGGAACTCATAGAGGTGAGTAACTGATCTTTTTCGTCTCGTAAACTGGGCAACAACTTCTTGTGGCACTTCCCTTTTTTTCTCTAGCTGTTCCCGGTGTGTCGTAATAGAAAGAGCTGACAGAGGCAAAAAATATACAACAACAGAAAAAAAACGCTCCAATAAACATGGGTCCGCAAACGAACTGTTAGCAAGATAATTTCGAATGTGTGGTTACGAACCGCCACTGACATTAGCATGAAATATTCCCCTACTTACCAAAAAGTACCTGAAATGTAAACTTTTCGATTTAGGTATCTGTCTGCGAGGCATAATCAGAGATTAAGGTTACAAGGGTGATGTTCCTGGAGTTTCGTCTGTAAAAATTAGTATTGTGCGGTAATTCTGATACGTGCTGTTGGCAAGTGTGCAGAGTTTAGGCCACTCACAACCGACAGCGCTAGTTGTAGGTAAACGAAAATGGAGACTTGTTTGGAAAACTGTTTTCGCAAAGGAATCAGTCAGTTACTCGATTTCTGTGGGTGAAACGTGTAAACCTCGCTAAAATTCACCGGCAGCTGGTAGAGATTTTCTGAGAGACAGTAATGTCTCGTCAGAATGTCGTAGAATGACGTAGGAAGTTTGGGGCCGCTAGAGAAAACGTCACCACGGGGATCACGGTGGTCGATACAGCACGACATCAACAGATTTTAACACAGCTCGCGTGGTGGAGCCGATTCAGGGCAACCTGAAGAAGAACCTAGGAGGCTGACCATTTGATTTAGATGAGGAGGTGAAACCCTTCCTGACAACGTGTCTGAACCCGTAAGTAAAGGATTTTTACGGGGAAGGTACATTCAAACTCATCCATCGAAGCGATACGTTGCTAAACCAGAATGGAGACCATGTCGAAAAATAATCTAATAGAAGTAGTACCATTTGGCTATACTGATTGTATGAAATTAAGTGTACAATTTTCAATGGAGCTTTGTAACCCAAGTTCCTGATCACCCCTCGTAATTGGGCTCAAATTTCACTTTTCGTCTACTTTAACAGGAAATACAGCACTGTTTCAGAACGTTACGTTTTATACACTCATACCTGTTAACAGTGATGTGTGGTCCCCACATTAAGGCACAGCTACTGCACTCACCTTGGGAGTTTGCTACAAATCCCTTCAAAAATCTGCAGTTCACCACGTAAATCTCGATAAGACTGTACACATCGCAGCTCCAGTTCTTCAGCTGTGTCAGTGGAAGCACTAAACCATTTTAGTTGACCCCAGACAGAAACATGTAGAGGAATGACGTCAGGTGTGTTTGGAGGCCAACGTACAGGTACCTTGTAACCTCCCCCTTACTAATCGGCCTATCCTGCTTGCAATATAAAATATGACCGTGGATCGCATGTATGCCTAATGGATTTTTTCTAATTGGATAAGGCTATCTTTCCCGAAGAAATAATACTGATAAGTGGGAGAAAAGTGTACCACAGACCCTTCTGATGGAGAAGTCTACTAAAAATAAAAAGTAATTAAACTGAACAGGTTTATAATTTGGAAAAATGAAAGTTATTTTGTGCCTTCACTCACGAACAACACTGGGCAGAAAAGGAGTACCACTGACCATGAATCCAAAAGCTACACTAATAAATGAAAAGGAAATAATTAACGAACGCCAGCCCACTAGGGTAATTTACATCCAAAATCCTGTACAAGATGATGGGAAAGAAAAACATGTATTATTAAACACTGACGTGGCAACTGAAGGTTGTCACGTTTTTTGACATTAATTTTAAGTGAGTATGTAATAATAAAGAAAACTGAGAAGTCACTATTACGTTATGTTTGTCATTAAATTTTGAAAAAAACAATCGAGTAATGATTTGAAAATATACAATTAAACTGTACGTTAGTACTGAACTTCATTACGTGAAGAATGACTGTCAGTGACCTCAACGTAAGGTCATCAAAGAAATTTAGAATAAAAAGCATACGCTTTTACTTTGCAGTTACTTATTTTGCAAATTGGATTTAAAATTATTGTCTGAACAACTGAGCCTTTTTTATTGACTTGAACAGAAATAAATGACAGAATATGTACCAAACCAAATAGCCGTGTGCTCCAAACTATATGTAAAATAAATAAAACTTCCACAGACTTACTTTGTACATTTTTTTAGATTTGGATTTTTTCCAGTGATTGATTCTGAAACTTGAAAAATGATGTTGCTTTACTTTACTCATATACTGAAGTCTCTGTTGTACAACAGTTAATTGAAAGTAGACTGAGGCTAAAATCCTTAAAAGTGAAATTATTCGTTAATAAACTGGCTGTAACCATTCAATTTGCTTCTTATGACAGGCGCATCAGATGTCGTTCTCCATCAGCAGCAAAACGTACAAGTGCGTTCATCTGCCACTTTCTCCAACCACGGCGCTATGAGAAATTTAGCTCTATTAGATACGTGCTTAATCTAAAAGTTTACATTTTAAATTATTTCTACTACATATGGCAATACTGCATATTGGAGTCAACCGCACATTCGCAATTAACTCCCATGTTTATTGGAATGTTTTTGCTTCTACAGGGCGGTCCACGAGCAGTAGTATACAGGACGATCAAACAGTTTCCATTTAAGGGCGTTGCTGTAGCTTTTATACAACGTAGTCCGACTCTGATAAAGGTATACAGGGTGTTACAAAAACGTACGGCCAAACTTTCAGGAAACATTCCTCACACACAAAGAAAGAAAATATGTTATGTGGACATGTGTCCGGAAACGCTTACTTTCCATGTTAGAGCTCATTTTATTACTTCTCTTCAAATCACATTAATCATGGAATGGAAACACACAGCAACAGAACGTACCAGCGTGACTTCAAACACTTTGTTACAGGAAATGTTCAAAATGTCCTCCGTTAGCGAGGATACATGCATCCACCCTCCGTCGCATGGAATCCCTGATGCGCTGATGCAGCCCTGGAGAATGGCGTATTGTATCACAGCCGTCCACAATACGAGCACGAAGAGTCTCTACACTTGGTACCGGGGTTACGTAGACAAGAGCTTTCAAATGTCCCCATAAATGAAAGTCAAGAGGGTTGAGGTCAGGAGAGCGTGAAGGCCATGGAATTGGTCCGCCTCTACCAATCCATTGTCACCGAATCTGTTGTTGAGAAGTGTACGAACACTTCGACTGAAATGTGCAGGAGCTCCATATTGCATGAACCACATGTTGTGTCGTACTTGTAAAGGCACATGTTCTAGCAGCACAGGTAGAGTATCCCGTATTAAATCATGATAACATGCTCCATTGAGCGTAGGTGGAAGAACATGGGGCCCAATCAAGACATCACCAACAATGCCTGCCCAAACGTTCACAGAAAATCTGTGTTGATGACGTGATTGCACAATTGCGTGCGGATTCTCGTCAGCCCACAAATGTTGATTGTGAAAATTTACAATTTGATTACGTTGGAATGAAGCCTCATCTGTAAAGAGAAGATTTTCACTGAAATGAGGATTGACACATTGTTGGATGAACCATTCGCAGAAGTGTACCCGTGGAGGCCAATCAGTTGCTGATAGTGCCTGCACACGCTGTACATGCTACGGAAACAACTGGTTCTCCCGTAGCACTCTCCATACAGTGACGTGGTCAACGTTACCTTGTACAGCAGCAACTTCTCTGACGCTGACATTAGGGTTATCGTCAACTGCACGAAGAATTGCCTCGTCCATTGCAGGTGTCCTCGTCGTTCTAGGTCTTCTCCAGTCGCGAGTCATAGGCTGGAATGTTCCGTGCTCCCTAAGACGCCGATCAATTGCTTCGAACGTCTTCCTGTCGGGACACCTTCGTTCCGAAAATCTGTCTCGATACAAACGTAACGCGCTACGGCTATTGCCCCGTGCTAATCCATACATCAAATGGGCATCTGCCAACTCCGCATTTGTGAACATTGCACTGACTGCAAAACCACGTTCGTAATGAACACTAACCTGTTGATGCTACGTACTGATGTGCTTGATGCTAGTACTGTAGAGCAATGAGTCGCAAGCCAACACATGCACCGAAGTCAACATTACCTTCCTTCAATCCAAGTGGCGGGGAATCGAGGAATTACAGTACATACTCACGAAACTAAAATGAGCTCTAACATGGAAATTAAGCGTTTCCGGACACATGTCCACATAACATCTTTTCTTTATTTGTGTGTGAGGAATGTTTCCTGAAAGTTTGGCCGTAACTTTTTGTAACACCCTGTATAAACACCGACATGGAGCTAAGGGATTAGTGTGGCATTCGCGTCTTTCCGACGTGCTTTAGGTACATGCGGCAACGTGAAACATAACATTGTTATTTTTTAATGCGTTAAAACACGACCAACATGCTGTTATTCTTTCCTTGGCTGCCGGAGGACAAACATCAATGAGAGAATCTATACTACCGTCCATTAAAATTGCTACACCACGAAGGTAACGTGCTACAGATGCGAAATTTAACGTACACGAAGAAGGTGCTGTGATATGCAAATGAATAGCTTTTCAGAGCATTCACACAAGGTTGGTCCCGGTGGCGACACCTACAACGTGCTGAGATGTGAAAGTATCCAACCGATTTCTCATACACAAACAGCAGTTGACCGACGTTGCCTGGTGAAACGTTGTTGTGATGCCTCGTGCAAGGAGGAGAAATGCGTACCACCACGTTTCCGACTTTGAAAAAGATCGGATTGTAGCCTATCGCGATTGCGGTTTATCGTATCGGGACATTTGCTGCGCGTTGGTCGAGATCCAATGACTGTTAGCAGAATATGGAATCTGTGGGTTCAGAAGGGTAATACGGAACGCCATGCTGGATCCCAACGGCCTCGTATCACTAGCAATCGAGATGACATGCATCTTATCCACATGGCTGTAACGTATCGTGCAGCCACGTCTAGATCCGTGAGTCAACAGATGGGGACGTTTACAAGACAACAACCATCTGCACGATCAGTTCGAGGACGTTTGCAGCAACATGGACTATCAGCTCGGAGACCATGGTTGCGGTTACCCTTGACGCTGTACCACAGACAGGAGTGCTTGTTTAGTTGCACTCAGTGACGAACCTGTGTGCACGAATGGCAAAACGTTCTTTTTCGGATGAATCCAGGTTCTGTTTATAGCATAATGATGGTGGCATCCGTGTTTGGCGACATCACGGTGAACGCACCTTGGAAGTGTGTATTCGTCATCGCCATACTGGCGTATCACCCTGCGTGGTTGTATGGTGTGCCAATGGTTACACGTCTCGGTCACCTCTTGTTCGCATTGACGGCACTTTGAACAGTGGACGTTAAATTTCAGTTATGTTATTACCCGTGGATCACCCTTCGTCGATCCCTGCGAAACCCTACATTTCAGCAGGATTATGCACGAGTGCATTTTGCAGATCCTGTACGGGCCTTTCTGGATACAGAAAATGTTCGACTACTGCCCTGCCCAGCACGTTCTCCAGATCTCTCACCAATTGAAATCGTCTCGTCAATGGTGGCCGAGCAACTGGCTCGTCACAATACACCAGTCACTACTCTTGATGAACTGTGGTATCGTGTTAAAGCTGCACGGGCAGCTGTACCTGTGCACGCCATCCAAGCTCTGTTTGACTCAATGCCAAGGCGTATCAAGGCCGTTATTACGGCCAGAGCTGGTTGTTCTGGGTACTGATTTCTCAGGATCTATGCACCCAAATCGCGTGAAAATGTAATCGTATGTCAGTTCTAGTATAATATATTTTTCCAATGAATACCCGTATATCATCTGCATTTTTTCTTGGTGTAGCAATTTTAATGGCCAATAGTGATCATCTTTATTTCGTAAAAGGTACCTCACACAAACGACCAGCATCATTGGCAATGCATTGCCGAAGACATTCGTGTAAGCTGCTTATTACGTTCTCAATACGTTCTTAAGGAATGACTCCTACTCCTTCCCAGAATGCGGATTTCAATTCATCAGTATAGCGGAGTCGCAGTGAAAAAACTGTGTACTTGAAATGACCCCACAGGAATATAACAAGGGCTGATAGGTCAGATGATGCCGGCCATGGGATATCATCGAATAATGAGAGTAATCGATGCGGGAAGTGGCGCCTCATTGCAGTCATTTTAATTATGGGCCGTAGCCCCATCTTGCGCAACCACTTCGCGCTTAGACGGCCATTTTCCTGCAGCTGTGGAATGAAGAAATTGTTAATTGTGGCCACATACCGCTCGTAAGTGACGCTCATTGGCCAGATGTCGTTGTTTTTGAAAAAAAAAATATATGGCCTCGCGACCCCAATGGCCTGTGCAATAGAACACCAGACTTTTGGGCTACCCTGGGCCTTTTCATGAACGAGATGCGGGTGTGTGAGTGTAATGTGCACTTGGGGCACACAATACTCGTTAAAGCCTGTACTATGGTAAGTGAGTGGGGTTCACCTTATGAGAAAGGAATTTTGTATAGATATAGACCGCGTGTACCTGAATGGTGGCAAATCATACTTATACCCACTCTGTAATAACAATGATCCGTCAAGTAAGTCCAAAATGCAATTACACGTCAGTATGAACCAAAAGCAAACCAGAAGATGCTACCTATTTAATAATAATACGGTCGCCAGCCTAATTAGGCATTAACTGAGTTTCTTCCCTGTACAAGTTGGTAGATATTCATGCAAAACAACAAGTAGTAATACTGCATAATATAGTAGAATTTTAGAACCAGAAAATCTATTGAACTGATATTTTCACGTTCTGTACTGATATGGGAAACCCATGAATACATAACACTACACTACAATGTATACTACAAAACGTTATACTGTCTGTTAATCTGATTAAAATCGGGCGTAGGTTACCCTAGAAATAGCACTTTCGAACCACACACAAAAAGTCAATTTTGATAAAGATAAAACACTGATAAATTTTGGCTTTTATATTGACTTTAACTTTTGCTGGTCAAACCAATTTAGAACACTTCAGAATTCAAATGAATAAAAAGAGGGTGGGAGGGGGGGGGAGACCCTGAAACTGTTATGATCACTGTATTAAAAAAATTGATTACGGAAATTATTATGCGTTCAAGATTTCCAGTATATGAGTTACCACTCTTTTTATCTTATTTACTGCTCATTTAAATACCGTTATATCTGTCTCGAAATTATTAAACTTCATTACTATATCAATATTAAAGTTATCTTTCAACTTCGTTAGACCTTCGTTATTCATTTACTGATTCATTAACAAAACAGTTCTTTAAACACCATTCTAACATACTAGGTCTGCAAGTATATTATTATTAACACAAAATTTAATTTTTCATTTCAGGACACTCGGATTGCACAACATTTGGAAAGGACCCTGTCTAGGTTAGTTGTGAGGATAATTCAATGATAGGAAAGTTCTGGTAAAATTTAGGTTATTATTGAACAGTTCACTCTATGGTCCATACGCTTACAGTACTAAAAGTTTCAACCTGCTTGTATCGATGCGGCGGTTGGCGGGCGGCGAGATGGCGAGGCACAGAGCACACATACAACCACAGCTATGGCTCTTGACGTATCGGCACTTTAAATCTTCTTAGCGTCGCAATACTTTTCCATTTAGTGCCTATGGAATTTTGCCATGCTGTGCGGGCGCTGGAAAGGCATACCCGAGGCTCAGTAAAACTACGTCTTCCAGGAGAGCCTCCTCGCTCCAGAAGGTGTTGCTCAAACCAGTGCCAAACTCCAACTACGACTGCTGAGCCCGTTGTGCCGTGCAGTGCCCGTGCGCATTTTCCCGCGCTCGCCTGCCATCCACCTTTTACCGCTCCCTTACAGACAGGGTATTCACCCGAGGTTTTGCATTCTACATATCCTAACACATTGCCTACGTATGGACCAGACGCACAGTTACAATTTTAAACATCTTACAACAGTCTCAACATTTGTTACATTTCAATTCTATTACAATATTGCTTGACATTTGACATAAACATTAATATTCACATTGAAACCCGTTTACAGTTTTCTTAACACAAAGGCATGAAACAAAAAAGAAATGAAATCAGAACATCAATTACACAAGTTTACCGAAAATTCAGAAGAAAAAAATTACTTATATGTACAACAGTACAGCGTCGTTGATGTTACATGTGCAAGTAATGTCGAAAGTTTTGGTTGTTGACAAACCCATTCAGATGAACGTTTGCCTCATCAGAAATAACAAGATTTGCCAGAAATGCTCCATCCTGATCAATTCTGTACAGTAACGTGCAGAAATTGCGCCTACTCAATTTATCTCCCTGCAGTAAGTGTAGAATCAGTTGCTCATTATAAGGATGAACCTTTCAATCTGTTTCAAATCCTCTGCAAAGACGTGCGACGGATTTGTAATAATATGGAACGGCGACGGGCAGATCGCTGTAGAGCACAGCGTAGACCTGCACGAACTTGGATATTTTCCGGCGTTAGAACTGCTGTCCCAGGTCCCTTATGCTCCATATTGGTTTCAGAACATGTCTGACGTCATTGTTTAATCTACCTGGTTATTACCTTTCTTTACGGAACACGGAAATAGCGGGCGCTTCCACGGAGTATTGCATGTTGGACAGCCTCAACGCTCTGCACACGACAGAACTCCTCAACTTCCTCAATACGCACCTGCATTTGCCAACTGAACTGAATGGCATGCCACAGTGTGCAAGACAATTTTCTGCCCATTGTGACGCAGAAGTGTAAATTTTGTCTCACCCTCTCTCAGTGGCCGGCCGCTGTGGCCGAGCGGTTCTAGGCGCTTCAGTCCGGAACCGCGCTGGTGTTACGGTCGCACGTTCGAGACCTGCCTCGGGCATGGATGTGTGTGATGTCCTTAAGTTAGTTGGGTTTAAGTAGTTCTAAGTATAGGGGACTGATGACCTCAGATGTTAAGTCCCATAGTGCTTAGAGCCATTTGAACCATTCTGAACCTCCGTCTGCAATGGTGCAAAAGCGTGGTGCTCTTTTCCCTCATCCTCGGGCTCGGCGACACTTCAGACAGCAAGGTGTCGTCACATGCGAAAAAAAGGCCACAGCTCTGAAGTTCTTATGAGGTGTAAGGTGGGTTAACGATTTCAAATTGGCACCAAATTTCACCACAGTTCTGCCCAACGCCACCGCGGACGAGTCACACGATGGGAAGGTCGTCGCACCTCCTCCCCATCCTTAGCCATGTCCCACTCCTTCTATTGATGCCTCGGCGATGCAGATCAGAACTGCGACGCCTAGTGTTGAAATCCTGCAGTTTTCTTATGGGTGGTCAAGGAAAACATTGCAGGCGCGCCGTTACTCAGAATCGACACCAAAAGGCCTCATGAGGTGGCATCAAGGGCGTCAATGAAAACACTCCTCCACTTGGGTCATTCATTTTCACGCGTTTCGTGGCCGAGAAGGGCGGTTGACAGTGCGATGTGCGACAGAACGACGTTCTGGACAACTTTTGACATTGCTGGCAGACTCCAGAAGATTCATCAATTCTCAAACACCGTAGTGTTTCAACCACACTGAATATTTTCTGACCAGTTTGGAGTGTCGCGACTACAATTTTTCCTCTGACATACAGAATGTAACCACTAGAGACGGTTAGAAAGCATTCGACGAAATTTGAACCTGATCCGAAGCAGCAAAGCGTGCTTCGCGCCCTACTGTGACGTGATCACGGAGGAGTGCGACATTGGCACTTGCATGAATAAGAAGACAAAGGGTCCCTCTAAGACCCCCCAGTTCAGCAACATCCTCGGTGCCACCCGCGCACCTGGATCGATTCCTTGGCAGGCAGCCCATAGACACCTCTCAGATTCCAATTGCCCGCAAGCAGGCGCTAGAGCAGCAGTGTGTAGCGCCACTCAGGGTGTCGAAGGGGTTGCCCGTCCGCAAGCGCCTAGGAATAGGTCAGGGGTCGCCTCTGTACAGTTGTCGTTGTGAAGTGCTCAATAAAAGTGCGTGGACTGTACTGAGTGTGTTGCCGAACTGGGGGGTCTTAGAGGGACCCCTTGCCGTTTTGTTCATTTGTTCATGCATGTGTCGAAGTCGGAAACAGACGCCCCACCCCCACATCTCCCCGTGATCACGTAACTGGAGGGCTGAAATTTTTAGGTGCGAGGGGCGTTTGAAAAGTCCGTGCAAAAATAAAAACTACTTACGTGTTTGAGGTATCTCTATTTTTATTTTTCGACATAGTCTCCTTTTAGACTTATACACTTCGTCCAACGGTATTCTAATTTGTTGATCCCTTCCGAATAATTGGAATTGTCCAAGTCTGCAAAATAGCTATTAGTTTCTACAATCACCTCCTAGTCTGAATAAAATCTTTGTCCTGCCAGCCATTTATTCAAATTGGGGAACAAATAGTAGTACGAGGGAGCCAAGTTTACAGAATAGGGGGGATGTGAAACGAGTTGGAATCCTATTTCCATTAATTTCGCGACCACAACTGCTAAGGTGTGTGCTGGTGCATTGTCGTGATGGAAAAGGACTTTTTGCGGTCGAATCGCCGGCGTTTTTTTTTTGCAGCTCGGTTTTCAAAAGGTCCAATAACGATGAATAATATGCACCTGTAATAGTTTTACTTTTTTCCAGATAGTTGATGAGGATTATCCCTTCCGAATCCCAAAAGACAGTCACCATAACCTTTCCGGCCGAAGGAATGGTCTTCGCCTTTTTTGGTGCAGATTCTCCCTTGGTAACCTATTGTTTAGATTGTTGTTAGGTCTCAAGAGTATAGTAATGTATCCATACTTCATTGATAGTGGCGAAACGACGCTTAAAGTCCTGCGGATTCTTCTTGAACAGCTGCAAACCATCCTTGAAACACTTATCACGATTCCGTTTTTGGTCAAGCGCGAGCAATCGCGGAACCCATCTTCCGGACAGCTTTCTCATGTCTAAATGTTTATGCAAAATATTATGACCCGTTGATTCTAGATGCCCACAGCACTAGCAATCTCACACACCTTAATTCTTCTGTCATCCATCACCATATCATGGATTTTATCAATGATTTCTGGAGTCGTAACGCCAGCCGGTGTGACCGAGCGGTTCTAGGCGCTTCAGTCTGGAACCGCGCGACCGCTACGGTCGCAGGTTCTAATCCTGCCTCAAGCGTGGATGTGTGTGATGTCCTTAGGTTAGTTAGGTTTAAGTAGCTCTAAGTTCCAGGGGACTGAAGACCTCAGATGTTAAGTCCCATAGTGCTCAGAGCCATTTGAACAATTTAGAGTCGTAACCTCCACTGGGCGTCCAGAACGTTCAGCATCACTCGTGCCCATATGGCCACTCTGAAAATTTTGAAACCACTTATAAACTGTTCTAATCGAAGGTGCAGTCACTGTAATGTTTATCAAGCTTCCCGAATGAGATTTTCACTCTGCAGCAGAGTGTGCGCTGATATGAAACTTCCTGGCAGATTAAAACTGTGTGCCGGACCGAGACTCTTCTGTAAAGTTTGGAAGGTAGGAGACGAGGTACTGGCAGAACTAAAGCTTGAGGACGGGGCGTGAGTTGTGCTCGGGTAACTCAGTTGGTAGACCACTTGCCGACGAAAGGCAAAGGTCGCGAGTTCGAGTCTCGGTCCGGCACACAGTTTTAATCTGCCATGAAGTTTCATCAAGCTTGTCTTTAGTCTCCTGAGGCGTTTTGCATTTCATAAAGTAATCTTTAATCACCATAAGAAATTTTTTTTCGTCCATTTTTTTGACAATCACTCGACTTCCTTGTTTAACACGAATGCCAAACAGAAAGAAAAAGACCAATACGGCTGAAAATTTGTGTGCGTTCTTTCCAAAGATGCTACTAACTAAACATGACCCCGATACGCGCCGGTGGTGACATCTCTCGGACTTTGCACGGACTTTTCAAACGCCCCTCGTAGTTTCTTTTCAGAATGCTTCGGTAATAAATACGCTTGCGCCCTTAGGCGACTATAATTATCGACTACGTACTAGGGAGTAGCAAGTGGAGGCTGGGAAGGCAGAGCACGTGACGCTTGTGCAGCGAGCCTAATGCGAGCGAGGCCGCCGAGGCGGTCGGAGGGAGTCACCTTGCTGCCGCTGGCCGCGGCTCGCCGCTCGGGTTGCACCAGCCGCAGCGACAGCGCCGGCGCGGCTTTGCGCAAGCCTGCCAGGCGGGCCGCGCTGTGGTGCGAACCCGACACCCGGCGCGGAAAAGCGGATGGGCTGACGTCGCCTGGAGCGCCATTTGCATGCAATGCGCTCGCCGCGCCCTCGCCTTCTCTGACACATACGGCGATTATGTGCGCGCCTCCGTTCCGCGACGCCGACCGCGCGTGGCTTCACGGCACATCTGCCGCCCGGCGCTCACTGCGATCGGGCGCACGACAGCAATGCCCGTGCGATCAGCTCAGAACCAGCTAATCCGAGAGCCAGACACTCTTCATTTACTTCTCAGTTAACCACCTATGAACAGTTCCGCACTGTCGCCTACCGAACAAAACACCAGCGTGTGGGAAATCAAACTACACTGCTGGCCATTAAAATTGCTACACCACGAAGATGACGTGCTACAGACGCGAAATTTAACCGACAGGAAGAAGATGCTGTGACATGCAAATGATTAGCTTTTCAGAGCATTCACACAAGGTTGGCGACACCTACAACGTGCTGACATGCAGAACGTTTCCAACCGATTTCTCATACACAAACAGCAGTAGACCGGAGTTGCCTGGTGAAACGTTCTTGTGATACCTCGTGTAAGGAGGATAAATGCGTACTTCACGTTTCCGACTTTGATAAATGTCGGATTGTAGCCTATCGCGATTGCGGTTTATCGTATCGCGACATTGCTGCTCGCGTTGGTCGAGATCCAATGACTGGTAGCAGAAATGGAATCGGTGGGTTCGCGAGGGTAATACGGAATGCCGTGCTGGATCCCAACGGCCTCGTATCACTAGCAGTCGAGATGACAGGCATCTTATCCGCAAGGCTGTAACGGATCGTGCAGCCACTTCTCGATCCCTGAGTCAGCAGATGGGGACGTTTGAAAGACAACAACCATCTGCACGAACAGTTCGACGACGTTTGCAGCAGCATGGACTATCAGCTCGGAGACCATGGCTGCCGTTACCCTCTACAGCATCATGATGGTCGCATCCGTGTTTGGTGACATCGCCGTGAACGCACATTGGAAGCGTGTATTCGTCATCGTCATACTGGCGGATCACATGGCGTCATGGTATAGGGTGCCATTGGTTACACGTCTCGGTCACCTCTTGTTCGCAATGACGGCACGTTGAACAGTGGACGTTACATTTCAGATGTGTTACGACCCGTGGATCTACCCTTCATTCGATCCCTGCGAAACCCTACATTTCAGCAGGATAATGCACGACCGCCTGTTGCAGGTCCTGTACGGGCCTTTCTGGATACAGAAAATGTTCGACTGCTGACCTGGCCAACACATTCTCCAGATTTCTCACCAATTGAAAACGTCTGGTCAATGGTGGCCGGGCAACTGGCTCGTCACAATACGCCAGTCACTACTCTTGATGAACTGTGGTATCGTGTTGAAGGTGCATGGGCAGCTCTACCTGTGCACGCCATCCAAGCTCTATTTGACTCAATGCCCAGGCGTATCAAGGCCGTTTTTAAGGCCAGAGGTGTTTGTTCTGGGTACTGGTTTCTCAGGATCTATGCACCCAAATTGCGTGAAAATGTAATCACATGTCAGTTCTAGTATAATATATTTGTCCAATGAATACCCGTTTATCATCTGCATTTCTTCTTGGTGTAGCAATTTTAATGGCCAGTAGTGTACTTTTGTGACTGGACTAAACAGACCCTACCAAATAGAAAAACACAGCACAACAGAGAATTCTTCAGTCGTGTAAGTAACTTCCGTAGTACTCCGAGAGAGTATTGTAAGACTATTACTATCACTGATATACACAGTTTCTTTAAGTGTCACATATTCCTACAGAACGTTGTGTTGGTCAAAATTAGAAGAAAAGCTCCTACAATCATAGTCCGGAAAACAAAACCTGGTGAGATGTGGGCCAATCCGTCCCGTCATCCCCACGTGTTACGTAGAAGTAGAAGCTACAGGCAGTGCTCCAGACAAGCATAGCTTGTAAACGATTCCTAAAATCTCTTTCTCTTTTCTGTCTGACGTTGGGGACCAATTGAACGGAACAGAGCCAAAGATAACAATACGCGGAATGCAACTTTTGCTGAACCCGCTAACAAATATCTACTCTGCCCACACAAATCGTGCAATTACCAAAAGAAACAGTACTCTGGGGTCACAAAAGTCACGGGATAGCGATATCCACATATACAGATGGCAGTATGAGTACTATCGCGTGCACGAGGTATAAAAGTGCAGTGCATTGGTGAAGCTGTTATTTGTACTTCGCTGATTCATGTGAAAAGGTTTTCGTCACGATTATGGCCGCAGGCCGGGAATTAACAGACTCCGAACGCAGAGCGGTAGTTGGAGATAGATGCAAGGGACATTCCATTTCGGAAATCGTTAAGGAATTCATTATTCCGAGATCCAGAGTGTCAAGAATGTGCCGAGAATACCTAATTCAGGCATTACCTCTCACCACGGACAACGCAATGGCTGATGCCCTTCATTTAACGCCGGAGACCACAGGTGCTTGCGTAGAGTTGTCAGTGCTAATAGACAAGCAACACTTCGAGAAATCAGTGTGAGTCGTGTGACCAACAAATCTGTTAAGGCAATGCCTCGAAATGTGGCCTTAATGGGCTATGGCAGGAGGCGACTGACGCCAGTGTCTTTGCTAACAGCACGACATCGCCTGCAGCTCCTCTCCTTGGCTCGTGACCACATCGATTGGATCCTAGGCGACTGGAAAGGCCTGGACTGTTCAGATGAGTCCCGATTTCAGCTGGTACAGGGTGTTTCAAAAATGGCCGGTATATTTGAAATGGCAATAAAAACTAAACGAGCAGCGGTAGAAATACACCGTTTGTTGCAATATGCTTGGGACAACAGTACATTTTCAGGCGGACAAACTTTCGAAATTACAGTAGTTACAATTTTCAACAACAGATGGCGCTGCAAGTTATGTGAAAGATATAGAAGACAACGCAGTCTGTGGGTGCGCCATTCTGTACGTCGTCTTTCTGCTGTAAGCGTGTGCTGTTCACAACGTGCAAGTGTGCTGTATACAACATGGTTTATTCCTTAGAACAGAGGATTTTTCTGGTGTTGGAATTCCACCGCCTAGAACACAGTGTTGTTGCAACAAGACGAAGTTTTCAACGGAGGTTTAATGTAACCAAAGGACCGAAAAGCGATACAATAAAGGATCTGTTTGAAAAATTTCAACGGACTGGGAACGTGACGGATGAACGTGCTGGAAAGGTAGGGCGACTGCGTACGGCAACCACAGAGGGCAACGCACAGCTAGTGCAGCAGGTGATCCGACAGCGACCTCGGGTTTCCGTTCGCCGTGTTGCAGCTGCGGTCCAAATGACGCCAACGTCCACGTATCGTCTCATGCGCCAGAGTTTACACCTCTATCCATACAAAATTCAAACGCGGCAACCCCTCAGCGCCGCTACCATTGCTGCACGAGAGACATTCGCTAACGATATAGTGCACAGGATTGATGACGGCGATATGCATGTGGGCAGTATTTGGTTTACTGACGAAGCTTATTTTTACCTGGACGGCTTCGTCAATAAACAGAACTGGCACATATGGGGAACCGAAAAGCCCCATGTTGCAGTCCCATCGTTCCTGCATCCTCAAAAAGTACTGGTCTGGGCCGCCATGTCTTCCAAAGGAATCATTGGCCCATTTTTCTGATCCGAAACGATTACTGCATCACGCTATCTGGACATTCTTCGTGAATTTGTGGCGGTACAAACTGCCTTAGACGACACTGCGAACACCTCGTGGCTTATGCAAGATGGTGCCCGGCCACATCACACGGCCGACGTCTTTAATTTCCTGAATGAATATTTCGATGATCGTGTGATTGCTTTGGGCTATCCGAAACATACAGGAGGCGGCGTGGATTGGCCTCCCTATTCGCCAGACATGAACCCCTGTGACTTCTTTCTGTGGGGACACTTGAAAGACCAGGTGTACCGCCAGAATCCAGAAACAATTGAACAGCTGAAGCAGTACATCTCATTTGCATGTGAAGCCATTCCGCCAGACACGTTGTCAAAGGTTTCGGGTAATTTCATTCAGAGACTACGCCATATTATTGCTACGCATGGTGGATATGTGGAAAATATCGTACTATAGAGTTTCCCAGACCGCAGCGCCATCTGTTGTTGACAATTGTAACTACTGTAATTTCGAAAGTTTGTCTGCCTGAAAATGTACTGTTGTCCCAAGCATATTGCAACAAACGGTGTATTTCTATCGCTGCTCGTTTAGTTTTTATTGCCGTTTCAAATATACCGGTCATTTTTGAAACACCCTGTAAGAACAGATGGTAGAGTTCGAGTGTGGCGCAGACCCCACGAAGCCATGGCCCGACTTGTCAACCAGGCACTGTGCAAGCTGATGGTCGCTCCATGTTGGTGTGGGCTGTGTTTACATAGAGTGGACTGGGTCCTACGGTCCAACAGAACAGATCATTGCTTGGAAATTGTTATTTTCGGCTACTTGGCGACCATCTACAGCTAGTCATGAACTCCATGTTCACAAACAACAGTGGAACTTTAATGGGTGACAACACGCCATGTCACCGGGCCACAATTGTTTGCGATTGATTTGAGAAACATCTTGGACAATTCGAGCGAATGATTTGGCCACCGATATCGCTTGACATGAATCCCATCAAACATTTATGGGAAATAATGGAGAGGTCTGTTCCTGCATAAATCCTGCATCGGCATCACTTTGGAGACAATCTGAGCAGCCGTCTTCGGTTGTTTGCAGATGACGTTGTCGTTTATCGACTAATAAAGTCATCAGAAGACCAAAACAAACTGTAAAACGATTTAGAAAAGATATCTGAATGGTGCGAAAAGTGGCAGTTGATCCTAAATAACGAAAAGTGTGAGGTCATTCACATGAGTGCTAAAAGGAACTCGTTAATCTTCGGTTACACGATAAATCAATCTAATCTAAGAGCTGTAAATTCAACTAAATACCTAGGTATTACAATTACGAACAACTTCAATTGGAAGGAACACATAGAAAATGTTGTGGGGAAGGCTAACTAAAGACTGTGTTTTATTGGCAGGACGCTTAGAAAATGTAACAGACCTACTAAGGAGACTGCCCCACTACGCTTGTCCGTCCTCTTTTAGAATACTGCTGCGCGGTGTGGGATTCTTACCACATAGGACTGACGGAGTACATCGAAAAAGTTCAAAGAAAGGCCGCACGTCTTGTATTATCGCGAAATATGGTAGAGAGTGTCACAGAAATGATACAGGACTTGGGCTGGACATCATTAAAAGACAGGCGTTTTTCGTTGCGACGGAATCTTCTCACGAAATTCCAGTCACAAACTTTCTCCTCAAATTGCGAAAATATTTTGTGGACACCGACCTACACAGTGAGGAACGATCACCACTATAAAATAAGGGAAATCAGAGCTCGTACGGAAATATATAGGTGGTCATTCTTTCCGCGTGCTATACGAGATTGGAATAATGGAGAATTGTGAAGGTGGTCCGAGGAACCCTCTGCCAGACACTTAAATGTCATTTGCAGAGTAGATGTAGATGTTTAGCAATTATGGACGGTTATAGAGGCAGCGTGGCTCATTTCTGCGGGGGACTTCCAACGACTTTTTGAGTCCATGCCACGTCGCGCTGCTGTAGTACGCCGGGCAAAAGTAGGTCCGACACAATGTTAGCAGGTACCCCTCGACTAATGTCACCTCGGTGTACAAATCTTTAAAAAGCACCCGGATCCATTTTCATTGCGTCACATGCATTGGTTCCATACTCTTGTAATGTCTGCAGGTTGTCGATGTATCGCGTGTACACCAGGTCCTTTAAATGTCCCCATAGCCAGGAATCCAATGGGTTCAGGTACAGTGAGCGGGCAGGCCGTGCAATCGAACGTCTTCGACCAATCCGTCGCCAACGACACGTTACGGAGAGGTACTGTCGCACGATCCGCAGAAAATGGTTTGTGAGTCGTCGTGCATAAACCATAGTTCTCTTTCTACTAAGGTAAAAATCTACCATAGCGCTGGTAATTCATCGAGCAGAAATCGATTATACGAACTACCTGTTAATCTGTTTGGTAAAGTGTATGGCGCTATGACTTTCTCACTCAGTCCACACACTGAGAAATGAAAGCGATCGTGATGGCGAACCGCCATGATTACTCGAGCATCTGCACCTGCCCACACCACACGTATGCATTGTAGTAACTCACTGTGCCATCTCCTCTGAACCTTGCCTCGTACGTAAATAAAATCCAGGATGTGAACTACGAATCTCCAACATCCCTTATCTAAGTATTGATTTACGGACATACAGGGCGCCAATTATTGAACTATTTGAAAAAAAGTGTATTATTTACAAAGTAAGGAGTGCTCACACCTTATCCAATACGTAAACGTCACTACATATCTTTGGATTTAGGTTATGACATGTTCGATATGCCTGCCATCGTTGGTGATGATGTGGCGCAGACGAATAGCGAAATTCTGCATGACCAGCTGAAGTGTCGGAACATCGATGCTGTTGATACCTCCTGAATGGCTGTATTCAGCTCAGAAATGGTTTTGGGGTTATTGCTCTACTCCTTGTCTTTAATTTATCCCCACAAAAAGGAATTGCATGTGTTCAGATCCGGAGACTTTGGCGGGCAATCGAGGCCCATGCCAGTAGCCTCTGCGTACCCCACAGCCAGAATGCAGTCCCCAACGTGCTCTTCCAGGACATCAAATACTCTCCTACTTCTATGGGGTCGAGCTCCGTCTTGTGTAAACCGCATCTTGTCGAAATCAATATCACTTTGGACGATGGGATGAAATCTTCTTCCAAAATCATCACGTACCTTTCGGTAGTCACGGTGTCATCAAGGAATGTCGCATCGATTATTCCGGGACTGGACATTGCACACCACACAGTCACTCGTTGAGGTTGAAGAGACTTCTCGATTGCGAAATGCGGATTCTCAGTCCCACAGATGCGCCAATTTTGCTAATTGACGAACCCATCCGAATGAAAGTGGGCTTCAAAAATGTCTCTGAGCACTATGGGACTTAACTTCTGAGGTCATCAGTCCCCTAGAACTTAGAACTACTTAAACCTAACTAACCTAAGGACATCACACACACCCATGCCCGAGGCTGGATTCGAACCTGCGACCGTAGCGGTCGCGCGGTTCCACACTGTAGCGCCTAGAACCGCTCGGCCATACGTCCGGCAAAGTGGGCTCCGCCGCTAAACCAAATCATGCATGCGCATGCCAATTTCCAACATGCCCCGCGTGCAGTTTGAACGTCCTACCTCAAACAGTTCAGAAGTTATGATGATTTTATTTCATACAGTTCAATAATTGTCGCTTTTATAATTGTAGACACTTTTCTTCTAGTCTTCGCCAATACTACACCTAGTGAATAAGGTGCTAAGTTCCACCAGGTTGTTTGCGGACGATGCCGTTTTATACAGAGTAGTTGTAACGCTAAAAATATTGTAGAAAATTATAGCAAGACTGCAGAGGGCCGACGCTCCATGCACGGATTGGCAGTTGACGTTCAAAATGAACAAATGCTTGTTGAGCGTAAATAGGCGGAAAAACCCATTATTGTATGACTACGCAATTGGTGAAAAATGACTGGAAGTTGTCACATTCATTAAGTATCTGAAACTACAAGTACGGAGTGATTTATTAAAGTGGAACGACCACATAAAAGTAATCGTAGAAGAGGCAAATGCCAGAGATTCATTGGAAGAATCCTAAGAAATGTAGTCCACCCACGAAGGAGGCGACGTATGCAACCCCGGTACGACAGATGTTTGAATATTGATTGTCAATCTGGGATCCGTACCAGATGGATTCGTAGAAAAAACGGAACAGATCCAAAGAAGAGCCGCGCGTTTCATTAGAGGTTAGTAACGTGAAAATTTCACGGACGTGCTCAGCCAATTCCAGTAGGATGCGTTTCAAAAGAGACATTATGCATCATGGTGTGCTTTACTGTTAAAATTACCCAAAGACTCAACCAATATATTGCTTCCTCTGGCGTATATCTGACGAAAAGATTATGAAGGTACAATTAAAGAGACTCGAGGTCACACGGAGGTTCACCAGCAATCATTCTTCCTGTGAATCATTCGTGACTTCAAGCACGACCTTAAATAAAATACAAACAATAACACATGTAATTTACAAACACCCGTTTAAGTTTTTAACGTAGCCAGTTGCGTCGTTTGTTGCATCAGGAAATCGTCGAAAGTTCTACGACATGCCCAATTGGGACATTCTGTAATATTGTGGCGAACGGTTGACCTGGTTGCACCACAGTCGCATTTTGGAGATGTAGCCTTACTTCATCCATTAGAGAGTCGTGCCACTGCCGTGGTTGGTGTATATTCTGTTAATCGTTGTCCATCTTCTGCGCGATTGGTCAAAGGTAGGGGGTTTCTTTCTTATGAACGACAAGTTCTGGCAATGCCTCTGTCCAGCCTTGTTCCCACGAGTCGGCTGAGTTGAACTGCGAACTGTACAGTTGCATGGCTGTTGTCATAGGTGTTTTTTTTTCTCTTTATAGGGTAACAGCATCTTGAAGGATAGAGAGTTGTGGGTTGCTTTGCATTCGTTTAAACCCATGAAAAAGAGATGCTTTTCGTCAAGGGCCAGGGCTCAACATGGACAGCCGTTCAACGGTAGTTGTTCTTAGTGTATCACCGTTAATTCTCATTGTGTTGATCAGCTGTGCTTCGAGCATTTGTGTGTGTGTGTGTGTGTGTGTGTGTGTGTGTGTGTGTGTGTGTGTGTGTGTGTGTGCGAGCTATTGATCCGTGTAGGGACACAATATCCCTCAGTAGAGTAGACTAGTCCAAGTGATGTGATGAAGTTCGCAGAGTTTCAGTAGCGAAGCCCAAGTTGTTCCGCACAGCTTATATAGGATGTTGTTGCTAGTTAGTATCTTCGCTGCGATGCTTTCCAGATGCTACTTGTAGGACAGTGTCCGGTCCAAAGTATTCCCTAGATATTTTGGGTGCTAGTTGTGGTGAAGTAGTCCGTCAACAAAATGGATCTGGAGCTATCTATTCGCCAATGTATTGCACAGACGAAAGCAACCCCTCCCTGTCTTGGTAGGATTTGATTTCATTCTCCATCTCCGAAAGTATGTCCACATTATCGCCAGATGAGATATTAGGATGACTTTTGTTTCTTCAAAATTTCTTGTCCCAGTGCCAGCACCCACGCATCGGCATATTCAAACTTACGAAATCTAGTCTCTTTAAGTCCATCTTGATACAAGATAGTTGCAGGACCACGGCTGCTCAATATTAAATGTCAGATCAAAACACCTTCAGCTGTCTAAATTTCCAGTTTTATTTTATTGGTGCTACCAGTTTCTGCACTTGATGATCGACAGGATCGCTTTGTTGAAAAGAAGTCTACTGATACCAGTGACTGTATGCTGGCCCTTATTTCGATTATGCAAAAGGTGGGATTCTTTCTACAAGTCGGTCAGGAGGCACTAAGATGGTGTAAAGTAACGCTGGAACTGGTAGCAGAAATAAAATAAAACTGGAAATTTAGAGGGCTGAAGATGTTTTAATTTGATATTTGACTTTTTACGGGATCTATTTTCAGATATATCGGAAATGTACAGATTAAACTGCTGTGAGGCGAGACAGATTCCTAAGGTAGTTCATCATCTAGCATCTTTGAAGAGCTTGTCCTTTTGTCCGAAACGACCTACCTGCAAGCATGGTATTAACAGAAATTTCTCATGTTGAGGAATGAGAGGGAGCTATCTGTTTTACTTAGTGAAAAACTTTCTATAACCAATATCACATAAATACTTATTTATTTTCGACAATCGGTTTCGACAGGCTTTGCTGACATTTTCCGGTTTTCAGAAATGTTTGTAACAAAACGTGTTTATTGTGTCTTGGAAACTCATGCCAGACTGTTTTATTAGTTGGTAAAATGTAGCACGTTAAGTAGATATTTGTCGGAAATAAAACGTTTACAATCAAAGAGCACCTTGTACACGTTGACGTGGCCTTATCTGTTGCGCTCACAGATGATTGTAAAGTCTTAATAAATACAATATACAATGAAACGTATAAATATACGCCAGCTAAGGTAGTTTATCAATGAATGGAACATGTCAAGCAAACGTAAACAGATGTGCTACTGTCCATTCCATTGTATATTGTGTTTCTTTAAGACTTAATAATCATTTGTGAGCTCTATATACACAGGTACGGCAATGTGCACAAGAAGCATTTTGATTGTAAATCTTCTATTTCAGACAAACTGGTACACAATATGCTACATTCTACCAACTGATAAGACAGTTTGGCATGGGGTTTTAACTGACAAAGAACACGTTTTGTAAGAAACATTTTCGAAGACCAGAAGATGACAGAAAAGCCTGTCGAAACCGGTTGCCGGAGATAAATACGTATTTATGCGGTATTGGTTACAGAAAGTTTTTTATCATGCTTCTAATAAGTTGGACTCTCTTTCTGCATGGGGTTATTTGAACGAGTTTTTAGATATGACAGTCTCTCCAGTCTGTGTCGTAGCTGCTGAAAAATCTATAAATTCAATTGATGTTTTTAAAATCTTCTGAAAGCTGTGGTTCTGCGTAGATCTTGAGTAACATTATGTAGCCTGTATAGCTTCTTTCTGGGCGAAACAAGACTTGTTCAATCGGGATTTTTTCAAGTATTATAGTCGAGATTCATTTGTAGATGACTCTTTCAAAAAGCTTGTGTATCGAGCTAAGAAGGACTATTGGAAGATAGCTGTCTGGCTCTGTGATTGGTTTTCGTGAATTAATGATAGCTATGGCGTTAGACTTTTTCATTCCTTTCGAGCTTCTCCCACTCACCGTGACATCAGTAAAGAACTACGCTAGTCATTTTTTGGTATATGTACCACCGTTGAGGAGGAATTGCCAGAGAATCTTCGGAACTCCTGGCAAAAGGAAATGAAAGTTCATGTAATGAACATGGTGTGACTAATGAAAATTTATGCCAGGCAAAGTTCGTGTTTGAGTCCAGGTCTGGCACAAATTTTCTTTCGACAGTACACATTTGTCTGAGTTGCAGGTTCTTCACAAATGCCTCTCAATTGCTCCGGTCTCATTCGTTTCAACGGCTTTGGTAAGGATCTTTGACACTATGCAGAACTCAATAATTTACCATGCAGCGGCCTTACAGCCAGTCTTTTTTTCTATTTCTCGATACGTTTCCAAAATGTTTTTGATAAATCGAAGTCTTCCATTTCACCTTCATCTAATCGCCCTTATAAGTATCTTTTTCTTTTTAATATCGCTTCGCAACATTACGCCTAGTCGATACTTCCTGCCGGCCACGGTGGCCGTGCGGTTCTAGGCGCTCCAGTCCGGAGCCGCGCTGCTGCTACGGTCGCAGGTTCGAATCCTGCCTCGGGCATGGGTGTGTGTGATGTCCTTAGGTTAGTTAGGTTTAAGTAGTTCTAAGTTCTAGGGGACTGATGACCTCAGCAGTTCAGTCCCATAGTGCTCAGAGCCATTTGAACCATTTTTTTTTTTTTTTTATACTTCCTGGCAGATTAAAACTTTGTGCTGAAGCTGGACTCGGACCCTGTACCTTTGTCTTTCACGAGCGAGTGTTTACCAACTTAGCTACCCGAGCACGACTCATGGCATATCCTCATAGCTTTACTTCCGCCAGTACCTCTTCTCCCATTTTCGAAACTTCACAGAAGCTCTCCTGCAAATCTTGCTGGACCAGCATTCTGGAATAAACCTGGCTTAGCCATAGCCTGGTCGACTGTTTCCAATATGACTTTTCACACTGCAGTGCAGAGTGAAAATTCATTTTGGGTTACGCCCAGATATTTCATGAATGTGACAGTTGAGCGGCATACTACCGCAATTGTTCCTAAAACCTCCTGAATGTTTTTCGCATTCGTGCTTATTATATTGAAATTGTCCACTTTATACCAAGTAGACATGTTTCTTAAGCAGTTAGTCCCTACAGGTATTGAAAGGTGGCACTTCTATTCGCTACTGGGGAAAACGTGGTGGGTTGTGTTCTGTCAGTCGTCAGTTCTCGGGGTGACCACTTATTTACGGAAACACTGAATATACTTGTTTCTTAGTTTTCAATTGACAGTGTAATATGATGATGAGAGCGTTTCAGAAATCTACACTCGATCTAACCGCCCTCCAGCATCCATAATTTGAGTGATATCGTATATAAAAAGCACCGCTTCTGTTTGACACGACTGATATATAAATTTGAGATGAAATTTGAAGATAAAATTTTGTCTCTCTAGAAAAGTTCCTGCATTCTCCTCCACTTCAGTGGTTGAATTTGTCGAAAAAACGGACTAAAAGCAAAAATGCGCTTCTGTAATTCTCGGTAAAAGACTACATAACTGTAAACCGAATCATTAAACGCTATATAATTGCAAAGCAATATTATAATAATGCCGAACATTAACAGTTCAGGTCACCCATTGGTATGTTTTGTGCGGTGTTAGATTCTGACACAAGGACAAGGATTCATTATTACAGCATTAGCAGTGACGAAGCCTCTGTTAGTTAGGGGACTGCATACACTGCTCAGACAATGAGCTGACTATGGACTGTTTACCGTCGTATCGCTGGCTGTGGCGGGACTCGCCATGGCTGCCTGTTTGCTGTAGACTCGCCTTATCGAGCGCGCAACCGCCTCCCAGTTACATATTAGCCTACACAAAGGTCAGGTCAGGACGACGCCAAACTGCCCCACAAGAATCTTACCCAGGATGACCTTTAGGTTTCTAGCCTGCTCCCTTCTTATTTCGAAAGACTGAGCAGTTACTACACTTTTATCTTGTTTTATGAGAGAGTAATACATGAGACGTTTCAAAATGAAACCGAACTCTTCGAAGTATTACAAAGCATAAGCAAAGAAACAAGCTGAAGGCAAGAAACCAACTCAGAACCGTCATGCAATGATGCTATAGAGTGTCGAAAATGTGAGTACGAGCCTCCATTAGAAAGCCACCCGAAGAGCACTTATCATCATCTTGTGGAAGTTTGCATGTAGTTCCAGATTCGCGAAGTCCCACTATACTTCGTACACATTTCTTAACCCTTAATTACCTCGCTTAGATGATTACACTGCTGACCTCAAAGGGAGTAGGGCAGTTCTGATGATTCACATACACAAATTGCTGAAAGAAAGGCACGTATATGAGCCACGGGTTTCAGCACCTCGCTGTTCATTCCCGTCTTCCCGTTTTTGACTTCCTTGCTCCTTCCCCTCGACATTCGTTCTAAACTTCTGGTATTTCAATTATTGCAAAATGGTGCAGCACACGTACTGCATTTACGTGTATTTCGAAGTGAAACAGCAATGGAGTGCTCACCTAACTTGACTTCAAATCAAGAACAACTGACTACTTAGAAGTTGGCATCCTTGGTGTAGCGAAGCAGCTTAAATCACTTTAGAAATGAAAGACTTTCGGTCCAGATTGTCAAATACAACCGCCCGCTCGTCGAAAGAGCCGTACCTAAAGACTGGGAAGTTGCACAACTCACACGAACACCCAAGAAAGGAAATAGGAGTAATCCTGCAATACAGACCCATATCGCTAACATCGATTTGCGATAGGATTTTGGAACATATATTATTGGTTACCTCTAACAAAACGGTTTATTGACAAAATCAACACGAAGTCAGAAAATATCGTTGTTGTGAAACTCGACTAGCTCTGTATTCTCACGAAGTAATGACTGCTGTTGACAAGGGATGTCATATTGATTCCATACTTTTAGACTTCTAATCAAATTGCGTCCCTTTGGAGTACCGTCTTAATTGTGTGACTGGATTCGTGATCTCCAATCAGGGAGATCACAGTTCTTAGTAACTAACCGAAAGTCATCGAGTAAAACAGAAGTAATATCTGGCGTTCCCCAGGGAAGTGTTATAGGCCCTCTGCTGTTTCTAATCTACATAAACGATTCAGGAGAGAATATGAGCAGCCCTCTTAGATTGGTTGATGATGATGCTGTCATTTACCTTCCTATAAAGTCATCAGATGATCAAAACCATTTGCAAAACTATTTAGCCAAGATAGCTGTATAGTGCGAAAAGTGGCAATTGATTCTAAATAATGAAAAGTGTGAAGTCATCCACATGAGTATTAAAAGGAATCCGCTAAAGTTCGATTACAGGATAAAATACACAAAACTGAAGGCTAACTACTTAGGGATTACAGTTATGAATAACTTAAACTGGGATCTCATGAATAATGTTGTGGGAAAGCAAACCAAAGACTGCGATTTATTGTCAGAACACCTAGAAAATGCAACAGATCTACTAAAGAGACTGCTTGCACTACGCTTGTCCGCCCTCTTCTGGAGTATTAATGTGCGGTGTGGGATCGGCATCAGACAAGATTAACGGCGGACATCGAAAAAGTCAAAGAGGGGCAGCTCGTACTATATTATTGCGAAATAGGGGAGAGAGTGCCATGGTTCAAAATGGTTCAAATGGCTCTGAGAACTATGGGACTTAACATCTGAGGTCATTAATCCCCTAGAACTTAGACCTACTTAAACCTAACTAACCTAAGGACATCACACACATCCATGCCCTAGGCAGGATTCGAACCTGCGAACGTAGCGGTCGCGCGGTTCCAGATTGTAGCGCCTAGAACCGCTCGGCCACTCCGGCCGGCAGAGAGTGCCTGGATAAGATAGGAGAATTGAGGTGGCAATCATTAAAGCAAAGGCGATTTTCGTTGCAGCTGGATCTTCTCATGAAATACCAATTACCAACACTGTCTTCAGAATGTGAAAATATTTTGCAGCGCCCACCTACTTAGGGAAGAACGAAAATCATAACAAAATAAGAGAAATCAGATCTCGCACGGAAAGATTTTTCCGCGCAGTGTTCGAGAGAGGACGAACCCTCTGCCAGGCACGTAACTATGAATTGCAGATTAATGATGTAGATGCAAACACGATGAATGTGGCTGACGGTTTATAGACATTTCAGAACTACTAAAAAATTGAAATGAGGGCAGCATGTGGCCCTGAGCTGGAATTAAAAGTAAATTATAAGGTTTTAAGGACCTTTTTTTCACAAATGCGGCGCTCTCGCTTGATACAGATGTACGTTGATTTTCTTATTTTCCTATTTTAATTTTTAAAAACCAGTACTGTAAGCGTACCTTTCCTATACTGCGTGAACGCATAATGTAAGTCCATTGTTCCCATGCCTTGTGTATTGCCATGAAGCTTTCTCACTATAGCTTCATTAGTGTGGAATTAATATTCTGTGGAGCCACTGGTTTCTATAAACTAGAAAGTGTTTCTAGTTGTTAATCACATTATGCCTGAACATCTATACTAACGTAGTCACCACATACTGTTGGCTGGACAGCTAGCAATACATTCAGAAAAAAGTATATGTTTTAGTCTATTTTTGCATTTCTTTTAATTTTTTTAATGTATTATTTTGCCCATTACCCATAAACAAATGGAAAAAATGCGACTATAGGCATACATGTTTTCTAATTTATATTTAATATTTTATACATTCCGACAAGAATAAGTATGAATTTGATGTAAATTATGAAGACTGGTGTACGAGCTCGGAAACGTTTTAGGCGTTTAAAGTAGGTTGCAAACTGGTACACCAACTTTAATACTGTATGCTTTATATTGATAGTGATGTCATATAAAACAGAGCTCTTGTGAAAGCTGGGGAAATATGAAGGTAGGAATTACGCATTTCCCTCTGTAGAAAACTCCCCTAGATCGTTCTGACAGCGTTTTAAAGAAGCTGGTCAGCTTGATTAAAGAGTTTTTGGGGTTTTCTAAAGCACTTCTGCCGAATGGTGGTTCTGTTCCTTAAATAACACGTCCATTTCGCTCCACCAAACGAGCTAGTGCTTCTTATCTAATGGCTTCGGCGTACACAACACATTAAACTTAAATTTTCTTTCGTTTTGAATAAGAATGAAGAAATTTCTCGTTGGATCAGTTCGCAGAGTGACCGTTAGTAGGACTCTTCATACTCAGGAAACCTTAAGGTTGCTCTCCTATCGCCAATAAACAGAGGCTCTTCTTATATCTTTCGTTCGTGATCTACGGCTGCAGTAATGTGATGGGTCGTCTACAGCTCAGGTTGGATATACTTCTCTGCCAGTATACCTCATACCTCCTAAGTGTTACTAACTCTTTTGTGCTGTCGTAATATCTTTTGTACAGATTCCGTTAAAAACTATTTCACCAACGCATCTCTGGCAGTTCCCATTAGCATGTATCAGTATGGTTAACGATTGTTATATTCACTTTCATGTTGGGTCGGGAAAGTGCATTCGGTAAATGATACTATCAGTACTATTACAAACGGTATGGAGTACGGACTAGTAAAGTAATGGGAGCATATGGCGGATAAGATATTACAGTAGATCACAGATTTTCGAGTTCTAATGTTAGTTGACGCAGAAATCTCGAAGAAGTGTTTACATTAGTCTATAATAATATTGCTGATAGTAGTTAACGTACACCTGACTGATGTGATATGTGCGATATTTATTAAATGCACTTACCAGTGGCCACCTGCCGGCCGCGGTGGTCTAGCGGTTCAGGCGCTCAGTCCGGAACCGCGCGACTACTACGGTCGCAGGTTCGAATCCTGCCTCGGGCATGGATGTGTGTGGTGTCCTTAGGTTAGTTAGGTTTAAGTAGTTCTAAGTTCTAGGGGACTGATGACCACAGATGTTAAGTCCCATAGTGCTCAGAGCCATTTGAACCAGTGGCCACCATTCGAGTGAAGGGTGCACAAGGCTATCTTCGTGACAGAAGATAGTAAACTGTCCAAATGCCACTGTAACTATAAAGCGTGATTCAGCTGCACCTACCAACGGTGTTTCATGCAGCCTACAATGTTATATCTGGCCTTCATAAACAACTCGCGATATCTTCTTATTCTTTCGCTCGATATTCGCAAACAGTTAGTCCTACAGGAAAAAAATGAATACGGCCTTTTTGTAGGAAAGTTAATGTGGTTGAATTTTGTACCAGGATACATTTTCGCTAGGGGCCGTAGTTTTCGAGTTATTAAAAAAAAGTATAAAAGTGACCTTCAAACGCATCCCTACTCCCACACTCAGCCCCCCTCCCCACAGGTCAGGATTTCTAGTATGCTACCATTATCCAAAAATGTGGGACTGCACGATTTATTTTCCACATTCGACCTTTTTGTTTTCATTGACTGGCCGTATTAAGCAACTGGCTTAGTCGAGCACCTACAAATTGTAAAATTGACGTTTGTGTAAATTTTGCTTAGCGATTTTGTGAATTTTAACAGAATAAAATATACAGTTACATCGTACCCTCAGGCCTTTTGACTACGAAACTACTGTGTTTGTTAGGGTTAAGTTTAGATCGAATTGTCACCTTAATTAGCCTAAGAGTAACGTTTACAAAAGTCGTTTTTCTTCTATTTCTCGTCGTGGGCACATTTAAATTAATAATGTTACGGCAATAGCCTATTATGGTGGCAGCGTAATAGCCCAATCGATAGACATTAACGTCTAATGTTGGGAATAGTTCGCGTGGTCGGAAACTTTTGCACGGTGATAGGAGGGAGTGCCACAAACAACATACTAGGAATCCTGACTGGTGAGGGGTGACTGTATAGGGTAGAGATGTGTTTGAACGGCACTTTTGTACATTTTTTCTTGAATAATTCGAAAACCATGGCATCCGACGGAAAGGTATCCCAGTGGGAAATTTAACTACATTAAATTCCCTGCAAAAATGTTCTGTTCATTTTTTTCTGTAGGTCTAATAGTTTTCGCGTAGCGGGCGAGAGAATATGAAAATCTCGCGCGTGGTTCATGAAAGCCAGATATAACACTACAGATTGCATAAAATGCAGTCGGTAGGGGCAGCTGAATCACCCTGCGTAGAAAAACAAATACACTATGTGATCAAAAGTATCAGGACACCTGGCTGAAAATGATTTACAAGTTCATGGCGCCCACCATCGGTAATTCTGGAATTAAATATGGTGTTGGCCCATCCTTAGCCTTGATGACAGCTTCCTCTCTCGCAGGCAAACGTTCAATCAGGTGCTGGAGGGTTTCTTGGGGAATGGCAGCCCATTCTTCACGTAGTGCTGCACTGAGGAGAGGTATCGCTGTCGGTCGGTGAGACCTGGCACCAAGTCGGCGTTCCAAAACATCCCAAAGGTGTTCTGTAGGATTCAGGTCAGAACTCTGTTCGGGCCGGTATATTACAGGGATGTTATTGTGTAACCAACCACTCCTCCATAGGCCGTGCATTATGAACAGGTGCTCGATCGTGCAGAAAGATGCAATCGCCATCTCCGAATTGCTCTTCAACAGTGGGAATCAAGATGGTGCTTAAAACATCAATTTAGGCCTGTGCTGTGATAGTGCCACGCAAAACAACAAGGAGTGCAAGCCTCCTCCATGAAAAACACGACCACAACATAACACTACTGCCTCCGTATTTTACTGTTGGAGTTACGTTCACCGGGCATTCGCCACACCGACACCCTGCCATCGAACCGCTAAATTGTGTGCCGTGATTCGTCACTCCACACAACGTTTTTCCACTGTTCAATCGTCCAATGTTTACGCTCCATATACCAAGCGAGGCGTCGTTTGGCATTTACCGGCGTGATGTGTGGCGTATGAGCAGCCACTCGACCATGAAATCCAAGTTTTCTCACCTCCCACCTAACGGTCACAGTACTTGCAGTGGGTTCTGATGCAGTTTGGAATTCCTGTATGATGGTCTGGATTGATGTCTGTCTATTTCACATTACGACCCTCCTCAACTGTCATCAGTCTCTGTCAGTCAACAGACGAGATCCACCTTTACGCCTTTGTGCTGCACGTGACCCTTCACGTTTCCACTTCACTATCACATCGGAAACAACGGACCTAGGGATGTTTAGGAGTGTGGAAATCTCGCGTACAGACGTATGACACAAGTGACACCCAAATCACCTGACCACGTTCGAAGCGACGCTTGAGGTGACGTAAAGAGGTCGCCACTGGACAATTGATGACTGGAAACGAGTGATTTGGAGTGATGAATCACCCTCTACTCTCTGGCAATCCGATGGAAGGGTTTGAATTTGGCGAAAGCATGGTGAACATTCCCCGCCATCTTGTGTAGGGCCAACAGTGAAGTACGGAGAATGTGTTGTCACGGTATTGGGATGTTCTTCGTGGTTTGAGTGCAGTCCCCTTATTGTGCTTAAGAAAGCGCTAAATCCTAAATTATATGAACACATTTTACAGCATCATCGTCTGTTTATACTAGAGGAATAGTTTGGAGACGATGACTGTTGATGTTAGCATGAGCATGCTCCCTTTCATAAAGCAAAATCCCTGAGGCAATGGTTCGTGGACAATAACATTCCTGAAATAGACTGGCCTGCCCAGACCCCCGACCAGAACCTAATGGAACACCTTTGGTATGAGTTAGAACGTCGATTTCGCGCTTGACCCCAGCGTCCGACATCACTACCTTCTCTGGTTTCCGCTCTTGACGAAGAATGGTCTGCCATTCCTCCACGGGTATTCGTATGCTTCAGTGTAAGTGTCCCAAGCAGAGTTCTAGCCCTCATAGAAATGCCGTGCACATACATTCATCACACAACTTGGAGGGAATCGACTACGAGCGTTTAAACTACATTCATGTCCATACGTCAAGGTTCTTTGAAATCTACGGGAACAAAAGCAGGTAGACTGCGTTGTCTATACTGTCGCGGGTATTTTGGGCATGACTGCAACTGACTAGCATGAAAGATATTAAATCATTTTTCATTGTAGGTTTATTGACTATTTTTCCGCTATTCGCGTCCGGTCTGTATTAACCCACTATTAGTCGTACAATATACATTCATATTCAAACTCATTATCGTTGAATGTAGCTTTGAAACAGCGATTTGTAGGAACCCATTTCTAACTCTTCATTTCCGTGCGGAAACGCACGTTTTAGACGCGTCGATATCACTTCATTTAAAGCCGATATCGCATCTATAGATGTTGGCATCATAGACTGTTCACTGTTTTCTGTCTTTAGGGTGCGTTTTGTCTCTCTCCGCAGATGAGATTTCAATTTTTTTGGTGTATTTGTGTGTAATTAGTGTTACGTAATAACTAATAAAATATCGTAATTATGATTCTCTTGCTGGCTACTCTTCAAATTATGCATATATTTGATATACTATATATTTGTAAATAATGCAATACCAAAAGAACACAAATAGATTAACACGCTCATTAATTCTGGTTCTTAAACTGACGTACTCATGCATTCTGGTCATTTCACAAGCACAAGTTCCGCAAAGGTAATTGCGTTAAGTAAAACATGTAGTGGAGATATTAAACCAAGACTTGATGCTGTAAAATAATATACGGATATTGCGTATACAGCTTATACTTTGTTAGAAGTAGTCGAGACTGATAAGGTAATTATCGCAACGCAAACATTTCGGAGGAGCATTCCTTGGAGTGAGACGTTAAAACGTAATATCATGGCAAGGTCACTTGGACGTGGCGCCTCATTGTGAGAAAGCTTATTAGCTTTCCTGTCAGAAATCCATATGGGCAAAGTTCTATAGCATAACGATTATTCGAATCATAAGGGAAGTGGAATGAGGAGTACATTTTTGGATTACATTACGCATGGAGGATCCATTGGTTGATTACAGGTCACCCATAGTTACCAGGACATGGACTGGGACTTGGGCATCGCTAATAGTATCATTGCACAGCTCTCCAGAAGATTCTAGGCGGGGGAAAACATCCATTGGCGATAGGTGCGAAGTCAACGGTATGTTATACCCCAGCGACACGGTTGTTATCTTGCCGGAAGTACCCTAAGATCTCCAACCAGTACAGCAATCGCCCTCGCTAGAAATCTTGCACCAACGACAGGGTTCACGTCTTCCTTCATTGAGCGTGTCATCGGCTGCTACGGAATGCTCTACGAGTACAGTAACTCGCCAACTCGCCAAACGCAGTTCTCTCACACAAAGGCACCTCGTGTCTAGGCCAATGTGGTGCTTTGCTAACCGAGAATAGGGCAGATGAAGAGTGGATACCGTTTTTCCTTTTTTTAAATCTCTGGCAGAAACATCTTAGTAGCACATATACTCCTGCATATGCTTGTTAAGGTTACTGCGACGGTTTGGCCTATTCGGACGACATCCTGCAACGGAATGTGCATCACTTTCATGGTGTGTAGGAATAAGGTTAATTCTGATGGGTGAAAATGAGGCACCATACAGGACTGGCATGATTAACGAGAACTCCATCTTCACATCATTCTGTAGACTTAAATCCGACTAATCACATACAGAACAGTCTAGCCCTACCTAACACATCCAACATGAACCATTACCAGCCTCCAGTTGCGCTTCTCCGGCATTGGAGCAGTTGATGGCCAACCACGCCGGTCAGTCTGATGGGATGCAATTATGCGACCCGTATAGTGACCCCGAGTTTCTGTGCTGAAGGTGAACTTAAACACTATCGACAAAGTTTCGGAGGTTGTTCACGGATATTTTCTGAGTATTTTGGTGCAAGGAACTCACGGTCTCTGGTCACTCGTTACAAAGGTATAATGTAATTATGATTTATACTGTTTGTTTCCCCAGTTACCTTTTTCTCTGTAAAAATAGCATCTTCACAACACTGAAAAAGTCTAATATATGTCATCACTGTAGCAGAGGGGATGTACTTTTATGGCAACAAAGGGTTCATTATTCTACTTACGTAAACATACATCGCTTGATGGCTCTGAGGACTATGGGACTTAACTACTGAGGTCATCAGTCCCCTAGAACTTAGAACTACTTAAACCTAACTAACCTATGGACATCACACACATCCGTGCCCGAGGCAGGATTCGAACCTGCGACCGTAGCGGTCACGCGGTTTCAAACTGACGCGCTTAGAACCGCACGGCCACACCGGCCGGCGACATCACTTAGCCCTTATGCATGCACATGTTCTCCCCCTAATTTGAAAAATGACATCACTTAAATTAACGAAATGGCCACTTGTGCTCTTGTCGTTTATTTACATCCCAGATATTTATATGCGATCCCTTTCAAGTTGCTGCCATCCCCTCCCTCCCCATTCTCCTCGTCAGTTGGCGTACATAAAAGTGGTGGAGCATTCCAAGAGTGCGTTATCCTATAGACTGAAGCACAGTAGCTTACATCACTTACAGTGTATTACCCAGTCAGTTTATTGCTACAATTTATGTCACCCTCATCTTAATTAATATAAATTATGATGTTCTACTTATTTTAATTGATATAATTTAGGACCCACAATCAAGATATGGCTGCCTCTAATTTACGTCGCTCTTACTGTAACTTATAATATCAAAATTACGCCAGGCACATTCACATTCGTACTATACCTTTGATTTCTATATTTACTGATTTGGGGCAATTTATGTAGGAATTGTGGTGATTTCCTTCTAGTACTCCAAACAGCCACTTTTCTAGAGCGTCGTACAAAGACACACATTACTATGAGGCTTTAAATATCTAAACAATTTACGCAGTACATTGCTTTATCCCGTGTTTAAACAATTGACTGCTTACTGTTGTGTGATAAGTTAATAGCTGACATCGATTAGATGTGTATTAAGGTAGCAACATGCGCCTGTATTATTAATGTGTTAAAAAACAATGGCCTATACACTATGACGTCACTGTCACGCTGTCATAGAGAAGTCTGATGCTATAAGATTGTAGGAGATTTGTAAATAAAGGCGGGAAATAAAACAAATCCAAGTACGAGTGTTAAATGTACACACACAAAACACCGCTAAATTACGCTAATTTCCCACACTGGTGCAGCCTGGTTTGCAGTAATATTAGAGTGGGAGAGGTACTCACTCTAAAACAGGCAAGAATATTCCGTGGTCTACTTTGCCTGAACCATTCCGACGCCGGCTAATCTCTACAGTGCTCGCAGCCACTGCACCAGACCAGCCAACTACGATTGTAGTGGAGAGAGGCAATGTGACTGCTGGTGCTAGCACGCAGACTTAGTTCCCCTGCACCCGCTCACCTCCCCCTCCCCCCCCCCCCCCCTGTTACTCGGAGGACGGATGGCCTTTGTTCGATTCGCTGGCTGTCAGAATCATCGCCTGCCGTGGCCAACGTGTGTGCCGGAGGGAGCGACCGCAGTTCTTAAACATGCTCTAAGAATTTTTTTGTAATTCGTCTCTTCATCCTTGGGGATACTTCCAGAAATGAAGAGTTATTACATTGTAACGTCGTGACATACTATTCATACCTGATCTATGCCATGTACTTTTATACACAGGGTGTTACAAAAAGGTACGGCCAAACTTTCAGGAAACATTCCTCACACACAAAGAAACAAAATATGTTATGTGGACATGTGTCCGGAAACGCTTACTTTCCATGTTAGAGCTCATTTTATTACTTCTCTTCAAATCACATTTATCATGGAATGGAAACACACATAACAGAACGTATCAGCGTGACTTCAAACACTTTGTTACAGGAAATGTTCAAAATGTCCTCCGTTAGCGAGGATACATGCATCCACCCTCCGTCGCATGGAATCCCTGATGCGCTGATGCAGCCCTGGAGAATGGCGTATTGTATCACAGCCGTGCACAATACCAGCACGAAGAGTCTCTACACTTGGTACCGGGGTTACGTAGACAAGAGCTTTCAAATGCCCCCATAAATGAAAGTCAAGAGGGTTGAGGTCAGGAGAGCATGGAGGCCTTGGAATTGATCCGCCTCTACCAATCCATTGTCACCGAATCTGTTGTTGAGAAGTGTACGAACACTTCGACTGAAATGTGCAGGAGCTCCATCGTGCATGAACCACATGTTGTGTCGTACTTGTAAAGGCACATGTTCTAGCAGCACAGGTAGAGTATCCCGTATTAAATCATGATAACGTGCTCCATTGAGCGTAGGTGGAAGAACATGGGGCCCAATCAAGACATCACCAACAATGCCTGCCCAAACGTTCACAGAAAATCTGTGTTGATGACGTGATTGCACAATTGCGAGCGGATTCTCGTCAGCCCACACATGTTGATTGTGAAAATTTACAATTTGATCACGTTGGAATGAAGCCTCATCCGTAAAGAGAAAATTTGCACTGAAATGAGGATTGACACATTGTTGGATGAACCATTCGCAGAAGTGCACCCGTGGAGGCCAATCAGCTGCTGATAGTGCCTGCACACGCTGTATATGGTACGGAAACAACTGGTTCTCCCGTAGCACTCTCCATACAGTGACGTGGTCAACGTTACCTTGTACAGCAGCAACTTCTCTGACGTTGACATTAGGTTATCGTCAACTGCACGAAGAATTGCCTCGTCCATTGCAGGTGTCCTCGTCGTGCTAGGTCTTCTCCAGTCGCGAGTCATATGCTGGAATGTTCCGTGCTCCCTAAGACGCCGATCAATTGCTTCCTGTCGGGACACCTTCGTTCTGGAAATCTGTCTGGATACAAATGTATCGCGTCACAGTTATTGCCCCGTGCTAATCCATACATCAAATGGGCATCTGCCAACTCCGCATTTGTAAACATTGCACTGACTGCAAAACCACGTTCGTGATGAACACTAACCTGTTGATGCTACGTACTGATGTGCTTGATGCTAGTACTGTAGAGCAATGAGTCGCATGTCAACACAAGCACCGAAGTTAACATTACCTTCCTTCAACTGGGCCAACTGGCGGTGAAGGAAGTACAGTACATACTGACGAAACTAAAATGAGCTCTAACATGGAAATTTAGCGTTTCCGGACACATGTCCACATAACATCTTTATATATATATATATATATATATATATATATATTGTTCCTATAATCCTATAATTTCTCTGTTGAAGAACAGATATGGTATATCTTGAGCCGCTTATCTTGTAGAGTAATGCTATTTGACTGCACGTGATTACATCATTTAGTGCTATGTTTCCCTCGTTTAAACATCATGCTGTTACCACCATCTTCGAGGTCAGAGATACAGCCTGTCCCTCGTAATAACAGTCTGGTGTTTCGGTATGTACGGGGTGATTCAGCTGTCCCTACCTATGGAATTTATGCAACCTGCAATGACTTCAAAAACCACAAGTGAGATTTTCATATTCTCTAGCTCACTACGTGCGAACTATCAGTCCGACAGAAAAAAATGAAGAGGACCTTTTTGTACAAGATATAAATTTTGTTCTGGGATACGTTTGCGTTGGAGGCCACTGTTTTCGAGTAATTCAAGAAAACGCGTTTGAAACTCACTTTTGTACGTTTTTCTTGAATAATTCGAAAACTTTGATTGCAGAGTTCCCAGACTGAGGAGCAGTACTTAAAAACCGGTCGAATAAATGTTTTGTAAAACGTTTCTTTCATGGATAAGATTCCCATTCGCATGACATCTAATTCTCATTCAAGTTGTATTGTGTAAACATTCTAGAATAGCCCAGTATGGACGGTTTCTCCTACCGACAGAGTAATTTAGCAGTGATGGATCTCTTCGCGTGTTTATACACAATAGAACAGTAGGGAGCCAACGATTGATCCCTGTGGGACACCCACTGCAATTTCTCCCTTTGCAGATGATGTGACGCCCGTCTTTGTATTACTCGAGTAACCTAGGGTATCTATCCGCATACACCATGTTATCAAATGTAACTGGATACCTATAAGTGGACCATCGCCCTTTGATACATTTATTTGCAGCCAATCCTTATATGAGTCGTCAGTCCCGTGATGTCCTTCTTCGTGCATTTCGGTACAGCCTACTGGCATCGTAACCCTCCTATTGCATATTCAGTGGACAGTCTGCATCAACTTCTAATCACATACTCTACAACCGGTGCAGTTCGTGGTGGAGAGACATTGTAACAGTATTACCTATTTTCTTTCCTGCTTCACTCTCACATACTGATCAAGAAAAAACATGACTCTGCACATACCTCAGTCCATCTAATCTTAATCTTATGATCGCTACGTCAGATATACAGTGGTGGTGGAGTGATGGTATCACAGCTCTAGTTACGCGCAGAGTCTTTTAACCCACCCAATAGCGTTTCGCGAGAAAACGATACGCCATCTGCTTTTCGAATGCATTATACCGACCTAATACGATCCCAGCAGCGTTTTACAGCTTCCGGTGGTAACTACCCACTGGATCATTTACAATGATGCGGCTGCTTACCTGGTCTTCCACAAACAATGAAATAATGTGCTTTTATCAGTAGTAGTTTTTTTAAACGTTTTTTTTTGTGGGTCGCTCACATACTCTTAAGATTCGTGCAAATGAATCTGAGTCCGACATATGAGTTTGCTTTATGCATCCTAATTTAGTTCGCTTAAGATGCCTACGCCTAGGTATTTTACGACGGTTAATGTTTCCGGAAACAGTGTGTAACTGTACAGCAGTGAAATTCTAGACCTGTTTACGTGCAATAGTTATATTTATTTATGTACAGGCCAAGTACCACTGTCTGCACCAATCACCTATCCTCTACAAACAGGCCTTCCTGCAATTCGCTACTGCCTCCTTATTGACGACTGCATCATCTGGAAACAATGTGCATCTACATCTAAACAAAAACCTAGCAAGCGGCTGTACAGTGGATGGCGGAGTGTAAATCGTAGCAGCCTCTGCCAAACACTTAAGTGTGAATTGCAGAGTAACCATGTAGATGTAGATTATCGCTCTTATTTCCTGTCCGATTCTAACAAAGAAATCGAAGAAAATATGATTGTCTGTATGCCTCTGTACATGTCCTAATCTCTTTTACATCCTATTCTCATGACCGCTACGCCAGATATACGATGGAGGTGGCGCAATGGTGTTGCAGTCCTTGTTGCCTGCATTTTCTCTAAATTTACCCAATAGTGTTTCGCGAGAAACATTTCCACCAGGATTCCCCGAGATTTTTCTGCTACATATTCATATGGAGAATACTTGCCTAGTACGATCCTTGCAGCCACATGACGCGGCTGCTTCGCAGGTCAGCCACACCAATCACGTTGCGCGATTTTATCAGCAATAGTGTTTTGGAAACCACATATTTGGTCGATGAATTATATTTCCTTAAAATTTCTCTCAGCCACGCACCTGCTGTTGCTTTATGTATCCATTCCACTTCAGATCACTAAGAATGCTTACTCCTAGGTCTTTTGCCGTAATTACTGTTTCCGGCAATAGTGTAATACAGGAGGCAATAAAATTAAGGCAAGACAGACGGGGGAAAAATAAATAAAGTCTTTATTGTTTCAAAAGTAATCGCAATAACTTTTAATACAGGGCGGGGCAAATGAAAGTGGCCCAGAGAACAGAATTCCATGTTACAAAGAAACATCTCTTGGCTCTTCTGGGCCATGATCTGCAAGTTGCTGAAGGCGGATTGAAACTGGACTGCTGGAATTGCTGCAATCTCATCCGAAATGTTCTGCTGCTGTTCTTGAAGACTATGAGGACCGTTGCGATACGCTTTAGACTTGAGTGCTCCCCACACAAAGTAATCACACACTGACAGATAAGGTGACCTGGGTGGCCAGCTATGGCTGCGACCAGACGGACCTCTGCTAACAACTCTATCAGGTGTGAAGATTGTGTAAATGTACATCAAGGTTGGTCCGGCTGTATGCACAGTTGCCCCATCACGTTGGAAGTAACTGCAGGTCTTTTCCTCCTCTGTTAACGATGCCACGAATGGTTTCAAAATGTTGGCAATGTAAGTCTGTAAGTCTGAAGTCAACGTCTGATGAAAGAAGATGGACCAGACAGTGCACACCAAATCCCAAGCTTCTGATCATGCAATGGTGTTTCGTGGAAGCTATGCGGCTTCTCCGCTGCTCGGAACCTGTGATTCTGTGAGTTGACATAACCACTCAGGTGAAACCAGGCATCATCAGACATAAAGAACAGATCCATGTCCAAGCTATTCATTGTTATCTCAGAGAACAGCTACTCATGAAACTGGAGGCACTGAAGAGCATCTGCTGGTTTTAATGGATGGACAGCAGACACTCGTTAGGGATGTATGTGCAGGTCTGGCTGGTGTATTCGTCCGCATGATCGACGTGATATGCCGGTCTCTAGCGGCGGGCCTCGGGCTGATGTGGTAAGACTCTGAAGCAGTTCCCGGTGAAGTTCAGCCACATTTTCTGGTGTGCGGGCGCGTTTCAGAATGCTTGACTTTTTCAAAACAGGTCCTGTCTGACGCCATTTTCGTTCTAAGCGATGCGTGGCACTCTTTGTTGGCACTTGACACTATTAAACCTCTCAGCAAACAACTTATCACACCGTTTCCACGACTTCGTTGTCGCGTAACTTTCCACAACGAACACCCGCTGCTCCACTGTGAGTACCATCGCCCTCCTTGCACTGCTCCACTCACACTGACACAGTCCGCACTACGCTCTGAACCGATGTAGTTCACGTGGCTGGCGTACACGTGGTGTGCGCGTCACGGGACATGATTATATGCTTGTCCAGCGGTAACCATTTGTCCGGGCCACTTTTATTTGCCCCACCCTGTACATTTATCCCACTGTGGCAGAAATGTTTGCGATTGGCTACGTAACCATGACTGTACCCAGCTGTCGTCTCTTCATCCAGAGAAAATCAATGGCCACAGATGTTTTTCTTCAGGGCTCCAAAAATATGTAAATCGCATGGGGAGAGATCGGGACTGTATGGAGGACGTGTAAAGATTTCTCAGCGAAACTTGTGCTTGTGCAGCGTACTGGAAACAATCTTGATAACATGTGAAGGTTAAACAAAAAAAAATAGTGCTCGTATTCGCATCGCTGTTCTCGTGTAGCCACGACACGTTTTATCGTTGTTGTTGACGTTGTTTCATGGATACAGAAGATCCTCAACTTGTAGACGTGAAAGTACCTCCCTGGTGGCCTTTGAATAATATTCGATAATTCCAAAACTTTAAGCGTTAACATTAAATCGGAACTATTTATGTACTACAACTTTTGCTAAAAAGCTTATTTAAGTATTCTTTAAACACAAGCCTGTGTCCTCTGCACTATTTTTGATTTGAGATTGAGATAAGTGACAGCATGTAAGAAAAAATGTGGTAAATAATATTAAAACTCTCTTGTGACGGTAGTTACCTTTTTGCAGACGAAGAATACGAAGAGTGATGATCATGACGGTGATCGCAGCGGCGATTATGATATATTATGGCACTTGGGAAATGAGGTAATTCTGATTTACTTACTATTTGAAGAACAAAATAGTGTTCCTGTCAAATAAGACTAACTGTGAAGCAAATTATGTGAATCGCGCAGGCATACTACTCGCATCCATAGTCGAGGTCAATAAACGACTTTAACGCGACCCATGTTACCCGAAGGTTATTAATTTTCGTCTCAATGATTCGACGTCGACAGCATAGAGTTCCTGATTTCCATACTATGAGATTGTTCGCTGGGTTAGTTTCTTAACTTTTCTGCAATGTATGCGTGACACTTATGGCGATACGTCTATCCAACTAAATGAGAGTTAAGATCGGCGGCGTCCTTTATTCTTATCGAGAGTAGTTAATAATGTGGACTTGAGGCTTCACTGTTTCTTTTTATCAATCCTGTAAGCAGCCATTCTAACGCATAAACTTAATTACATTGCGAGAACACTCGTCACAACACTATGCACGATACATTTGTGTATTTCACGAACCGCTCACAAACAAAGTAAGGTAATGACTGCCGGCCGATGTGGCCGAGCGGTTCTAGGCGCTTCGGTCTGGAATCGCGCGACCGCTACGGTCACAGGTTCGAATCCTGCCTCGGGCATGGACGTGTGTGATGTTTTTAGATTAGTTAGGTTTAAGTTGTTCTAAGTTCTAGGGGACTGATGACCTCAGCTATTAAGTCCCGTAGTGCTCAGAGCCATTTTGAAGGTAATGACTAACTACTCCTGTCAGAGCGTTACCACAAGCTCAATTCATGGCACCAATGTGTCCTGACTTACGTAAAAGATCTGAATAGCTACATTTATTAATCTGCAAAACCGATTCACTGGAGTTAAAGGATACACGAAGCCTATTAAAACAATGTGCATGGAAAATAATAAGTTGATGACGTAGGTAATGGCCAAAACTACGCGGCAATGTGAGTTTCATCTTTAGAATTATCAGAAAAAAAATCGAAACTACATACGCCTAAACGAAGAAATTTTAACATTATAAATTAAGAAATCTCGTAGCCGTTAAACGAAAACATAATTTTTGTCCACAGGAAAAATAGAAACAAATGGTTGATTTCAGAGATTACTGTAGCGAGAGGTAAGTAACCAAAATAAGTTTAAGGATGATAATAATACACCCGCTAAAGGAGGTTTTCGTTAGTACAAGTTAATTTTAACATCGAGTTCAGACAAGTATTTAGAGATAATATGAACTACACAGTAACGGAAGTGTGTCACTTTGTGAGCGTATTACAGATATGAATTTGAAGACGTGGATGGAGGAAGATGATATCTCCTCTTCTCCAACTTCTAAAATAGTGTTCGGGGTAAAAAAAAGAGGAGGAAGGGGAACATAATGAGATTCATAGCAATGTCAGATCATGTATTAATGCATTGCTTTTATGCAATTGCACAGAAACGTCAAAACATCTACATACTTTGGTATATCATCAAAGAGAGAATAAGACAGTGTTGTGCATTCAATGTACAAATCCTATTGAAGTCTGCCCTCTTACCTGCTTCGTGTATTGAACGGCAAAACTTACCGTTTCCAGCACCTAACAGCAACAACTGCCGTGACGTATCATTTAACATTTCGACTTTGCAATGAAATATCCACTGACTTACAACTGTTTTGAAAGGATTTTCATGAAGAAAATATTCTCATCATTTCGATTCGAGATCACTCTGGACGTTGGGGCGAAATGGCGATTTTCGACAATTATTTGCTAATATGCAGCCACGGCAATTCTACTTTTAGGCATCTCTTGTTGTTGGTGAGAAAGACTGAAATATGATATCTAGGTCGGCTGCAGACAACATCCACTCTCTCTGTCCTCCGAACTGGTCTGTCGGAATGCCCGGCGTCTGGGTTACCAGTTTCTCTACTGTCCTTGTGTTCCAATCAAAGGTCTTCCACTGACAAAAACTAATCGAAACGCAGTATTCTCGTACTCTCAGGGGATCACAACATAACACTCAGAGTCTGCGTAAACGGGATTAATTCAAAGATTTATTTCATTCTGAACTGCCTTCACAGTCGATCTAACTAACTCAAGATAGTGATTTGGCGATCGGCCTAGTGGTAACCGTTTCGAATTCTGATATGTGGTAGGAGGGCATCTTCGTTACCTTTGTTTGTCGTCAAAGGGAGGGTAGACCGTATCATCCTACTCCCAGTCCCTATTCTGACTCCATGGTTAAACGTGTAGTTTCACCGTGGTGGAGTGTGTGTGTGTGACACTATTGATGTCGACCTGTCCGACACATTATTTTAATTTCATCTGGACCCTTCGTATTCTTTTCCTTTGATTTCCATTGTCATCCACAAAAACGCAAACCGAACAATCATTTTTCACAATCCTCCATATGATGCTGACTTGTATGGGAAGGTGTCGTCGTTGGTTAACTGTAGCATGATACAAGGTGACTTGGACAGAATTTCTAATTTGCATGATGAATGGCAGCTGGCAGTAAACGTAGAAAAATGTAGGTTAATGCTGATGTGTAGGTAAAACAAGCCCGAATGTTCGGCTACAGCATTAATAGTGTCCTGTGGCTTCGTGGGCTTTCTCGTCGTAATAAGTCATGAAAGTCTCTTCGGATTTGCTGCCGGAACCTAAAATCAACTTGAGTCGATATTTCGGCGATCCAATCGGTCACCATCTTCAGGAGAATGCTGCTTCGCTGGTGAGTCCCGCTTTGAACTCAGCGGGACTCATCAGCGAAACAGCATCCTCCTGAAGATGGTGACCAGTTGGATCGCCGAAATATCGATTCAAGCTGATTTTAGGATCCGGCAGTACAACCGAAGAGACTTCCATGATTAATAGTGTCCTGCTTGACACAGTCACGCCGATTAAATATCTAGGCATAAGGTGCAAAGAAATATAAAATGGGAAGAGCATATAAGGATAATTTTAGGAAGGTGTGGTTCATCTATACAGGAGACATTTAGGACACTAGTGCGACCCATTTTTGAGCACTATTCGAGAGTTTGGGAGACGTTGAAGCAATTCAGGGGACGGCTGACGCTTAGGGGAACTGAAATGGGAATCACAGGAGGGAAGGTGACGTTCTTTTCGGGAGCACTATTGAGAAAATTTAGAGAACCGCCATTTGAAACTGACGACAGCACTATACTGACGCCAAAGTACATTTAGTGTAAGGACCATGAAGATAAGTTTAGGGAGATTAGAGCTCGCACGAAGGCATACAGATAGTCGTCGTTCCATCGCTCTATTTGCGAGTGGAACAGAATAGGAAACTAATATTTACTATAAAAAACAGTCTTGATCACAAATTATTTGTTCTGGTAACCGGTTTGACCACAACTGTGGTCATCATTGTACTATCGTGAAATATGGGAGAGAGTGTCACAGAAATGATACAGGATTTGGGCTGGAGATCATTAAAAGAAAGGCACTTGAATTTCTCACGAAATTCCAATCACCAACTTTCTCCTCCGAATGCGAAAATATTTTGTTGACACCGACCCACATAGGAAGCAACGATCACCACGATAAAATAATGGAAATCAGAGCTCGTACGGAAAGATATAGGTGTTCCTTCTTTCCGCGCGCTATACGAGATTGGAATAATAGAGAATTGTGAAAGTGGTTCGATGAACCCTCTGCCAGGCACTTGAATGTGATTTGCAGAGTATCTATGTACGTGTGGCTGTAGATCTTCAGACCAATGAGCAAGAACCTCGTTCTGGTGGTGATTTACCACCAGATATACACTACTGGCTATTAAAATTGCTACACCAAGAAGAGATGCAGATGATAAACAGGTATTCATTGGACAAATATATTATACTACAACTGACATGTGGTAACATTTTCACGCAATTTGGGTGCACAGATCCTGAGAAATCAGTACCCAGAACAACCAGCTCTGGCCGTAATAACGGCCTTGATACCCCTGGGCATTGAGTCAAACAGAGCTTGGATGGTGTGTACAGGTACAGCTGCCCATGCAGCTTCAACACGATACCACAGTTCATCAGGAGTAGTGACTGGCGTATTGTGACAAGCCAGTTGCTCGGCCACCATTGACCAGACGTTTTCAATTGGTGAGAAATCTGGAGAATGTGCTGGCCAAGGCAGCAGTCGAACATTTTCTGTATCCAGAAAGGCCCGTACAGGACCTGCAACATGCGGTCGTGCATTACCCTGCTGAAATGTAGGGTTTCGCAGGGATCGAATGAAGGGTAGATCCACGGATCGTAACACATCTGAAATGTAACGTCCACTGCCCAAAGTGCCGTCAATGCGAACAAGAGGTTACCGAAACGTGTAACCAATGGCACCCCATACCATCACGCCGGGTGATACGCCAGTATGGCGATGACGATTACACGCTTCCAATGTGCGTTCACCGCGATGACGCCAAACTCGGAAGCGACCATCATGATGCTGTAAACAGAACCTGGATTCATCCGAAAAAATGACGTGCAGTCAGGTACGTCGTTGAGTGCACCATCGCAGGCGCTCCTGTCTGTGATGCAGCGTCAAGGGTAACCGCATCCATCGTCTGCGAGGTGATAGTCCATGCTGCTGCAAACGTCGTCGAACTGTTCGTGCAGATGGTTGTTGTTTTGCAAACGTCCCCATCTGCTGACTCAGGGATCGAGACGTAGCTGCACGATCCCCTACAGCCAAGCGGATAAGATGCCTGTCATCTCGACTGCTAGTGATAGGAGGCCGTTGGGATCTAGCACGGCGTTCCGTATTACCCTCCTGAAGCCACCGATTCCATATTCTGCTAACAGTCATTGGATCTCGACCAACGCGAGCAGCAATGTCGCGATACGAGAAACCGCAATCGCGATAGGTTACAATCCGACCTTTATCAAAGTCAGAAATGTGATGGTACGCATTTCTGCTCCTTACACGAGGCATCACAACAAAGTTTCACCAGGCAACGCCGGTCACCTGCTGTTTGTGTATGAGGAATCGGTTGGAAACTTTCTTCATGTCAGCTCGTTGTAGGTGTCGCCACCGGCGCCAACCTTGTGTGAATGTTCTGAAAAGCTAATCATTTGCATACCAGAGCATCGTCTTCCTGTCGGTTAAATTTCGCGTCTGTAGCACGTCCTCTTCGTGGTGTAGCAATTTTAATGGCCAGTAGTGTATTAGTAATAACATTGATCACTGTTTGCTATCACAATGTATTCAAAAGTAAGGAAAGAAAACGACTAGTAGTCCTACAGGGTAGGACTACTACTTGAAGAGTATGTATGCAGATGTAGATTTGCCTCCTGGCTGCCTTGGGAGAGCAGCGAGCTAATGGCACGGTGTGGAGCTAGTGTCCTGGTACTGCCGTTGAGCGTCGAGTGCGGGGCTACCTGCGCGGTGTGTCCCCAGGCGCGGTGGCGCTGGGCGTGTGCCTGCCTGCTCTCTGCTCAGCTCTGCCCTGCTGCGGTGTGGGCGGCGGCCGGACCGCCGTGCCGCATGGCTTGCAGAGCGCACGAGGCGCCGTCGCCGGCCGCCAGATTACATCCGGACCGCCGAGAATCAATAGCTGGCCAGGAGGAGGAAGAACGGTAGCGCCTGCACGGCGGCCAGTTGTTTCTGTGGCGCCGAATTTCTCCACCGAGATGCCTGGGCTTAAGAAACGGTGTACTCCGCACCATTGAGAAACGATCAACTATCGTGATACTTTCCAGAAAAAAGAACAAAAGATCGAAAGTCACACCCTTCTTAAAACTAGGTAAACCAAACGACAAAACGCAGAGTTACTGTCCCATCGCCGTCATTAGCACAATATACACTACTGGAAATTAAAATTTCTACACCACGAAGATGACGTGCTACAGACGCGAAATTTAACCGACAGAAAGAAGATTCTGTGGTATGCGGAATGATTAGCTTTTCAGAGAATTCACACAATGTTGGTGGCGGAGGCGACAACTAAGCGTGCTGACATGAGGAAAATTTCCAACGGATTTCTCATACACAAACAGCAGTTGACCGGCGTTGCCTCGTGAAACGTTGTTGTGATGCCTCGTGTAAGGAGCAGAAATGCGTACCATCATCACGCTTCCAACTTTGATAAGGGTCGGATTGTAGCCTATCGCGCTTGCGGATTATCGTATCGCGACATTGCTGCTCGCGTTGGTCGAGATCCAATGACTGTTAGCACAATATGGAATCGGTGGGTTCAGGAGGGTAATACGGAACGCCGTGCTGGGTCCCAAAGGCCTCCTATCACTAGCAGTCGAGATGACATCCGTATGGCTGTAGCGGATCGTGCAGCCACTTCTCGATCCCTGAGTTAGCAGATGGGGAAGTTTGCAAGACAACAACCATCTGCACGAACAGTTCGACGACGTTTGCAGCAGCATGGACTATCAGCTCGGAGACCGTGGCTGCGGTTACCCTTGACGCTGCATCACAGACAGGAGCGCCTGCGATGGTGTACTCAACGACGAACCTGGGTGCACGAGTGGCAAAACGTCATTTTTTTCCGGATGAATCCAGGTTCTGTTTACAGCATCATGATGGTCGCATTCGTGTTTGGCGACATCGCAGTGAACGCACCTTGGAAGTGTGTATTCGTCATCGCCATACTGGCGTATCACCCGGCGTGATGGTATGGGGTGCCATTGGTTACACGTTTCGGTCACCTCTTGTTCGCATTGACGGCACTTTGAACAGTGGACGTTACATTTCACATGTGTTACGACCCGTGGCTCTACCCCTCATTCGATCCCTGTGAAACCCTACATTTCAACAGGAGAATGCACGACCGCATGTTGCAGGTCCTGTACGGGCCTTTCTGGATACAGAAAATGTTCGACTGCTGCCCTGGCCAGCACATTCTCCAGATCTTTCACCAATTGAAAACGTCTGGTCAATGGTGGCCGAGCAACTGGCTCGTCACAATACGCCAGTCACTACTCTTGTTGAACTGTGGTATCGTGTTGAAGCTGCATGGGCAGCTGTACCTGTACACACCATCCAAGCTCTGTTTGACTCAATGCCCAGGGGTATCAAGGCCGTTATTACGGCCAGAGGTGGTTGTTCTGGGTACTGATTTCTCAGGATCTATGCACCCAAGTCGCGTGAAAATGTAATCACATGTCAGTTTTAGTATAATATATTTGTCCAATGAATACCCGTTTATCATTCTTGGTGTAGCAATTTTAATGGTCAGTAGTTTATCAGGAGCCATGAAAAAGTCTCCGTTTGAAGGCGTTGCTGCAGCTTATACGCAACCCTGTGCGACACCAGTGAGGTTATATAAGCACCAACATGTAGGCAAGGGATTTGTGTGTCATTTGTACATTTCAGTGTGCGTGCGGTAAACGCGGAAACGTGACCGATGGGGAGGTTATTACCAAATGCCAGTTTCTTTCACTGATTACTTTTATTGAAGCAGGATTCTTAAACATACAGAAGACCTTAACTGTGTTTACAGATAGCGTCCTGGTGTGCTGTGTGGAAGCAAGGGGGTAATATTTAGACATACGAGTCGTACTATATCTCAAAATTGGAAGCCTCATGAAAGCTATGTTAAGCAAGAGAAGCTTCCAAGTTTTAATGAGCCCTCTAAAAAATGGTTCAAATGGCTCTAAGCAGTACTTTGAACTACTTTAACCTAACTAACCTAAGGACATCATACACATCCATGCCCGAAGAGGATTCGAACCTGCGACCGTAGTGGCAGCACGGCTCCAGAATGAAGCACCTAGAATCACTCGGCCAGGCATGTCGTCGACAGTTCCTGTCTCTCTGTATCTCCTCCATGTCCGAACAACATCGCTTTGGTTCACTCCGAGACGCCTGGACTCTTTACTTGTTGAGAGCCCTTCCTGGAACAAAGTAACAATGCGGACGCGATCGGACCGCGGTATTGACCGTCTAGGCATGGTTGAACTATAGACAACAAGAGCCGTGTACCTCCTTCCGGGTGGAATGACTGGAACTGATCAGCTGTCAGATCCCTTCGTCTAATAGGCGCTGCTCATGCGTGGTTGTTTTCATCTTTGGGCGGGTTTAGTGACATCTCTGAAGTCAGTGGGACTGTGTCTGTGGTACAATAGCCACAGTCAACATCTATCTTCAGGAGTTCTGGGAACTGGGGTGATGCAAAACCTTTTTTGATGTGTGTATGATAATTAATGTATGTATTTGTTGATGAGGGCCATCTTAACGACAATTCTGTACCAATTCATGAATTTGACTAGCGTGGTTTAATTCCGAGGTTTGAAACAGGTGGCGGATATGCGCGTTGTGGTCTTTAGTTGGTGGTTCTTGCTTGAGTGAGGACCGTAGGAGTCGGCGGAGACAAAGGTTGGACATAGATTTCTCAACAATTAGAAAATACACGGAGATAGAAAGTGAACTGCCGCGTGGACGTTTTAGTTGCCACACGGTTCGAGAGTGTTGTGTTTGCCTCGTAACTGCAGTCATTGACTTGGCGCGACTGATTGCGCATCGTGATAAACTTTTACTAATAGTAAGGCACTTTAACTGGGGAAATTTCACTGTACTGTTTCATCGGTATTTGGAATTTGATCTTACAACTGGGTTAGCTGAATGTATTGGAGACGTTGCCAGATAGTACTCATTTTACTTACCCGTACTCGCTACAACTTTTGTTGCTCAACAGACACTGAATTACCGAACTTTTTATTCTGTCCTCAATATCAGTTGAGGTATTACATGTAATGCATATTACTTCGTCGACCTTCCCGTTTAGCTAAGGCAAGTTGCAACCCTCTGCCGCTACAGGGGCTCCGAATTGTAGCGTGTAAAATGGCGGTGTGTGACATAACTATGTTGGTGCGTGAGAAACAGCGTGTTTTAATCGAACCGCAGAAAACGTGTCTCCAATTGAAATCCATCTCCTTCAGCATGACAATGCGAGGCCATATACAAGCGTTGCGACGTCTGCAACAATCCGACATCTTGGGTTCGCCGTCATCGATCATCCTCCATACAGTCCAGACTTGGCCCCACCCGATTTTCTTCTGTTTCCAAAACTTAAGCAACACCTTCGAGGACTTCACTTTGATAATGATGAAGCGGTGCAACCAGAGATGAATTTGTGGCTAAACTGGTCTCTCATTGGGAGAAATATTTTCTACGCCAAGGTGACCATGTCGAGAAACAAATATGTAGACGTGAAAAATAAAGATGTAGACTGTTACTAAAATTTGTTTTATTTCAGAGTTTTCAAATAAAAAATTTGGAGGCATTACTTTTCGTCATGCCCTCGTATTTGTGATTTTTACAGGCAGTACAGTATTCCATTTTTAAAGCAAATTCGTCATTGTATTAACTACATTATTCATTCTGTTTCATTTTATTTAATATGTTTTGTAATTTTTTTTATACGCATGATTGCCTGACTTCATGTGTGATCGGTGCTCGCCTACAAAGGTCTAACAACAGCAGGTGGTGTTACTAGAGCGTAGTGGCGTTCTGCCACGCCTCAGACACAGAGCCAAGGGGATTGTCAACTCGCAACAAGGTGGCCGAAATAAAACTGGTCCGGTAAATATTTGTAAGACTGTCACGGAATTGAGGCTTCTTAATGAACAGGAGAACTCCCCATCACAGGTAATGCCGGAAACCGTGATTTCGATGCACCAGTCGGATGGTGTCACATTTGTGCAGGTGGTTTCTGAGTGAAGTGAAATCAGAAGTTTTGGATGTTGAATTTTTCGTTTCTTCGGATGAGGTCCGGTTCAGTCCGTCAGGGTGCGTGAACTCACAAAGCATGTGCCAATATGCATCAAAAGAGCCGTTCCATAATCTCAAGACTGTTGTTTGGTGCGCAATGTCTGATGTCCACATCGTAACATGATTCTTTCCCCGACCAGTTAATGCTAACCTTTATGACCATAGCTGTCTAAGACATATGTGGATCAACTCTTAAAGAGTTTGGATATTTTCAGCAAGACGAAGTAACCTTGTCACGATTGCATGACGCGTTGATGAGGAGAGGGCAATAAGCTTCGGAAGTGCAATCTCCTGGCCACCTCAATCGCCTCCTCTCTCTCCCTGTGACTTTTACCTATGGGGCAAATTGAAGGGTCAGGTGTACTCACTTGATCCCCGCGCACTGGAAGAGCTATAACAGAACAGTGACAACGCTATTGCTGCTAACACTCAGCCAGAGCAACTACGCATGTCTCACAGATTGATAACATCTACGTCTGCATCCATTGTCCGCGAGCCACCTTCTTGTGTGTGGCGGAGGGTACTTTGTGTACCACTGTCACTTCTTCCCTTTCCTGTTCCAATGCGAATAGTTCGCAGGAAGAATGGGGCTCGAAACTTTCTCATTTTATCTTCGTTGTCTTTTCACGAGATATACATAGAAGGAAGCAATAGCCGATATATCTATTGATTCTTCTACGAATGTACGCTCTCGGAAATGTAATGTTAAACTACACCGTGATGCAGAACGCGACTGTTGCAGCGTCTGCCACCGGTGCTGTTTGATCACGTCAGTGACGCTTCGGTGATTAATAAATGAACTTGTAACGAAAAGCGCTACTGTTCTTTCAGTCTTCTCTATTTCATCTGTCAGTCCTATCCGGTTCAATTTCATACTAACTAGCAATATTCAAATATTAGTCGAACGAGGGTTTTGTAAGTTACCTCCTTCACTGGTGGACGTTTCACGAGGATTCGTCCAATGAATCTCAGTATGGCATCTGCCTTTCCTGAGATGAGTTTTATGTGGTCATTCCAGTTTAAATCGCTCCTTACACATGTTGTTGTTGTTGCGGTCTTCAGTCCCGAGACTGGTTTGATGCAGCTCTCCATGCTACTCTATCCTGTGCAAGCTTCATAATCTCCCAGTACTCACTGCAACCTACATCCTTCTGAATCTGCTTAGTGTATTCATCTCTTGGTGTCCCTCTACGATTTTTACCCACCACGCTGCCCTCCAATCCTAAATTTGTGATTCCTTGATGCCTCAGAGTATGTCCTGCCAACGGGTCCCTTCTTCTAGTTAAGTTGTGCCACAAACTCCTCTTCTCCCCAATTCTATTCAATACTTCCTCATTAGTTATGTGATCTACCCATCTAATTTTCAGCATTCTTCTGTAGCACCACATTTAGAAAGCTTCTACTCTTTTCTTGTCCAAACTATTTATCGTCCATGTTTCACTTCCATACATGGCTACACTCCATACAAATACTTTCAGAAACGACTTCCTGGCACTTAAATCTATACTCGATGTTAACAAATTTCTCTTTTTCAGGAACGCTTTCTTTTCCATTGCCAGTCTACATTTTATATCCTCTCTACTTCTACTATCAACAGTTATTTTGCTCCCCAAATAGCAAAACTCCTTTACTGCTTTAAGTGTCTCATTTCCTAATCTAATTCCTTCAACATCACCCGACTTAATTCGACTACACTCCATTATCCTCGTTTTGCTTTTGTTGATGTTCATCTTATATCCTCCTTTCAAGACACTGTCCATTCCGTTCAACTGCTCTTCCAAGTCCTTTGCTGTCTCTGACAGAATTATAATGTCATCGGCGAACCTCAAAGTTTTTATTTCTTCTCCATGGATTTTAATACCTGCTCCGAATTTTTCTTTTGTTTCCTTTACTGCTTGTTGAATATACAGATTGAATAACATCGGGGAGAGGCTACAACCCTGTCTCTCTCCCTTCTCAACCACTGCTTCCCTTTATGTCCCCTTATACGTACGCATAGATATTTCATGGAAGTAAATCGAGCACGGCACTACATCGACGTCAAGGGTATCCATTTGCTGCATCTTCTGTAATGATAATTAACAACATCAGTCCCACGCCATTCTTATCGTAAAAATTTTCCGGGCCAGTTCTAATTGGACCATCCTGCATATTATAATAAATGTGACTAGTTACAGCTTTTTGTATCTTCAAGTGATTCGTAATGGTCACGGTGAGGCCTAACCTCAAATGTTTCCATTTATTTAATCAAACTTCAGAAAATCTAAATGCTGATAGTCGGACGGGATTTTGACGCCTGTTCTTGCCGAATGCTCATCCATTGCTTCACAGTGCCACCTCGCCCTGTTTTTTTGAAATCGAAAATTTAAAATCGAGATGGTGTAGGTAGTGCAACACACAAATGTATAGCCCACACAGATTATTTGAGAGGACGAAGCAAGATAAAGGGTCCTTCATGGTATTGACTGATGTTCGCTTCTGCAGGTGTGGAAAGGAAGAGTGACTCTTGTCAGGATGCGCAATATGAAGGCGGAGAAGTGGCGTGGTTCCCGGCGCCGCAGGCGGTCCAGACGGTGCGGTGATCTCGGTCACATATCGACCCGACAGCCTCTCGTTCTCCGCTGCCAGACTGCGTGCCGGGGCGGGCGGGTTGCCACGCAACTAGCTGAGCAACCATCACACGACGGTCACGTACTGTACTTGCTACTACAGGGTGATCGAAAACTCGCACACATCAAAAGTTATCAACGGTATTATATAGAGGCTGTAACGGCTATAAGTGCAGCTATGGTACCTTAATACTAGACAGACATCAGTACGTTGGTTATTTTTTCTCTGCCCCGAACAATCTTTCCGCCGGCCGATGTGACCGAGCGGCTCTAGGCGCTTCAGTCCGAAACTGCGCTGCTGCTACGGTCGCAGGCTCGCATCCTGCCTCGAGCATGGATGTGTGTGATGTCCTTAGGTTAGTTAGGTTTATGTCTATGGGAGCGATGATGGTTCAAATGGCTCTGAGCACTATGGGATTTAACTTCTGAGGTCATCAATCCCTTAGAACTTAGAACAACTAACCTAAGGACATCACACACATCCATGCTCGAGGCAGGATTCGAACCTGCGACCGTAGTGGTCGCGCGGTTCCAGACTGTAGCGCCTAGAACCGCTCGGCCACTAAGGCGAGCAGGGACTGATGACCTCAGATGTTAAGTCCCATAGTGCTTAGAGCCATTTGAACCACTTTGAACAATCTTTCCACAAAGCACATCACAAACTTTACGACCTGGTGTTTTCTACACACTCGTAACTGTACCACGTAGCGGTCTATGCCTGTTAGTATCAACTAACCGTTTTGCTTCCACACTTGAACACCTAACGTGCTGCCCAGGGGAAAATAAGCATTATTAGCTTGTTCTTGCCACTTGTACTTTGAGGTACTACCCAACCTAAAAACTTACGACTTGTAATAGCTATAATAATCAGTCTGCAAACGACGTAAAAACTGATGTAATGTTGTTCAGTGCGCCGTTCTCAGTCACCTGCACTTATATCCTTTACCCCGTATATGGGGTGGCGGTTTTAATCTGGAACCACCACATATCGGAAAAAATACGCATCGTACGAGAACAATGTTTCAGATGAAAAGCTTATATTTTCAACAGACACATCTGTCTGTGCTAATACTGGCCACACCCTAAGACCCCATCCCCCTTTCTGCCAGTGGGGTTCGCCTTCTTATTTACAAATCGGAACTCCCATTTTTATTGCAGATTCGGATTCTACTACAAAAAATACCAAAGTTTTATCAAAAACGCCTCTTCCTTTCGTGGTATATGGCACAGTATTGACAAAATTCAGTTTTTCCTGTTTTTAGAATTAAGAACCGACTAATCTAATTCTACTTTATATTTTCGATAAAAATGTAAACTTTTGTTTTTAACTGTTGATGTTATTGTTAAAATTTAATTTAGTTTCGCAAGTTTGAATAACCAGTGAATCTATGACGTTTAGATGATTAAAAATCTGGCATGTAAGCCTCACGTAATGTAATGCAGTTTTCTGTACCCTTCGGGGTTGATTTTGGTGAGTCCCCGCACCATAAGTACGCTTGATTTCGGTGAGCCCTCTCGAATCTCACAGTCAGCGTGACTCCTTTCGGTTTGTTCTTCCCTCCAACCGCCGCGCTGATTGTTTCAGATAAACCCTAGATGTGAAGCTTCGTGGCAGATTAAAACTGTGTGCCGGACCGAGACTCGAACTCGGGACCTTTGCCTTTCGCGGGAAAGTGCTCTACCAACTGAGATACCCAAGCACGACGGGGCGTGAGTCGTGCTTGGGTAGCTCAGTTAGTAGAGCACTTGCCCGCGAAAGGCAAAGTTTCCTAGTTCGAGTCTCGGTACAGCACAAAGTTTTAATCTACCAGGAAGTTTCATATGAGCGCACACTCCGCTGTAGAGTGAAAGTTTCATTCTAGAAACATCCCTCAGGCTGTGGCTAAGCCATGTCTCTGCAATATCCTTTCTCCCAGGAGTGCTAGTTGTGCAAGGTTCGCAGGAGAGCTTCTATGAAGTTTGGAAGGTAGGAGACGAGGTACTGGCGGAATTAAAGCTGTGATGACGGGGCGTGAGTCGTGCTTGGGTAGCTCAGTTGGTTGAGCACTTGCCCGCGAAAGGCAAAGGTCCCGAGTTCGAGTCTCGGTACGACACGCAGTTTTAATCTGCCAGGAAGTTTCATATCAGCGCACACTCCGCTGTAGAGTGAAAGTTTCATTCTATAAACCCTAGGTGTTTTTGGCGTAGGATCCGAATGTGCTGTAAAAAAAGGTGTTCCCAACTGAAAATCAAAAATTTGTCCCCGCATGGGGGGAGCAGGGAGGGTTTAGACACACAGACAGATGCCACCCTTAATTTTTCATCTGGAACATGTTTTTTCGTATGATGAGTATTATTCGAGATATTTGGTTGTTCCAAGTTGAAACAAGACACCCTCTGTTGTGTGCGTGTTTCGTTTCAGAACCTCACATATATTGTTCATATAATGCTCAAAATAGTTGCCCTGTTCTGCAAGGCATGACCAACTCCTTTCACCACGTTTGAGAACACTTTTCTGAAACGTGGGCACTGATGTTCTTAATCCCTGTTATTACGTTAATTTTTAGTTTCGCCAGTGTGTATAGCCTGTTTCATAGACCCTGCTAGTAGGTAGCCGCACAGGAAGACGCCTGGAGATGTCAAATCAGTAGAACGTGGGGGCCATAGTCCTTTAGATCTGTTTCCATCACCATAAAAATCGCTTGAGAAATGAATTCTTTCACTTGATTTGCGACATGTGGCACCGCCCTGGTGCAACCAACAGCGACATTCATCAGCCCCAAGGAGACAGCAGTGTTCAGAACAGCTTCAAAGGAAACAGGGTACACTAATCGAAGACGCGATGCGGCGCACCTCGCTCCCGTTTTCTGGAGCGTAAGGTGTTTCCCTGAACGACATGATGATTTTCGGTTGACTGAAGTCTTGTGTTTTGACTATTTGCGTAGCTACTAGGGCGAGACCACGCCTCATCGGTGAGGAAAACACGCCTCATTCTGCTATTCGATTGATGTCAACAAATGACCGAAACCATGTACAGTTACACTAACCACATTTTTTTCTTTATCCGGCGCCTTCAATTCCTGCTCTCTATGAACATGATACGCACGTCATCTGAACTTCTGCATCGTTTTCTATACAATATCATACGAAATCTAAGACTGACAGATAGTTCTCAAAATTTTTGAAGTTGAGCACAGCATCAAGTCCCTCCCCTGAGCCAGTTTAGCGTCCATCAAAATGGCCAGTTCCTTCCGTTGTCTTCATATTCGTGAGTGGTCCTCATTCCCTAGAACGTTTGATTAATCTTGTTATTGTTGTATTGTTCGGTACTGCGGTATCTGCATACTTTCCGCAAAATGCGTCTACAACACGTGCATACAAACGACTGGCAAAATACGGTTCAGTAATGAAAACTTATAGCTCCACTGCAAACGACATGTTTATCAAACAATGAACCGCGCAGTACTACAGACGTCATGTAACCTGCACCCATTACATTGGAGTCTTCGTTTGTTGCCGGGAACACCTGTGGTGCTATCTGGCAGTGGCTGATGGAACGAAAGCAATGCAACTCCTGTTTGCAGACATTTATTTTCACGTGCGTGACTTTTCGATCGCGCTGTACATCTGTAGGTCTTGCATGCGCGCAGTCACACAACTATTCGACCTGCATCAGGCTCATATTAACTCACGCCATGCTATAGATTTAACATCAGGTTCATTTCTGTGATGACAATATTGGGTTTTACAACTGAAGTAGTGCTGTCAAGTTCATACTCCGTAATGTGCTGAAATTTTATTGCGTCCCTTCTTTTTCCACCAGCAGCACCGTCAGTACCACTTAGCGCTAACCCAAATTTCTCTAACTTGCCTTCGTGATAATTACACGAATTTAAGTGGCACGGTTTATAATATGTTTCTCAGCTCCTTTTTGGCATGAATGCTTTCGGAATTATAGTAGGACGTCAGAAACACGTTAAATCATGCATACGCCTTTTTGTGGCTTCTAACACTGTAATTTATTGAGAATTTCTACGATACTCATTTCCTCAACAAATGAAGCAGTTGTTTTTCTAATTTTATTTGTGTCATTCGTTAACTCATCATGACAAAGGTCCCTAGATATCTAAGGTTATTTCTATTCCATGCAAGTCACTTTATAGTGTGCGACGGCGACAGCTTAACAATACCTACGAATCGATCTCGTGACGTTCTTGTAAGCGATTTCCTTCGAGAATGAATTATAGTCTGTGAACCTTATCTTGAGCACTCGGCATCCTGACTCTGAATCGGCAGAATTCGTCGACTGCAAGCCTTTAATGTTTTGTGTCTAGTAACTGGCAATCTCAGCGATCAAATATGTATGAACTAACATTGCAGTAGCCATTGTTGAATATTAATATTCCCCTTTGCGTGTACTTAAAGTAGTACCTGTTTGTCTCTGAGCACTATGGGACTTAATATCTAAGGTCATCAAGTCCCCTAGAACTTAGAACTAATTAAACCTAACTAACCTAAGGACATCACACACATCCATGCGCGAGGCAGGATTCGAACCTGCGACCTTAGCAGTCGTGCGGTTCCGGACTGAAGCGCCTAGAACCGCTCGGCTACCGCGGCCGGCAGTACCTGTTTCAGATACCACTTAAAATCAGAGGACTGTCTGCAGTATGATTCCACATGGACTCGCACAAGAACTAGCTCACTCGCACATAAAAACGAAGCAATTGCATTTCGAGTCTCTTTCAAAAACTGAATTACTCCTCATGTGAACATGGACTTCACGATTATGGGAGACTCAGGAAAACTATATCTTGTATGCGACAATAATGTCTAAATATTTATTCATTTTTGTCAGCATATCTTGGTACATCCGGAAGTGTCGTTAGTTCTCTCGCTTTAGAGCGATTGTCGCGCGTACAGGCAAGTGCGGGGCCACAGCGGTTCTCTTCCGAGGCGCAGACGTCTGCGCTTGAATGGGATGTTAGTTTATGCTGCGTGCCACTGGGAAGACACACAAACTGTTTGCGTCTAACACACTGCGTGCAGCTGACATCACGGCGCCAGAACCAAATAAACTCATGGCCGCGGTTACTAGTCTTCCTGCGTGACGGTAGTAACGAATTAAAAGTCCATCATTGGCTTCGTATCATCGCAACTTACGTACGTCATAGCGGATACGGCCTCTAACCCATCCTCTCTCCGTTTCATTCTGTCGCGTCACCTGCCTTCTTTAAAAAAAAAAAAAATAGTGTGAGCTGAAATAGGTTGCGTACCATTAGCTTTCTGAATTATACGAGTTTGTGCTGAAAAGTAAGGCCACCGATTTTTTAAATGTAAAAGCTCTTAAAGCAAAAAAAAAAAAACATCATTGACGTCCTACATCATTATTCTTTATATCTACATACTTCGAGCCCTCTGCCACTAGAGAACTTCGAACTGTGTAACATGGCGGTAAGTAAGGTAACTATGTTGGTGCGTGGGAAACAGGATGCTGTAATCGAGTTGTGGATTCGAGAATTTCGTCCACGTGTGGAGCGCCCTCTACTTCATCATCGCAATGCAAATCCACACACGAACGCTGCGACATCTACAACAATCCGACATCTTTGATTCACTGTCATAGATTATCCTCCCGACTTGGCCCCGTCCACTTGTCATCTGTTTCTAAAACTTCAAGAACACCTTCGAGGACTTCACTTTTATGATGATGCGCTGCAAGCAGAGGTGCAATTGTGGCTCCGCCAGCAAAGTCAAACATTCTACAGTGACGATATCAACAAACTGGTCTCTTGTTGGGAGAAATGTGTTCGTCGCCACGGTGACTATGCTGAGAAATAAATAGACAGACATGAAGAATAAGGATGTAAAATGTTAATAAAAATTGTTTTATTTAAAAAGCTTTAAGAGTTTTCACATAAAAAATTTCTAAACCATTATTTCTCAGCACGCCCTCGTACCTTTTCAACACCTTTTCATGAAGCGCTGTCGTCTTAGAAAAGCTTGACGGGATGTGCATATGCTCAGAATGTGATTGGACTATTTCCTGTGAACATTGTTTGTAAATTTTTCCTTTGTTTGAAGTACTTCATCGATCAACGTTTGTTGGTGAGTAACTCAAGGAGCCGGTTTATCTCAGTATAATTGATTACTTTTTCTCTGCCAGGTACTACCGTGGAATAAAATTTTCGAAAGGATAACATTATTGCGCTTGCATCTATTGGACAGTTCCCGCTTTTACGCTGGTCGCTGAACGGTTAGGTGCTAAGCACGCCTGCATAACAATTGCTTCTTGACAGCTGCGAAAGAGCCGAAATTGACCATTAGCACAACAAATAGCTTTTGCAGTCCTTTTGGAGATATTTGGTTGGAATTTCTGTTATAGGAAGATCTCGTCTTTTCTATTTTGCCCAACTTTCAGATCTATCTCTTGAGATTAAATATATCCAATTTCGTAACGATACCCACCGTTTTGAGTTGATAGCTCACTGTATAATAGCGAGAAATACTACTACATGACTACATTGTCTCAAGTAGTGAACTTTCTTACACAGTGATTCTTGAAACTGTGATAAGAGCATTTGGTATAACTAACCGCCCCCCCCTTTCGTGGCTTAGACCGCTAACACACACCTGTGCAGTAGCACTCTGCCTCTGCTCGGAAGTCACTAGCTGGAATCCTGACAATGGAAGAAAATTTCTTCGCTAGTATTTGGCCGACATGGGGAGGACAGGAGGAGGCGTACAGTTTCTGATCATCAAACTTAGCGTCAGCGTCTGCTTTTAAATTCCGTACCTCTCTGTAACGTCCATCTAATGGAGATGTTATCCCCGGCGGAACTCTTCGTGGTATTTGAGATGTGTAGACTATCTGCTGGCACAGGCTCCCTTCCGGACAAACGTAGCAACACAAATACAGCACTACACTGCACAAACACGTATCAGTGCCCATCCACACGACACAAACTTGTCATTTCATAACAGGTCGGAGGAAGACAACGGCGAAACCAACTCCTCTAGGACCTTCCCCAAGACGACAATCCAGGATTCCCTTATCTGCATCTAAAACTTATTTCCTCAGTACAGGACTGACGTGACTTGCCATAAGTAACTGGGATGTCGCGACATTTAAAATTCTCTAATATTTGCTGGTACTTTCAGACAGACAGAAGCCAAACTTGTGCGGACTGCTTGTATCGGTCCAGTCTGTCTCGTAATTAATGTCTGTCGATTACCCTGTATATCGTAGGCGTGTGAGTATCGATAAAAACATTCGTTTTTGAACAAAGATAAACTTTCCACGCAGCCCTTCATCCCTTCAAAAACTAAAGAAGAAAAACTGTCTTCCAAGGGGCTGAAAAACATTGTCTACCTACTGCATATGGAACATGTACGTGTAACATGTTTCTTCAGATTCAGTCAAGTTTTCGCCGCCTGTGTCAGGAAATAAACACAACCAAAGAATCATACCACGATATGTCTACTCTTTAAATTATAACAATGCACAGTTGTGTGTTGTGTCAAACGCAGCGGCGTTCAACCCAGTTCAAATCCCCGTTCGGCCAACCAGATTTTGGTTTCTCTTGATTTTTTTCAAATCGCTCAAGCAAATGCTGGGATGGTTCCTTTGAAAAGGGACGACTGACTTTCTTTACCAAACCGAGCCTCTGCTCCGTCTCTAGCGAACTCGTCGCCTACGGGACGTTTAATCCTAATTCTCCTTCCTTTAAACGACGAGTTATCAAATCGATAGATTGGTTCAATACGACGATTTACTTCATCGCAAGATGCGAACTGCGCCTTTATGGGCTACCTTCCGGAAGTATAGTTCTATACATATTGCATACTAAAATAAAGTGTGGTTATCAAACAAAGTTCATAATCTCGTGGAGTATTTGTGCTTTTAATAATGCAGTTATTCGATGTCTTCCAATTCGTATCTTTATCGTTAATATAGGTACTGGATTGCCTCTCAATGGTTGGTAGATGACTCTAGTTCCTGAGTCCGTCGTCATCTGAATTTGATCAATCGTCGTACTTCATTTTATCTTTCCAGTTCAGAAGTGCTTTTAGATTTCTATTGCATCGCTTTTCTCTCCTTACGATTTTATTGCAATATCATCGTTTTTTATGGTGCTCTGCAACTTTATTTCAGTACAAGTAACTTGCATGATCGTCAGTTCCCACATATTGGCATTAATGATGCAGCAATACAAGTCACAAGACGTTGTCTAAATGAAAGAAAACGCGAAGAAGAAGACTCTGAAACAAACTGACGTTGAAGATGTTTGGCAACACTGAGTCCCCGTCGCGCCGCCAGACGTATTAGATAACAGACGTAATGGCAATACTAAACCTCAGCAGATGATAACCACAGCGACCGAGCAACGCCCGTCGTCTGCATCGTCATCACTGGAATCGTTGCATTGTTTCAGGATTGTGCCATCAGTAAAGTATGAATGGAACGAGGGTCACACAATATGTTCTCACCTGACACGTTTCCTACGCCAACCACGAAAAATTTACTGTCTTATTTTATGAAAAAGTATCCTTTGAGTGCCAACCATGTTCATCATAGAATAATTTCAGTAATATTATTTTTTTATGTAAGCTACCACCCATGATTACGCACAGCAGACCAATCAATACATGGCCTTAAATTTTTGTTTCATGCTCATTACCGTCATGTTTTTATTTATTACACCGCTTGAGAAGAAAGTGAAGCGCCCAGAAGAGGAGAAGGAAAACAAATGAAACTTCATGGGTTGAAAGGGTATGCGAAGTTACACTACTGGCCATTAAGATTGCTACACCAAGACGTAATGCAGATGATAAACGGGTATTCATTGGACAAATATATTATACTATAACTGACATGTGATTACATTTTCACGCAGTTTGGGCGCATAGATCATGAGAAATCAGTATCCAGAACAACCACCTCTGGCCGTAATAACGGCCTTGATACGCCTGGCCATTGAGTCAAACAGAGCTTGGATGGCGTGTAAAGGTACAGCTGCCAGTGCAGCTTCAACACGATACCACAGTTCATCAAGAGTAGTGACTGACGTATTGTGACGAGCCAGTTGCTCGGCCACCATTGACCAGACGTTTTCAATTGGTGAGAGATCTGCAGAATGTGCTGGCCAGGGCAGCAGTCGATCATTTTCTGTGTCCAGAAAGGCCCGTACAGGACCTGCAACATGCGGTCGTGCATTATCCTGCTGAAATGTAGGGTTTCGCAGGGATCGAATGAAGTATAGAGCCACTGGTCGAACACATTTGAAATGTAACGTCCACTGTTCAAAGTGCCGTCAACGAGAACAAGAGGCGACCGAGACGTGTAACCAATGGCACCCCATACCATCACGCCGGGTGATACGCCAGTATGTCTGTCGATGACGAATACAAGCTTCCAATGTGCGTTTACCGCGATGTCGCCAAACACGGATACGACCATTATGATACTGTAAACAGAACCTGCATTCATCCGAAAAAAAGACATTTTACCATTCGTGCACCCAGGTACGTCGCTGAGTACACCATCGCAGGCGCTCCTGTCTATGATGCAGCGTCAAGGGTAACCGCAGCCATGGTCTCCGAGTTGATAGTCCATGCTGCTGCAAACGTCGTCGACTGTTCGTGCAGAAGGTTATTGTCTTGGAAACGTCCCCATCTGTTGACTCAGGGATCGAGACGTGGCTGCACGATCCGTTACAGCCATGCGGATAACATGCCTGTCATCTCGACTGCTAGTGATACGAGGCCGTTGGGATCCAGCACGGCGTTCCATATTATTCTCCTGAAGCCACCGATTCCATATTTTGGTCATTGTATCACGACCAACGCGAGCAGCAATGTCGCGATACGATAACCCGCAATCGCGATAGGCTACGATCCGACCTTTATCAAAGTCGGAATCGAGATGGTACGCATTTCTCATCCTTACACGAGGCATCAAAACAACGTTTCACCAGGTAACGCCGGTCAACTGCTGTTTGTGTATGTGAAATCGGTTGGAAACTTTCCTCATTTCAGCACGTTGTAGGTGTCGCCACCGGCGCCAACCTTGCGTGAATGCTCTGAAAAGCTAATCATTTGCATATCACAGCATCTTCTTCCTGACGGTTAAATTTCGCGTCCGTAGCACGTCATCGTGGTGTAGCAATTTTAATGGCCAGTAGTGTATTTCACTCACTGCAACATTGAGTCGAATTAATCTGTCAGTGTGAACCCACTTATCAATACGACGGTACCCCCCTCTCTGACGTGGATGCATGCGCTAATTCGGATGGGAACGGTGTCTTAAATCCGTTGTATGCTCTCCTGAGGCAAGCTGGCCCACAGCTATTGTAACTGGTCTTTGATATCCTCGACAATTGAACTGGATCTTGCTGGCCGTGGGAGTACCTCAACATCACGCAAATAGCTCATAGACACGTGCCATTTGTGGACGAGCGCTGTCCTGTTGGAAAAAGGCACAATTATACGGTCGTCAGAAAGGTAACACCTGAGGACGCGGGATGCCCGTGATGTACCGTTGTGGCATCAGTTCCCTCGAACATTAGTAACCGTGACCTGGAGTCATACCCGATGTTTCCCGACGCGATGGCGCCAGGAGTAACAGCGTTGTGTCTCTCCAAAACACTAAAAGAAAAGAAAGGAATTTGTTCCCAGGTGCCAACATACTCACAGACGGTCGTCCAGAGTAGACGAAAGCCGCGATTCATCGTTGAACACAATGCGACAGCATTCATCAGTAGTACATGCTTCCCTGTCAGGGACCTGTCGAAGCGCAGCCGTATGTGTTGCGGCGTTAAGGGCAGGACGGCAATCCCTTAGTCCTGTTGCTGATTGCTCTGGCCACTGTGCGGAATGACATAGAATTTTGCAGGGAATCTGTTACTTTTTCTTGGATCGTACGTGCAGATGGTAATTGGTTACGATGGGCTTGGTGCTCCATACGGCGATCTTCCCTTGTGATGATCAGACGCGATCGACTGGAACCATGAAGACGAGTATGGCTAGTGTCAACTTCCTATGCAGTCCAAAATCGGGTCCCTAATGAAATGATCGTATTGCATTGATGGCCGGGAGTCGCCCACTTGGAGAACTCCAGCCGCCGAGTTGCAAGTCTTTTCAGTTGACGCCACACTGGGCGACTTGCGTGTCGATGACGATGAGAACAACAGAACACGCAGTCCTCAATCAGAGAAAATCTCCGATACGGCCGGAAACCGAACCCGGGCCCGCTGCGTGGTAATCAGACGCGCTGACCAGTCGGTCACAGCTGTCACAATCGAAAGCTCCACAACACTGGCCGTTGCACAATTCAACCAGCCGACTAAATGGAGACCCACAATGAGGCCCGTTTCGAACTCCGTGAGGCGCTGATAACGCTGTCTGAAGAGAGTAAGCAACATCTTCGTGCCCTTGACTGTGATCACTCAACATCTAACGCTGTTCGCGCCCCTTATATACCCTACCAGGGATGGTAACAACATTAACCACGAAAAACACTTATGCATTCTGACGGCCGTTCTACCTGTTACGGAGAATTTCATCTCTAATCGTTTACGTTCCTTCCGATGGTGTGTAAGTGGATGAATTGCATTGACATTCGACCATGGCTTCTGGGTGCGTCACTTATTTTATCAGGCATTGTATACATTACAATTTAGTAACTGTACACATTTCGATAATTACTTTTTTGTATGGTTCAGCTCAAAACATGGAAACGCACAGTGCAAAGCAGCATAAAATCCAACAATAACGCGGTATCTTTCTCATTGTTCGGCTGTCGATCACTGCAAAGCCGCAACAAACAAAACAAAACGCGTAAGATATATTCCTAACACTTTTTTTGTTGTTGGCACATTTGAGGGGTTCCATCTAGAAGCCGACAAAACGATACACGCTACTCTGTGCCAAGGAGAGAATGGCCTTATGGAATTGTCGCTCAAAATGGTTCAAATGGCTCTGAGCACTATGGGACTTAACTTCTGAGGTCATCAGTCCCCTAGAACTTAGATCTACGTAAACCTAACTAACCAAGGACATCACACACATTCATGCCCGAGGCAGAATTCGAACCTGCGACTGTAGCGGTCGCGCTGTTCCAGACTTTAGCGCCTAGAACCGCTCGGCCACAATGGTCGGCAATTGTCACTCAACAGAGGCCGATGAGAATTCCCTTACGATTTCCTTTCCTGCGCCTGAGCCCTTTCCCATTTTAGTTCCCTCAGATCCTTTCGCTTCTTCTTTTTCTTCCTGTTCTTATTATACACCAACCTACCTGGCCCTCCCTCTCCCCCTTTTGCCCTGGATACGTGTCCCCTCTCGCCATACCATAGTTGCGCCACGGGTAATACCAATAATTTCTTTGTTTTGAAGTTACCTCTACCGGAAACCGTTTGTCAAAACGCTCCATTACTCCATTTTATAATATTCTTTAAGTCTTACAAAAAACTAAAACCAGCAACGAGCCACTGTTAACGATGCTGCTTATTAAGTACAAATAGCGCCGTTACCAGTTTCGAAGCGAATGCTTCATTGTTAGACGGCTGCTCGAATTTAAATTCACGTTTGACTTACGCCGTATGTGTGATGTTGGTAAAATATCCTTGTGGTGATTTATGTTTTTACTTTTTCATAAGAATTAAACTGTATTTTCAGACAGTCACAGTCTCACCATGTCAATTTTAGAGAAAACAGCATCACATTAAACACTTAAATTTCCTGAGTTTATCCTGGCGTATGCAATTTTAAAGCAACTTATGGGAATTCAGCCAGGTAATATTTACAGCGACCGCCGATATTTCGGCGGGAGTACACCCCGTCATTTTCACGGCACAAACTGCAACGTAAAGGCGATGTACACGCAAATCTAAAACCCCGATTCTTGAAGTAATTCAGGTAAGATAACACACACACACACACACACACACACACACACACACACACACACTGTGCACTAGTGCCACCAAAGAAGACCCAAGTCAGAGGTATCGATAGTGAAAGACTACGAACTAGCAAGTGAGGTAACATTGGCTCTGTCCCTCTGTTTTTTGAAAAGGGAGAGAGCAGGATTCCAAGCAGAGTTTAAACAAAAACCTCCATCCCTGTTTACAAGGTTGCTCGCTAATTTAATCTCAATAGCCTCCTTAATAACACTGTCCCAGTAGCTGGACGTGTGTGGTATTGTTATATAACATACGGTGATCAGTATCCAAACAATATATGGCAATAGCAGATCTACTTGCCTGCTATAATAGTGTGTACCGTCCACGGTCCTGATAGTCTGACCAATATATGCCATGCCACAGCTACAAGGAATGCGATATATACCCCCCTTAGGCAAACCAAGATCATCCCTAACAGAACCAGAAAGTAATCTAATTTTAGATGGAGGTCGGAAAACACATTTCACACCTTATTTCCATAAAATACGACCGGTCTCGTTGGAAGTGCTTTCTACCTAACGCAAAAAGCCAGTAGACTTAGGTGTCGACTCAGTATTTTCATGAATCATCCGATGCACAGTTGGTCGATAGCGCAACGCACTTTCAATCTGTCTTTCACTACAACCATTTTGACGAAACGTAGCTTCAAGATGGGACAGCTCAGCTGGCAAAGTCTCGGTGTCGGGAATGGCATGTCCCCTGTGTACCAATTTACGAAGTACTCCTTCACGCTGAGCCGGATGGTGACAACTATTAGCCTGTAAATTCACGTCGGTGTGAGTACGTTTCCTGTAAAGTGCATGACCCAATGATCCACCAACTGTCCTCCTAACCAAAACTTCAAGAAAGGGAGGGCAGCTATCCTCTTCCACCTCCATCGTAAAACGAATGTCCGGGTGGATCGAGTTCAGAGGTTCTAAAAAGGCATTCAAATTTCCCTACCATGAGGCCAAACAATAAAAGTATCATCAACATATCTGAAGAAACAGGCGGGTTTCAAAGGCGCTGATTTCAATGCCCGTTCCTCGAAGTCTTCCTTAAACAGGACCGTGGAAGACCAATGTACTGGAGCATAAACGCACGCACGATTATAGCAGCCAAGTAGATCTGCTATTGCCAAAAATTGTTTGGATACTGGTCACCCTATGTTATATACTAATACCGAGATATTGCACGACCAGCTATTGGGACAGTGTTAATAAGGAGACTGTTGAGATTAAATTAGCTAGCAACCTTGTAAACAGAGTCAATGTTACCCTGCCTGCTAGTTTGTAGTCTTTCACTATCGATACCTCTGACTTTGGTCATCTTTGGTGGCACAGTGGCACGGTGTGTGTGTGTGTGTGTGTGTGTGTGTGTGTGTGTGTGTGTTATCTCTCCTGAATTACTCCAAGAAACGAGGTTGTAATTTTGCGTGTACATCGTCTTTCGGTTGCAGTTTGTGTCTTGAAAATGGCGAGGTGTACTACCGCCGAAATATCGGCGGTTGCTGTAAATATTACCTGGCGGAATTCCCGTAAGTTGTTTGAACACTTAAATTTTGTTTCAAAGGCCTGCAAGCACATATTGGTTGAATACTAATCAGAAACGAGGCTCCGATGTATATCAGGACAAAGAATGGCCGTTAACTAAAGACTGTTGAAGTTCGTAACACAGCATCACACAGTCTAACAAGCAGTTATAGGCAAGGAAAAAAAACTTTGTTTGAGAAAAGAGGATTGTTAGCCTCTGGTCATATCTACGTGCTTTTCGACACGTAACGTTTCTTACGCCATCCTTATCTAGGTTTCGTTTCGTAACTACAGCGATATCGTGATTACATTATCTTATCAATTCGTCGTGAACTTCAGAACATCATCAATATTCTTAACTACGTACAGCTTAGAGATCCGCTGGTTGTGTGTTCCTCTCTTGTGTAACACACCATTTTTATATGGTCTTTGCTAAACATGCGATGCGATTCGACCTGCATTCTCAGAATCCGTTGTGTAACACCCGTTAACAAAAGCTAACCACCTTGGAGCGTCACGAACATAGCGCCAGCTTGCACGACAGGAGAGTGAGTCAGACCTGGATCGAATTCCCTCGCCGAATTACTGACACTTCGTCTCGGGCATCTGCCAGCCAGCGCGTGACTTCCAGGTTGTTTCCCACACCCACTTTACTCGAACTGTTGTTTCATTTCCGCCTCCGAATACCAACAGTTTAAACTCTATAACACTTCCGACTGCGCTGACGCAGCCATTCAGGTACTGGCCTAGCACCCTAAAGGAAAGTTATTTTTAAATAGCTCACTGTGGATGCCTTTACCCATCTTCCTCCAACCGAGCAATTATTCCATCTGTAATGACCTTTACGCCAATGAAAAGTAACAATGTGCAGTGAGGTCTCGTTCTCAATGGTGAGAAGTCTTCCGAAGTAAGAGTGATTTCAGGTGTGCCACAGGGAACTGTCGTAGGACCGTTGCTATTCATATATATGTATATATGACCTTGTGGATAACATCGGAAGTTCACGGACGCTTTTTGCGGTTGATACTGTAGTATATCGAGAGGTTGTAACAATGAAAAATTGAACTGAAATGCAGGAAGATCTGCAACGAATTGACGCATGGTGCAGGAAATGGCAACTGAATCTCCATGTAGGCAAGTGTAATGTGCTACGAATACATAGAAAGAAAGATCCTTTATCATTTAGCTACAGTTAGCAGGTCAGCAACTGGAAGTAGTTAATACCTGGGAGTAGGCATTAGGAGTGATTTAAAATGGAATGACCATATAAAATTAATCGTCGGTAAAGCAGATGCCAGACTCAGATTCATAGGAAGAATCCTAAGGAAATGCAGTCCGAAAACAAAGGAAGTAGGTTACAGTAGACTTGTCCGCCCACTGCTTGAATACTGCTCACTGGTGTGGGATCCGTACCAGATAGGGTTGATAGAAGTGATAGAGAAGCTCCAACGGAGAGCAGCGCGCTTCGTTACAGGATCATTTAGTAATCGCGAAAGCGTTACGGAGATGATAGATAAAATCCAGTGGAAGACTCTGCAAGAGAGACGCTCAGTAGCTCGGTACGGGCTTTTGTTGAAGATACCTTCACCAAGGAGTCAAGCAGTATGTTGCTCCCTCCCATGTACATCTCGCGAAGAGACCATGAGGATAAAATCAGAGAGATTAGAGCCCACACAGAGGCATACCGACAATCTTTCTTTCCACGAACAATACGACACTAGAATAGAAGGGAGAACCGATAGAGGTACTCAAGGTACCCTCCGCCCCACACCGTCAGGTGGCTTGTGGAGTATGTATGTAGATGTAGATGAAGATGTAGAGGTGACAAAAGTCATGGGATAGCGATATGTCTATATACTGATGGCGATAATATCGCGAAGACGAGGAACAAAAGGACAGTTCATTGACGGAGCCGTCATTTGCACTCAGGTCATTCGTGTAAAAAGGTTTCCGACGTAATTATGACCGCACGACGAGAATTAACAGACTTTGAACGCGGAATGGTAGTTGGAGCTGGACGCATGGGACATTCCATTTCGGAAATCGTTACGGAATTCAGTATTCCCAGATCCACAATGTCAGGAGCGAGCCAAGAATACTAATTTTTAGGCTTTACCTCTCATCACCGACAACGCAGTGGACGACGGCCTTCACATAACGACGGAGAATGGTTCAAATGGCTCTGAGCACTATGGGACTTAACATCTATGGTCATCAGTCCCCTAGAACTTAGAACTACTTAAACCTAACTAACCTAAGGACATCACACAACACCCAGTCATCACGAGGCAGAGAAAATCCCTGACCCCGCCGGGAATCGAACCCGGGAACACGGGCGCGGGAAGCGAGAACGCTACCGCACGACCACGAGCTGCGGACAACGACGGAGAGCAGCTGCGTTTGCGTAGACTTGTAAGTGCTAACTGACACTACGTGAAATAACCGGAGACATCAACGTGAGACGTACAACGAAACGTATCTCTTAGGACACTTTGGCGAAATTTGGCGTTAATGTGCTGTGACAGCAGCTAACAGCACAACATCGCCTGCAGCGGGTCTCCTGTGCTCGTGACCATATCAGTTTGGACCCTAGATGATTGGAAGACCGTAGCCTGTTAGGTAAGTTCAGATTTCAGTTGGTAAGAGCTGATACTAGGGTTCGAGTGTAGTGCAGACCCCACGAAACCACGGATCCAAGTTGTCAACAAGGCACTGTGCATACAAGATCGTGGTGACCCCATAATGGTGTGGGCTGCGTTTATATGGAATGGACAGGGTTCTCTGCTCCAACTGGACCGATCACTGACTTGGAAATGGTTGTATTCGGATATTTGGAGACCATTTGCAGCCATTCATGGACTTCACGTTCCCGAACTACGATGGACTTTTAATCGACAACCATGCTTCAATTCACCGGGCAACAATTGCTCGCGATTGGTATAAAAAACATTCTGGACAATTCGAAGGAATGATTTGGCCATCCAGATAGCCCGACATGAATCACATCGAACATTTATGGGTCATAATCGAGAGGTCTGTTCCTCCACAAAATCCTGCACCGGGAAACTTTCGAAATTGTGGACGGCTATAGAGGCAGCATGGCTCAATAATTCTGCAGGGCACTTCCAACGAGGTGTTGAGTCCATGCCACGCCGAGTCGTTCCATTACATAAGTCAAAAGGTGGTCCGACACGATATTAGGAGGTATCCCATGACTTTCGTCATCTCAGTACAAGTCACACTAACAGTTTAAATCTGAAAACACTCCCGAGTGAGGTGACGCAGCTACACTCCTGGAAATTGAAATAAGAACACCGTGAATTCATTGTCCCAGGAAGAGGAAACTTTATTGACACATTCCTGGGGTCGGATACATCACATGATCACACTGACAGAACCACAGGCACATAGACACAGGCAACAGAGCATGCACAATGTCGGCAATAGTACAGTGTATATCCACCTTTCGCAGCAATGCAGGCTGCTATTCTCCCATGGAGACGATCGTAGAGATGCTGGATGCAGTCCTGTGGAACGGCTTGCCATGCCATTTCCACCTGGCGCCCCAGTGGGACCAGCGTTCGTGCTGGACGTGCAGACCGCGTAAGACGACGCTTCATCCAGTCCCAAACATGCTCAATCGGGGACAGATCCGGAGATCTTGCTGGCCAGGGTAGTTGACTTACACCTTCTAGAGCACGTTGGGTGGCACGGGATACATGCGGACGTGCATTGTCCTGTTGGAACAGCAAGTTCCCTTGCCGGTCTAGGAATGGTAGAACGATGGGTTCGATGACGGTTTGGATGTACCGTGCACTATTCAGTGTCCCCTCGACGATCACCAGTGGTGTACGGCCAGTGTAGGAGATCGCTCCCCACACCATGATGCCTGGTGTTGGCCCTGTGTGCCTCGGTCGTATGCAGTCCTGATTGTGGCGCTCACCTGCACGGCGCCAAACTCGCATACGACCATCATTGGTACCAAGGCAGAAGCGACTCTCATCGCTAAAGACGACACGTCCCCATTCGTCCCTCCATTCACGCCTGTCGCGACACCACTGGAGGCGGGCTGCACGATGTTGGGGCGTGAGCGGAAGACGGCCTAACGGTGTGCGGGACCGTAGCCCAGCTTCATGGAGACGGTTGCGAATGGTCCTCGCCGATACCCCAGGAGCAACAGTGTCCCTAATTTGCTGGGATGTGGCGGTGCGGTCCCCTACGGCACTGCGTAGGAATCTACGGTCTTGGCGTGCATCCGTGCGTCGCTGCGGTCCGGTCCCATGTCGACGGGCACGTGCACCTTCCGCCGACCACTGGCGACAACATCGATGTACTGTGGAGACCTCACGGCCCACGTGTTGAGCAATTCGGCGGTACGTCCACCCGGCCTCCCGCATGCCCACTATGCGCCCTCGCTCAAAGTCCGTCAACTGCACATACGGTTCACGTCCACGCTGTCGCGGCATGCTACCAGTGTTAAAGACTGCGATGGAGCTCCGTATGCCACGGCAAACTGGCTGACACTGACGGCGGCGGTGCACAAATGCTGCGCAGCTAGCGCCATTCGACGGCCAACACCGCGGTTCCTGGTGTGTCCGCTGTGCCGTGCGTGTGATCTTTGCTTGTACAGCCCTCTCGCAGTGTCCGGAGCAAGTATGGTGGGTCTGACACACCGGTGTCAATGTGTTCTTTTTTCCATTTCCAGGAGTGTATTAAGATAATAGCTTAGCATCCTAAAAGAAAGTGATTCAAATCTCCGTCGCCAGATTCTTCTTTAAGTTTTCTGTACTTCTCCAAAATAATTTCAGGTAAATACCTGGTGGTTCTTTAAATAGCTCACTTTCGATGCCTTTACCCACCTTCCTCCAACTGAGCAACTGTTCTGCCTGTAATGATCTTTACTCCAACGAGAATATACCGTGTGAACTTCCTTTCCTGTTAGCTCACCCGATTCGCAAAAAGGTTTTCTGCACATTACTCTCCTTGTTTTAGGATTATGTTATTGTGCGAAACGGAACCTCTATACTTACCAAGTCACGTTGCTCCTGTTGGAGCACCATGAAAAAATTAGGGATAGCTTACTATACTTTCATTTGTTTATAATTGCTGTTAATTTACTACAAAGCCGTCATCGTGTTATATCTAAATTATTGAGTAGAGTTGTTCCAAACGACGTGTAGAATGAGTTCTAACAGTTGGAAGCATTGCGATCCTTATTCAGGAAAGAGTAATTTCTTTTACTGCGTATTTTGTGTCGTTTCAAAACAAATTAATTTAGTGGCAGTTGCCACAAGGAATGTCTTTGATGTCTAGAAACTTCGAAATTAAATCGCTAACTGCGACGTCTTTGGCATCGTCGGCTGTCACTGCAGAAATCATAGTAAGTATTTTCTTTCTCGAAAATGGTAATGAGTTAAAAAATTCTGAAATAAGCAAATGGAAGGTTAGTTAATATCTGTACATTACATGTAGAGAGATTTGGATGAACACACAAACCGCCAAAAAGATGTAGCACGAGTAAAAAGACAAAAAGAAGTTTGCGTTACAAACGTGTTTTACTACCAGTTGCTATAGAACATAAACTATGCTCTTTCTATGGCATGAGGAGTCTTCCCGAGAATCCACAGTAACGTGGCGTGACGCTAGATGGCAGTCCTTTCCAGGAGAACGAAGCGTGAAAGGAGACTACAGTGTGAATTGAGCAGCCATTCAGGATAGGTGTTACCCTACTTGAACAGCCCTCTTACGTGCGATAATGCCATGAGGAGCTTGTGGAAGCGGCAGGAAATGCTGCTCTACCGTACCAAATGGTTGTTCGGTGCGTAGATTCATTCAGGCGTGGCAGAGTTGCAACGGCCAATATGCACCGAGCTGTGCGGCCTGTCAGTGATGGTACAGACTGCGCTCGTACCCATATCGGTCAATGCTTGAAGAACGACAGAAGATGGATACTGTACGAAATACGGCGCCATACTGATATTAGGAAAACAACAATCTACATGATTTTAAGCGACGACCTAGAGTCCACGCACGCTACGGTGGCCCATGTGCAGTAACCAATTTTCTTCCAAAGCGATGGGCGAGTTCATTCCATTGTTCAGAAAGGGAGGCTGACAGTGTTTGCCACCCTTCGGCTGGTCGGCGATGACAGAATCGAGGTGCACCTCTTGCAGTCTTTCTCAGACGAGTTTACAGAAATTATTCGGTAAAAAATTTTCATTTTTGCTTTACTTACAGCTTTATACCTTAGGTTCATGATGATGTATCCATCATTTCGTTAATGGTCATAGTTATTGTGATATTCCTTTTGTACTGAGGATGTGCTTTTTCATAAGCTACTGACCTTACTTTTCCTCAGTTCCTCACTTAATAATGTACCGAGCGAGGTGGCGCAAGGCTAGCACACTGGACTCGCATTCGGGAGGACGACGGTTCAATCCCGCGTCCGGCCATCCTGATTTAGGTTTTCCGTGATTTCCCTAAATCGCTCCAGGCAAATGCCGGGATGGTTCCTGTGAAAGGGCACGGCCGACTTCCTTCCTATGAGACCGATCACCTCGCTGTCTGGTCTCCTTCCCCAAATAACCAACCAACCAAACACTTAATAAACCACTGTTTCAGAATTCTATCGTAGTTGTGTCTGCACAACATGTTAATGAGGTGAGATTGTGTAACCTTCACTGTGTTTTGGCAAAAGAAGCAAATTTTAATGGCAACTAGTGTAGGTTTTACTCAAAATTCATCACTCACGACGCTTCTCTGAAAGTTAAATAGTTAACAAGCCAAGAGAACATAAATCGCTGAATTTTCAGGGAAATTCTTTTTAGATACTAATAAAAGCAGTGGTGACAGATCTTTTTGAATGGTCACCGGGCGAGTGTGGGCGTGGAATGGCTCCTCTTAATATTCCCAATAAATATGAGCTTCACTTTAGAATGTCACTTCCCCTCCAGCGCTCGACATTTCCCCTGCAGCGCCTTACCACAACCCCCACCACTACCACTCTCCCCACGTGTGCTGTACCGTTTGCGCATCTACCAGCCATGCTATTCTGTTCGTACTCTACACGTGCATAAGGTTTCTGTCTCTTGCACCAAGTGAAGCGGTAAAGTGGACACATTCAGAAACTTTTCATGTGCATCTAGCATCTTACAGGGGAGAGGGAGACAATATACTTTCAAGAATCGTCGCCATAAACTAATTTTGGGCCAGCGCCTATGAGCCAGAACTGAAATGCCAGCCTGCAGATTGGCATCACCAGGTTCACCACGCAGACAGAAATTTCGTCACAATCCCTATCTGTTAACTTAATGGTTATCATAGCCTATGACATTAGAGGAGTGAGTTTGTGCCATTTTGTCCCACATGGACATACTGTTAACGAAATGTACTACCGTCGCCCGTCGCACTTTCCTGCAACATATGACAGGCTATTCGTAAGAAATGTGCTAAATGTCTACATGATGCATTAATCCTTCAGGACAACGCAAGAGCCCATATGACAGCATGTGTGTGGAATCTGCTCATGCGATGGGGATGGGAACTACTGGAGTATCCACCATTTTCGCTGGACTTGCGATTATGGCCTCATGCCAAAACTGAAAGAGCCACTGTGTGGAACACGCGTTCGAACATGTGAAGACACCGCTACAGCAGTGATGTGTCGGATATGACGATTCACTCATGGTGAGACCACAGGTATTCCACATCTTCCACAATGTTGGCACTGTGTGATGGATTCGTTGAGAGACTGTTTTGAGGGACTCTAAGATGTCACAGGTCTGTGCTCCTGCCCTGTACTATTGTGTACTGTTGCAACCGACAGTAAAACACGTTTGAAATGACACCATTTGTTTTGTCTTTTTTCTCGTGCTATATCTTTATGGTGGTGTGTGTCTTAATCCATCTCCCTGCATGTAATGTTTACATATGAACTAACCTTCCACTGCCTACAGCTCATGGTCTTGCGGTAGCGTTCTCGCTTCCTACACACAAGGTCCTGGGTTCGAGTCCCGGCGGGGTCAGGGATTTTCCCTGCCTCGAGATGACTGGGTAGTGTGTTATCATCATCATTCATCCCCACTATGGTCAGAGGAAGCCAATGGCAAACCAATTCCTCTAGGACCTCGCCCAGTCAGCGGTGAGGGTCTCCCGCATCGTCCCCTCCGCTCCTAGGAGTATATGACTTCACTATCATCAACTTTCCATTTGCACATTTCAGAATTTTTTAATTCGTTACCATTTTCAAGATAAAGACTAGTTGTCATGAGTTTTGCAGTGACCCTTGTATTAGGCATAGATCTACTACCAAACATTGACAAATGAAAATTTGTGCCAGATCGGGGCCCCACCCCGGATTTCATGTTTATTTAGAGCAGTCGACTTAGCCACTTCGTCTATCCACGCAGTCTCCGCGGACTGACTCATCATCTACATCCCTATATCATAGTTCACTAAATTCATTACATAAGGATGTACAAATTCATCACACAACAATGTAAACAGTGTGACAATGGGAGTTTGGATCGGTCTGGGGACCATGAACGGATAGCCGAAGTGGTTAAGGCGACTGCTCGCTGTAAGTGGGAAATCCGGTTTCTAGTCCTGGTCTTGCGCAGATTTTCATACGACACTGTTTGGTAGTAGATCTACGCCTAAAATAGCAGATGGCAACGAATTCACAGTCAGCGAAATAATTACGAAGTATTTCGCACAGCTGTGGGTCGTCAACACTGACTGTTGTTTCCAACATGCAAGTATGTTCAGAAACGTGAGTGTAATACAAAACATAAGAATTTAACGCAAAAGAAAAAAAACGGCAGTTTTTCTCAATCGCTATTTAAAGCACCACGAACTGTGTGAGTGTAATATAAAACATACGAATTTAAAATGGGGAAAAAACAGCCAATTTTCTTTCAATCATTAATTCAAAATGCACGATGAGCTATTTTTGACTTGTTAAGATTATCGTCAGTTGGATAGAAGGTCTTTAAAAAGTGAGGTGTTCATAAAAAGGTATGGTGCGTGATACAATTAATTAAAGCGAATTGCAAATTAGCAATAACAATGTACGCACAGCATTATTCATTGCTCAGACGCACGGCGTGAAGAGACGACGACTTCATTCTTCAGCAGCACATTCCATTACATTATATCAGTGACAGGCTGAAATAGAAGATTTAAACATGTAAGTATGTGAAATTCTTCTGAAAATGCATTTCATATGTCAGAAGTTGATATGGTATACCTTTAATTGAGATTTAAAGCAAACCTTTTCGTGGTTGCACTTACAATTTTTTAATTACAATTATTCCACAGAAATGAATCGTTTCCCATGTATAACTAGTAAACAAGAAATTAGTCAATAACAACGCATTCTTCACTCTGTTAGCCACATTGGAAGTAATAGTTGTCCATGCTTATTGCAAGCAGTCGGGCCACTTCGTCTATCCACGCAATCTCCGCGGACTGATCCACTGTCTACATCCCTATATCGTAGTTCACTAAATCCATCATATAAGTGAGTGCAAGTGAGGGCGCTTCGTTTTTTATCGTGATTCGTTTTTTTATCGTGATGTTTCAAGAGGACACGTTGAACTACTTGATAGTATATGCATAACCGACTTGAAATATTTCGCAGGGCAATGCTTTTCTCCTCAGCCGCCACTGTACTTATTTACTGCAACGTTTCCGATGACGGGCACGCAAGTGCAATAATATCGTGGCCGAGTACTAACTGATTACCAATAACAAGACGAACACAACAAACGTTTACTTTTGCCTCAGTCCTAAGACCTTATGCAGTGGCATGTGGAACATTTCTGCTCCTTGTCGTCACCGGAAATTACCGCAATAGCAGTACACAGCATTTCTGACGAACTCATGCGTAAAAACTGGCGTTGTAGCACAAGAGGTGAACACAACTTGCCAGCTGTAGAAGTTATTTCTTCACTTCCAGGACGTTTCGGTGAAATCATTCCGATTTCTCTGTAGCGGCATTGACCGTTTTCAATGGAGCGCGCAGCTCTAGGCCGCTTCGCAAGAAATTTAGCCACGCAAGACGTGTTTGCTGCACGGCAACAAAGTGCCAAGATCCATAGGCCAACATCCCCTGACCTCACCAGCCAAAAATTACCAAACCTGTTAACAGACCGTACATCTAACTTACATCCTCTCAGCATTTTCTACAAGACTTACCCGATCCATCCTCACCTCTGTCCAGTCCTTGCACACGTTGTTAATCTGCCAAGAAGTTCAATTCGGCGCACACTCCGCTGTAGACTGAAATTTCGTTGAAAGGAGAAAATATAGAAATGTAGCAAACGAACCAGGCAAAGGGGAATACGAACGTCTAAAATATAATATTGACAGGAAATGCAGAATGGCTAAGCACGAATGGCTAGAGGACAAATGTGAGGATTTAGAAGCATATTTCACTAAGGGATAGATAGATACCGCCTACAGGAAAATTAAAGAGGCTTTTGGAGTAAAGAGAAGCAGCTTTATGAATGTCAAGAGCTGAGATGGAAAACCAGTCCTAATCAAAGAAGGGAAAGATGAAAGGTGAGAGGTGGAAGGAGTATATGGAGGGTCTGTACAAGGGATATGTACTTGCAGCCAATATTATGGAAATGGAAGAGGACAGACGTAGATGAAGATGAGAAGCGAGATATGCTGTGCGTGAGGAGTTTGACAGAATACTGAAAGACCTAAGTCGAAACAAGGCCCAGGGAGTAGAAGATATTCTGTCAGAAATACTGACAGCCTTGAGAGAGCCAGCCATGACAAAGCTCTTCCATCTATTCTGCAAGATATATAAGACAGGCGAAATAGCCACAAACTTGAAGAAGAATATAACAACTCCAATTCCAAAGAAAGCAGTTGCTGACAGGTGCGAAAGTTGCCGAACTATCAGCTTAATATGTCACGGTTGAAAAATACTAACATGGATTATCTACAGAAGAATGGAAGCTGACCTACGCGAAGATCGGTTTGGATTCCAGAGAAATGTAGGAACAAGCGAGGTAATACTGACCTTACGATTTATCTTAGAAGATAGATTAAGAAAAGGCAAATCTACTTTAATAGCATTTATAGACTTAGAGAAATCTTTTGACAAAGTTGACTAGAATACTCTCTTTGAAATTCTGAAGATAGCACGAGTAAAATATAGGAAGCGAAAGGATATTTACAATTTGTGCAGAAACCAGACGACAGTCACAAAAGTGAGGAACGTGAAAAGGAAGCAGTGACTGGGAAGGTTCAAGTGGTTCAAATAACTCTGAGCACTATGGGACTTAACATGTGAGATCATCAGTCCCCTAGAACTTAGAACTACTTAAACCTAACTAACCTAAGGACATCACACATATCCATGCCCTAGGTAGGATTCAAACCTGCAACCGTAGCGGTCGCGCGGTTCCAGACTGAAGGGCCTAGAACCGCTCAGCCACTCCGGCCGGCGGCTGGGAAGGGAGTGATACGAGATTGTAGCCTGTCCCCGATGTTATTCAATCTGTACGTTGAAGGAAACCAAAGAAAAATTGGGAGTAGGATTTAAAGTTCAGGGAGAAGAAATAAAAACTTTTAGGTTTGCTGATGACATTTTGATTTTTTCAGAGACAGCAAAGAAATTGGAAGAGCAGTCGAATAAAATGGACAGTGTCTTGAAATTAGAATATAAGTTGAACATCAAGAAAAGCAAAACAAGTTTAATGGAATGTGGTAGAATTAAATCAGATGATGCTGAGGGAAGTAGATTAGGAAATGAGACACTTAAAGTAGTGGATGAATCTTGCTATTCGGACAGCAAAATAACTGATGATGGCCGAAGTAGAGAGGATATATAATGTAGACTGGCGATGGCAAGGAAAGCGCTTCTGAAGAAAAGAAATTTGTTAACATCGAACACAGACTTAAGTGTTAGGAAGTTTTTTCTGAAGATATTTTTCTGGAATGTAGTTATGTATGGTTGTGAAACATAGACGACAACGAGTTTAGAAGAGAACAGAATCTTTTGAAATGTGGTGCTACAGAAGAATGCTGAAGATTAGATGGGTAGATCATCTAACTAATGATGAGATACTGAACAGAATTGTGGAGACAAGAAATTTGTTGCACAACTTGACTAAAAGAAGGAGTTGGTTGACAGGACACATTCTGAGACACCAAGGAATAACCATTTTAGTATTGGAGGGAAGTCGCGGTAAAAATCGTAGTGGTAGACCAAGAGATGCATACAGTAAGCAGATTCAAAATGATGGGGGTTGCAGTAGTTATTTGGAACTGAAGAGGCTTGCACAAGTTACAGTAGCAAGGAGAGCTGCATCAAAGCCGTCTAAGGACTGAAGACCACAACAAACGAACAACGATTAATATATACATAAAAGCACATGTGCAGTATGACGCGTGGTTTAGTGTGAACATGTCTCACAGCCGAAATACCACAAGAGGAGAAATAATTTGGCTGCATTCCCGGTGCTTCATGGCTCGATACATAACAAGTGTATACAAATAAGTGTATAGCCTTCCATGAGTGTTATTACATGCTCAGTGTCTGTTTAACCGAGTCGAGCATGGAAAGACTGTGTTACATGTGGTGAAATAAATCAATAATTCGCCCATGCGCCTCAGGTCTGGTAGCAACAGAAGTAATATCAGTGCCAATACGTGTAACAAGGAATAAGAAAATAGGATTGCGGTTAGGATACTATGAACAGTATAGTGCACATATTATCGTAGCCAAGATACATACGAACCCAACACTCGCCACTGCGGAAAAACGTGATATTTTCCCGACAAGAGCTGCTAACAAATATTCTTTACTGAGCAGCCAGATTCAGTCCAAGAACCACCATCAAGTTCATAAAACATTTACATCATACTAGGTGATGTAAAATGAATGGCATAAAATCATAAAATCCATGAATCCGTCATTGTTGTCAGATAGTAATATAAATTACATCGTCAGTCATAAAAATGGCAGTGGTCTGTGGCAGATCTGTCGATAGAGTACAATGCTGGTGCAGTCACAAATGTTTCGGATCACACCGTTCAGAGACCATTGTTCAATATGCAGCTCCACTTAACACGATCCCTCCGTGTTCCTGTGTTGATCCAGCGACATCGTCAGCTACGTTTGCAGTGGACACAGAATCACTGAGTTTTCGCCACGGATCAATAGAAAAGTGGCGCCTGTCAAATGAATCGCTTTTGTTGTTACACCATGTCAATGGTTGAGTCCTTACACGCAGTCATCCATGGGAATGGCTGCTTGCAACGTGCAGCGCATCACAGATGCAGGCCGTTGAGGGCAGAATTATGCTATGGGGTACATTGAGTTGGGCTTCTATGAGACCTATGATAGTACTCGGAGACATCATAACAGCAGTCACTATGTGAACATCATTGCGAACCACCTGCATACCTTCAAGATTGAACTCTTCTCTGATGACGATGACATCTTACAGCAAGATAACCCTCCGCGACACAAAGCCAAAATCGGGCTGCAATGGTTTGACGAGCATGATAGTGAACTCACATTGATGTCTTAGCCAGCAAATGCCCCTGATCTGTACCCACTGGAACACACATGGGGCACCAGCTGCATGACCACAAACCACCATCCCGTAATTTGCGGGAATTTAATGACCTGTGAGAGTAGACATCTGGTGCCTCTTACTTCTAGAGTCTCGTCGAGGACGTGTAGAATCCATGCCAAGCAGAATCACTCCCGTACTGTGTTTGAGAAGTGGACCAACACGCTATTAAACAGGCGGTTGTAACGTTTTGGCTCATCGGTGTAACAGGCAACTGACTCATCATCGTCCAAATCGCTAAGGATGCAAACTTGAAATTTGGAGAGGGTGTTGATCTTAAAAGGAATTTTCGAAATTCCACCCTAAGACGATGAAATGAAGGTGAAAGGTTTTATCGAAAAATGTCGCTATTGAAGCAATTTTGAAGCTAGACCTGCGAAAATTGGTATTTGGTTTCTCTGCCAGAAGTAAAGACGTATGTGTTTCAACAATTTTGAAAATTTAACGCCTGTGAGATGAAACAGTGGGTGGAAGTTTGTTTGGAAATAAGTCGTTATTAAAGGACTACTAGAGCATTTTTAAAGCTAAGCCATGAAAATGGTATTTGAGTCATTGATTACAAATTGTGTTTTTGCAAATTCAGTCCCTAAATGGAAGCAATAGAGGATGAAATGTTTAAAGAAATATTTCATTACGAAAGCGTTTTTAAAGCTAAAACTATGTAAATTTGGATTTGACTTCTCGATCAAGAATTAAACAATATGTGTTTCGCTTTTTTCGGAAATTCAGCTAAAACTATGTAAATTTGGATTTGACTTCTCGATCAAGAATTAAACAATATGTGTTTCGCTTTTTTCGGAAATTCAATCCCTAAGGGGGTGAAATAGGGTCTGACTGATTCACTGACTCAGCATCACACAGCTCAAAATGCTAAGAATAGAAACTTAAAATTTGGCGAGGGTGTTTTATCTTATACTCTAGGCATTATTTAGTAAGGTATTTGGCCCCAAACGGGGTGAAGTCGAGGATGAAATGTTTGAAAATATGGCGCTATTAAGATTATTTTGAAGCAAGAACTAAGGGCATTGCTATTTTGTTTCTTGGTCATAAATAAAAAAATACGTGCTTCAGCATTTTTGAAAATTCAAGCACTAAGGTCGTGAAGAGTGGGTGGAAGTTTTTGAGAAAATATAATAATTATTAATAATTAAGTAATTAAAATATATCATTTTAAAGCTACATCAATAAAAATTGGTATTTGACTTCTCAGTTTAAAATTTTTTAAAAAATATGTTTCATTGTTTTGGGAAGTTCAACCCCCGAGGTAGGTGAAATAGGGGATGACAATTTGTATGAGAATATTTCATTATGAAAGCACTTTAAAGCTAAATATGAAACTTTGTGTTTGGATTCTCTATAAAAAAAATGTGTCCGCGTCTTTGGAAATTAAACCCCCAAGGGAGTGAATAGGGGATGAAAATTTTTAAGAAAATATTTCGATATTAAAAAAAAATTAATGCTAAATCTATGAAAATTGGTAATTCACTTCTCGGTTAGATATAAAGAGTTTCTATGTAAATATCGCCACAAAAAGGCAAAAGGCATGATTAACAAAAACCTTGGTCTCCAGCTATCGGAATCGCTTTTTGGTCAAGAGTACATTCGAAAAGGAGCTCGCTTCAATGGCCTTAATTAGCTTCAAAAGTTTAGAAGGCGTTGCAGTTTGTGAACAGCATAAAAATTCGAGTAAAGAAAAACAAAAACCAAAAATTTTGGAGACCATACACTCTACGTGAGCGAAGCAGCGGGCTCTAAGCTAGTATTATATGAAACGTGATCATTAACGTTACGGGGTCATTCTACCTACTGCAATACTGAAGAATTCGTGGATTGTATTATTTGACGCAATTGAGCGTCAGAATGAAAAACGTCATGAGTTTTTTGTAGCTTCCAAGACAAAGTTGTAACAGCCAATAGATTTATTGAAGAGGAGCCTAGTAAAAGTAAAGGAAAGTAACTTGAAGGTCCAGTGTGAACCGGTATCAATACATCCAACAAGTAACTGCAAATGCAGTAAATACACTTGCTTTTGATGTTCCGTCAAAACATCCGTTCATTATCTCCGGCAACGCTTCGCACTAATTGTTCTGAACACCAATACACTCACACAATGAAGTGCAGACTCATATTGGATCCTTTACTTTGAAAGGGGTGTAAGTCCATTTGTAGTCTATAATTGTGCCGACGCTAACATGATTTACCGCGAACGCCAAATGAGATTGAGCGGCCGGTCGCTCAGACTTAATTGGCTCCCAATAATGCTACTAGCAAAACAATAAAGTATAGGCTAATGTATTTTACATCTCAGCCAGGTGCAACGAACAGCGGTGAATACAATTATTTTCTGTGACCCCTTAATGTGAGAGTTTTCTCAACAAATGACATATCGCACAATTTGTGATTATTTTAGTAAAAGTCAATGTATTAAAACAGTAGACTCGGGCGTTTGAATAGGACCGCCGCCTCACCACGAGAAACGCAAGAAGCAGCGCTGTGCTGTAACGGTATCTCGCGCAAAGATGTGTAGCAGAGTTAGGCTATTGTGCATAATGCCTGCCCACGCAGTAACGCCTAGGCCATACCGACTACGTTGAGGAACATTCTGTGGTGTGTAATGTGTTCCCTCTCTCTCCACGCTACATGGTGTCCAATATAAGTCCTACAGTGAAGCAGGATTCGAAAAAATGTTCAAATGTGTGTGTAATCTTATGGGACTTAACTGCTAAAGTCATCAGTCCCTAAGCTTACACACCACTTAACCTAAATTATCCTAAGGACAAACACACACACCCATGCCCAAGGGAGGACTCGAACCTCCGCCGGGACCAACCGCACAGTCCATGACTGAAGCGCTCTACACCGCTCGGCTAATCCCGCGTGGCCTAGGATTCGTCGGAGAACATCACTCTGGATTGCTGTTACTAGCCCCAACTAACACGCTCCCTACACAAACGAATTCTTTCTCAACGATGGCGTGGTTGAAGGGGCATGCATTTAACAGGCTTCCGAGCATACAAACCAGCCTGATTTAATCGCCGCGAAATAGTTCTGGCAGCGACACGTGTACCGGTACGGTTGCAAGGTCGGCAGTGATCTGCCAAGGCGTGAGATGTCTGTTCCTTTTTGCCACTAAAGCTACGTATCGATCCTCTTGTGGTGTGGTGGTTCGTCTACGACCACCGGCATTCTTTTGCTTAGCATTTCCACCTTCAACAGCCGTTCTTAATCGCGAGACGACACTTCCGGACACATCCGTTTCTGTGGCCGCAGTTGTGACACTTTTACCGCCTTTGAGTCGTTCAGCTGCTTGTAAATGATCTTATTCACTCAAATGTCTTGCTGAAATGTTTCCATGCCCTTCGTGCACCAGCTTTGCTGCAATTAACACGTCCCGCCCTATGCATTTCCTTTTACTATCATTTGTCCAGTGTTCCCCGTAGCAATCGTCGGTTGTTACCGTAGCAAATCTCAGTTGTTCCATCGCAAGTGTCAGCTATTCCACAGTAACTGTCAAGCATTGTGGTTAAACTGGATTGTGTTTGAACTTTACATTATTTGCGGAAATAGTGAGTTTCTAATTGCCGAAGCAAGGAATTTGGAGCAAATAATTGGTATGTATGTGACAACATGCTGTAATATGTTCCAAAACGCTGCATAATAGAAACGGGCTTTTCCGGAGCTCTTACCTCGGGTTCTATTGGTGAGAAAAAGGGAGGGACAAGTGGGGATAACCACGCTGTCTGGTCTCCTTCTCCAAACAACCAAACCAACCTATCCCTTGGGCTAGGGACCTTTTGTATGCCAACAGAAAATTCGTGTCATTATCCTGCAGTACAGGTTCAAAATGGTTCAAATGGCTCTGAGCACTATGGGACTTAACTACTGTGGTCATCAGTCCCCTAGAACTTAGAACTACTTAAACCTAACTAACCTAAGGTCATCACACACATCAATTCCCGAGGCAGGATTCGAACCTGCGACCGTAGCGGTCACGCGGTTCCAGACTGTCGCGCCTATAACCGCACGGCCACTCCGGCCGGCCTGCAGTACAGGGTCAAAGTATGAATATTACAAGCTGACTGCAGAACGATTCTATAGCCTACAACATACATTGTGGATAATGACCACGAAGAGAAGATACGAGAAATTAGGGCGCATACGGAGGCATATAGTATTTTTCCCTCGCTCTAATTGCGAGTGGTAGAAAATGAGACACTTAAAGTAGTAAAGGAGTTTTGCTATTTGGGGAGCAAAATAACTGATGATGGTCGAAGTAGAGAGGATATAAAATGTAGACTGGCAATGGCAAAATGGCTATGAGCACTATGGGACTTAACATCTATGGTCATCAGTCCCTTAGAACTTTACTTAAACCTAACTAACCTAAGGACATCACATAACACCCAGTCATCCCTGACCCCGCCGGGAACCGAACCCGGGAACCCGGGCGCGCGAAGTGAGAACGCTACCGCACGACCACGAGCTGCGGACGGCAATGGTAAGGAAAGCGTTTCTGAAGAAGAGGAATTTGTTAATGTCGAGTATAGATTTAAGTGTCAGGAAGTCGTTTCTGAAAGTATTTGTATGGAGTGTCGCCATGTATGGAAGTGAAACATGGACGATAAATAGTATGGACAAGAAGAGAATAGAAGCTTTCGAAATGTGGTGCTACAGAAGAATGCTGACGATTAGATGGGTAGATTACATAACTAATGAGAAGGTGTTGGATAGAATTGGGGAGTTTGTGGCATAACTTGACTAGAAGAAGCGACCGGTTGGTAGAACATGTTCTGAGACATCAAGGGATCACCAATTTAGTATTGGAGGGCAGTGTGGAGGGTAAAAATCGTAGAGGAGATGAATACGCATAACAGATTTCATAAGGAAGTAGGCTGCAGTAGATACTGGGAGATGAAGAAGCTTGCACAGGGTAGAGTAGCATCGAGAGCTGCATCAACCCAGTCTCAGGAGTGAAGACCACAACAACAACAACAATTGCGAGTGGAACAGAAAAGGAAATGACAAGTAGTGGTATGCAGTACCCTCCGCCACGCGCCGCACGGTGGGTTGCGCAGTATCTACATAGATGTAGACGTGGAGAAACCTTTTGTTTTTTGCGTAATGTAGTTGTACCTTTGACGCGACAGTGTGGCACAATCAGGTAACTGCCACTTGTCCCCCAGTAGAGACTGCATGCTGCGGAGATCCGTGCAACCTCTTCATTAGCGCCGCCAGTTAAAGACGAGGCGCGAACACGCCGCGTTTGTCGATTCATTTTGAGGCGAGCAACAGCGCCCGGCCGGCTGCTCAGCTGCCATTCCCCGCGTTACCTCGTAAACACGTTAGCTGCAGACCGCAATGTAAACACTCGCCTCTGCTTACCGCCGGCCGCCTGGATGTTGAGAGTGCTCCCAGCGGCAGTAAAACTCTCTCCAACGCTTTCAGATCCAGCCCCTTGATTATGATTCAGCGGCGTATTAGCGAAGATCGTTTCAACTCTGCTTACGATTATAGGGCTTTCATAGAAAGAGTGAGTGCAAAGACGAAAAGCACTCAAATTATAATCAAGATGACAAACTGACGTGAACTGTTGAATTAGTTTTATAGATTCTTGCAATTAATATGCAAGGTGGATAGTTCATTCGGAATATAGTGAATGTGATAATACTCTGTTCTGCACTCAGGCTCGTATTTCGTGCAAACATGTTGATTTATAAGTACCTCCTAAGTACGAGTATGAATATGAAAATTTGTGAACAGTTGAGTGGCAACAGAATCAATTTTATTCAGAGTTCTTGTGTGTAACCTAGGTTAATACTAACAAAAATATCTCTTAAAGCGTTTTTGTCGTTAGCAGTAACCTCGCCCCTCCGCCTCCGCCCCCCCCCCCCCCTCCGCTCCCGGATTAGGCAACTCATTTCTATATTTGGACCAATACGTACTTAATCTCCCAGTGTGTTCGTAATTGTTTTAAGTAAATGCACTGATACATACAGCGTGTTTCACAATTCATGGTACACATTTCTAGAGGTTGCAGAGGGGATTTCGTAGAGCAAGTTTTACATAGGAGCCCAAGTTCGAAACGTTATCCAACGACGCTGCGAGAAAGACAGGCCGCGGCGCGTACGCCACGAAGGTATTCCTGCGCTTGCTCGCTCGTTCAAATCAGCAAACAAACGACGTTTCTATACCTGTTAACTCGTAACTAGGCGTGTCCGTACAAACGACATCGGGGAATATCAGTTTGGATTCCGTAGAAATGTTAGGTAGACTTAGAGAAAGCTTTTGACAATGTTAACTGGAATACTCTCTTTCAAATTCTGAAGGTGGCAGGGGTAAAACACAGGGAGCGAAAGGCTATTTACAATTTGTACAGAAACAAGATGGCAGTTAAAAGAGTCGGGGGGCACGAAAGGGAAGCAGTGGTTGGGACGGGATTGAGACAGTGTTGTAGCCCATCCCTGATGTTATGAAATCTGTATATTGAGCAAGCAGTAAAGGAAACAAAAGAAAAGTCGGAGCTGGAATGAAAATCCATGGAGAAGAAATAAAAACTTTGAGGTTCGCCCATTATATTGTAATTCTGTCAGAGACAGCAAAGGACCTGGAAGAGCAGCTGAACGGAATGGACAGTGTCTTGAAAGGAGGATATAAGATGAACATCAACAAAAGCAAAACGAGAATAATGGAATGTAGTCGAATTAAATCGTATGATGCTGCAGGAATTATATTAGGAAAAGAGACGCTTAAAGCAGTAAAGGAGTTTTGCTATTTGGGGAACAAAATAACTAATGATGGGCGAAGTAGAGAGGATATAAAATGGCAAGGAAAGCGTTTCTGAAAAAGAGAAATTTGTTAACAAGGAGTATAGATTTAAGAGTCAGGAAGTCGTTTCTGAAAGTATTTGTATGGAATGTAGTCATGTATGGAAGTGAAACGTGGACGATAAATAGTTTGGACAAAAAGAGAATAGAAGCTTTCGAAATGTGGCGCTACAGAAGAATGATGAAGATTAGATGGGTAGATCACATAACTAATGAGGAGGTATTGAATAGAATTGGAGAGAAGAGAAATTTGTGGCACAACTTGACTAGAAGAAGGGATCGGTTGGTAGGGCATGTTCTGAGGCATCAAGGGATCACAAATTTAGCTTGGAGGGCAGCGTGGAGGGTAAAAATCGTAGAGGGGGACCAAGAGATGAATACACTAAGCAGGTTCAGAAGGATGTAGGTTGCAGTAGGTACTGGGAGATGAAGAACCTTGCACAGGATAGAGTAGGATGGAGATCTGCATCAATCCAGTCTATGGACTGAAGACCACAACAACAACAAACACTGTAGTTACACTTGCTTATGGCGGTAGAATGACTTCGGTTCCGATAAAATCTTATGGCTGTTATCAAATTGTATAGTATCACGCAAAAGGTGATTCTTTTAGAATTTGGCAAACTTCAAATATACGTAACTATCTTATAGCAATGTAATCAATCAGTTTGCTGTTGGGGACACGAAGTAAGCTTGATTTGTCTGTGCGTAGTAGATAATTCTTAAGTTTAACACGTGTATTAGGTTCTCAGTCGAAGCGCCAAAGGTATTAATAATTGTAATAATAAAAAGAAGAAGACTAAGAAGAAGTTGTAGCCCATGTAAGACTATGAGACTCTACTCGCAGTACATTACGAAAAACCATACTGTTGTAAACTACAACTGCCGTAATGGCAGCGGTATAAGATATTGTGCTCAACGACCTGTCGTAAAAGTATGACAGGCATGACTCAATTGCAGAAGTACTGCACCACGAACTTGCACAGAAACACTACTTCCCACCAGATGAATAACAGCAGTGTTTCAGTAACCAAACTGGAGGCCGCAGTCGTGTTGATTATACTGAGACTGAATGATACTAACAAATCGCACCACGTCAACGAACCGGGGCTTACGTAAGGCACATGGATAAATCAAGACGCTAGGCATTCTCTATTAACATCCCAATCCCAGCAGCTTACTTAAAACCTTGACAGTAAATTAAACAAGAATGCTGGAGTGGCAGAACCACACACATGACTATGTATGCAACCTATTTCATGAGAAGCCGCAAGGTGGCGCTGTGATAAGACACCACACTCGTATTCAAGCGTATGGCTGTTCGAAATTCCGCCCGGCCAACGAGATTTAGTTTTTCCGAGATTTCCCTAAATCGCTGAAGGCGTGGTTCGTTTTAAGGGCAAGTCCGATTTCATTCCTCTTTCTTCCCTTAGCCGAGTCAGTCCTCTGCCTCTAATGACTTAGTCATGGACGGGACGTTAAACGGTTTTCTTCCTTCCTTTTGGGATAACAATTACAATCTAACCTCCGTAAGTAATCGACACTTCTTTCAGTTATGACTGCAGCAGGTAAGTAGTGTGCGATCTTAGATTACAATCCAATGTGACGCAATACACCACTTACTTCGTCACACACCCTTGCAGTCCATATATGGTGTCATTTACGTCAAATATGTATCTTATTTTAAGTGCACAGAATAGAAATTAATTTTTCACTTCCTTTCGCGCAAGGGTAATAGATCGCTCCACTCGAATTATCAACACATTCTTGCTTCTAAGGGTACGCTACGACTTCTGTATCGCTGGCAACGAGTTTTCCGCAATGCTGGTGTCAACTTGCTGAAGGACTATGAAACTTTGAAACTATTATCTATTTTGGTTGTAAAATAGTTGTCACTGTTAAAGTTTCTACTCTTGTATTTGAGTCAGTCATGCTGGGATACAAAGGCATGGTTCATTGTGTCATCGCCGGCCGTTGTGACCGAGGGGTTCTATGCGCTACAGTCTGGAACCGCGCGACCGCTACGGTCGCAGGTTCGAATCCTGCCTCGGGCATGGATGTGTGTGATGTCCTTAGGTTAGCTAGGTTTAAGTAGTTCTAAGTTCTAGGGGACTGATGACCTCAGATGTTAAGTCCCATAGTGCTCAGAGCCATTTGAACCATTTTTGAACCATTGTGTCATCGGTCGGTATGAAAAGAGGTTCCTTTGTCTCAGTCTCTGCTGGGTGATGAGAAAGAAGGTATTTAACTTTAATTAAAGAAAAACTTTACGATTCACTGTGGATTAAAATAACTTCTTTACAGCCACTGATTCTTCGGCTTCTTGCATATATTCTTCCTGTTATTCTTTCTGTTTGATTAGGTAGTCAAAAGTTGCTGCTTAAGTTTAATGAAAGATTTGTATTTTTGTTCGTCGTTATTTTGATCCACCGATATTTTACTGCATCTTCCCACGGCAGACGAACGAAATAATCTAACATTCTTGTAATATTGACTATAGCAGAAACAGATAGTAATTTTCTTTTCTGCAATCTTTATGTCCCTTTCATCTGTTACATGTTATATGGACGTGCACTGTCTTAGTTGCATAATTAATATCATCCAAGGTAAATTGCAACTGTTCATATATTTTCTGTACTTACTTTCCAGTAAGAGAGCCATACCAGGCACACAGTGCGAAGTTTGCTATTGCACTTCTTCGCAGGATAGACTGATTCTGATAAACAGTGTTTCCAAACGTTTCTCTTAAAACCGTAAAATGTCACAATTTATTACTTACTCCTTTAACTGGTCTACTATCTCGAATTGTTTCTGTCGATATAGTAGCAGCAGTGGTGAGGCTCGTTATACTTTGGGATACAATAACATGAGTCCAAACAAATTGTTATTAGTTTAAATATAGCCTCTGTAGTAATTTACGAATAGTAACGACACGTTTGAATTCTACAGACATGCTCAAGGTGGGATATGTGCGCCCCCTCCCCCTTCCTCAACACCCCTCTCCGCCCCTCACCACCAACTCTCCAATTTCTAAGTGTATGAGGCACACACACGACCTTGAAATCATGAAGGCAACACAGCACAATGATATATTCACCTGGTCGGACTCCGCCTATGTAACTACAATGCTGACCGTTAAAACTGCAACACCAGGAAGGCACCGTGTAAGAGGCGTCAAATTGGCATGACATGTACTACATGTTTGGACGTACAAACGATTAGCATTCCAGCGCAACGAAACAAAGTAGGCAGGAGCAATTCCGTCTACATTTGTATACAAGGTGAATCCTTGATGATGTTACAAATTTTTGGGAATAATATGGAAAGGTAAAGGTATCGATTTGAGGTAAGGCATCTGGACCAGAGGTTCAAAAAATCGTTCTAAAAAAAAAAAAAAAAAAAAAAAATAACGTGAAACACATCTCTTGCACTGAGCAAGAGCTCATAGGTCTTAAGGTATGCAATTTAGGACCGATGTTTGCTAGATATTTCTTTCTTGTTTTGGTCCATACTACCACCTCAAAAAGTTACCTTCCGTTCAACCTTAGCAACAACGGTACCGGTACATGTATTCCGTTGTCAGAGGCATTAGAACGATTTTCGCGTATAACTTTCGACTCGATAGTTTCCGGACCAGGGACCCTTACTTTAAATCGATAGTTGTACCCTTCTCCATGATCCCTAGAAGATCGTAACATCATCACAGAATCACCCTGTAATCGGAAACAAATCCGGTTTCACACTGAGAAATAGAATGGGCGCTCAACGGCGAAGTTATCAGCACCCTCGGAATTCGAAGGGAGCAAGATCGTGCTCTACCGAGACTGCGTTTTATCGCTCCGCGATATTGCGGATCGAATTGTTCTTGATCTCACGACATACGCCGAATGTTAAATTGATGGGTTTAGGAGGATCTCAATGGCTCCGAGCATTTATTGGCCGAGACGTATTACTCTCTCCTCCATGCAGGATCGTACAACAACGTCATGCTTGTTTCCAGCTGGTAATCACACGGGCAGTATGACAGTGCGTGTTGCATCTTTTTTTGTGTTGCAGTGTATATGACGAAATAAGCCTAGTGGTTGCGCCCTGTCATCGATGTGTCAGTGACGTTTTCGGCAAGATGACGCAATACAGGAGATGGTCTACTGTTTTCCTCATCAGCACGTCCTCCATATCTCTGGCCCATTGAAAACATCTGTTTATGGTTTGCCATAATTTGCGAGCCACAATTGTTGGCGAACTTTGAAATATAACTGAAGCAGCTTGGATTGACGTACCTGTATCTGTCATCCATACACGGCTGGACCCAGTGCCCAGCCGTGTTAGAGCCACAGTTGCTGCCAGGGATGGGAAGCTCTGTTTCTAATTGACCCCCTCTATACCCGCAAATCACCTACAGATTTAATCGTATTTTCTTCCTTCTATAATTAACACGGGCAATAAGTAAAGTATCGTTATTTGCCATTCTTCCTGCTACCTCAGCTTTAATGGCCAGCTGTGTAAAATTCCGTTGGCAATTAAATGTTGTCCCACAAATACAGCAAACGACAGACAATACGTCGTAGCGGACCCGTCTTATAATATACCTCAGTAAGACCGCTTGTGACTTGTGGCATAAAGGCGCCGGGCTGACGCAGCCGCAGCGCAGACTGGAGGGTGTCCCACGTGGCTCAGACACGTCTCCTGTCAGGAACTCCGGCTCGCCCTTATCTCGCTATTCAGCGAGCAAATTCGCTTAAGAGTCTCGCTCTTATCATATCTCAGTGGGATGACGGCACTCAGGTACGTCTACTCACTGAAGAAATGAGAATTATGTAACAGAGTCTGTGACAACCTTACCAAGTGTAAATTCCAGAAGACGTGAAAATGAAATCAAAGTCATGTTCTCTCTTCACCAACAAATATTGCATCTGCCAGATTTTGTGCATCTGCCATTGGAAGATATTCCTTCTTTTTCTCTGCCTCCTACTTCTTCTTCATCTTTCAAATTAGATAACGTATTGCTCAAGGCCGCTGGAGTAGGCGACATTCCGTCAGAACTACTGATAGCTTCGGGAGGGCCACCTGTGACAAAACTATTCCATCTGGTGTACAAGACGTACGAGACAGGCATATTACCCTCAGACTTCGACAAGAATGGAGTAATTCCAGTTTCAAGGGAAGCAGCTGCTGACAGGTGTTAATATTATCGAATTACCAGTTTAACAAGTCATGGTTGCAAAATAGTAACACGAATTTTTCACTGGAGAATCGAAAAACTGGTTGAAGCCAACCTCGGGGAAGGTCAGTTTGGATCCAGAAAAATGGAGAAACTCACGAGGCAGTACTGACCCTACGGCTTCTCTTAGAAGATAGGTTAAGGAAAGGCAAACCTACGTTTATGGCGTTTGTCGACTTAGAAGAAGCTTTTGACAATGTTGACTGGACCACCATCTATGAAATTCTGAATATAGCATAGGTAAAATACAGGAACCGAAAGCCTACTTACAGCTTGTACAGAAACCAGACGCCAGTTACATGACTATATGAGTATGAAAGGGAAACAGTGGTTGAGAAGGGAGTGAGAGAGGAGTGAAACCTGCCCCGATGTTATTCAGTCTGTACATCGACCAAGCAGTAAAGGAAACTAAAAAAAAAATTGGAGTAGGAATTAAGTCTCGGAGAGAAGGAATAAAAATTTGAGGTTTACCAATAACATTCTGTCAGAGGAAGTAAAGGACATGAAAGAGCAGTTGGCAGTTATTTAGAGGCACTACGGTTTAATATTCGTAGCCAACAGCATTCTGAAATTGGCAAATGGTATAAAATATGAAAATTACGTAGTTATTATCTTTAAACGTACACCTTTAAATCTCAGAGACTTGGCGTGCCTTCCTTACAATATAGTTAGTGTGTTTTAAGCAGGTCCAAGATAACAAAAATGGGATGTAGGAGTTCACGATACATACTCGTTTGCCTTTAGTAAAATCACATCGCATTGTTTCCAGGCAGGTAAACGAGGTACCTTCATAAAACCATTTTCCTGTTGCGGCCTCCGAGTTATATTGCAGATTTAATTTCAGTAGGTTGGTAATTTTCGTCAACACATTTCATCTAAGCACAGAAAATCAAAGGTTTGGCCAAAATGGGAAACATTAATCCCTCCATTTGCCTCAATTTGTATTTGAAACAAGTCCAGAGAGACTTAACCATAAATGGGCACATTAAATGGTCGTAATTTATGGCTCATGGTGTTATACATGGAAAATAATACTCTACAACAAAAAGATTCGTAATAAACGATTTTACAACCATGGGTACGTAGAGATCTACGAGACCAAAATGAGCACTTTTTTACTGCTGAAATACGAAGAGACTAACTCTATGTGGATCTGAAACACTACTCTCTGCAGAAGATGCCCAGAACATTTTGCATGAAGTCTGGAATAGACCTCCCTAGGACAAGCACGAAGCAAATCGCCACTTTTTCTGTCTAATACAATTTCGGTGAGTTGCTTGTCATAACGACTGCCATTTTTATCCAAACTATCTGTACTGAAGTTGATAGCAGCGCTTTAGAGACACAGCCAGGTGTCAAATTCAGTAACAGCCATCTCCAGAAGATATTGGATGCAATTTCATAACTATGCTGTCTTCTCTTCAACAATAATTACTCTTTGAACAGTCATTCTACTTACTGCATGTTTTTATACCACCATTTCTTCCTTCTTGTTCACCGTTTTTTATGACTCGATTTACGCAACTTTGACAAGTTTAGCGAATTTTGGAACATGTTGTACTATTTTGAAATCCTTCATCGCTGCCTCATGGGACAATAATTTCTCTCCGCATTTTTCCTTTGTTTAAATTAATTAATTTCAAAAGAACTACAAATAATGTGAAAGAAATCATCCAAAAATCAAAATTATCACCCTTACACTGGCATGCATGAGTGTTGTTAACAGTGAGAAATTTGTTTCTAAAACATGCATGTCAGAAATTACATTTACAGAGGGTAAAGCAAAAGTGACTGCGCGTATTTTGGTGGACGATATTTGTATTTGGCTCTTGTGACAAACAACTACTTCTTGCACTTTTGGTGATTTACCTAAACCGCTTACGAAAATTAAATGCCTGATTTGCTTCCATCTCTAATCCGAACTTATGCTCCATGTCTAACGACGTTCATGTTATTGACATGTTGAGTCCCTATCTTCCTCACTTGCTTTTGTTCCCTTCTCGCATAGGTCTACAGAGGATCATGTGCCAGTTTCATCTAATCATATTTTACGAACTCCAGGTGAAAATAGGTCCGCAAATTGTTTTATAATTGAAATAAATCGTTGTAGCTCCGTCATAAGTTGCATTGAGAAGTACATTTTTATTTCTTGATCACAGGATGGCAACATAAGTGAAAAACTGGAAGCGAGATGTAGCAAAGCTAATGCAGTGAGCGCTCAGCTACGATCTACTCTCTTCTGCAAGAAGGAAGTCAGTACGAAGACTAAGTTATCTGTGCACCGTTCAATCTTTCGACCAACTTAGTTGTATGGGAGCGAAAGCTGGGTGGATTCAGGTTACCTTATCAACAAGGTTGAGGTTACGGATATGAAAGTAGCTAGGATGATTGCAGGTACTAGTAGATGGGAACAATGGCAGGAGGGTGTCCACAATGAGGAAATCAAAGAAAAACTGGGAATGAACTCTATAGATGTAGCAGTCAGGGCGAACAGGCTTAGATGGTGGGGTCATGTTACACGTATGGGAGAAGCAAGGTTACCCAAGAGACTCATGGATTCAGCAGTCGAGGGTAGGAGGAGTCGGGGCAGACCGAGGAGAAGGTACCTGGATTCGGTTAAGAATGATTTTGAAGTAATAGGTTTAACATCAGAAGAGGCACCAATGTTAGCACTGAATAGGGGTACATGGAGGAACTGTATAAGGGGGGCTATGCTCCAGACTGAACGCTGAAAGGCATAATCAGTCTTAAATGATGATGATGATGATGATGATGATGACTAGTTTCGGATAGCTGTTTTGTAATGTCCGTCCTGTGTGGTGCTTTTTGCTGTTGTGTAAGTCCACCATATAACGCTTTGATTACTGCAGGGGCAGATTCTGTACATGGGCTATAGGTGTCCGAAATTAGTCACCATCAAGAAATAAAAACATTTTTTTCAATGCAACTTATGACATAACTACAACCATTTATTTCAGTCATCGTATTTTATTATTTTCTCTTCATTTCCGTCATGTGTGCCTTCATACTTTCAGTTTCTTTTTCCTCTCCTCAGTCCGTTTTGTACATGTTTTCTTTTTCCTTCCTTTCTTGGATCCTTCCATTTGTAATGCTGTTTTTCTACAACTATACCCAACTGTTGTTTCTTCTTTCCTTGTGTTGATTCTTCTTGAATCTTTGTTTGTCGTTTCCTTTTGCCAAACGCATTTGTAGATCTGTTGTCATCCGTTTTGTATTAACCACCAAAAGAATATCAGTCTCCTTTTTTCTTACTGCTGCTGTTACATTTTGTGTATTCTTTCATACTTCATACTTTCCAAGGGTCCGCCGTTTTTATTAGACACCGAATTTCCCTTATCGTCCTCCTCTACAATGTTTCTAGCTTATGCAAAATGTAATTCAGCGCTAGGCTTTCACCTGTATAAGCATTCTGGTTCGAACGCTGTGTTATGGTGCTTTATTTTGAAGTTCTTGGATAAGGTGTTCCTTTTTTTTTTTTTTTTTTTTTTTTTTTTTACTTCATGGCACCGTTTTCCATTAAGTCGTAGAGAATCTTTATCGCTACAGCAGACTTTTAAGAGCTATTTTTTCGAATTATTTCTCACAGTTAACTGAATTTATTTTGGCTTTGTCTGTTTGACCAACATCAGTTACTAATATTTTTGGAGATTTATTTATGTTGTGAAAACCTTTTTTCTTTCTACTGAGATTCTAAAGCTTGCTTTGTTGCCCACCTTCTCCTTTGAGACATTGCATTTGTAAGACTTTCTTTCATTTCTTCTTCTTATTATTATTAATATTATTATTATTTGCTGCTCGTGGTCGGTAACCCATTTGATTAATTTTAGTGGCTAGAATAGAATACTGAAGTAAAAATAGCCGAAAAATCAGTCACGTCAAACCCTCCTCCTACACCAGTCTTTTCCTAGTCAACCTACTGCTTTTTAAGCAATTAATAGGATAACCTATGTAATCAGCAGTCTTACACGACGCAAGGTAGTATTTACTGGGAGCTTCACATTCCATCATCAAAGTAGAAGAAGACGTAGATTGCGTCCAACACTGACTACAAAAGCACCCAGTACACGTGCTTCATTCATAAGTGAGTGCTGCGGCCCGGAATACAGGGCGCCCGTCACGCTACGTATAGCACAGGAATACCTCCACTTATCGATTCCAGATGTCCGAGAGCGGCGTATTGCACAACTCTGACGTCAGCAGTTATGATGCATGCTGGAACCTGGCCTCGTCGACATTTCTCTTTCCTTTGTGTGAGATACAGCTTTTCAGTTCCCATGAAAGACGCAATGGCAAACTCTTGTTAGTGACCATCCCAAAGGATAGAGTCACATAACATTACTGGTTTGGAGACCTCAAGAAATTGATGATACGCACAGTTGGAAAGTATTTCTTTCTTTGCACACATTGGCACAGTTCCTTTTAGAAATACACTAGTTTGGTCTCATATACCGGGCGGTTATAATTAAACTTTCCCTATTTAACACGTTATAACGCGGAAACTAATTACCGTACCAGTACCAACACAAGGATGGGGCCCCTCCACGCCAACACCAACGTGGTGACCAAACCAAACGTTCTACTGTCACCTTCGTATAACATGTTAGTTTTTGAATCAGGAGTCACAGGATGCGGGCTGTGATGTTATCCAAGCGTCTGGGTAAGATTACTCTTTAACATGGTCCATCAGGAGATAGAAAGTGGACGAAAGCGATCGAAGGGTGGTGGTTGTAAGGGCAGAGGAAAAAAAGTGCCAAGGCAAGCGCCAAGGGAAAAAAACCTCAGCGACAATAGGACGGGTAGTAAGGGCAGTAGCGGCTTGCTTTCTGCGACAGTGCATGCAAGGTGTGGTTATGTTAGTGCGAGGTATCGTGCATCGTTACCTTTGTCGTTGCTGGACTCGTTGCGGGGCTTGCTGCAGTTGCTGCGTCCCTGCAACAGTTCAAGGTCGTTGTACATTAGTGGGCGATCGGTCATAGATTGGCTGACGGACAGTGTAGGGGGTGTGTGTGGTTGGTTTGGGTGCTGTGTACAGTACGGTTTCCCTGCGGTTGCCTGTTTTTCGGCTGGTCGAGCATCTGGGGTTACCAGTAGTAGCTGTGTTGCAGCGGCTCACCAGTACTGTCGTGTTAGCGTGCTATGTTTAGTTCCTAGCCAATAGTGTCTTTGGTCTGTTATGCTTCCATCTATGGTTGTGGTCGTAGTTACCCAGAGAAAGGATAAACGGGTTGCGCAAGTGTCTCGTGTTATTGTACAGTCGTGTGGAGAGTTTTTGGAATACCTGCTAGATGGTATCTAGCCGGTATTCCCGGTGAAGGTCCGCGATGCGTGTGTAGCGCGGAGCGTTGCTTATGATTTTCAGTACTTTGTTCTGTATGAGCTGCAGACGGCGCAGGTGAGTGGGCGCAGCGTATCCTCAGACAGGGGCTGCGTACGTCATCAGGGGTCGAATAAGTGTCATGTACATGGACCTAGACACCCTCCTATTCAGTGTGCTACGCCTGTCAAGCAAAGGGTAGAGTTGTTTGAGCCTTGCGTTTGCTTTGTTGGTCACGTGTTGAATGTGGTCCCCCCAGAGTAGTTTCCTGTCCAAACTTGGTAGCATTAATATCCAGAGTATGGGGTTCATGATTTCCATGCGTCACAGCGCCACCGTCCAGTTCCAACTATGGCGACCAGGTGCCGTGATCAGTCATGGTGATTCATAGTATCACACACCTGACCAATCGCAATGCACTTGTTGACGTATCAACATGAGTTTGGACAAAAGTAGATGGGCGTTATTGGTGACGTTCTGTTCTCAAAACAACAGTAATGCTGCAGCTGCACTTCGAGAATATCGCCGGCTGAAATGATTACAGAAAGGTCCTCTTTCTCCACCTGCTGTGCGGAGCATGATGAAGTAGTTCGAATCAACTGGAGAACAGGGCGTCGCTCCGGGTAGAGGCCGACAACCGGTTGCACCACAGGTGGTTGATGAAATCGCTGTTGCTGTGGCAGACAACGCTACGCGCAATTGCTGGCTACAGTACGCATACTGTGTCACGATAGTTGAACATCTCGTGGTCCACTGTACGGAAGGTGCTTCGAAACATTCTAAAATGGTATCCGTACAAGATGTATATCGTACAGCAACTTGCACCACGGGACGCACAACGACGTGTTGACTTCGCTGTCCACTTTCTCGCCAGTATTGAAATTCACGAGGGACCGTCCTATGGGCAGACGAAGCTCATTTGTCTCTGACGGGTGAGGTGAACACGCAGAATTGCCAAGTGTGGGGATCTTCACCTCCCGTCACTCTGCATGAAGTTCCTGTGTATGGTGAATGTATCACCCTACGGTGTCGCTTCACGGCTACGTTCATCATTGGCCCATTCTTTTTTGAACAGGTTTGCGCTCAAGGACCAAAGACACGCAGTGTGACTGGCTAGTGTTACTGCGATATGCTTCGCCAGCATTTCATACCCGTCCTGCAGGACAGAGACGCATTGAGCCCAACAGTTTTCATGCAAGATGGGGCCCCACCGCACATCGCTCGTGAAGTTCACATGCTTTAACCAAAATACATTTGGAAACGATCAAGTTATCAGCCGATCGTTCCCAAATGCTTGGCCGGCACCATCACCTGATCTCACGCCCTGTGATCTCTGATTGTGGGGCTACCTGAATGACGGGGTTTACCAGAGCAACATTCATAAATGTGCTGATCTGAAGCGCAGCATATCAAGAGAGGTAGCCAACATACCTAGAGATGAATCCGATGAAGCTTTGCACAGATGTGTTGGGCAGTGTCTTTGTATGTCCGTAATAGTGCCACGTCGCTGTGCAGAATGCAGTCCTGCGCTTTCAGACTCTTCTGGACACTGATGGGCACCATACTGAGCCCCTCTCGTAGTAGTAATGATATCGGTATGTAATGGTATGATGTACCGTAGCAGCACATTAGAAGTATTTCAACTGAATGTATTCCGAATTATTTCTCTTCCGCATGTCCTTGACATTAATGCTATCAAGTCTGGTACTCGTACTGTAATTAGTTTCTGTGCTATAACGTGTTAAATAAGGAAAGTTTAATTATAACCACCCCGTATAGCTGAAGTAGCATTCCCGCCGAACTGTTTTATACCTTTCAACCAATATACCGCGAGCCGGCCGCGGTGATCTCGCGGTTCTAGGCGCGCAGTCCGGAACTGCGCGACTGCTACGGTCGCAGGTTCGAATCCTGCCTCGGGCATGGATGTGTGTGATGTCCTTAGGTTAGTTAGGTTTAAGTAGTTCTAAGTTCTAGGGGACTGATGACCACAGCTGTTAAGTCCCATAGTGCTCAGAGCCATTATACCGCGAAATTGAAGTACACATTTTTTTAAGTCACTAGTCTTTCAATTGGTTTCAAATCATCATCCATATCTTCCCGGCCAGTCTATATCTATTACACCCAGCGTGCTCAGAATCTTTTTTTTATGCGAGGGCTATTCGGAAAGTAAGTAACGTTCGGTCACGAAATGGAAACCACAGAGAAAATCCGATGAAGCTTTGCACAGATGTATTGGGCAGTGTCTTTGTATGTCCGTAATAGTGCCACGTCGCTCTTTTCAGTTCTGAGAGCACAGTGAGCCGGGAAAGATGCCTAGAAAATAGTGTCTCCCGTCAAGTACAGGTACCTGCCGAGAGATTCAGCCTGATTTCATGCAACCCCATATGATGTAACTGTCATACAATTCCTTCACTACAGTGCTCGGCACATACTCCAAGGCAATGAGGACGCTCCTGCAGCATTTTCGATGGGAAGTGTTTGATCACCCACCATACAGACCGCAGTGCGCTCCCTCTGATGGTATCTGCTCAAATGAACCGCTGGCTATGAAGACAACATTTTGACACAACGAGCTGCAGTCCAACGTAGAAAATGGTCGGAAAGTACAGGCAGATCCCTTGTATGACGAGCGTACTGGAAAGTGGGTACAAAGCCGCGACAGGTGTCTAAGTCGGAGCAGCGACTAAGAAGAGATGTAGCTGGAAGGTGTAGCCAACTGCTGCAAATAAAATAGTTTTGATTTTTATTGTGGTTTCCATTTCGCGACCGATCGGAACTTACTTTCCGAATAGCTCCCGTACATAGCCTTCCTGTCTGCTCATTGAATTTCTCCGTCGCCGTTGCCTCTAGTACCACGTGGACAATGCGTAGATACCTTGGCTCATGCCCTCTGTCAGTAACACTTTTCACAGTTTTTTTTTTGTTCCTTGTCCACAGTTACTATGAATTTTTTGAAAGATTCTATGAGGTTTGCAACTGCTAATTTTTATTTCATTTTCGCTCTATTATACATTTTTGGCCTAACGCCTCTTTCAAGTTCCCTGTTAAAAGGCTTCCTATAATAAAACAGTAATAGATGTACAGTAAATCGTTTTCAGTTGAAGTTAAAAGCTTTTGTTAAACGGGATATGGTTCAAATGGCTCTAAGCACTATGGGAGTTAACATCTGAGGTCATCAGTCCCCTAGACTTAGAACTACTTAAACCTAACTAACCTAAGGACAGCACATACATCCATGCCCGAGGCAGGATTCGAACCTGCGACCGTAGCAGCAGTGCGGTTCCGGACTGACGTGCCTAGAACTGCTCGGCCACAACGGCTGGCAAACGGGATATACAGGTTTCGGTACACGTAACAAGTTAATGAATGTATCTGTTAACTTTTGGTCATAAAATATCTGCGGTGGCAACCATTCCCAATTTAGCAGAAGGTGTTGTTACAGGTAACTTACGCCAACAGTAAACTGCATATTAACACATGATACATACATACGTCTACACCTGTCATATAACGAGCACATGTGGCTAGGAGCAGTTGGTAGATATAATGATCTTTCACCTAAGTTAGAAAGAGCTATGAAAGAAGAAATTCTTCTCTAATTTTGTACCAGTTCTATAACGAATTCATACAGCATCTTAGTGTTGCAGCCGTTGCCATGGTGACACAAGACAAATACAGACGCAGCACGCTCATTATAAAGACACATTAATCCCAAGATGGTGGTTTCAATATATAGGTGTAAAATATTACCATATTTATTATGTACAGTAACTGGTGGTTTACACAGTGATACAGCTGAAATACCCAATTCGTATTTGCACGCTCTGAGATAATTCAGATAACCTATGACACATGAGTGTATTATCTTTGTACATGTGCAATATACAATTGGTATAAGTTCTTTGCAACAACACCTTCCACAAAATTGGCAATATTTGCCATTGAAGATATTTTATTACCAAAGAGGTAACAAATGTATCCACTAAGTTATTACATCTAGGGTAACTGCTTTTAGTCTTAATTAATAATTATCTACTGAAGATATAACATTGTTTTATGAAAAACGTTAAATGGGTACTCGAAAATGATCTAAGGCTAAAATTGTACAATAATACGAAAATAAAATAAAAATTAACAGTTGCAGGCATTATGCAGCCATTCAAAAAATAATTAATAATTTTACATCGACTTCTTTCCTCGTCCATTCTTCATACTTGCTCTTTGTTAGTACTTGATCTCTTTACTTAATGTTTAACCTGGTTATGTAACACCACATTTCTAATCTTTTTGGTTCCCCTACCTCTTGTTTTCCGTGGTCCATGTTTCATTTCCAAATTAAAATAGCGAATTAATTTCACTAATAGTAATAACGCTCATCCATTACTTATTCTATATACTTAAGGACCAATTCACTTAGGATTTACTGAAGAAACGCTTGTATCTTAGTTCTTTTCTGAGTATGTGCTATGTATTCTTGTTTTTGTGGTATGTTGCATGTCATCGAGGATCTTTCCTCTCTTTTCTACGGAACGAAAGTTGTATTAAATCTAATTTAATCAGATCTACTCTAGAAACAGAAAACTACCTGAGACCATTCATTAATAAGAGCAAAATTGTTAATTCCAATTGGAACACATATCGTAAGGATAGCGTGGCGTATTTATTGTTTTAAAAATTCGATTTTGTTTAGCTAAGTTACACTAGATTTTGAATGCGATATAATTTTTGTGAATGTAAACATTCTAATAGAATCATTTTGTAGATTACATTCCTTATAAGCCGTAGTGGCAATACATTCGGGTAAAACTGGCCATATTGTGGTACTATGGAGAAATGTCAATTAAGCTGTTTTAGACTGGAAGACTGTCGTGACTATGGGAAGTGTTACAGAGAGAGACGCTTCTGACAAATTTTATAAACGCCATACCTTAATGTTATACTGGACACTTTGAGAACCGACTCGTGAGCGTAACGTCTTAGATTTGATAGTTATAAAAAACCAGAGATTTTCGATTGAGGTAACGTACATAATACGACGAGTACCGTTAATGTTACTATAACAACAATGACTACAAGTGTTAAAAGATAATTTAAGGAAGCTAGGAAAATATTTCTGCTTAGCAAGTACGACAGGAAACAGATTACACTTAAAGTCGTTGGACCATTTTTAAATATTGATACATAATTGAGAATAGTACGTCTGAAAATCAACTTGTCAGTCACTAGATGGAATCTCAAAAACCAGAAAATGAAACAAGAAATAGTGGATATTTAGTGCTACAGAAGCACGTTAAGAATTAAGTAGACGGTATAAAATGAAATAATTGAAAGTGTATGTGGGAATAGAAAAAGTACACAGAACAATATTTTCAGAAGACGAGTAAGGTTTGGGGGTATTTACGAAGTAAAGCAGGACTAACTGACTCTGAAAGGGAAAGAAGAGGAGATCGGGAGAAAGGTTATAGAGGCAGAAAAATTATTTCTATAAACAATGAAATTGTAGACAAGAAATTTGAGGACTGAAACCGCATGCATATTTCCTAGGGACGTAGATACAAGGATGTGAAAGCCATAGAAGAAGGTAAACTAACTTCACTAGCCTTTACATTCTGAGTACTTCTTATTACTGCCCATTATAAGAACAGTAATGGTGCAACGTTGTTAACTGCAGCATTCAAAGAGAAACAGCCTCTCTTGAAAAGCAGCCGCCATACGTTACCGGTGGTTCCTGACATCTGTCTGATAATAAAGGACGCCGCTGAAATGAGAACCACTACATCTTCCATCGTTTCCACAGTTTATAAATACTACAAATTCCTCGCATGGACGCACAGAAAGTAGTCCATTGGTTTCTAGTGAGACAGTCCTGGAAGGCAAAAACCACAGTCCATTAAAAACCAAGTAAACGTTTCCGAACCATACTTATCTAAGGAAGTTTGTTTGGACCTACTTCGCATGCCTGGAAGCTTGCAAGTTCTTCTGTGTCTTGTAGACGAAATGGAGGACAGTATCAGATAAGTCGGTAGGCCATAGACAAAAATATTAATTAATTGTTGTTGGTGTGGTCTTCAGTCCTGAGACTGGTTTGATGCAGCTCTCCATGCTACTCTATCCTGTGCAAGCTTCTTCATCTCCCAGTACTTACTGCAACCTACATACTTCGGAACCTGCTTAGTGTATTCATCTCTTGGTCCCCCTCTACGATGTTTACCCTCCACGCTGCCCTCCAAGCTAAATTTGTGATCCCTTGATGCCTCAGAACATGTCCTACCAACCGGTCCCTTCTTCTTGTCAAGTTGTGCCACAAACTCCTCTTCTCCCCAATTCTATTCAATACCTCCTCATTAGTTATGTGATCTACCCATCTAATCTTTAGCATTCTTCTGTAGCACCACATTTCGAAAGCTTGTATTCTCTTCTTGTCCAAACTATTTATCGTCCACGTTTCACTTCCATACATGGCTACACTTCATATAAATACTTGCAGAAACGACTTCTTGACACTTAAATTTATACTCGATGTTAACAAATTTCTCTTCTTCAGAAACGCTTTCCTTGCCATTGCCAGTCTACATTTTATATCCTCTCTACTTCTACCATCATCAGTTATTTTGTTCCCCAAATAGCAAAACTCCTTTACTACTTTAAGTGTCTCATCTCCTATTCTAATTCCCTCAGCATCCCCCGACTTAATTCGACTGCATTCCATTATCCTAGTTTTGCTTTTGTTGATGTTCATCTTATATCCTCCTTTCAAGACACTCTCCATTCCGTTCAACTGCTCTTCAATGTCCTTTGCTGTCTCTGACAGAATTACAATGTCATCGGCGAACCTCAAAGTTTTTATTTCATCTCCATGGATTTTAATACCTACTCCGAATTTTTCTTTTGTTTCCTTTACTGCTTGCTCAATATACAGATTGAATAACATCGGGGAGAGGCTACAACCTTGTCTCACTCCCTTCCCAACTACTGATTCCCTTTCATGCCCCTCCACTCTTATAACTGCCATCTGGTTTCTGTACAAATTGTAAATAGCCTTTCGCTCCCTGTATTTTACCCCTGCCACCCTTAGAATTTGGAAGAGAGTATTCCAGTCAACATGAACAGAATGTTGTTTGACGCTTCATCAAAAGTTCCTCTTTTTTGTTTCTTTTTTCCATTATTCTTGTTCCATTCTCTCGCTGCATCTGGGGGAGGGGTAAAGCAGGAAGATGAACTGCCAGCTGCACGGATATCCCATCTTCAGCCAAACGGTTTAAAATATACTACACAAAGTGTCTCTCTTCTAAGAGTCGTCAGGCACATTTTATCTGTTTTTTCGGCAGATATCTGCAATTTCGTTTACACTGTGCAACTGGAGTCAGTCCAAACAAATAGTGCTCATCAAATCTTTGATGCGTCGGCCAATGTCGACGGAAGGCGTCTGTTTGTTTCCCATTATTATTTTTTTCCTTTATTGTTATTTTATGCCTCATCTGAGGCGGGCCGGCAGCGGCCTACATAGGCCGCTCTTCGGCCAAGAGACACAAACATATAGTAACGGAACACAGAGAAAACATAAAAAGCACGGTAAACACATGATGAACACTGCAACAATAAATTAGAAGTCGTTCGACGGAAGGCACTGTACATGAAGTGTGGCACCCGTTGAACAGACGAAGACATCCAGGTGGAGGCACGAACGTAGTAGAACACTGATGAAAACACTGTACACAAACGTAGAGACACTGACGCACGAAAACACTGGCAACGATCATCGGCGGAGCACTCACACTGACGAAGGGGGTCTGCCTCCATGTCAAAGGGAGAGGTAGGAGGGCAGCAGGGTGGGGGAGGGGGGTGGAGCCTTTCCCACTACAAAATAAATGGCTTTTAAAGGAGAATTTTACGTGCCCATTCGATAAAGCGGTCCAAGATTTATGTAGTTCGATATTTGGTTTATCGATATGTATTAACAGGAACAGTAAGGCACGAAGAATAAAGAGCAATCGAGCAGCGACTCAGTAGCGCTGCATGCTTGGTGGTAGCAGTCAGCGAGATGCTGCCACTGCTGCAGTACTGAATATCTTCGTGTTTTATTGTCGCTGTTTATACATACCGATAAAACGATTATCCTACTAGATTAAGCTGGGACCGCTCTACTAAATGGGCACATAAAATTAAGCTTTAAAAATCATTTAGTTTGTAACGGGAAGTAAACCGATGCTCTCCGTCGATATTGGGCGTCGCATCAAAGACGCGATGAGCGCTTTTTGTTTGGGCTGACTCTAGTTGCACAATGTAAAAACGAAATTGCAGTTATCTGCCGAAACACAAGAGAAAATGCGCCTGAGGACATATAGGAGAGACATATTGTATATTTAAATAGTGAATCATTTACATACGATTCTAAATCTTATGAACGGTATTTACATAAAATTAAAATGTTGATTTTCTTCGTTTTCAGTTTAAAACAAATAACTCTAATCAAAAATATAAATAAGTAAAAGATATTTAACAGATGGCGCAGGCAGGTGAAGATCGTGATATGAAGTACTTCACCGACACTAAAAGTTGAAGTATTTATGCAAAGGGGAAAAATATTCACAGAGGGAAAAGTTCTGTACTGTTGTAGGGTGTGGGTATAAGCATAGCGGTTGGAGATATGGAAATGCCGTGAGACTAGGGCCTCCCGTCAGTTAGACCGTTCGCCTGGTGCAATTCTTTCGAGTTGACGCCACTTCGGCGACTTGTGTGTCGATGGGAATGAAATGAAGGTGATAACGACAACACAACACCCAGCCCCCGAGCGAAGAAAATCTCCGACCCAGCCGGGAATAGAACCCGGGCCGTTAGGTATGATATGCCGTCGCGCTGACCACTCAGCTACCAGGGGCGGACAATTGGAAAGATGGCAAGGTAGTAAAAGATTTTGATGTGGACAGGACCGTAATATATAGAAGAAAGACATTGGGAAAGATGGAGTGAGAAGTAGGATCCATGAGCCCCGATGTGGGGGTGAGATAGATGTGGAAGAATTGTAGTTGATAGCAGGGATCGACGTTTCGGTGGGAGGGGAAATGGAGTGTTTGTAGGTGTTGGGTTGGTGGGATGTGCCGAATAAGGGACAGCAGCGTACCAAGATTGGAAATTAAAGACGAAACAATATAATTTTGGAGTCGGGTGATGATGATGTTTGGTTTGTGTGGCGTTTAACTGCGCGGTCATCAGCGCCCGTACAAAGTCCCAACTTTTTACACAGTTCAAGTTTTACACAGTGCAGTCCAGCCACTGTCACGAATGATGGTGAAATGATGAGGACAACACAAACATCCAGAGCCCGAGCAGAGAGAATCCCCAACCCGGCAGGGAATCGAACCCGGGACCCCGTGATCGAGAGGCAGCAACGCTAGGCACTTTTTTTTTGTCGTTGCGAACGTCACATGACATCCGTTAAAGTTCGTTTGTTGATCCTTCCACTCAGTTTTTTTATTACAGAGGCCAACTAGCTCTCTGACCGAACACGCTGAGCTACCGACGATCTTGAAATGAATAATGATGATAAGGACAACACAACACCCAGTCCCTGAGCGGAGAAAATCTCCGACCCAGCCGGGAATAGAACCCGGGCCGTTAGGTATGATATGCCGTCGCACTGACCACTCAGCTACCAGGGCCGGACAATTGGAAAGATGGCAAGGTAGTAAAAGATTTTGATGTGGGCGGGACCGTAATATAAAGAGGAAAGACATAGGGAAAGATGGAGTGGGAAGTAGGATCCATGAGCCCCGATGTGAGGTGAGATAGATGTGGAAGAATTACAGTTGATAGCTGGGATCGACGTTTCAGTGGGAAAGGAAACGGAGTGTTTGTAGGTGTAGGGTTGGAGACAGCAGCGTACCAAGATTGTAAATTAGAGACGAAACAATATAATTTTGGAGTCGAATGATGCTGATGTTTGGTTTGTGTGGCGTTTAACTGCGCGGTCATCAGCGCTCGTACAAAGCCCCAATTTTTTACACATTCCAAGTTTTACACAGTGCAGTCTAGTCACTATCACGAATGATGATGAAAAGATGAGGACAACACAAGCACCCAGTTCCCGGGCAGAGAAAATCCTCAACCCGGCCGAGAATCGAAGCCGGGACCCCGTGATACAGAGGCAGCAACGCTTGGCACTAGACCACGAGCTGCGGAGAAGTCGAGTGATCGGATTAAAATATGACTTACGTAGATATACAATGTGATTAAAGAGACGTGGTAATATGATGAGATAGTAAAGGATCCTTGTGGGGCAAGCTAAATGGGTGCGGAGAGCAAGGAAGAGTGCGTAGCGTTCAAGTTTCTGGAGGAAGTGTTAGAACGTGGGTGAAGCGGATATCAATGACACATTTACAAAGGAGAGGAGAGGTTGGATCAAGATTTTGTTTTGGGAAGGATCATGTCCGTCCCTAGACATCTAACATTTAGGTTCGACATTTGATGTAGGTTTTTTCGGTTAAAGAACTCGTACTGTTGTTGGAGAGCGCCGTTTGTTTGTTTACGAAAAAATCTGGGTGGAGAAACCTGTTTCGCACCGTGTGTCTCCTCAGTAGTAGCTGCATCGTGTAGGCTGCTCTGTCAGGGACTGTCGCACAGCTCGGCCGCGTGGCGCTGATGTCACCGCAGCGGCGGCGGCGGCCGTGATCTTGCGACAGCAAACAGGGTCGTGTTTGCTCTCTGGTTGCCGGGCCCTGGCTGTGCTGTGTTGACGCTGCTCGCTGCTGGACACTCGGGACTCTGCTACAGGCTGCGCCGGAACTCTGGCCATGGCTGCTGTCCAAGCTTTCTGGGCCTTCCTCAGGCGGGAAATGCTTTCTTCTAGCAATGAGTACGTTTTGTAAGCCGTTGTTCGTACTGGTAGCAGGCAGTAAGTCTCACTGTGTAGCTTCCTCAAATTCCACTTACTCCTTTTTTTCATATTTCCCCCTCTTACTGTATACGTATTTGTATAGATTTGATACTTTTATTCCCTGTGCGACCTATTTTAGTACGCTCAAACTTATTGCTGTTATATTCCCAGCAGTTTTCAAATTTCAAAGAGCGTGTATTCATGCCACTTAAAGAGTTGATAAAGACAAGGAATATGTTTACAAATGTGTTTACAAATGACATTTTCACTACCATCTCTTTAGATATTTATATACGTGGTTCCAAGAGTATTTTTTGTCATGTAAGCGGAAAAGTAGTTATTGTTCCACTCTACAAAATACTTAATAGATGCAGCCACCTCGTCGTCCGATAAATACTTCATTATATTGAGTCAAATTAAGTAATGCGAAGAAATTTGAGTAAAACAGGAGCTGTAAGTTGTTTGACTCCCACTTGAATATTTTAGCCATTCTGAATACGGCTGCATTGCATATGCAACTTTGTTTTGCCCTGATTATTTACGTTTTACACTCGGCTGTGAATAACTTAAGTTCGGGCTTACTAGAGAGAATTTGTTCTTGATACGCCGTTCCATAAATTCAGATAAATTGTATCTAACGCAGACATAAAAATGAAATGTTTAAAGACAGGGAAATATTAGAGGCTGTAAGAAATAAGATTTCGGTTACACAATAAATTGAACAAGTTTCAAGGGTGTCAACGCAAATACCCGTCGATTACAATTATGAACTACTTAAATTGGAACGATCACATAGATAATGTTGTGGGGAAGGTGAACCAAAGACGGCGTTTTATTGGCAGAACACTTAAGGCTCCTACACACTGACCAGTTTGCCCCTTACTGTGAGGTATTAATCTTAAGTTCAATGAGTTTGTTCTATGGGATCCCACTCGGTTTTACACAGAAACAAAAACGGGATTTGCCTTGGCTGTTTTAGAGTTAAGGCTTAAAAGAAAGCAAAGACAAAACTGTGGGCAAACTAGCTAATTCAAAGAAAGAAAATCACCTACGCTCTGTTAAGTAGCTGTAAGCTTATGGTTTTCATAATTGTCTAAAAATAGATTAATCTGGCATTTCAGAGCAGCTGAACCTCAAACCATTCGTAAAAAAGAATCATGAGGGGCTACAAGCTGCGAGGAGAGTCTGTTAGCAACATTACGATTTCTAGTCTCTGGCAGAAGGGACCTCAGATTCAGCACTGTTGTATCCCCACAATTATTAGCTAAAATTATTCCTGAAACCTTCAACGTGAGTTATAGCTGACTGAGAAAATACGTCATGGTAAAGCAAAATATATAAAACCCAAGACGTTCATGTAAATGTTATTAATTTATGTATGTAGCAAAAAAGATTACCTTTAACTTTAGGAAACGCATTTCATACTCAAAGAAGACTGACTACACATGGTAGGGGCGCACATCTAATGAATACAACACATACATAAGAAATGAAGCATTTAGCAACTGTTAAAACTGAAAAAATCTCATACTTAGCTCTTCCTAGCAGAGGGCTGGGATATAGATTGGACTTTAACGTTTATAATAATGATGCAGATATATTTTATGAATTAACGTCCATTGAACGTAGACTTTTGTTTTTTAGATTTCCGTTAAGTATCGGAAATAAAACCGGAAAACAGAAATGCTTACGGTCGACTGACTTCTGTTCTTTGTGCCGCACGAAACCATTATGGATTAATTTTTAAAAGAATGTCAGGTGCTTCATTTCGTGCATATATATTGCTATGCTCTTCGCACGACGTGTTCCAGAAACATCTGCAGTACTTAAATTTACCCAGAAACCCTTTCCTTAGAGTTTTGTTCACCTCGCCCTGTCATGTATAGAACAGCATTTGATTCCACGCACAGTAACAAAAGACAAACTTTTGCCGTGCTGGTGGCACGACAGCGCTAAACACATCACAATTTGTTGGATGAAGTCTTGAAACGGGGGAGGGACGGCTGTCGTGTTGTCCTACTCGCTCGACATCCCAACAAGGATAGTTCGTCGCTCGGTCAAAACATCTAGACGCGAAAAGTTTGTCGTCCGGTCTGTTTGTGCATGTGTAGGGCCCTTCACAAGATACAACAGGTCTAATAGTGCCTACCCTAAGCTTGTGCGTCCTCTCTTGGGCTACTGTTCAGCAGTGTGGGATCCTTACCAGACAGGATTGACGGACATCAAAAAAGTTCGAAGGAGGGCAGTGCGTTTATCATAGCGAAACGACGGAGCGTCACGGGTGATACGAGAGGAGTTCGGATGACAGTCCCTAAAACATAGGTGTTTTTGTTGCGGTGAGATCTTTTTAACGAAATATCAATTACCTTTTTCTTCTGAATGCGAAAATGTTTTGTTGATGCCCCCTTCCGCCCCCTACATAAAGAGAAATGATCACAGTAATAAAATAACTCTCACGGGAAGATAAAAGTCCTATTTTTTTCCGCGCGCTGGTGGTGTGAAACGGTACAGAAATTATCTGAAAGTAGTTCGATGAACCTTCGGACAGGCATAAAGTGTGAAGTGCAAAGTAGTCATCTAAATGAAGAGTTAGGACTTTTGTTACGGAAAGTGTAGAACACAGCTCTTGTGCATTAACTGAATACACATACAGTAAATTGCTGGCCGTCACTTAGGATATTTTCATTTCTATTAACTAGATTTCGAGCCTTTCCAAGTTTGTTGATGAGGCATGCAGAAAATATTCATGATAGAAGCATGATGCTGGATACTGGACGTTGCTTCTCGCTGCAGTATAGATTGGTGTTAGTACCCAGCTTGCATTTTCATTACCCAATGGAAAAAAATTACACACACACACACACACACACACACACACACACACACACACACACACACAATGGTCAGCATCCAGCATGCGCTGTACGATCAGCACGGAACTAGTTGCTGGAAATGTCATAAGTAGCTCCTACATAAAACAAAAGGCATGTTTCAGGGAGTTAATACCTGAGTCATCAACAAACCTTTTGATTAAATTTCAGCCCTCCTCCCACCTACAAAATAAAATATTTATATGGTGCCCCCGAGTAACGTGTAGTGTTTAAACTTTGAAACGAGGTCTTTGGTTTACTCGGCACTGGGCTCTTGTACTGGTCTTACGATAGGATACAGATGCGTGACGGAAGTGTCTAAGTTAGGAAGCAACGTTATGGGTGTGTGTACACTGAGGCAACTACATCATCGCTGTATGCACTTTCATCAGTTCGCCTGCCACTAATTGTTCTGTTTCCTGAATTTCTGTTCTGTGGTCTGTGTCCTGACAAATCTTGAGGCGTGATGCCACTGTTTAGTGTGGCGGTGATTGTTCCCTTGAGACATTCCGCAGATGGATGCACTTTCGTTTTTAGTCTTCAGTCTGAGTATTGTTTGCTGCGATTCTCCATGCTAGTACTTCCTATTTTAGGTCTATCTCTGCAGGATAACTGCTGCAACCTAAATCTATTTGAAACTGCTTACAGTAGTCATGTACTGGTCTCTTGCAAGTTTTACTCCCAACAAATCCATTACCAAACTATTCCTTTGTGTCCTATTAACTGATCTCTTAAGGGAGACTACGGCAAGTGCCATACAAAGTTCCCTGAAACTTCCCTCAGTGGAAGAGGGGTCAAAATAAGTGAACACGTCTGTCTGCTTGGCGGTACACACAGGAAACTACGGTCAAAGTTTTTGAGTACTTTGTGTGTCTTCCAGCGAGTAATTAGCTCAACCGAAGCGGTGACATAGTGGATAGCGTTATTAACTGTATATCTGGTTAATGAAGTAAAAAAGAACAAATCAGTGAAAGAATCTGAAATTGTTTCCGGTGAAGTTCCTGTTTCCACTTTTCGGGAAAGTGATCAGTTTGGTGTAGTTTGCCGTGGAGTTGCCAACGCGTGAGAACTTTATCAATGTTAACGACGTTTCTTTCCCGAGTGGGATTCATGCGAACAAATGTCACTGTGACAAACCTACCTCAGCACGATGCTTGTGGTGTTCGGTATTTCTGTTTCGAATGTTTCTACGTTCAGTGACATCCAAGAATAATAAGCATAAGAATAACGTATAATAGAGAATAGATATAAGAATGAACTATAATACGAGAATTTAAAAAGATTGTAACGTCTGAAAATACCATACATGTCATAAATGACACTTATTATGAAACAGTTGTAATTTTATAATTAATATGACGCCACTGTATCCCCTAACTTGCCAATACTACATTCGTGTAGTAACCTATTACGACATGGCTATAGAAATAGGGGAAAAAATAAATATTACGTAAAAGCAGTAATCGGGTTTCGAACGCGGGGCGCAAAAGTCGGCGGCCGCGACGCTATCCACTGTGGCACCATTTCGGCTGAGATGATCGTGCACTAAGACATGTACAGTACGTTGAAAACTGTGATGGTAGTTTTCTCAGAAACGGTCGAGTATCTACTGGTAAGCTGACACGTGTTCACATATTTTGACTCATTTTCCACTGAGCGAAGTTTCTGGGAAATCGGGTTATGTCACTTGCCAAGTTATCTTCTTTGGTCAAGTTGTGCCTTAGTTTCACCACAATGCGATTACATGCCTCTTCCTTAGATATCCAGTCTACCCGTCCAATCTTCAGCATTCTTCTGTTGCACCAAATTGCTATAGCTTCTTGTGTGGACTGTTTACTTTCCACGTTTCACTTCCGTAAAAGGCTACGATCAGGACAACTTCAGAAGAGACTTGCTAACAGTTTTATGTTAACAAATTCCACTTTCTCAGTCACTTTGTTAGTGTCAGTCTGTTTTCATATCGTTTCTACTTCTGCTACCTTCAGTTATATTGCTCCCTAAATAGAAAATATCATCTACTTTGTGTCCCATTTCCTAATCAGCGTCGCCTGACATAGACTACATTCCATTATTCTCGTCTTACCTTTGTTGATAATCTTATAACCTCTCTTCAAGACTTCATCTATTTCAGTCAACTCTTTTTCCCAGCGCTTTGCAGTCTGAATTGCGACATCGTCAGCAAACGTCAGTTTTTATTTCTTCTCCAAATGGCTCAAATGGCTCTGAGCCCTATGGGACTTAACATCTAAGATCATCAGTCCCGTAGAATTTAGAAATACTTAAACCTTGTTAACCTAAGGACATGACACATCCATGCCCGAGGCAGGATTCGAACCTGCGACCGTAGCGGTCGCGCGGTTCGACTGAAGCGCCTAGAACCGCTCGGCCACACCGGCCGGCATTTCTTCTCCCTGAGTTTAATTTCCGTTTACAAATTTCTCCTTGGCTTTCTTTACTGCTTGTTCAATGTGCAGATTGGAAAACTTCGGGCAAAGGGTGTTCGTCTTTGAAAACATTGTGCACATTTTAATTCGTCTTGCACTTTTTCTCTGCATGCCGAGGTTTTGCAGTCTGATGGCGAATGTGGCAGAAGTCGAGGCGGGATGCACCTGACTGTTTAACGTGGCGGCACGGTGTTTAATTGTTCCCTTGTCTGTGACGGCCTTGACGAGCGCAGTTAGGCGGCGCTTAACCAAGTTTTACGGCCTCAAAACGGCGGCTCGGCACAGCACAACCGCCGCCTCCGTCTCCTCTGGTTGATGTACCCGCCTTTACTGTCCTCACTGTTTGCAAGAACAGAAAAGCGTATACCGAACTACGCAGAGATATTTCTTAGACATATCACGAATAGTCAGAGTATCTAGAGTTCATCTGGGCTTGTAAAATGACTGGAACATAATGCCCTGGTTCACTATGAGCATGAAAGAGTGTGCGCTTCAGGTAGACTTGAAACTTACTGGCAGGTTGGAAGTCCCATAATTTCAGAGGAACGGTTGGCTTCTTCAAAAATCGAACTTCTTCCACAAACTTGTCAAGACTAAAGAGATCTTCGAATCCATATAATGGAAAACAGAGAAAACTACCTTCCCTTTCGAAAATTCAATGGTGTAGTACACTAAAATATGGTGCTCAAATTAGGGAACATTTGTATTAACACCGGTATGTTAAGTCTGTTGTGACACAGATGGTACCTTGGATCTCACTGCATAGCTTAAGATCGTGGCTTTCAATGTATGTGACAACTGATGTCATTCGTCATACTGCCTGTGTTGTACATTACAGTATCAGATGACACATCAGGAGTACCGGTGTCAAAGTGTTGTCTAGTGAGGTACACAGAGGGCAATTTTCATTTGTGGACATTGTATTCAACCAATCATAGGCAGTGCAAGTTGCAAGGGCAGGTTCTCTGATCCAAGGAGAAGGGACAAGAGTTCCTGCAGATGCCAGTGTCTGTCCGTCTGCCATCTATTGGTTGTGGACACGATACAGGGGACAGTTCAGTAGACAAGGCGAGTTGGATAAGGTTGCTGATGCATTACAACCCCAGGTAAACACAGACAGCTGGCCATATCTGCGTTGCGGCATCGTACGGCTACCGCCAGACCACGACAGGACGATCTCGGAAGGACCACTGGAGCCACTGTATCCGATCAGACGGTAAGGAACAGGTTGCGAGAAAGGACCTTACGGCCCAGAGTATCCCGCATGACACACCTCGCAGCCCGCCTTCAGTTCTGCCGTTCCCATGTCGACTGTAAACTTCGTCTCTCGGGTAACGGGTTAATCGCAGACGAGTCTAGATTTGTTCTAACGCAGGGTGATGGTTGTGTCCGTGTGTGGAGACACCGTGGATCGCGGTACGTGCCAGATGTTGTCTAGGAAATAGACAGATTCGGCCAAGGTTCTGTGGTGTGGGAAAGCATCCATGTTAACAGCTGTACAGATCTTGCCATTGTCCATGCTCGTCTTACCGCCAGGTAGTACATCAGACAGATTCTGTTGGACCATGTGGTGGACGCCCTGAACTCCTCATGGACGGTAATGCCAGGGCCCATGTGGTGAAGTAACGGCATGGCCAGCGATGAGTCCCGACCTAAACCCCGTCAAGCATGTGCCAGACATGATTGACAGACGTGTCCATGGTCGTCCTATACAACCAGTTTCTTCAAGAAATTTCAATGACTCTCATTGAAGAATGGAAACGGATACCATAGGGTCATCTCCGTAGATACATAGGTGTTACGTGGTGGTAAACGCTCACGGAAGGCTGCACGTTACTGAAGCTCTTAGTCCAGCTAAAAGCTTCCACGATGACGGGATGAACGATTGTCTACATTTTGTTTTCGACACATTTCGAATATTTCAGTTGTGATGTAAATGAAATGTTTCGTTGTGTACTTAATTTGTGATAAATGAAGGTATAAATTGGCAACATTCCCAGTCCTCAGTTATTGCTCATTGGAGTATGGCAGACACCCGAATTTGTTCCCCTTGTTCTTTTAAAGTGTGTTTGTGTTGTACTAACTTTCATTAAACTGATTTAGTGTTGTCTGAAACAATCCGTTCCATCATCCTTTAGAAAGTAACGTGGTTTTGTTGCTGAATTGTCAGGCTATCTAAACAGTACGTCCATTGTGCATTACATTAGATTTCTTGAAAAATAATAGCACCACGTGGCATGAAGTAAACGAAAAGCTAGTCGTTGGTGTTTGATTTCAGTATAAATATATTAATGTATTGACATGCGTGTCAGATTGTCTACAGTGAAAATCGCAAATGTATGAAGGGGACGGCGTTAAAAATTGTTTGTTGAAATTTGTTCCGCGACTAGTTTTAAACGCCTAAATGGATTTGCAGTTAATGGAAGATTGTGTTTTCCTCTCTGGGAGTTGTAACTATTCAGAGTAAACACAGTCGACACCAAGGCCAACAACGATGTAGGTTTGTTAAACACTGGCACACCTGTAGCGCTGCAGGTAGTGTAGATTAATTAGGTAGATAGTTGCATGTACATTATACAAACAACTTAGAGAACCACTGACAATTAACTAGCAACCAAGATACACGTACAACAGAGTAATAGTTGAATATAAATGCCTGTAGTGGTGAAATAATAGTAAGAGTAGAATTAACATACTTGTACTGCTAGCAAGTAAGCTGCAGTGATTGTGATATTAGGACCCACTAATGTAGCAAGGTAGTGAGTTGATAAGCATCTTTGTAGTCAACATTGAATCAGTCCACTAAATTGTGCTTGTGTATTGGAACAACTGCGGGTTGGCCGGTTCACTCTTCTTCAGTAATTAGAAATTTGGAGACAGAACACGGACGATGGAAAAAATTTATGATCGGAAGATGAGAAATTTCAAATCTTTCTTTAAGAAAGTAAGCTGGCTTACATTCTCATTTTTTTTCTACAGACAAGGATACCTAATTTTCAAGGTCCGTTAGTTAAACTTTACACTACTTTCTTCCCTCGTTCGCAACGGCGCATTAATAGTGCAATATTTAAATCTCAAGGTTACACCCTCGACTCATGGTATTCACGACAGTATTTACAGCTCGAAGTGCTAAAGAGTGTCAACTCAGTACGTGTTCATTGGGCAGGCTTTCAGGTTCCCTGTACGGAGCAGGGTATGGGAAATGATTAGTTCATTTCTCACCTTCATTGACGTCGTAGTAGGGTAGTGCTAGCTTGAATAACGAAATAGAAGAAAATCGGCTGTTCTCAGTTCAAAGGAAACATCCCGACATTAGCCTGATTTAGGAAAACCTGAAGAAACGTAAATCTGGCTGGCTGGACGATGAATATTAATCCAGTTTTTTAAGCACGGTGCTGTCTCATGAAATCAGATTGAACATTACCGTCTGATGTAAATTCTATTTTCGTAGGTATGTCTTGTGCTTCGGTAGCCTCTCCCTACTGAAGCAGCAGATGTTCTGCAGCCCGCAGTGGGGACACTCAATTCTCAAAAGCACTTTCTTCATTTCAGTACGTTTCAGTTGGAATACTATAAAGGGATTTTCTGCAGTATCACCAATATTTTCAGTACTATTGCAGTGATATTCCCGTTGTTCATCCTTTCTTTGTCCTTTAAGCCCCTACAGCAAGCGAGGTCGACGGTATTTCCGTCCCTGCCTCATGTAAATAAATTTGTACCGCCCCTAGCAGCGTGTACTCTCTCTAATGAACGTCAACTTTCCCAAAACCAAATATGGATTACAAATTAGATCTATTCTAAAAGTACCATGGCAGTTTCTCAGTTAATAAAGTTGCATGGAAAAATATGGTAAATCGCGATTCAGACATAGAATATTAAAGCATTCTTTATAATGTTTCATGATGGTATAGATCCAGTATCTTTAAGCCCTCGAGTCTACATCCCTGCAGATGGGGTACCCTTCAGATCAGCCTTCCCATTGCTGCACAACTGGATTCTACTGTCTTCTACAGAAGCCTGAGACTTGAAGGATATAACACCTACTTTATTGCTCAGAACATGCAGGAACTAGTAGTATCGCCACTGCGCAAATCACACACTCCGTCAATGGTTGCTCACTCTTGAACAAGTGCGCCGTAGTGTAGACTCTGTAATTATTGCAGTTTCGGGTGGCTCTATATCTGATCCATGGCTCCATCTGGCATCTAGCACAGTTAAAGATGTCTTATCAGCAGCAGGCTAATTTTCAATTAAAGGCCATCTTAAATTTTCCATGTTATAGTTACAGCTATTTAAATGTTATATAGGGTGTTTAACAATTCTTGTTGCACACTTCTAGATGTTGTACAATATATAGTGTAATTCCGTAGTGATATATGATGGAAAAATATAAATGTATCAATTCGAGGTAAGGGCCCGTGTACCGGAAACGAACGAGTCGAAAGTTGAAAGCGAAATCCGTTCGGACACTTTTGACAGTGGACTGTTGTTGCTAAGATTATAGCGTAGGAAACTTTCAGTGGAGGTAGTTGGACCAGAATAAGGAAAAATTACCTGTAAACATACTCTAAAATGCATACCTGAAGAGCTATGAGCACTTCATCTTCGCTACTGTGAAACACATCTCTTTAGCAACTGCTTATTGCTCTTAAGGTATGCATTTTAGAGCCCATATTTACCAAACATTTTTTCTTGTTTTGGTTCATACTACCACCTTCAGAACAGTTTTCGCTTATAGTTTTCGACGCGTTCGTTTCCCGTACAGGGACCCTTACCTCGAATCGATAAATTTATCCTCCATCCTAGAAAGTTTTTAACATGATAACGAAATACACATACGTTTACACGCGCTGACGCTTATACCTTTCACGCTCTGTAGCATCGCTGGATGAAGTTTTCGGACATGGGTTCTATATAAAACGCGATCTATTAAGTCTTCTCTGCAACCTCTAGAAGTGCGTAACATGAATTGTGAAACACCATTATAAAAGTGTTGTTCGTAAAATTTTAATTGTAGCCTCAGGTACACGTCTGCATTCCTGGTACACAATGAAATCCCCGTCCCAGAGCACTGCAGCACGCGGTTATACTAGCCAGAACAAAATGGCACAGCACGTAAAGTGGACATTGGCTTCGCCATTTTGTTCTGGCTACTGTAGCGGCGTGTTCAGATATAGTGCACGGGTATTTCAATGCATACCAGGACTGCATACATGCACCTACAAAAAACGAATAATTACACATTTTCAGAGGTGATAACTAAACTTCACGAGCGCCTCTCGCAGTACAAACCTCACGAATATGATGAGCGCATAAATACTGAAGTCATTTTGTTGACAAAAGAACGCTAATAACTCAATTGATACTAAATTTTCCAGTACACTGTAGACTTAAAATTTTTCAACCCTCTTTAAAGTATTGTGTGTTATATCTTGATGTATTTTTGCGGTATGCACTGATAATACGAGCAGCTAATTCGTCGTTTCTCCTCAATAGGGCATCTCAAATGCTATATGAATTGTGATCGAGTTGCCTTTGTGAATTACTGTGATTGCTGACGCTTTAATCTATGATGGCTTCATTTAGAAATTTTTCTTTGCGAGGGTGTGGGGAAGAACCTGCTTTGGCTTCAGAGTTGTTTCGATTTTTCTGAAGTCTTCCAACGCCTCTTCGTCATTGCGTCTATACTCTTACAAAAAACTCTTTCCTCTTCTATTCTGTTCCTAAGATTTTCCGTTAATTCCATTTTTTCTGTTTTGGTACCACTTTTAATAACATTTAATTGTTTATATCTCACACACGATCCCACCTATAGCAGCTGTTCGCATTTTCAAATATCTCTGTAAATGGGCCCCCATCACACTCCCATGTCAGAATTGTATTATCGAGTGGCATTTTGTCTGAATATTACGAACGGATTGACGAAATTCATCACTATATTTAATAACCGGCATAAAATTGTTCTGCCCACTGCCCAGACGAGCCGTGTCGACTGGATCTTCATCATAAGTACTGAATTGCATCACTCTCCCAAAGTTTGTTGCGGACACAAAGTACACCCGAACCCTAATCTGGAAAGCTGATATTTCACCTCAATGAAGACTACTTCCATTACAAATACCCCAAAAGACATTTTATGCCTACATATCCAGCATGTTTCCATAATACAAATCTGAGTATTAGACCGTATCATCTTGTAAAATATGTCAACCGTTTGGTCACTGTTAAAACTGGCTAGGGTATGTAATAAGATTAGTTCAGCACCCTATCCCTACGGTTTCTTAAAAGAAGCACGACTGAAATTTTTCATAGGTTGGACGTCGTGTTAGAGACTAAGGGAGCTAATGTACTTAAATGAATCTAATTTACGATGGAATTTTATCGGTCCACATATTGTACTTTAGAGCTAGTTCTAGTTAACTGTTTTGGATAAGTGCGTGCATCGAAACTATCTGTACAGGCTAGAGATACGGTACCAAGGAATTGGTGACTGTCTTGTAAAATTTATTGCGTATTTTCGCCTCGGATAACACGAGTGGCAGTATTACCATTTTAGATCTATTTATGCGAAGGGGACATAGTAAAAACTAAGTAACTAAATTACAGATGAAATTCACTTCGGTAAGCAATCATATGCAGTTAAGTACATGAGACTGTAACTCAACTGACGAGGCCTACAGAGGGGTTAGCAGTGTAAACGTATCTGCAATCTGATTGCTGAAACTGAAGTCTATTGCTATCTAAGTAATATAAAGTTTGGATAATTCTTAAATCGCATAAAGATAGAGAATATTCACAATTTAAGCACGATCGTGGGAGAAAGTGCTGTCAAATTGGAAAACTATAAAAAAATTATTTAACTACTGGTGAAGATGAGCTAGAATTGCACTAGGAGCGGGGTATGACTCCCACATGTAGACGCGATCTGCGAATAGTAAAGTAATAGCGGGCGGTCGCAAGTGTAAACTACGCAGTTAATATAAACACTGATAAATCAATAAACAGATGATCTGATGACTTAACAATGAGCCGAAACAGAAAATATCACTTGCGATTTAAGGCAGAAAATACAATTAAATAAACTTTGTCAGAGCAGGTATAGTATCTTCATGCGCATGCTGTAACACCCTTTTAGGGATTGCCCACATAGCCGGCTGCTGAGATACTGAACATTTCTCGGTAACAGTCTGTGTACTGCTGGCGCGCGCGTTGCGCTGGTGAGATGCTGTGTGGGGAGCCGGCCCCTGCAGACAGGCCACCCGCGACGCAGGGCCGCTGGCAGCCGTCACTCGGCACGCGCTGCCAACGCACACAACGCGGCTCGCCGCTGACAGCAGCTCACTAATTCTGTCTGCTCTCCGGGGAGGCCTCTCTCTCTCTCTCTCTCTCTCTCTCTCTCTCTCTCTCTCTCTCTCTCTCTCTCTCTCTCATCGCACAGCTCCATAAAACATATCTAGCCAATGAACTTAACGCAGATATTCTTTTGCCCGTTAATTAAGTTGTTGTTGTGGTCTTCAGTCCTGAGACTTGGTTTGATGCAGCTCTCCATGCTACTCTATCCTGTGCAAGCTGCTTCATCTCTTAGTACTTACTGCAACCTACATCCTTCTGAATCTGTTTAGTGTATTTATCTCTTGGTCTCCCTCTACGATTTTTACCCTCCGCACTGCCCTCAGTGATCCCTTGATGCCTCAGAATATGTCCTACCAATCGATCCCTTCTTCTAGTCAAGTTGTACCACAAACTCCTCTTCTCCCCTATTCTATTCAGTACCTCCTAATTAGTTATGTGATCTACCCATCTAATCTTCAGCATCCTTCGGTAGCACCACATTTAGAAAGCTTCTGTTCTCTTTTTGTCTAAACTATTTATCGTCCACGTTTCACTTCCATACATGGCTACAATCCATACAAATACTTTCAGGAAAGACTTCCTGACACTTAAATCTATACTCGATGTTAACAAATTTCTCTTCTTCAGAAACGCTTTCCTTGCCATTGCCAGTCTAAATTTTATATCCTCTACTTCGACCATCATTAGTTATTTTGCTCCCTAAATAGCAAAACTCATTTAATACTTTAAGTGTCTCATTTCCTAATCTAATACCCTCAGCATCACCCGATTTAATTCGACTACATTCCATTATCCTCGTTTTGCTTTTGTTGATGTTCATCTTATATCCTCCTTTCAAGACATTGTCCATTCCGTTCAACTGCTGTTCCAGGTCCTTTGCTGTCTGGCAGAATTACAATGTCATCGGCGAACCCCAAAGTTGTAATTTCTTCTCCACGGATTTTAATTCCTACTCCGAATTTTTCTTTTGTTTCCTTTACTGCTTGCTCAATATACAGATTGAATAACATCGGCGATAGGCTACAACCCTGTCTCACACCCCTCCCACCCACTGCTTCCCTTTCGTGCCCCCCGACTCTGCCATCTGGTTTCTGTACAAACTGTAAATGGCCTTTCGCTCCCTGTATTTTACCCCTGCCACCTTCAGAATTTGAAAGTGTGTTCCAGTCAACATTGTCAAAAGCTTTCTCTAAGTCTACAAATGCTAGAAACGTAGGTTTGCCTTTCCTTAATCTATTTTCTAAGATAAGTCGTATGGTCAGTATTGCCTCACGTGTTCCAACATTTCTACGGAATCCAAACTGATCTTCCCCGATGTCAGCTTTTACCAGTTTTTCCATTCGTCTGTAAAGAATTCGTGCTAGTATTTTGCAGCCGTGGCTTATTAAACTGATAGTTTGGTAATTTTCACATCTGTCAATATCTACTTTCTTTGTGATTGGAATTATTACATTCTTCTTGAAGTACGTTGACTAAATCATTCATGGATCTTATGATCTGTGGGGGTCAAACTTGTGGTGACAAATATTTTCTCCAAGCACAGCTAATTCTAGCAATCATAACGTACTTTCCCTAATGTTTTCACACTACAGCAGTGTGACCGCTGACTTGTAACTTCCTAGCCGATTAAACCTTTGTGCTGGACAGGGACCCGAACGTGGGACCTTTACCTTTCCTAGACAAGTGTTCTAACATTATTTTCCTTTCCCCGCTGTCTGCTCGTCGTCTTTCTTCCTTAGGGTGATAGACTCTGTGATTATAAACTGCTCCGCGTGTGAAGACAGCCTTCATTCCCACCCATGAGATTAGCTTGCTCAGTTTGTCAGGGCGCTTATGTCGAGTGGCGCTCACCTCAGATCATCATCATCATTACTGTGATGTCGCACTTCATCTTTCCAGTCATAAATTTAAGATCTCATTTTTTTTATTGCAGAGAATAGCCAGCCTCTGGCCGAACGCGCTGAGCTATCGTGTCAGCATCGCCGAACTACCTAAGCACGACTCAGTACCTGTCCTGACAGCTTTACTTCGCCATTAGCTCTTTTCTTACCTTCCAAATTTCACAGTTCTCCAGCGTAACTTGCTGTTTAAATTTGCCAGAAAGTTTCATGACGTATTTTATGCACTGAGTTACAAACTTGATGCGAACGAACGAGGCCACCTTCCGAGGAAATAAAACTGGAATTCAATCCCTTACTTCGCATTTGCTAGAGAACTTGGTCGCGCTACTGCCAGAACTCGTACTCTTCGAATTAATGTCTTTCCGGTTTGAGCTCAATCGATATATACACCGCAGCATTGCGTATACAACTTTAGATATTAAGTACATGTTTATCAATAACATTCGTCCGATTCCATTCTTTCAAAAGATTTGTCAGAGTTTACACGGGTGTCTCATTTTGATAAAACTTTAGGGTGCTTTTTACAACTACATTTAGGATCAAAGTTTGCATGTTCGTTTTAAGGTTCTCAGTGACCTCTACACATCGTAAAATCAGGCGGTCTTAGAGGCAAATGATGGAATGGGTGATCAGTACGTTCTTGACGGCTGACTGACCATTAATGCATAAACGACCTAATGCGTAATGTCGGTAGTTCCATGAAGCTGTTGGCGGATGCTGTATACGGACAAGTTTTATCGCTGAAAAAGCCAGGAAGACCTGCCGAGGATCGACGTTGGTGTGGGGAGTTAGCCATCATAACAGATGTTAGGTTTTGCGCGTAAATAGCCGGTTAAATACCGTTGTATTATTACACGATTGCCGAATCATGGGAAGCAGTCATATACATTAAATATCCGGTGGAATGCGTACGAAAAGATGAAGTGGTACGACCACCTGACCGTAGGTATGCAGATACCACACTGAGATTAATTTGGAAGAATTCTCAGGAAGTGTAGCCTTTCTACGGAGGAGGTGGCTTAAGAGACAATCATTAGGCTGACAGTTGCTCCCCAGTCTGTCATCCGTATCACAGAGGATTGATAAAGGGAACAGAGTATCCAAACAGGAGCAGAACCTTTAGTTTCGCAATGGGATCATCAGACCTCTTCACCACGGAATTTAATGAGTCTTGTCCTGGCTGGTGGCTTCTTATGCGACGCTCCTTAATTTCTGAAAAAAATTGATGCTGAAGTTTTATGCATAGCTCCTATGCCCGTAACGTCAGTCAAGTTTCTAACAGTGGGACTCTCATTGTAATTTCTCCCAATGCAGATGAAACGATGTCGCTATTTGTATTACTCGAACAGCCCAGAATAACTTTCTGCGTTCTGTTTCTTAACTAAAAAGGCATGTACTGAACTAAGTATTCCGTAAAACCCTTGTTTTTTCTAAAAGAATTTTATGGCCGATAAGTAAGTTTTGAGACCCGGGTTCAGAGCGCGCAGTTGTTGGCAGCGGGTTGCGGGCGTCGCAGATGACGGGTATCGATCTGTGGGGTGCGCTTTGCAGACGAGAGCAGGAAGAGGTGAACCGCGGCCCCCGGGGGTAGGCGGGCGGCCTCGGCATCGGCCACGGCCAGCCGCAGGGTCGGGTCAGACCGGCCGGGCTCGCGGCTGACCTGACCTTGCCCGCATCGATCCCCAGCCTGCCCTGTCCTATCCCATCCGGCACTGTTCTAGCGTATCGGCCTGCGCTCGTTAAAGCTGGACCTGCCCACGGGAGGAGTTTGTAACACCATTCACACACTGATGGGTAGAAACATTAAGACCACTGCCCACTGCGAAACAGAACGCCGCCCTGTGGCGTTGCTGTCACGTGACACGGAGCAGGCACAAGAAGAGGGTCAGTGTTGAGACGGCAGGCTCCACCAACTGGAAAAACCACTCACTTTTACAAATCTGACAAACGATGTAGGCCAAAGCAATGAACTAAAATTTGTGTTTAAGTTCTCATTTTTCCGTCTCAGCTGCACATTTTCAAATTTTATTACATGTTTCGATCACCCTGGATCATCCTCAGATCTAAGTAATTGCGTACGTAGAAATCAATACTCTGAACAAGTGATTCTGTGTAGACAAGATGGATTGCTGACGCAGCTTCTTGGATCTGCAGATGATCCAGAGTAATCGAAATATATAATCAAACTAAAAAATAGTCAACTGAGACTGAAAAATAAATGAAAAGTATAATTATCTAAAACGAGGATGATGGAATGTAGTCGAATTGAGTGATGCTCAGGGAATTATATTAGGAAATGGCACTTAAAGTAGTAAGAGTTTTGCTATTTGGGGAGCAAAATAACTGATGGTCGAAGTAGAGAGGATATAAAATGTAGACTGGCAATGGCAAGGAAAGCGTTTCTGAAGAAGAGAAATTTAACATAGAGTATAGATTTAAGTGTCAGGAAGTCGTTTCTGAAAGTATTTGTATTGAGTGTAGCCATGTATGGAAGTCGAACCGTGGACGATAAATAGTTTAGACAAGAAGAGAATAGAAGCTTTCGAAATGTGGTGCTACAGAAGAATGCTGAAGATTAGATGGGTAGATCACATAACTAATGAGGTATTGAATAGAATTGGGGAGAAAAGGAGTTTGTGGCACAACTTGACTAGAAGAAGGGATCGGTTGGTAGGACATATTCTGATGCATCAAGGGATCACCAATTTACTATTGGAAGGCAGCGTGGAGGGTAAAAATCGTAGAGGGAGACCAAGAGATGAATACACTAAACAGATTCGGAAGGATGTAGGTTGCAGTAAGTACTAAGAGATGAAGCAGCTTGCACAGGATAGAGTAGCATGGAGAGCTGCATCAAACCAGTGTCTGGACTGAAGACCACAACAACAATTATCTAAATAGTTGCTGAATCTCTAAAGATGATTGTCTATAGTAAAATTTGTACCAGCACCAGGATTCATATCCAGGTCTCCTGCTTACAAGGCAGGTGCGCTATCCGTTACACCGTACTGGCACGACAGATACCACAGCTGTATGGACTACCCTAGAACGTCTCCCTCACAGATAGAAGTTCCAACACACGCCTCATCCCATTGCTATTCTCCTTCTAAACTCGCATCAGTATTGCCGAGGCTCTCCGTGCAGCTGTGGCGCCTGTAATGCCAGCATGGCGAAATGGATAAGGCACCTGTCCCGTAAGTAGGAGACCTGGTTTCGAATCTCAGTGATACAAATTTTAATTCATTACTTTGACCTACATCACTATTACAATTAAAGATGAGACTCAATACGTCTCAGGAATACCAACTATATATGATTAATAAATCTGACAAAGGGCATATTGCCGCGCGGGATAAGCCGAACGGTCTAGGGCGCTGCAGCCATAGTGTGCGGCTGGTCCTGGCGGAGGTTAGTCATCCCTCAGGCATGAGTGTATGTGTTTGTCCTTAGGATAACTCAGGTTAAGTAGTGTGTAAGCTTAGGGAATGATGACCTTAGCAGTTAACTCCCATAAGATTTCACACACTAAGGGCATATTCTTACGTCCCATAGCTTGGGAACGAGCATCTCTGAAACGCCGAAGCTGGTAGACTGTTCGCTCAAGTCTATGGAATGTGGTTGAAGGACAGTGAAATTATAACTGACGCATCGTCACAGAACGTGGATTTCGGAGGCTTGGCTTCTCGTTGAAGTAGGATAGGTGGCGCCCCGTGGCATATCTGAAGACAGCTTACAGTGCTTGCTTGCACTGGCACAGTCGTTTCGGAGCACACCGTCCAGCACACATCGCTGAACAAGAGGCTCTGCAACAGACGACCCTTGCGTGTTCCCATGTTGACACATTGGCATCAGTTCAGATTTAAGTGGACATAGTATCTAGATTGGAATGTGGATTAGTAGAAATGGGAGCCTTGTCTGATGCCTCACAATTCTTGTTATATCAGGTCGATAGGTGTGTCTGGAAAGGGAGTCATGCAGGTGAACGCCTGCTCGAAATATCCTGTCACGGATGCAAATGTTTGGAGACAGTATTAAGTTGCGGGAGACATTAACCTTGGCTTCCATGGGGCGGCAGGCACTAATCTAAGGCGCCATGGCAGCTGGGGCCATGTTAATATTATTGCGACCACCTGCTTTTTTTCATGCTTGTCTTTCGCGATGGTGACGGCATGTTCCAGCAGCACAGCTCTCCGTTTCATAAGGCCAGAATGGTGTTAGTGATTTGAGACATGATAGTGAGCTCACAGTCTCGGAAACCAGTCACCTGATGCGAAACAAATGGGCGCTATCGAGAGCCAACACCGCGACCAGATACCTCTAGCAATTGAGTGACGTGTGGGTGCATCTGGTACCACATTCCTTCGGTGACTTACCTAGGTTTGCCGGAACCATGCCACGCAGAACTGCAATCTAAAGATGGACCAGCGTGCTATTAAGCAATCTGCCATAATGTTTTGGCTAATATATACACACATTGGTGCTGCCGTAGAGGCATTCCTTAGCGCTGTTTGCTGGCAAAGTTTACATCGAAAGCACCATTCAGAAGAGGAAAAACTGATTTTGCCAACAGATTTTGCTTAGTTTACCCATTAGTCGTGAAACGATCCCGTAAGTCCGACCGGATATCGGATTTCCGACCGTCAGTTTTATATGAATGGTGTCTGTAAATAAGTTGTTCCGGTTTCATCAGGGCGATTAAATCTTCATTACCTTGATAATTTTTTTAAATCCATATGATTACCCTGAAATTCATACTTCTTTGGCGGAGGGTATATAGAACCACTTTATTTCTCGATCGTTCCACTCTGGAATGGCATGTACGAAAAATGAACATCTTTTCGTTCGAGCTCTGATTTCTCTTATTTTATTATAATTATCATTTCTCCTTATGTAGGGGGAGGTAACCAAATATTTACGCATTCGGAGGAAACAGTTGGTGTTTGAAACTTCGTGAAAAGATGTCGCCGTAACGAAAAAAGCCTTTGTTTTAATCATTGCCATCCCTATTCGCATATCGTATCCGTGATACGAACTGCTGCTCTTTGAACTTTTTCTGTCTTCGTCAGTTCTCTCTTGTAAGAGCCCCATGCCGCGTAGCAGTAATCCACAAGAAGACAGAAAGCGTAGCGTAGGCAGTCTAGTAGATTTTTGCATCTTCTGTCTGAAATCTGGTTCGTCTTCCCCGCAACATTTGCTTTATGATGCTTCCAATTTGAGTTATAATCTCTCGGTATCTAGTTGAACTTACAAACTTTAAATTTATTGTATAATCGAATTTCTTTTACTGTTTTCAAGGATCTCTCATCATATTGGAACCTGAATTCAGTGTAATGTAAAAGCTAAATCGATCGCAGATAAGACCTATAAATACAGCGGAAAGTTTCATCCCTACTACCCGAATACCTGCCGGCAGAAAATTACGTAACTTTATTTTTTCTGGGTGATAGTTGAGACTGACTACTCCTAGTACATGACATCACACATGACTTTTTGTATTGGTTTCCTTACACAGTCTGTTCCAGAATTGATCTAAGACATCTAGATATCTCAAATACCTGTGTCCCTCTCTCCAGTCATGCATGCGTCTGTTACTCTCGTATATTTACTTGCTTTTAAGATGATATTTGTGATTTTTTCCCCCTGCGTAGTTTATAGTTAGTTGCAATAGAGTAGAACCAGAATAGGAAAATGTAAAAGTGCATATCATGTTATATATATGGAACCACCATTTCATCCCGCTTCATAAGATGTTGCTATTTAATAGGCTACAGAGCTTTGACAGCTTGCGAAATTACCGTCATACTAACACACGGAAATATTGCTTCATCAGGAAGCTCCAGCTCCTACTGAGATAGGAAATTTGTCTCCACGCTGATGTGTGTCTAAGCACAGACCGCCTTTGAACTGCAGATAAATGAACCTGAAAGATGTTTTAGCCTAAATTGGCTAACCGTGTTTAGAGCATATGGTAATGAACTATTGCTGATAATTTAACAAAAAAAAAACCGAAGTAAACTGTCATGTATCAGATGAGTTGAACATAAGCTGTGCTACGTGAATTAGACATCAGTGAATTTGACGTCGTACTCTATTTTACTTGAAGTCATACCCGATGGCTCCCCACCCCAAGACGCCAAGAGGAACATCGCTGTCTTTCGAAAAGCATTGGAAGAGGGGATCTCTCCCCAGATCGCCATCATACTCGGCGACAATAGTCATCCGGCATACTGCAGAACCGTAATTCATAGCTAAAGACAATTCGACGCCATTCATCGGCAGTCTATGCTTGCCAGTCACGGCACCATTCCAAGCGCAGCTGTTAGTGTTTCGTTAACGGCAACCTACGTATGAGACAAAATTTCCTAGACCGGCTGAGCCTAGAGTGTGGTGGTGTAGGATGAGGCAGAATGTTCTGAGAGTCCCATTACTTGTTCTCGTATGGCTTGCACAGATGTCAACGGGTTAAGATGGGCTTTGTGCGTAACACGGCGATCCTCCCAGGTAACTGTCAGACGTGTTCGACCGATTGTACGGCGCTCAACAGCGCGGTTATCAACGCCCGTACATATTCCCAATCTTTGCTCAGTCAAATCTCGCCACGCTCTTGAATGATAATGAAATAACACAAAGACCCAGTCATCTCGAGGCAGGTAAAAATCTGACACCGCCGGGAACCGAACCCGGGACCCCCTGATCAGGAAGCGAGAACGCGACCACGAGACCACTGCCGTCACGTTAGCCCAGCGTGTTCGGACAGAGGGTTTAGTTACCTTCTGTAATAAAAAAACCTGAGTGAACGGATTAACGAACACTTGAACGAGTGTCATCGGACGTCCGCCATGAACAAATTCAACGAACAATAGAGTACAAAATAAGACCACGAGGTGCGGACGTGTTCGACAGCAACCCTGCCGACTTTACCTGCTCCCACGTTCACATGCAGTCCAACATCGGGGCACTGTCACATACTAATGCCGCAGAAATCGATATTGCACGATCCAACCAGCTGGCCAAAGGAGATCCAAAATGTGGCCCCCTTTCAAACTGTAATCCCGTGTCATAGGATACGCGGCGTCACTGTATCCTTCAGTGACTACTCAACATTTGACGCTGTTCACGCTAATCATATACTCTGCAAGACCTGGTAACAACACTGAATACGAACACTGCTCATGCACTCTGGACGTAAATACTTTGCTGCAGTAGATAAGATAATGTGCTCTTAAAATTTTTTGTATCCTTTAAACACACACCTGCCAGGTGTTCTCGGTCACTTGAAATGGCCTATTGTATTTATTTTTGAGTCTGATTGTTGAATCACGGCCAGCGGCAGAACAGGTGATTCTCAGAGGAAATTGCGAAATACTTGGCGCCTTTGAGTGAAGCAGTGAGTTTCCAGAACTTGTCTGTCAAATTCGAAACTTCACGTGCAGGACTGCTACGACAGCATTCTAAATAACCAAAATTACTGACATCCTCAGATTATATTGCTATAAACTCAGCCAAAAGATGCAGAACACAAGTACGTTTTTCTCTGAGTTTCTTTAATAAACAGTGGAACACGTTCCCTTGAAATATCTACGGGTATTTGGTATGTATAGACAAAGGGAAACATTACTACAAACACAACTCCGTTCTTCAAATAGTTGGAACAATACTAGATATGATATGAATAACGCGTTTCGTACATTAATCTACATCTACATGGATGCTCTGCAAATCACATTTAAGTTCCTGGCAGAGGGTTCATAGAACCCACCTGCACAATTCTCCATTATTCCAATCTCGTATAGCGCGCGGAAAGAATGAACACACATCTTTCCGTACGAGCTGATTTCCCTTATTTTATCGTGGTAATCGTTCCTCCCTATGTATGTCGGTGTCAACAAAATATTTTCGCATTCGGAGGAGAAAGTTGGTGATTGGAATTTCGTGAGTAGATTCCGTCGCAACGAAAACGCCTTTCTTTTAACGATTTACAGCCCAAATCCTGTATCATTCCTGTGACACTCTCTCCCATATTTCGCGATAATACAGAACGTGCTGCCTTTCTTTGAAGGTTTTCGATGTACTCAGTCCTATCTGGTAAGGATCCCACACCGCGCAGCAATATTCTAAAAGAGGTCGGACAAGCGTAGTGTAGGCAGTCTCCTTAGTTGGTCTGTTAACATTTTCCAAGTGTCCTGCCAATAAAACGCAGTCTTTGGTTAGTCTTCCCCACAACATTTTCTGTGGGTTCCTTCCAATTGGAGTTGTTTGTAATTGTAATACCTAGGTATTTAGATGAATTTACGGCTTTTAAATTACTGATTTACCGTGTAACCGAAGTTTGAGTTCCTTTTAGCACTCATTTGGATGACCTCACACTTTTCGTTAGTGTAAACTGCCACTTTTCGCACCATTCAGATATCTTTTCTAAATCGTTTTGCAGTTTATTTTGATCTTCTGATGACTTGATTAGTCGATAAACGACAGCGTAATCTGCAAACAACCGAAGACGGCTGCTCAGATAGTCTCCCGAATCGTTTATATAGATAAGGAACAGCAAAGGGCCTATAACACTACCTTGGGGAACGCCATGAACTGTCGTCATGCATTAGTTCTCAGTCTGAATCAAAGTAATCAATGAGGATCAGAGTAATCGAGAAAATAGCACCAATATAACAACTTGCTAGTGATATTTTCTTGACTATGCTTAATCTTCAGATGTCTCTTCTAATCATAAGTTTTCAAATTTACACAGTTACTTTTTATCTCCCCCCCATGAACCATGGACCTTGCCGTTGGTGGGGAGGCTTGCGTGCCTCAGCGATACAGATGGCCGTACCATAGGTGCAACCACAACGGAGGGGTATCTGTTGAGAGGCCAGACAAACATGTGGTTCCTGAAGAGGGGCAGCAGCCTTTTCAGTAGTTGCAGGGGCAACAGTCTGGATGATTGACTGATCTGGCCTTGTAACATTAACCAAAACGGCCTTGCTGTGCTGGTACTGCGAACGGCTGAAACAAAGGGGAAACTACAGCCGTAATTTTTTCCCGAGGACATGCAGCTTTACTGTATGATTAAATGATGGCGTCCTCTTGGGTAAAATATTCTGGAGGTAAAATAGTCCCCCATTCGGATCTCCGGGCGGGGACTACTCAAGAGGACGTCGTTATCAGGAGAAAGAAAACTGGCGTTCTACGGATCGGAGCGTGGAATGTCAGATCCCTTACTCGGGCAGGTAGGTTAGAAAATTTAAAAAGGGAAATGGATAGGTTAAAGTTAGATATAGTGGGAATTAGTGAAGTTCGGTGGCAGGAGGAACAAGACTTTTGGTCAGGTGATTACAGGGTTATAAATACAAAATCAAATAGAGGTAATGCAGGAGTAGGTTTAATAATGAATAAAAAATAGGAGTGCGGGTAAGCTACTACAAACAGCATAGTGAACGCATTATTGTGGCCAAGATAGACACAAAGCCCATGCCTACTACAGTAGTACAAGTTTATATGCCAACTAGCTCTGCAGATGATGAAGAAATTGATGAAATGTATGACGAGATAAAAGAAATTATTCAGGTAGTGAAGGGAGACGAAAATTTAAGTGTCATGGGTGACTGGAATTCGTCAGTAGGAAAAGGGAGAGAAGGAAACATAGTAGGTGAATATGGATTGGGGGGAAGAAATGAAAGAGGAAGCCGCCTTGTAGAATTTTGCACAGAGCATAACTTAATCATAGCTAACGCTTGGTTCAAGAATCATAAAAGAAGGTTGTATACCTGGAAGAATCCTGGAGATACTAAAAGGTATCAGATAGATTATATAATGGTAAGACAGAGATTTAGGAACCAGGTTTTAAATTGTAAGACATTTCCAGGGGCAGAAGTGGACTCTGACCACAATCTATTGGTTATGAACTGTAGATTAAAACTGAAGAAACTGCAAAAAGGTGGGAATTTAAGGAGATGGGACCTGGATAAATTGAAAGAACCAGAGGTTGTAGAGTGTTTCAGGGAGAGCATAAGGGGACAAATGGCAGGAATGGGGGAAAGAAATACAGTAGAAGAATGGGTAGCTTTGAGGGATGAAGTAGTGAAGGCAGCAGACGATCAAGTAGGTAAAAAGAAGAGGGTTAGTAGAAATCCTTGGGTAACAGAAGAAATATTGAATTTAATTGATGAAAGGAGAAAATATAAAAATGCAGTAAATGAAGCAGGCAAAAAGGAATACAAACGTCTCAAAAATGAGATCGACAGGAAGTGCAAAATGGGTAAGCAGGGATGGCTAGAGGACAAATGTAAGGATGTAGAGGCTTGTGTCACTAGGGGTAAGATAGATACTGCCTACAGGAAAATTAAAGAGACCTTTGGAGAGAAGAGAACCACTTGTATGAATATCAAGAGCTCACATGGCAACCCAGTTCTAAGCAAAGAAGGGAAGGCAGAAAGGTGGAAGGAGTATATAGAGGGTTTATACAAGGGCGATGTACTTGAGGACAATATTATGGAAATGGAAGAGGATGTAGATGAAGATGAAATGGGAGGTACGATACTGCGTGAAGAGTTTGACAGAGCACTGAAAGACCTGAGTCGAAACAAGGCCCCGGGAGTAGACAACATTCCATTAGAACTACTGACGGCCTTGGGAGAGCCAGTCCTGACAAAACTCTACCATCCGGTGAGCAAGATGTATGAGACAGGTGAAATACCCTCAGACTTCAAGAAGAATATAATAATTCCAATCCCAAAGAAAGCAGGTGTTGACAGATGTGAAAATTACCGAACTATCAGTTTAATAAGTCACAGCTGCAAAATACTAACGCGAATTCTTTACAGACGAATGGAAAAACTGGTAGAAGCGGACCTCGGGGAAGATCAGTTTGGATTCCGTAGAAAAGTTGGAACACGTGAGGCAATACTAACCTTACGACTTGACTTAGAAGAAAGATTAAGAAAAGGCAAACCTACATTTCCAGCATTTGTAGACTTAGAGAAAGCTTTTGACAATGTTGACTGGAATACTCTCTTCCACATTCTAAAGGTGGCAAGGGTAAAATACAGGGAGCGAAAGGCTATTTACAATTTGTACAGAAACCAGATGACAGTTATAAGAGTCGAGGGACATGGAAGGGAAGCAGTGGTTGGGAAAGGAGTGAGACAGGGTTGTAGCCTATCCCCGATGTTATTCAATCTGTATATTGAGCAAGCAGTAAAGGAAACAAAAGAAAAATTCGGAGTAGGTATTAAAATTCATGGAGAAGTAGTAAAAACTTTGAGGTTCGCCGATGACATTGTAGTTGTCAGAGACAGCAAAGGACTTGAAAGAACAGTTGAATGGAATGGACAGTGTCTTGAAAGGAGGATATAAGATGAACATCAACAAAAGTAAAACAAGGATAATGGAATGTAGTCGAATTAAGTCGGGTGATGCTGAGGGAATTAGATTAGGAAATGAAACACTTAAAGTAGTAAAGGAGTTTTGCTATTTGGGGACCAAAATAACTGATGATGGTCGAAGTAGAGAGGATATAAAATGTAGACTGGCAATGGCAAGGAAAGCGTTTCTGAAGAAGAGAAATTTGTTAACATAGAGTATAGATTTAAGTGTCAGGAAGTCGTTTCTGAAAGTATTTGTATGGAGCGTAGCCATGTATGGAAGTGAAACATGGACGATAACTAGTATGGACAAGAAGAGAATAGAAGCTTTCGAAATGTGGTGCTACAGAAGAATGCTGAAGATAAGGTGGGTAGATCACGTAACTAATGAGGAGGTATTGAATAGGATTGGGGAGAAGAGACGTTTGTGGCACAACTTGACTAGAAGAAGGGATCGGTTGGTAGGACATGTTCTGAGGCATCAAGGGATCACAAATTTAGCATTGGAGGGCAGCGTGGAGGGTAAAAATCGTAGAGGGAGACCAAGAGATCAATACACTAAGCAGATTCAGAAGGATGTAGGTTGCAGTAGGTACTGGGAGATGAAGAAGCTTGCACAGGATAGAGTAGCATGGAGAGCTGCATCAAACCAGTCTCAGGACTGAAGACCACAGCAACAACAACAACTTTTTATCTTGACTAAAGACGGGATGAAACACATAATCTACTAACATAGAAATGAAAGTACAGAAAGATCCCTGAGAAATTGAACTTCCAGTGCGAGAGAAATACTGACAAAGGACTGATCCAGCGTCACTGCTTAAATCAGGACAGTTTCAGTACGGTGATTCTGTTACCACAAGTTATAAAGTTTAGCTGTCACTAGGAATATAATTGCTAGAAAATCGATCCATCGAGTTTAACATTTCAGCAGTGCGAATTTTGTGCAACAAACTGGTATTTTGAACACCTGAGGTATGAATTAAATTCTTTCTGCACATATGGACATAAGTATTAACTTCTGGATGAGTTTGCAAACTGTAGCCTATGAGATGCTCCAATCTAGATGAATAATGGAAATACAAATATTTTGTCTGTTAACCGCCGACAGATCGTATGGGCCGCTTGATGTAAAGCACCTGTTTGCAACAGCATGTCAACGTTCCACAGAAAAGCTGACTAGTGATAATATATAAAAAAAAAGCCATGCTGCAGCAGCAACACGGGCAGCCTGAAATTTGTAAGCGCTAATTGGTGGTAAAATAACGCTGGGTGTCAATAAAATGGTCGCACCATTTTCTTTCTATCTGCATCTCGTATTGTCAAGTTCCTTTATTACCTACTTTCGTCAACGGCCGTCCTGAGTGCTAATTGGTTGTAATTATTAGTGTTAAGAAATTCTCGTCGCCAACCTCTAGGCCTTGTAGAGGAGATAGTACGTACCCTGAATACGAACCCAAGTCCGGAAACGTATCGTTTCTGTTCTTAGACGGTTTCAGTTCAAATGTTTAACGCATCCACTTCCGCTTTAGGAATTTAATTAGGCGTGACGCAGTACAATTATTCCATAACAATTCGAAAGGAAACATCCATTTATCGCTTAAGCACACTTGTTTATATTAAGTCAAACATTACGTTCTGTACACACAGTATGCTGGGTTCTTTTATGTTTTTATGTTATGTAAACACGTTTTAAGTGCCAATAAGAGCAAGAGTGCTTAAGTGATAAATGGATGCCTCATTGCTTTCGGACTGTTACATAACTGCACTGTCACCCCTAATTCATTTCCTCAAGCAGAAGTGAGAGTTAAACACTTGATTTGAAACCGTCTAAGAACAGAAACGGGACGTTTCGGGACATGGGTTCCTATTCAAAATATGATGCACTCATTCCTCAACAAGTCCTAAAAGTTTGTAATGGGAAGTTCCGACCACCCTGTACACACGTAGTATCCCTAGTCTTTGTAGGCTAGGACTCGTTTCCATATCACCAAGAAAGAAAAATTCAAATTATTTTTAAAATAGATCTCTCTCTCTCTCTCTCTCTCTCTCTCTCTCTCTCTCTCTCTCTCTCTCTCTCTCTCTCTCTCTCTCTGACAAACCTGCTGAGTTCGTCACTAGATCGTGTGTGTGTGTGTGTGTGTGTGTGTGTGTGTGTGTGTGTGTGTGTGTGTGTGTGTGTGTTCGTTCGAGCCAGGTAACTCCCGACAAACGCTGCTCACCCTTAAATACACACTGGGAAGTCTCTTTAACGAAACTTAGTTTCTATTGAGAGATTCTGGACACTTTCCCTGTCTGTTTAGTAAGGAATTTATTTCGGAAATTCCTCTTTCTGAAACTATTGTCTGATTCACGCCTCCGTCTTGTTAGCTACTGGCGGCGGATGTAAAACGTCATTCTCAACCTGCTGAGTCTCTGGATTTTTGGAAAGACGTCGCCTGTGGCGTCCCCTAATGAACCATTGCCCCATAAATATAGAATACCAACAGAAAACCTTGAGCAGTTGGAGCAGATTACGAGCAGGCATTTAGTTGAACACTCTAGATATGACGTATTAAAGTGTCAGCGGCAGACTTAAATGAGAGCAAACTGTTCTTCAGAGACAATTACGTACTGAGTTATTCTTGCTGTAGCCCACTGCACTTGTCGCTTAGCGTAGCCTACTCGCGCTTTGCTGGTGCGAATCACGCAGGAAGACGGGAATAGACGTTAACGGTCGCACGAACTCTTGTTCCAGGTTGACAGTTAAACAGCTTTTCCTGTGTCTGAACGGTTGTTTCTCAGTGGCGAGAGACACACATTTGGATTTCTCGGATAGCCAAATGTAATAGTAGTATTTCACAATTATCGGGAATCGATAGCATATATTATTGCCATAACTAGCTCCCTGTGAAGGAAAGACATTCGCCAGATATTCATGTCTGATTCGTAGGCTTCATAATACGTAAGCAGCACCCATCTACGTTACTTGGCCATCATCGTATATCCATACTTCACACCCTTAAATGTTTAAAACAAGACTTCCTAACTAATAAGCAAACCTTACAATCACCGAGCAGGATGACTGAATTTATTTTCCTCCATTACTCTTTAAATTTCTCTAGGTTAATGGGAATGAGTGTTTGAGCAATTACCCGTCACTCCACTCACAGAAAGGAAAACAGTTTGAGTATGCGGAATCCTGACGACAGAGTAACATTGTTGATGGTACTTCCCCTTTAGTTGCTTGTAAACGACAGCTTTGACGCAATGCTAGAATATTTTACTCCAGTCCAGGCTTAAATTGGAGAGTCCGCTTATGACGAGAGCAAAAGGGCATATTACAGAATTCAATGTTTCATGCATCTCCATGTGGAAGAGTTCTTACACATAGAGGAAATAGGGTATTGACAATCTTAAGTGCTGCTAACTACATCTGAACCTAAATGCGCAATGTAATTTGTAAATTATATAAGTACACAAGTTTGCATTGTCCATTAAGAAAACGTGGTGTTATGAACCTCAGTCCACGGGACAAACCAGGCAAGCTAAGGCATTTACGGAGCGCTTGTTCTCTAAAAGAAATTGGGTCATTGCTGGAGTTTCTGCGCTCTCTCCATTTCTCTTAAATTATTCTTACTAAATATCGAACATTTAGTTGGAGTTCCATTCATGTTTATTATTACTGCACCAAGCTAAATGAATGTGCAGGCACTTCCAAGGACATCCTCTTAATGCTTAGAATGGCGTATTTGATAGTCAAAATGAGATCTGAAGTTTTTTCAGAAATTTTCGGCGTTTCTTTCTGAAATCGTGAAACGAAATGAAGAGAAAATAGTGAAAGTTGTTATACTGTACGCGTGATACCAATGAACTACTGAAATAGGGTAACGTCTTGCAGTAGAATATTTCGATAACTGGCTCAAAGAGAACGCACTGTCACTGCATCTGAGCTTGAAGTATGAAAGCTGAATTTCGTACCGTTTAGAAATTTTCGTTGAAAGCTCGAGACTATTAAGAGGTAAGCTTTCCTGATACACTGAAACTACTAAGACCATGTTTTACATAACGTTTGTACGATCAATGAGTCACCTTCGATTACACTTGATGTTAAACGTTTTAATACATTTATTCTGTTCTTTGGAGTGATAAGATAGTATCGAGTGGCGAAACAGCATTGCGCAACACGTTATGTAGGTAGTCTTCAGGAAGAATTCAACTCGCCAGTTCCGAACGAGGAAAACGGTAAACCACAGAGCTGATGTAGTTTTTCTGTTATCATGAGTCATCCATACAACAAGCTGACGAAAAGCAATTAGACCGTTTATAAGTAAATTATTTCCCGTCGTCGTTTCCTTGCAGATATCAATCTTAAATCTGTAAAAATATTAGGAAATGTTAATTTTGGGTTTAGTTATATCGAACGCGAAGAATATGCAAATGCCTTCTTCCACTTAAAGGTTGTTTGAAAGCATTCGCTGATTTATTGTGAAGACTTTTTGTAGGTCCAATGGTTCACCATGTCTTTCTTTGAACCTGGATTCAATCGCTATGAAATTTTTGAATGATTTTAGGCTGCATGCAACTGTTAAATTTATGTTCTTGTTGTTGTACAGTTTCGGATTCTGCACACTTTAAAGTACTTTCTTGAAGCTTTTTCTATGAAACACTTTCAGATCTTCAGTACATCATATTAGTTAAATTTAAAAGAAGTGGTTAAACAGGATAAAAGTTAACGCTGGATATAACAACTTATTAGACGTATGTGTTGCTATCTGAGCGTCCAAATACATTGGAAAGCAAATATTGCCATTTCAGCAGAAAGTATTCGTGCAAAAATCTCTTAAAGTATGCGTTTTCGAGCCCTTGTTTACTTGATAATTTTTGCTTTGAATGATCGTTCCCGTCACATCGCTGAAATGTGACGTTGACCCATGTGACACGACTTTTGAATCATCCTGTATAATCTTTGTAACAACGCTGCAGTGTACGGTCGGCAAGTTACCTGAAACGCCATCTTGCATTGGATTTACTGGATATATAATATTGTTTCTTAAGAAATATTTTATCGGGGTACTTGAAGCTACTCTGGACGAAATCTTAAAACAGCGTTCAAAGAAAGACTCTCCCTTGTTGAGACGTGGTGTATGGTGTCTTCAGCGACTTTCGATACTCGGGAAACACTGTACTGATTCATCTCCGTAACCGAGATCCGTAAATAAAAGTTCTGAATGAATTACACAGCAGATTGAAGATAACGTGAGGTGGGAAGCCCCGTAATTTGCGTAATGGCCGTGGGTCAATGCCCGAACTTGCATCCCCGTTGCGGACGTACGTATTTTTCAGTTGGACGGGGCGGACGCTGCAAGGACTGCGGTATTCCCGCCAAGAAAGCATCCCAATTGTTTTAATTGGCAATTCGAAGGCAGGCGCGCCATCCGGGCTCGCTGCCTAGTTTTAGGGCGGGCGCTGCGGCTCTTGGGCGCTTCTTGCGCGCTGCCGCGGCGCGGCGCGATTGGTCGGCGCGCACGTTACGTCACAGCGGGGTTAGAACTATCCGGCGCTGATCCCCCCCGGCAGTCCTCACTCGACAGCAACGGGCCTGCCGCGACGCAAGACACGAGAAGACACCCACCCGGAGTAGAGTGTACCTGTCGTGACCAGCAACCAGGTGAGCTGACGCATACGCAGATAGTGCGCCCTCTGCTGATAACGCCGTCTTCCGGAGGTGTGTCCGCTGGGACGCGACCTCGAGTGCGCGCATCTGCCTACTGTGCCGCGACCTTGTGAATTACCTGTATCTGTGCGTGGTCGCTGCGGTAAAGGGACACGGCCACGTTCCGATGTGAATACCGCTCGTGGCACTAAAATTGTCGAGTCTTCTCTAAAATCAAATAATCATTCAGTGGAAACGAGTCGTGTTTTGCGAAACTGTTAAATGGTGTGCAGACTGCAAGAACCCGACACTGAGCCGTGACTGGTTAGCACTTTGCTGCCGGTATCCGGTAATGCACCCTCTACCAAAGTCGCGATAATCAGTGTGTGTCCCACATTGGACATGTTAATACTGAGTGTTGATGCGACTCTAGAACTTGCAATCACTGTGGCAGTGTTGCAGCCACCGCAATTTCTGAAGCAGACTTGCCCATTAAATGTGGAGAATCATTTCAGTAATATATGCCATACCATTTTGAGATTTAGTTCATGAAACAATTTTAAAGGGGAAAGAAAATAAATTCCACATAATTGTGGACGCAGTGCCCACAAATAGCATTACTTTACACTAGATTTCTATGTGAATACGGATTGCTTGGAACTTAAGTTCCGACTGTAGTTGAGAAAGTTTCTTAGACTTTGAGGAAGCTGTAATCCAATAAAAATTGTCCGTTAAGAAACTGTTGTACTTATCTCGTCATAGTGGAAGCCCAAGTGTAGAGCGCTTTTACATATTTTTCCGACTTTGTTTTGGTTGTTAATAAGACTTTGCTTCGGTGTCACATAGAACGATTCTAAAAAATGTACTTTGTTCAAATAGCTTCATCGATTCCTTAAAGCTAGAATTCGGAGATGCCCTTCAGAATATTTTTCTGGGTTTTGAATACGTCGTCAGAATAGAATGGTGACAAAACCAGCGGCAGTTACTTTCGAACATAGCCTTATCGTAGCGATAATACCAGTATCATGCAACGTGCATGCTAGTTAGTTGAAACAGTTCTTATCCCTACAAAGTTCCAGAAATGAACTTTGACTGATCGAAGCTGGACCATTTAGTTCAGTTACGCTAAATCTATTGCAACCGAGAAGCAGTGCAGCATTAAGTTCTACAATAAAAGTGCTGAAAAAATACCAGGCTTTTGCATTTGAAGTTCGGTAATAACAAGAAATGTTATGGAGAGTGTTAGGGGATAAGATGAAAGACGGTTTTCTTCTTGCGGTGTAAGGAACAGTGGTTTTAAAAAAAAAGGTAGAAATAGTCTTAATTGATTCACGGTAATATGTGATTTATTGCAGATATTCTGCAGCTGTTCAACACCATAACTCTTTTAGCGTTCTGACCTAGTGAACGGAAATAGTTTCTCAATGTAATAGTACGAGGTTTGATGAACTACGCATTTACATTGCCTGTCGAGGTCTGCTGATAACTATTATTGTAGCCTCTGTATCAGTGAATGTGATGGAGTGGTATGAAACTGGACTCTTTCACGAGTTTTCTTTATAGCTCACGGTGAACAATGGAATGGTCTACTTGAAATAGAATGAACGGATTTGTTCCCCAATCTGAGCTAGTCATATGCCTCTAATGGACTATATGACGGCACATACAGCCCTAATCTGGAAGTTTTCTTCACGGTTCCTTTCCCTCCTCTGCAACAGGAAGGATGTTAATGTTTCCAATTACCGTCCAGTAAGTGTTGCAGAGTGGTCTTCGAAGTTTCTGCCTAGAAGACTTACCGCTCTGCAAAGGACAAACTAAATCCTAATGTGTTCTTATTTGAGTAGTTTGTGGTGCCCCTTCTACGTACCTACCCGACAAGCCTATGTACTTACCGTTATCTGAACGTCTTCCTCTTGCAATAGCGGCGAATGGAAGCGCGCGTGTAGCTTCCACACTTCTGAGGTCGATTGTATATCAGCGATACTTAGTTGTTCCACGCCTCGGAATCAATTTTAGACGGCAAGGTTCTCTATAACTGGTTGCGTACGTTCATAGTTCGGGGGAAGGCAAGAGCAGTGGTACTACGCCTGGTATGCCACTAAGATGCTCAAACTAACTTTCGGTCTGGGGAAAAAATTTTCAAAAAAATTAAATTTGCCTTGATGTCGTTGTGTATCGAACAGTAAATACGTGAACCCTGCACTGGTAAAGTGGTCACTTCAGCAGCCTACAGGTTGGAGGGAGCATACTATGTTCTGGAAAGTGGGAACAGCAGTGCAGTTCACTTGTCAGATTTACGCGCGCACATTTGCGAGTTCGGGTGCGGGAAAGAACAGCCAGCTGTGGCGAGGAAGTTGTGCAAATAGGGCACGTATGGAGCGGGGAGCGCTCAAAAGGTTTGGAGCGTGCGTCACGTCACGTCGCGTCACACCTGCTGCCTGTTCGGAGGGGCCTTTGGAAGAGGCGACTGGCGCAGCCCGTTTTGTATGCCCGTGGCGCAGGCGCTCGTAAGGCGAGCCACACCTGGCCGCCACGTGGCTCCTCAGAGCCGTTGGGCGGGTCCACCCTCCAGCGGCACAGCTGGGCGCGATCAGCATTCGCCAGGTGTAATCTCGCGGCTCTTAAGAGAAAAACAGCTTGAGGGGCGGGGTTCGACATACTGAGACTACTGCGCTCTGCAAGGAGTCAAACTGTTTCTCTCGACACGGGTCAACAACGCAGGGCAACAACTCAGTCCATTGGCAAGGACCAAACACCGGTTTTCTGTGACTCAGAGCCTTAATTGCAACAATTGAAGACGTCGGCCAGTAGGACCACCCAAACTGTGCCGTCCGCCCAACAAAAGTTCTTAAGTTACTGCGCGCGGCATTAAATGCTTATACGTAACAGGGTGCGAGGCGGATGAAATTTTGAGTTTCTGAAGAAATATAAAAACTGCAGATATTTGCGGGATATGGACGAGGAGTAGAGCAATAAAAGTGCAAGAAATGAATCACCTTTTTCATTTTTTAACGAATTCACAAAGGTTTCGTATGGCAAATAGACAAAATCCGTCTACCTCCAATATTTCTGTTTTTAGGTTTTTCTGATACACATGAGGAAATGAAATCTAGAAGCTGAAATATCGACATTGAGTGGAAGTTAATTCGTAAAATAGTTGCTTCACTGTTGTAAGCATTATAGACTATCCTATCAAAGCAATCTGCTATGAAGAGCTATTTTTTCCCCTTTCTGACAGTTGCTAAAAGATTCACTTCTTATCTATCATTTATTACATATGTGCCGCTAAAATGAGTACTCCTACGAACTGAAATGTTTCTTAAATTTACTGCCCATATTTTATGCTACGTACATAACGTTTACATGAACGTCTTATTTTCCTTTACCATGACGTATTTTTTGTAGTAAACTATAAATCACGTTTTTTCAGGAACAATTTTGATAATTGTGGAAATGCAACAGCACTGAATCTGAGGTCCTATTAACTTCTGCCAGTGGCTAGAAATCATAATGCAGCTCAGCCTTTCCTCGCAGCATACAAACTCTCTCAAGACTTCTTTTTCGTTAAGAATGGTTTGATATTCAGCAGCGCCGAAATGCACGATTCGTCCATTCTTAGATAACTACGAAAAATCACTGGCTCCAGCTACTTCAGAAACAGAGCAGGGGTAAATTCCTTTCCTTGCATTAGCCACTTCTTTGCCCACAACTTTCTCCTGGCTTTTTTTGACCTTCTTATCTCTAAAACAGCCAAGACAAATCAGTTTTTGTGTAAAACTAAGACATTTCGTAGAACAAAATAAACTTACGGTAAATCACAACAGTACGGCGCACTAACCACTGAGTTGGTCAAGTGGAACATTAGGCTGCAACGAAATTGGTCAGTAGATTGACCGATAAGTTGGTGCCTGTGTAGGGGCCTTTTGACATTAAATCACTATATGCATCGTATCCAAAGACGTTCATTAGATATCGTAGAACCACAGAGTATACTCCAGAGGTCCATACTATTGGAAGCGGGTCGGTTGCAGGCCCAACATCAAACTGTATTCCCAGAATGCTGTACATGTGCATTGTCTTCAGTAATTACTCAGCTGAAAGTCTAATCTTTGGACCAACATTTACGGACGTCCAGAACACTGTAGGTAATTGACTAAATTGACCAAAGCGACACTATCAGTTACGGATAGTAAAGGCTTCTGACAAGCCAACAAAGATTTAGAGAAATGGTTGCTATTCGGGCAGTTTCTTGGTCCTACGAACGTTGAACTGCATGCCGTTAAGGCTTCTTATCTAAACTTATAAATATAAAGCTGTCTTCAAATCGTTACCACGCAGTACTTTTTTGGCCATTGTTCTATTGAACGAATCACACGCTTGTCTTTCTCCGACCTTTAAAATTTATCCATCCTATGGGAGGATCTGCAGTTTCACGTGGTCTTCTTCTCATGGAACAATCTAGCGTTTTCCGCATTAAAAACATCAATGCCGGACTGAAAGAACTATACACAGAAAAAATCTGATTGCTCGAGGACTGCACTCCAGATCTATGATTTGTGGTTTTTCTGCACTTGTCCGCGGCTCGTGGTGTAGTGGCTAGCGTTTCTGCCTCTGGATCACGGGGTTCCGGGTTCGATTCCCGGCCGTGTTGGAATTTTCTTCTCCTGGGGACTGGGCGTTTGTGTTAGTATTTCATCGTCATTTGTGTCAGTGGCTAAATTGGACTGTGGAAAAACTTGAACTGTGTAAAAATTGGGACTTTGTACGGGCGCTGATGACCGCATGATTGATCGCAACATAACCCAAACATCTGCACTTGTCACGTAGGCGTAATTCAGGCAATGTAATTGATGCACATATCGATACGGATTTATTCGTAGTTCGGAAATAGGCAGACTTTATAAGGCTAATTCATTTATTTGTAACATTACTGAATGGTCTCGTAAATACCTATGTAATTTCTGTGGTTTAAAGTAACCAGATGTCCTTAGTGACGATGGTTTTATGCACATTATACCGAGCGAGGTGGCGCAGTGGTTAGCACACTGGACTCGCATTCGGGAGGACGACGGTTCAATCCCGTCTCCGGCCATCCTGATTTAGGTTTTCCGTGATTTCCCTAAATCGCTTCAGGCAAATGCCGGGATGGTTCCTTTGAAAGGGCACGGCCGATTTCCTTCCCCATCCTTCCCTCAACCGAGCTTGCGCTCCGTCTCTAATGACCTCGTTGTCGACGGGACGTTAAACACTAATATCCTCCTCCTCCTTTATGCACATTAGGATGTGGTCTACAGTTTGGTCAGCTATTGAGGCAACACCTTCAGCCTGCAAAGACGTCTCTAGTCAGCCGTAAGCAGCTAGACAAGCTTAAGTTTGGAAGTTAACTGACTACGTCTATATAGCCTTCAACGATTGCGCCCGCAGAAGACAACGAAACGTTAGGCAAAGATGCCTAGACGACGGCCCGACACCCAAAAAACTGTAATAACTGATATAAATACCGACCGCCAAAGCCTGCATTGTATGAACTTCATTCTACTTTATTAGTTGTAGGTCCTTGATGACACATGTAGACTTCATGGGTGTAAAAGTAGCGCTAGTTTTGGAGTTTAAAAAAGTGATCAGCTCAATATTCGTCAGGTCACATACGAATTGATAAAACATTACTTGTATCATAGGGGTAAATGCGATCACTGAAAGCGTGTTGACCTCTTTGGTTGTCTGGTGAAATAGTTTGTGCTACCGGCATATATAGTGGGAAAAGATCAAAAACTTTATTGATAACTGTCGTGAGTATCCCGTAAAAGCATTTTCAGCAATTTCGATGCGTAAAAGCCTGGAAGAGTAATACCGCGTTTAGGCGGTTGCGAAAAACTAGTAACTTTACAGTAACTTATACGTCCAGCGTACTGGTCTTAAAGCGAGACAACGCAAACAGGAGAATAGGGAAGTCTTTCAGGTTGTGGAAGATGAACAATAACTTCATAGTGCCGACGCTGTTCTCCCGCATTAACGATGTGTCCGGTCGGACAGGTGCACGACTCGTTACTGACTGGGAAGACAGCGGTTAGTTTTACGATTCGCATGCCATCGTTCATGGACGCTGCAGGCACTCAACGACGCCGCCGCACTGGCGGCTTCTACACGTGAAACGAGTAAACGGCGGTCGTAATTCTGAGATGGAATATAGGTGGCACTGCCATACAGAAAGCAAAACTGGCAGTTACACAACGCAATTATCAGCGCAGATGAGATCTCGGTCTGAAGTACGCAGGTGGCGGACAAACATCGATAACGGGACGACTGTCTGGAACCTAGTCGCGATAACGCAGGAGTGGAATTCTCCGTCTGGCCTCTTCCACTTCAGAGATGTGAACGACGAGCCAACTCCCGCATCGGCCACAATTGCCCGCTGTCTTCAGAACCAATTCTACTCCGGCTGCAGCCGAACCCCAGCCAAGGTCAAGCAGTTTAGTCTTCATTAGGGCAAACTGTCAACTCAAGCAGGAATTCCGTGTTAAGGCGCAGTCAGTTTTCTGTCTTCATCTAAGGATAGTTGGTAACTAAAGTATGCGAGTGGACAACGCAAAGCAACAAACCTTACCCTTGTCATTGCGCTCATATTTCTAATTGCTGCCTTCGGTAAAGCATTCACTATTTTCGTCTTGGGTAGATTTCAATGTTTTACATTTAAGCGAGCCATTCATTCGTCATTTGAATGTTAAGCAGAAGTACTTCGGACCGTGCTGAATTGTAAAGAGATGGCACTATACGCCCATAGTGAAATGATGCCCATTTGAAAGTTTCCGAGAAACTTAAAAGTGCGACAAAAAAGTTTTGTTACCTGGTGGTAAAGGACTAGTACATCGTTTTAACCAAATACTGCATAACATATCCACAAAGCACTTAAATGTGGTTTGTCGGCAGACTTCTTTTGCTATGCTAGGAAATTCCAAAGGGAAGTAAACGAGCACCAGACAGCATGAGCTCTAAGTATATGCTCCAGGAATTGCGTGGAGCCTGTCGTAGTGATAGTTAGGAGGAATGAGGATGCTTGATGTTGAACGTCCGTTCTGTTCGTTCGATGCCGAAGTCGCTTGATGCAAAAATGTTCACACCATACTGAAGTAAGAATGATCGACGTTTCACGCTCCGTCGGCATGAAGGTCATTATGGTAGTAGTAAAGGCTCAAGCTGGGAAAGGACGGGAACGGAAATCGTGTCCTTTTGAAAGGAAGCATCTCATAATGTGCCATACGTGTTTAAAGAAGCCACGGAATACATAAAGTCGGACTGCGATTCGAATTGCGGCCCTTTCGAGTTAAACCAGTGTCTAAAAACCATCACGTCGCAGAACCAAGTGTCTGCGTTTGTCATCGTCTTTCTCCTTCAGTGTGAAATTTGAAAGTGGCATCTTGTTTCTCTAATAGCAAAACTTGACACAATCTAAAAATGATAATCACCTAAACAACCAACCTAAATGAAAGAAAACTTGTCCCCTTTGGGGGCGGTGATATTAAAATAAGAGCAGGTGGCGTTAAGCAGTAAATGCCTCTGGAGCTGTATACCGGCTTCAGTACACTATTTGGAGAATTGGCGAACGAATGGTCAGCCACACTGGGTGTCGCTATACACACTTTCATATTGATGAAATTTCTTTCGCTGTGTTTCAAAACAGTTAGGTACTGATTCTACAAGATGAACGCTATGTAGTTGAAGGCGGACGTATGCCTACAGCTATATCGTCGTAAGGCAACCCATGACTTGAAATATCAAACCGAAAATAAAATTTGACATGAGTTTGAATACCACGAAAATCATACGGATTAAATGACCCATGGTTTCAGAAAAACTTGTCAGTGTGGTCTCCTCCCAAACATATGAACTTGTAGGGGCATATCGTCTGGGCGGGAATGGATAGCAGTAGTACTCGGAGGACATCAGGGTTCAGACTGTCTCTTCCTTTATGCCTGATTTTTAGACTAGACTGGTACTATCCCTAGAGCCGTGGGAGATGTTCCGTCACTGGCCAGATGCAGTGCGTGATTTTTACTGCTATCGTCGAAAAGAGAACATTCTGAAGCCTCCTGACTATAAGCGGGTATCGTGTCTCCATAGTAACATAAAATAAACATGACCAGATAACTGAAAACGGTATTCGGTGCTAGTAAGTAATATTGCTGATTGCACAACTGAACCCTGAAAACAAACTTGTCATTTTAGTTTTAATTGCGTGATTCTTGATAAGAGTGTACGTGCATAAAGCTGTATTCTCGAAATACACCTACGTCATGGCACTCTTACCTTACCCTCTCGGTATAAGGAAAGTCAGGACGAATCTGTCCGTCAGCTGGTGAGTGGTCCCCTAGCCGTACTGTGGCAGTGTCGTCAGCCGAGCTTCAGAATGTGCTGACGCACCGCCCACAGACATAGCCGCGCCTCTGTGGGGCCCACGTCTATGGGCTCAGCCGAGGTGCAGTTCTTGCAACGGACTGCCGCAAGCGGAACCTCGGTTTTTCTGGTTACTGGGCCCTCGGCGATCGACTCAGCGCGGCTGTGGCGACAGCATTTCTCGGTAGCAACGCTTCCCGCTCGATTGCCAGCGGACCGCCTTAACTGAAGTGACTACGAGCAGAACTATTTCATAGTTCTCCCAATTTCACATTCAGCCACGCAAGATGGAATATAACAAGGAGTATAATGGAGCAATTACTATTATCGATAAACATTGATAAGTCAAAACGCTGTTGGTCGCGCGACTGAATACTGCTTAATGGCGGTTGGAGCATTTGATACCGTAAGGAAAGTACACAAGAGGAGCAGAGAGGAATGAGAGATCATTCTAGCGACCTTACTGGCCGCAAATGTCATAACTGACTGACGTAAGACTCTGACAAAGGGCGTATTATGGCTCGACGCCTGGCAACGAGCATCTCGGAAACAACGAAATCGGTCAACTTTTTGCGTGCTACTGTTTTGAGCGTCTACGGAAAGTGATCGGACCTTGAGCCTACGAATAGGTGACAAGTTTTAGGACGCCACGCCTCGTCACAAAATATTGAGATCGGAGGCTTGTCTACTTTGGAAAGCGGGATACCCGGTGATCTGTGGCAGATCGGACGACAGCATACAGTGCTTGAGCAGGCACAAGCTTTTCGGAGCACATCTTCGAGCGCACATTGTTGAACAAGGGGCTCTCCAACAGACGGCTTATGTTGACTCAAACATCAGTACCGATCGCAGCGGGCACAGGATCATACAGGCTGGAGCTGGATTGTTAATTCTAGCCCTGTTGTTGTTTCTTGTTACACCATCCGGTAGGGGGGGGGGGGGGGGGGTGGCGGCGGCGGCGACAGTATTATGCTATTCGGAACAATTACGTTGGGTCTTCGTGGGACCTGCGGTGGTAATCGAAGACATTATGGCAGAAACGGACTACGTAACCGTTATTGCGGACCACTTGTTTCCCTCCATTCTTAATGTCTTCGTTCCAGCAGGATAACTGTCCCTATAACAAGGCCAGAATCGTGTTATTTGAAGGGTATGACAGTGAACTACCGTTGATATCTTTGAAATAGGTTTCCTCTGATCTGAAGACGATGGAACACGTCTGGGACGCGATCGGCAGCCAGTGAGGTGGCGCAGTTAGCACACTGGACTCGCATTCGGGAGGACGACAACTCAAACCCGCGTTCGGCCATCCAGATTTAGGTTTTCCGCGATTTCCCTAAATCGCTCCAGGCAAATACCGGGATGGTTCTTTTGAAAGGGCACGTGCAATTTCCTTCCCCATCCTTTACTTAATCCGAGCTTGTGCTCCCTCTCTTAATGACCTCGATGTCGACGGGACGTTAAACCCAACATTTAGTCCTTGAGATCGAGTCAGCGACACGTCCACAAATCTCTGGCTCGTAACTTACGTGAAAATGGGTGATCCGTGCGTAGATGCCTGGTGCCATATTTATCTGGAAACCTACCAAGAACTAGGCGGACCCATGCCATGCAGAGTCGCTGCTGTATTGTTCCAGAGGTAGAGCAACATGCTATTAAGCAGGTAGTGATTGTCTTGGGCTATCATGTGAGCGGTAGATAAAGGCGGAAACACTCTCAGGCTCTCGGCGGACGCTATTCTCGCATCGCCAGAAAATTGCAACTAAATGCAGGAAAACTTTAAGATAATATACATTTAGAACAGGGACTGGCGGTTCCCACCATAAATGTGAATATTACGTATAAATGGCTGCAAGTATTCATTATTGTTCCATTACGTTACTGGCGATCAATGAGTAGTACGTTCGAAAAATTCTCAGAATGTGCGCCCAGCGCTATCTAAAGTAGAAAGAAGACATAAAACTTGCAGTAAAAAAAATCTCTTGAGAGTCTGACAACATATTACTTCTTCTCGCGTCACGAAATTAAAACGTCAGCGAAGTCGGTGAAATTCGAGCTCTTGCAGACTGTCGCCAATAGTTGTCGAGCATAATCGTAGAGTGGAATAGATAATGGAGAAATGATAGTGGATGTCGACGTACTATCCGCCTACATCTAAGTTTTTAACAAAGAAAAATCATGAAACAACCGTATGTTTTCAGAAGTTATTTTACACGACCAGTTTCGGCATCTCATTAATGCCTCTATGCACTCCATGTATAGAGAATCAGATACATCCATGCATGCATAACCAGAGCCATCAATATCTCGATTCCGTGAATATTTTGTGGCGTGTGTACTTCGAAGACTCAAACCACTATTGTTAAGTTTTCGTAATATGCAATCCACAATTTCACGGAATCGAGGTATTGATGGCTCCGGTTATGCATACATCGATGTATCTGATTCTTTATAAATGGAGTGCGTAGGACCTGAAAATGCAAACTTGAAATTTGCGGTAGGGTCTTATGGGACCAAATTGCTGAGCTCGTCGGTCCCTAAGCCTACACACTTAACATAACTTAAACTAGCTTACACTATGGACGACGCACACGCACAAGACGGGGGACTCGAACCTCCGACGGGGAGAGCCGCACGGACCGTGACAAGGCGTCGTAGACCGCGCGGCTACCCCGCGCAGCCATTGAGATGCATAAACTGGTCATGTAAATAACATAACTTCTGAAAACGTTTGACGGGTTAGTCATTTTTCTTTGGTAAATATAGTACCGACCGTTATCCCATATTCAAGATGACCAACACATGCAGCTAAGGTGGCTTCCGAAGTATAGGCGTATATGTATTTAAGCCGGTGTTGCAGCTGTAATATTCCACAAATTAAAATATTGGCAGTCTGATGAAATAGAAAATCGATCTATTGTTTTATTTCTAATCTGGACGACCAGGAAAACTCTTTCCGTAGAAACACAAGGAGCTTCTGTTTCAAATGACACATTTAAAAATCAGTGACTGGTCTTTAAAATGTTTTTCGTTGGTATTTCGTTTTGCATTATAATAAAACAGCCACCAGTACCTTGTATAATCAGCTAGCGTGAACGTTATGCTTTCTGTATGCGACTTTACTTAGAATTTAAAAAGCTCTGGGTGAGTATGTGATTTGGAATATTTTGGAACTACGTCGGATGATAAGCTCCGAATAATTAAATCTGTACACAAATCGCGTATCAATTTCATGAAAACTATCAGAAAATAGCTGTGCTAATGTGAAGGCGTAAGTCTCCAGAACAGACAACAATATGAAAGTAACCAGAAGCCTATCTCTCCATTTCCGATGTGTGCCATCTTCTCGTTATCGAGAACAGACATTTCTTGCAATGAGGAATCTAACCAAACTGGTCACGGAGTTTGGTTGGCATCCAGATAATGACTAAATCAGATCTGCACTCGATGCGCATAAAGATAACAGCTAGGGTAGCAGTAGAAATACGGATATAGACGGCATTACCTCGACTGCAGACAGAAAATCTGGGAAATCAGGGAAAGCACTGATATTTTCTAAATTTGTATAGTAACGGGCTCTTCAGGTACAGAAATGGATAAAGACACAACTCTCTAGGAAAACACTTTGTGTCGGTACGTTTGAAATTTACTAAATCTAAGATTAAAATGTAGGGTGAAATGAATTTTCCAACACCTTTGAGAGGATACCTTATGTTAAGTTTGTCTTCTTCGTTTTCATAAATAGACGGTGTACCTTGTACAACGAGGCGAAATAAACGATAGTTATTAGTTTTGCAGCAGTTGAGTAAATAATAGGTGACTTACATAAGGAAAGTGTTGTGACGTTTCCCACCCACGAAGGCATAACTGCAAGCATGATTCAGCGCGGCTGGAATGTCGTTCGGTCTGAAGAAAGTCCTTGTTAAGCCAGGGTTGCCGCTATTTAGCGTCGCTTGGTGAAACTGTGTACAGAAATACGGCCGGTCGTTCAGACAGCGTGAGTCATTTCTATCGGGTGGCAGGACCACTCGAGGTGAAGGTGACACACTACTGCTGTCATAATTGCTGTATTCAACTGGCACGACCAGTGAAACAGGATTACCTAAATTGTAACTGCGTAAGGTGGTAATGACGTGTAAGAGCATGGAATCTCGCACAAAGCTGCTTTTACTTTGTCACTGTCACGTTGCTATTTGATTTGAACTTCTGAAATCTAGTGGACCCTCTAAAGAACTATTAGATGCGATAAGATGAATCTCCACTGTTGCAGTATCTTAATATTGCTTGGTGAATCACGTAGTAAACAATGATCTTCCTGTGAGATATAATAGTTTTCGTCTTGAGATATAGAAGAAACGAGTGGATGTCTTACATCATTTGCATATAACTAATTTCCTGAAGATAAAAGAAAATTGTAATGGTAAGATATTTTAGACAGGAAAAGTTTTATACAGTTTCTCTGCGAGATATGAGATCAGAATGGGACTGAAAATATTCCTACTAATTACGCGGTAGACGAATGAGTTCCCACTAGATATTGCCACTAACATCTACTTAACGATGTAAAGCTTCGTTAACATGAACGCCTAGCTTCATACGGATACAAATCGTGTCTTGGATCGATAACCGACCAGTCTTGCTGCGAAATCTGACAGTTTAAGAATGACAATTTGAGTCCTCACCTGTTCGCTGTTCCCATCCGCAGCCGGCAGCATGTGAACAGCTATAAGCGAAATGCAGAACACGACTTGTAAATTTCAGGGATGCCGTGGCAAATTGCTTTCCCTTGTAGATGCGAATGAGATGAGGCGTGCGAGGCAGTGGTGGAAGGATGTTGTGGTGGCTGGGTGTAACTTCGGATTTTTTTGCTGGGGGGGGGGGGGGGGGGAGGGGCACGGCAGAGTACATCAGTGAGTCATTGCAGGGTCTGCGAGAAGATGGGCGGGCAGCAGTCACTTGCAGGCAAGAAGTATTCTGCGACTCAGCATAGTAGCTTGGGCTTGAAACTTAAACAAAAATGGGTATCAAGGCACTTTTTAATATCAGTAAAGTCTAAACTGAACTAGAAATGTCGATACTTTCTGGAAATTAATTCGCTTCATGTTCTGAGAGTTTCTGTTAAGAGCCAATCATGTCTGATTGTCAGGGAAACAAATGAGAACTGAGATGTACCACGAAGGTAACACTACCAGTATCAATCGTCCTCTTGTGTTTGGCATAAATCTGGCATGTTTCGGCCGGTCCGGTAATTACACTTAAATAAAGTGATCTCTACAGTTTTCTCCGCAAAATAGGTTCACTAATTTGCCATTCTCCGTACTATTGGCGTTGGTAGCGACCCAGGTAAGTTACAGTGCTAGTAAGACGAAGAAAAGAACCATCGTTTATGAACATACTGTTCAGTCGCAATCGGAAGCTGATTATCAGTTGCCCAGCAAGTATCGAACCAGAACCGCTTTCGAAACGCGAATTTCAAAATTAAAAGGGTTAAAACTTCGAAGCTTTGGATAGATCCCTGAGGCGTACATGAGTGGTCCAATTAGAACAGCAGTGACTCAGAAAAGCAGATGTCGGATATGGCTTTAACGTGTCAGTAGAGATGCTTCTTTCTCCGTCAATCGCAGAAACATCTCAGCATCCGTTCTTCGTAAGCAGCTTCTAATCAAAATGTGTGCCTATTGAGGATCGTCTTAGTTGTGAGACTGGATTTAAGATTCAGGTCAGAAAAAGGTAACATTTCGTAGTTACAGATGGGAAATTATCTAGTGGAACTAGTGATATCCAGGGTCCCCAATGAAGCGTTGTAGACGCCCTGCTTTCCTTTATCTACGTAGGGATTCGGAAAGTAACATCCACATGTCATTTCACAGAAAGATCATTGTGAAACAGGAGTGGCGCATTGTCAGAAGAGTGAACATGTTCCAGGCTTCCTGTAGACAGTTGTGCTGCGGTTCGGATGAGACTGAAACGGCGTAGCAACTAGTAAGATACTCCAATGTTGAAGTACACGGGACAGCAGGATTCTTGTGGGCTAAACGTTTAAACTGCATACATTCACCATGAAATTGTGGCGGTATGTGGGTCAGATGCAATGTCGCGTCAAGCCGTACTGAAATGGTACCACCAATTTGTCAAAGGCCGAACGGACGTGAAGTCCACATCTTGTATAATGCGAATTCTAATTTTTAGGCAAGCTGAAATGACTCCATGACTAAGCATGCTTGGTGATTATGTTGAAAAATGGTGTCGTGTATCTGTGTCACTTTGAAGTGTAGTACAAGCTTCCCTGCCTGTTATAATAATGTGTAAATTACTCTTTGAAATTCCCTCGTATGTAAGAGTCAAAACAGGTCTGAGCAGCTCTTAGATTGTTTGCAGCGTATCAGCTATCGTTCACCGTGTAGTAAATCCCTCAGAAAATCTGAACGAACTGCAAAAATGATTTAGACAAAAAACTGCATGGTGTAAAAAATAGAATTTAACCGAATACGATTTCGTATGGCTCAGTGGCCTGGCGTATATCTTTTAGATGAGTGTTTCTGAACTAAGCCAATAATCCTATCAGAAAAAGGAGACCTAAAGTTTGACGTGGAAGCACGTGGCTTTTCTGACTAATCTTCACATCATTGAGGGTGAAAGCTAGGTTACACAGAATAGAATAATCCACGGTTCAACCGGCATTCGATGCCACGATCTTCAGATTTCTAGGGACTCACTTACCACTAGGTCACTAGACCCGTGTGAGGTCGTCCAAATTAGCGAAATTAATTCCATTACATTTTGGTTACGACAGATAAATTTAAAAGTAGTAGATTCAGCTAAATACCTTGGGATTACAATTATGAACAATTAAAGTTGAAAACATAACACAGAAAATGTTACGGGGAAGGAGAACCAGACACTTAGAAGAGGCAACGGGTCTACTAAAGACTACTTAAAATATGCTTGTCCATACTCCTCCAAAGTGAAGAATATAGCTGTGCGGCAGAATATCCTTAAGAGACAGAACTAATGGACATAAAAGTTCAAAAAAGGGTAACTCATTTTGTATTATCGCGAAATAGGCGGAACGGGGATGGCGGCGTGGATGGGGGATGGTGAGGGGGCAGGCGAAGTGTCACGGATGTGACAAGGGAGCTGAAGTGGGAATCATTAAAACAAAATATTTCTCCGTTGCGGTGAGATCTTTTCACGAAATTTCAATCACCAACTTCTTCCTGAATGCAAAAATATTTCGAATACCACATACATAGGGGAAAATGACCATCGAAATAAATCAAAGCTCGCACGGAAAGACTATTAGTTTTTCGTTCGTGCTGTTGTAGAGTGGAACGGTAGAGTGAGTCTGAAAAGGATTCTATGAGCCCTATACCGAACATTTAAATGCAGAATAGGCCCCTAATCGTGTAGACGTAACACTCAATTGCTACTAGTTTTCTAAAAAATCTCCCTATACCGCTTATGACTGGTAAACAGCAATTACGATTTTCACTCTCTGGTAAAAGTTCAACCGGTTCTTTGAACGTGGTTGGGTTTTCAGGTTCGTTTTGTTTTAAAAACTGAGTTAATCTGGAAGAAGGGACTTCTTGCGCACCGAAGAAGCAGTAGTAGTAAACTGAATGGAAGTTATCCATTACCTGTACTGGATTGAAGAGCATCGTTCTGACTAATCGGGAAAACGCAGCATCTGATTTTCGAAAGCCATTTGTGAAAAACACTTTAGACCAGAAAACAAGTATTTGGCAGGCTAACAGTCTTTTCGGGCCTGAAAAAGTAAACATGACGGAAAAAAGGTTTCCCAAATTAGGTTTTCACCTTCCGGAAGTTGGTGTCGCATGTAAATGTAGCGATAACCACTCTGCCCCGACAGCATCGAGAAAAAGGACACCAATAAACAAGAAGCTCAGGACATTGCTACAAATTCCTGAATGTAGAAAAAATTATAAACAAGCCGCTGACATAATCGCGAATACGAAAGACAGCTTAGAATCGCAAATTGTCCGTGCTTGGCAGAGAAAATCTTAAGACACGTCTTTCAGAATTACAGATTAATCTCTTATTTGTACTACTCACGCGTAGAAACCTATGTTAAATTCCTTGGCACTTTAGTGAGCTTAAATAAATCGTATCGAAAGCCTGATCGTCTTGTCACCAATTACGAGGAATGATGTATTTGCTGGCTGCTCAATCTCCCCCTGACAAATTAGGGCTCGAACATCCCAATAAATCAGAGCACAGGATATCAGAAAACCACTGTTACATAATCAATAAGGGAGGCTCGATACAGCAGGGAGAGAACCTTAAATGGTCATTCTGCAGCACAGCCGAGTGATGCATCGTCTGTCGGATTATTTGGTCGCGATTAGCTTCAACGTAATCTGAACTGAGACATATCGGCCAATACTTGACGGGCGTTTCCTTAATTCGATGAACGCGATAAGGTGAGTGCGAGACGACAGCACTCGCAGTAAATTTCCCAGCGACTGTGTCTTAAGATAGTAATTTGTCTAAAAGGATTATTGCGTGCAATCATATTTCTTGGCTAGAGAGCTGTTTCAGAGAACTTCGGAAAACTTGTGGCGTTCCTTAGGTGTGGAGTAGCACAATTCACTTCTCGCATTTTAAGCTTCTAATTAGCTTTTATTCAGTTGTCAGATGTGGCGAAGTTGGACACTTATAAATGTCGCGATTACTGTACTATCAAACAAGGGATACTTACAAATCCGATCGTCTACAATTGTATGAAACAGAAAACTACCATGATTAGGAAAGTTTCCTGAGTAGCGTCATTCCTGATTTACTTTCCTCTGAGTTAGTGCATATTAGAGTTAGATGTTAAAAGTACTTAAAACGTATCCACCGTCGCAACTTAATTCCTTATGGCTAACTAAACCTCTTAAAAGAGTAATTTTTAAAATATATTGCAAGTGGTGTAAGCACTCGCCAGAATGTTTTCCACTTTCAGGTCTCTCTCGTAGAATAACAGTTCATACCATAAACTAAACACAATTTGGTATAGCCCCGCCACAATGAGTAATTTTTCCGGAATTTTTTGAACAAACTCCAATGGCAAATGCTGCAAGAAGTTCCACGAGTAGGTTTACTGTTGAAATTCAGAGAGCGTTCGTTCCAAGAACAAGTTTCCAGCAACACAAGTTTCGTGAAATGACTAAGAGAAATTCAGAAAAACTTAAGAGTTCAGAAGAGTGCCGAGATTGATAGCGGTCCCAAAATTACCCTCCGCCACCCACCGTAAGGACCTTAGCGTAACACTGGTGTAAGAGTACATTTAGGTGCTCTGTAATTTCTGTTAAACATGGAAGTACACGGAAAAACAATTTCGGAAGATATCATTTCATATGACAAAATATTTATCAGTTATCTAAAGTAAACGTCAGATATTCGTTCCGGACATAGCTTGTCGAGATTTCGACATGATATAAAGTGGAGACGTTATCTTGAATGGCTGTCACAGGAAAACAGTTCTGAGTAAAATGGAATGAACAGAGGCAGAATTCTGCTATATATTGTTCCTAGAAGCTATTGAATGCGTGACATTTCTTGATCACGTATCGCTGCTGAAGTGACATACTTCGGAAAGATAATGTTTCGCTCCAGAGACAAAGATGGAAGAGTAAAGTTTAATGCCCCGCCTACAACTAGATCAGAGACGAAACAACGCTCAGATGGGTGAAGGGGAAAGAAATCAGCAGTATCATTTCTGAAGAAATTGTCCAGGCATTACCTAAAAGTTTTAGGAAAGCTACAGAAAACCACCTCAGATGGTTAACTCAGTGAAACGGATGATTTTTGCATGCAGCACGTCCACTTCCATAGCGGGAAGAATTTATTTCTAACGGTAATGTGGACCGTTAACCTCCGCATCTCAAGTCTGACGGTAAATACTCCCGACAGAATGAAATGTCCCCCTTAACAAGGAAATGTTGCGATGTATAAAGCCACAGTCAGCTACATAAATTGTTCAGTTGTGAAAAAGCATTAATCACTTGTCCCTGAGGTGTAATATTTTAAGCAACCCACTCTGTATCTATAACGGAGAAGTTTTTCTAATGACTGCTCTGGATTCCAATCAGCGCCAGGCGTTAATTAGGTGGCGTTGAAATGGTTACATGTATTCTTAACTACCCGCATCGGTAACGTGTCTTAGCGACCACGACTAAGCAGTAAAATTGTCAGACTGTTTCTTGGCTAGCTGCCATGTTTCCCTTAGCTACTCGTGGACGCCAATCATCTCGTAAACACACGAATGCTGATTTTTAGTGAAGCTAGTTAAACATTTGCTGAATGGCCAAACGACAATTGCTTTCCTGAAGTAATGTTCAGATCTATTGCTTGATAAGTTACTCAGTTTCACGGAAGACCTTTCGAGCACTAGACAAAGTTAGACCAGCACGTATGTTAAATTCGTTAGTATTGAGCTTGTAGTGAATAGTTAGTTGACACTGCAAAAATTAGGAATGGTTTTATATCGAACTATTTGTTCTGTATTTTCAGATTGATTTGAAAACGACAAACATGGTTCTTAGAGTCAGGATAACTGCTCTAGTGAATACCAGGAGCTGGCCGATTTTCAAAGAAAGTCTCATGAAAAATTACTGGATTAACTGTAACAGGCAGTGAGTCACAAATACCCGCAAATGGTTTGCTATATTTAAGTGTTACGTATGTTAATAAAAATAAAGCCTAAATATTCACACACCCTTTCTCTGGTTCCACTTAGACTTTCACACTTTCCTTCACGTAGTTTCAAGCAGATATTTTTCCCCAGCGCTCACCAGCTGTGAAGTATTTCATTTGTAGCACTGCTGTAAGTGTCAAATTTTCCTTCGTGTTTATTACTGCGAATTACCTGCCAAGTCCTGAAAACAAGACTTGTCTCTATTAGAAAGATCGCCCAGGTAAAACGAATTGACAGTTCTCCTATTTTATTAGTGTCATGAAATTTTCAGCCCTACTTCTACACTTCTTTAGTGTGCCCAAGCCCATGAGGAACACACCGACGGTCGGGTAAATCAGCTCTGTTTGTCAGCCTCTGTATTTGTGACCCACAGGTGTCCTCGAAGAGTAGGTGGTGAGTAGGCAGGAGTAGGGAGCAGTGATTCTCTGATGCTACTAAACTGCAGATTTTGCGCTGTCGAATGCGATGGGGAAGACTGTGGTATTTTCAAGTTTTTCTCCAATTTCATCTGGCATTTTCCGGATTATTTTTTGTTGCTATCAACCGGTTTTCTCAGTCGTTCTGATTTTTTGTTATATTTGGTGGAAACTTAATGTTGTTGGTATATGATTAAAATGTTTTCATATGAAATGATCGTTAAATACTCTGAACTTAAACATAAGAAGGGTGTAGCTTCAGATCGTTGAATCTAAACTGCAGCTATCATATTAATGATGTAAAAATACTTAGTGAGCATATTCTACGCGATTACCTTTTCGGTAATCTACCTAAAATAAACTGAGTAGACACCGATCAGTCGTTAGAGATAAAATGTTAATGTAATTACTGTCAAATTTAGTTTTTGGGCCAATTTACTCTCTCTCTCTCTCTCTCTCTCTCTCTCTCTCTCTCTCTCTCTCTCTCTCTCTACCAGTTACATAAAAATGGCAATTTTGTTATCTTGTCCCCCTCTTGGATAAATTTTTAGGATATCCATGCAATACATGCAACAAAAGAATTTCGTAGTGTGCTCTTGCACCTTAGTCATAAAGAAGGAACTCCACCTGCACATTAGCTGTGCCAGGGAAGCTGCCGGGGGCGGCCCGTAGGAAAGAGGCAGGCAAGGCAGCAACAGCTGACACCTGAGTCCTGTGCCGATGCGTGCGTTGAGCTGTGTTCTGTGCGAGGTGTCGGGTGTCGCGTGAGGCCGCGTGCTAGGAGCAGCCGGCCGCGTGACGTCACAGCTTAGGCGCTGCACGCAACCCGCGCGACATTGTGCACCCGTCAAGTACGCCGGGAAGTTACGGCTAAGCGTCTCGTAGACACGCTCAGGAACCACGCACAAGCTCAGTGGGGCAGTACTGGGGCACGAAATCGACTGGCGCAATTTTGGTTCAAAAGAAAAATTCGCGCATGCGCCTTAAAGGATTTTCAAAAACTACGGAAATTCTGAGTCGAAATTGTTTCACATAAACAATGGCAGAGTTCCCACCATTCCGTCTCCTTGCTTGGCTTGCCTAATTATCTGCCCTGCCCACTGAGCTCTATGGTGCAGTGTCAAAGATTGTGTGTTTCTATAAGTCACTGAGACGAAACAAGAGCACTGTCCAGTAAACCATAGGGTAATTCTTTAATTAGAACCGCAGGTGGTATGTTACCACCTGAATTAATTGATAGAACGCAGTTTGCATGTTGCTCGGAGGGCATATATTGATTTCTCCTCAATTTTGGGCAAAGGCAATGCCAATTAAGTTTTTGTGACGGATCGAATGTTAAGCTCTGAGGGCGCCAAGTACGGTACCTTTTCGATCTGTTTTAAACCATTTTAATATGTTAGGATATTTTGCCTCCTCCATCCACAACGAAGGTCTTGGTCGTTACAGACCAACAGATTGATGAGAAACTGTAATCCACATACCTTCGTTCCTACCCATGTCCTGCTCAGCTTCATGCATAAGATATTGAAGAAATATACACAATTCCCGGTACAACAAGGATATTCGTCATTATGGAACTCGCATCCTGCCCCATCAGATAGTGGTACTGATCCAGTATGTCCAAAAATATCCAGAATGTGCCACTCATATTGTCCAGTAGCAAACGTCTCGACCATTTATCGTGAAATCTCATAACTATTTCCTCATTCACGCGAAGCTTCCGTCCCTCCAATCCCCTCTCCCCACTGCCATAAGCTCATTTCTTGGATACGCTCTTGCAGGCCACTTCAGCTGCCAAGTCCCACATAAAAATTGCTGCCCAACTTTGCACAGCAAATTACAGACTACGGTTTAAGTGATGCGTTATATAAATTAGAACTATACTTTTTTCAATTCTGTAAGCAGTCTGGACTTAAGTTTCACAAGACTATGAAATTCATAATAAAACTAAGGCTGATTCCATTTCTGTATTTGTTAAACGTGCTATACCAAAGACTTATAAAAGACGAGTTTCGTTACGACCTGTTGTCTGCAGCAGAAACTTAGTATCACATGACTGATGGATACAAGCTTTTGGATCGAACTATGTTGGTAATTTGACATCGCCAATCATCTGATATTCAAAAGGGTTTTTCCATTGGCATCAATAGCATCTACATTACTCCATGAAGTACGAACAGGTGTCCGTCGGTAATCATTCAGATCTTTGGGTTTGGTAGACAGACGCTAAGTATGAGGTAGTCAAGCAAATACGTAACGCAGAAATGGTGGAATGGAATAAAATTCACAGCCTCCACAAAGCCGTCCTCATTTGATTGTCGTGGCTTGTCACTCTAAACGAATTAGCGAGTAAAATAAATTCGTTCAGTATGCGGATTATTATGGATACTTTGTTAGTAAAATCGTCTAGATCACTCAACATATTACTTTATTGCTTCTTTTCGCCTGCTACCATTATCAGAGCTAAATTTTCAACTTATAAAACGACGTTGAGTATTTATCAATAAAAACTATTCCCAAGATTGGATGCCCCGCTTCGGCACTTCGATACCGGCACAGAAGGTTGTTTTATAAGTAGCCCGTTTTAATCTGACGAACGCCGCAGCCAAAAGACGTAATAAATAAAATACGTGGAGTAATCCAGACTGTTTGATTCATAAAGAATATCAGGACAGTTAAAAGTTCATAATGTCACAGCAACGTACGGTGCACCTTCCCCCTCCCCTCCAGTGCAGCATAGCGGCCATTTAAGTCCCTAGGGAAGACAATACGTAATATCTTTAGACCTTCGAAGCTTTTGCACATTCGAATTTTATTTTGAGAGGATCGGACACACGTGCGGCAATAGTTCAGCGGCGTAACTGCCCCAGTGCTTCACGTGTTCAGGGAACCGCGACCCGTCGCTTGCGAACGCGCCAGTCGTTAGGCGTGACCTGGCGAGAGGCCCACTCGACTAATTTCCCTGTGAATCACGCTGTAAACTGTCCAGTGCCCTCTGCTCGTGCCGAGAGTCGAACGGCGTCCTGCGCCTCATTGGCTGGCTCTTCCGCCTATGGCGGGTGGCCGCTTTCATTGATTCCACTCCTGCTCGCTCGAGCGGCCGCTATTCACCCCTTTGCTGGGATTCCAGTGCCGCCTTCCGTCGTGCAGCTGAACTGCATCTAGGCGCGTCCGGTCCCCGTTTCCAGTAACTCTCTCTCATTCGGGGACGAAGAGTGCCGCTTGGCGGGCAGGAAGGCGCTCGAGACAGCGTTAATTGGCTGTGGCTGTTTGCGCAGCACGTCCGCGCTATTGTCGCTGGCGAGGAGACACTCGGCGTATCACGCGTTCCACAAGAGCGTTCCACGTGAATTAAGAGAGATAAAAGGGCCGTCGAGGGCACTCTGTTGCTGTGCCGCTCTTCTGTTTACTCTGGGAAGTCCAACCAAACGGCAAGCGAGCTTAGAACCCGCACAGAATGGTCTCCACAGTACTCAATGATGGAAATCCGAAAAAACCATATAGGGCAGCGAGGGGCCTATAACACACGTCATGCTAGATCGATTAGCTTTCTCTACTCAAACTAAAAGCTCGCCACATTGCTTGTAAACAGCCCCAAATTAAGTTTTCTAGACGCCTTATTTTTTACTCAATGAGTCTTCGTCAATGAACCAAGGTCATGAAACGCAGACAAATCTAGCGCGTATTAAAAGAAAAAAGCCTCACAAATTGAACTTAAGAACTGCAAAAGGAAAAAATGCCTCATTTACTAAATCTTAATAATGCCAAAGCAAAGGGAAAATTGCGATTCTAGGCCTTTGTCATCAGTCGTTTGACCGGTTTGATGCGGGCCACCACGAATTCCTCTCCTGTGCCAAATTACTGATCTCAGAGTAATTTTGCGAACTACGTTCTCCAATTTCCTGGATATATCCCAAACTCTGACTTCCTCTCAGCACTCTCTAGTTCCATGGAAGTTATCCCCTGATGTCTGTTGTCCTATCATCCTGTGCCTTCTTGTGTTTTCCGTATATTTCTTGCCTTCCACCTAATTTTCAACCTCCTTATGTAGCACCATATCCCAAATGATTCTATTCTCTTCTGTTCCGGTTTCCTCGTAGTCCATGTCTCACTACCACAAAATGCTGTTCGAAACGTACGTTCTTACAAATTTCGGCCCCAAATTAAGGCTTATGTTTGATACTGGTAGACCTCTCTTGGCCAGGAAGGTCCTTTCTGCTAGTGTTAGTCTGCGCTTTATGTCCTCGTTGCTCCGTCCATCGTGAGTTATCTTGCTGCCTAGGTAGCAGAATTTCTTAATATCATCTACTTCGTGATCACCAATTACGTTTCTCGGTATTCTCGTTTCTGCTGCTTCTCATCATTCTTGGATTATTAGAAAGAATATTCTGGCCTTTGCCTTGGGGAAAGTAATTGACAACTCACACCAGGACAATTGGATCAGGGAGAAAACATGTCCACTTTATCCATAGATCTCTAACTTCTAATTAACTTTATAACTTTTTATTGTAAAAAAAAAGGCAAGCGGATCTGAGCGGCTCATCTCTGAACAATATAGTCTACTAAGTGTTTAATTTCCACGATACAATTACTGGGAACAAATTTTCTGAGAGTCTTTCAAAAATTTGCCTATTTTCATTGCTTTTCGTTCCTATAACATTCCCACTCTAAACAATCATTTTAAATGCTCGAAGTTGTGTGAAACTGAAGCAGCTGATACGGTTCTGAGCGCTATATTATATGCGAAAAAGAAATCTCTACACCCCGACTCAAAAACAATTTGTACACGATCTTTTCTATAGGAGGGATGGGGAGACTTGTCTTAAATTTGAGTAGTTCAAAATGTGGACTGTCTGCGTGGGCTCTGTTTCCTAGAGCAGGGTTTCCCAAACTATGGGAACTGGGGTCATCAGAAAGTAAAAACATGCTCTGCGAAAAACTTAATATAGCGGCTTTTTCCACATTTTTCTTTTTTAAATTCTATTACGACTTCTATGTTAGTTACGAATTAAAACTGTTTACTCACTCAACAAACAAGTTTTTTCTATTTTTTAAATTTCGTTCATTTTATTAACTTTCAAAATAAACTTGGGTGTTTCATCAAAGTACCAGGATTCAGTGTTCCGCCAGACAAATTTGGGAAGCCTCGCCATAGCGAAATATAGAAAGTGTAAATCAGTGTGACTGCAATTATAGAAAAAATTCCAAATTAGCAAAATATTGTTTATTGCAGACCATTAGAACGTTTGATATTGACTTGTTACGTCAAGCACCAACGAAAAATTAACATTGAAACTGATTTAAATATCTTTGAATGATAATCTTCAGATTCGTGTTGTATAATAAACCCTCTGTATTGCATAGTAATGTAAACGCGCTTAATGACGTGATCCGCCTTTACAGGACATTTAAATAGCGCACAGTACTCGAAATAAGCAAACTGCCGAGCAGCCCATAAAAATAATTACTTTTTGTGACGTTCCATTATGCATCGACAGAAGTTGCATCTGAGTTTTGTCAATGATTGAGATTAATTTGTCACATATCTGGGAATGTGCTTCTGTTCGTACATACTAATAAAGTTGGACGAGGCACACGAATGTTGAATTCGACATTCCAATTTTTACTAATAAATGGAAAATTTTCCCTAAAATATAGTTGGAAAAAAGTAGATGACGGACAAACTCCCCACGGTGCTAGCAGGTGGCAACAAGCTAGGGTCTCCCCACGTGAGCGGTGCAATTGAGCAGACGCGACCTCTGAAATGAAATGCCGGCTTTCTTCTCAGTTCCCCACTCGGTGAGCAGCTCTTCCCCGCCGCGAGTCGATATCTCGATGTGGACGTGATAAGTGATAAGGAGGCGTGGTGTGGCGGTCTGCGATTGGTCGAGCTGCTATCGATCGGGCGCGCCGGGGGACGAGGCACCCCCTCCGACAACGCCGTCGCGCCGCGCCTACCCGGCCAGGGTCATTGTGCTATGGGCCGGCGGGCGGTGGTGATGTGAGTGAGGGAGCATAGTCCCCTAGACTAGTAGTTTGTAGTGCCACTTTAGCTCGTTTCTTACACACTTCGACTTTTTATACGACACGGAATCATTTGTACGATAGAAACCTTTTTTTAGTAAAATAAAAAGGGGAGACTACTTTTCTTGCCCGAACGCGTGCGTGAAATTTCCGAAATGGGTGGCTGTGCGTCGAAAGATAAAAAGACTGAAGCAGCGGCGTCCGGTGCAGCGACGGCAGCGGCGTCTGCGGACTCTGGCGACGCTGGGGGCAGCAAGAACGCATCGAAGGCGACGACGCCGGCCGACGCCGCTCCCAGCGACGTGAAGGGCGGCGCCGCCCCGGACAACGAAAGGTAGGACCCGGCGCCTCGTGGTCGCCTGGCCGCGCCCGACGTATCGATTGCAAAGGGTCCTCCACTGACGCGGGCGGCAGACACGCCGGCTAGTCGAGCGCTTGGGGTAGTCCCCAACACCACCGGTAGTATAATGTAGCTGTTTTTTCCTAGAGTATTCCTGTAGCCCGATGACAGATACGCTGCATTTGACCCACACTCGTTTTTTAGTGCTATATGTACTTCAAAAATAGCTTGCTTCCAAGAGCAGACTAGTCATCCTCTTTTCAGATGCTAAGTTCCATTTAATACTTTTATACAATTTATTTTTCAACCACAAAAAAGTTACCAGCAACTCGCTGTTATGATGTTGACTGCAGTTACCCAAATAAGCTTTTGAAATATTGTTCATAAATTAACGAATTAGAAGCGTCGTTGCACGTTTGAAGAACCCATGTGCAAAATGCCTTGTAATTATCGCAGCTTGCTTTCAGCTGCGCGTAAGTGCCCTCCAGTTACTGTTGCAATCCCTAGAGATGGCATCTAAAATAGGGAATAAGTTCCCAAATTTCTACATGTTACAGCTCAGGAACGTTTTTGACGAAATGCCGTCAAATCTTAAATCCAGTAAGGAAGAGAACTTGTTGGAAGGGTTGGAGGCCATCTTATTGAGGACCAAGGGTGTGGTCGGGGCGTCTCCACACGCCTGATGGCTCCAGCGTCTCGTAATTGAAAATAGGTCTGGAGGCTGGTTTCATATCTGGAATGCAAAGCGTCACGGAAAAAATTGTTGTACAGTAAACATTTACGTGTGTATCGTGTGCCACACAGATCACTGAGCATTGTTGATCATTCCAACGACTTAGCTCTCAGGCTAACTACCTGCTGACAATAAAGTTGGTAAAAAATGTTGGTTCTGGGTGTAGTGTTAAATAATCATGGCGACATAGTTCCATCCGTATTTAGTGTAAAGGAATTTTGCAGTTCTGTACAAATTTGATTTCGCTTTAATCTTCACTGATGGCTTCATTAGAGTTCCATAAAATCGTTAAAAGTTGCAAAACTATTGGAAGTAATTTTCTGTTAATACTGGAACATTGCCAAGATGTCGGAATATTACTGTTGCACAAATTTAAAGAATAAATAATTAACATTAAACATATTCCTTTTAAGTGGCATTGTTTTGAGATACATATCAATTATAGCAAATAATTTAATTGCTGGTGTGGTACGATGGTACAATCAGACATAAATTAGTATGTGTGTAGGTTCGATGCAGTAAGTTTAATGGTAGCTCAACAACAATGGCTAGAGTTTGTGATCAAAGACTGTAATTTTCTTGTTGCTCACTGTTAGTGTTAAGGTGTGTGGCGCTGTGTTGAGGTAGTGTTAAGCAAAATAAAGTGCGAATCTATGTGTGAATGCGGTAGGGACGTTACCGGTAACTATATTAAATAGATAGAAACTGCTTGGAGTTGTCGGTCTCGCTGTTAGTAACATTTTATTATTGCAGGGCAGTTGATGTGCTAAAATGGCTGATTTTATTGAAGGGTAAGAAACGCAAGAGCACAATTAACGTAATTGTTAAGCAGCATGTTGAAACTTGACTGTTTTAAATTAGCGGGCTAAATGGAAATTGTTCGAAAATTGTCAGCAGCTAGATGAATAAATTATTTTTAATGTACATATGTCACTAGCCATCTCATGAATACCGTATGGTCGGATGGTGTGCTGATAAAAGTAGGAAGTATCGCCTGTTGATCTCGTCATTGGAAGTAGTTTCGAAAAGTAAATGTGCCATCATTATCTGACGATGTACAGATAAATCTGACGGGTAATAATGCGCTGAGTTTATCATCATGTAATACAACTTTCGGAATTTGCTTAGATGTTATATTACAAAAATTAATTTCATTACAAAAATTAATTTCATAATAAAAATTAATTTCATGTTCAAGGAATGCCTAAAACTATCCATACTGCCCGAAATGTAAATGACTAAACAAGAGCAGGAATCCAATGACACAAGGGTCTCTAATTATTATGTAACCGTTGTTGGCAAAAAATCCTGTATCTCGGGTTAAACTCGATTAGTTTGTCGTCACGAATGTTTGGAAAGGGACAGCGGTGTTGCATTACTTCACTCAAACAAGTAAATATTTGTACATTATTTTGCAGTTAGTACAGTATTATTTACATTTGTTTACTCTTTTGCAGTGGGAGCAACATGGTTGATGCTGCAGTACTGGAGAAACTGGAGGCTGGCTTCAAGAAGCTGGAAGCCTCAGACAGCAAGTCTCTGCTGAAAAAGTACCTGACGAGGGAAGTATTTGACAAGCTCAAAACCAAGAAGACTCCCTCCTTCGGTTCTACACTGCTAGACTGCATTCAGTCTGGTGAGTATTGAGATCCAAAATTCTCACAAGCTAAATATCAAACTTAGGTGCCATGAGGTGGTCTTCAGGATTGCCTAATAATATACCCCACCTTGCTGCCACTGACCTCCATTCACGTCACTCTTTTTCTTTCCCATAACTGATGATGATAGTCAACAAAGAACAGTGCAGTGGTAGTGAAATGTGCAGAAAATTGTTAAATCTTCATGGATAGTCAACTCATCTGTGTCTTTCAGATTCGAAACCTTTGACATTCTCATTGTGCCTCCCTATTGTTTCACACTATCTATACATTTATTTTTTTATTTACATTTTTCTGGATGTTATCAAAACATGACTTTGCAGATGTCATGTACAACGTAAATATATATCACAGTTGTGTAGAAGTTTTATACCTGCTAACTTCAACGGTTTAGACATAATAAAATTTAAATAAATAGAAGAGTGTATACATGGTACAACTTGGGTAGTAAGTTTCTGTGAGTATTTGAAAAGGTTTTTATCTGCTTCTTACAATGTTTGTTTTTCAACAAAGGTTATTCCACACTCAACAGTTAATAAATTGCTTCTTTCACTGCTTGCAAAAACTTGATAGCATGTAACACCTTCCAGATTTTGCTGTCTGGTATGATTTGGTTTCTTAGTGTAGGGCAGGTGAATTTGAAAAGTTCAGAAGTATTTAAGTGAAAAGAGACAATTAAAAGAAAAGACTTTAATTCTGTTTGGATTGCATAGCCATTATTTGCTCTTACAGGACATATTTGGACAGTTTGTTGTAAAACATTGACCTGGTGATATATGGACTGTCTGTTCTTTTTAACATCTAACAATAAGAATGTGCATAGCAACTTGGAAGTCATTAAATACTAAATGTTGCAAAGTGTGGGGGTCTTGTAGCAGATATGAGTAATAGGGGATACTGAATGAACACAAAGAAAGGCAGCATGAATGATAAGATTTGTGTGACCAGCAGGAGTGCCACATATTAAAAGAACTGAACTAGCACACTCTTAAGGATAAAAACAAACTATACTCAGAAAGAGTATACACAACCAAAGGACAAAAAGTAACTCAAATATTCTGCCAGTGAAATCTTTGTGCAGATATCCTGAAATAAACATGTATAGTTATTTGGAAAATCCATTATAACTAAGCAGGAGTAAGTTTTGAAGTTTTTTGGGATGAGGTAGTAAAGTCATAGACCATCTTCATTAATTTATCCAATGTATGTAAATTACTTTCAGAATCTTAAAAGGGTTCCACATCCCATTTAAAAAAAAAAAAGAAAATATTAGGCTGGTCATTTTCTTCAATCTGAAAACAGCAACATAGCATGCACTCCTAATTTTTCAGATTGCAAACAAGTTTCTATATAATTCTTTTACATCTTCAGTTGGTAATTGGTAGTTTTACATTTGGCAATAATTACATAGGCACATAGTTATGACACTACTGTTTTCGGCCAAGTTGACAAAACTTTGTGAAACCACTTTTATCTTCTGTCAATAATACCCTTGATTTCTTTACCATGTATACAGTTGTTACAAAACATTTGAATTTTTTCTTTACCCTATGAAGTTGCTACTAACATAAGTATTTGCAGTTTTTCTTTATTAGAAATTTGCTGAATTTCTCTTGAAGTTCTTTTGTTTAACTGTTGCAATCTGTACACTTAGCACTGCCATGTCCTCCAGGCACAATTTCCTCTCAAACATGCAGCACTTCTGATTCTCTTTGCTGGAATTTTAATGCTAAGCAATGGGACTTGGATAGAATGTATTCTGGGCACCTGTCTTGTTCTGTTAGCAATCTTAAATAGTGAAATTTCACAATTACCGGTAACTTGCCGCCATCCCCAGCAAGTTGTATGATGGAAGAGATGTAACAGCTGTACAGGATGTTAAACAAAGATTAGCATCAACAGTCTGTTTTGTGGAATCACAAGATTTTGTTAATTTCTTGTACAAAGATAATATGGTACTTGTTTGTATGAAAAATCCAAAATTAAACTTTTCTGGTCCTTCAGTTCCGAGTTACTCATTTTTAAAGTTTCAAAAACTGTGCGATTTGTCAAGTTTTACACCTTGAACTGTTTGACTTTGAGACCTATAATTTGTACCATTTTACTAAGTTTCTTACAAGCTTCGAAAACATTTATTGCCTTACCAAATCCAAAAAATGCATAATTTTCCTGAACCAACATTTTGTGTAAATTCTTAATATTTGAGTTAAGATACCTTTGTAAAAAAAGTTTGTTACTAATATACCAATTGTCAAAGTGTACCAAATTGCAGAGGAAAAACATTACCCGTTTTACTGGTAAGCTCAAGATTCAGTGCCAGTCTGTAGGACTTTTGAGTTAGTAATAAGTTGTAATGGAAACCTAAAATTGCAACAAAATACAGAAGACTATAAAACTGTTCTTTTATTTGGTGACAATTTATTACATAATTAGAGACTATAAATTCAGATTTTGCTTCCCCATATTTTCTGCAAATATACTAAAAATCATTGTGTTTGCAAAAAAGATAGAATGTTACTTAGTTCATACATTTATCTTAATATGGCATACTTCTGTATGTTTTTTAAAATGATAAATCAAAGTGTGCTCAATTGGTATACAGTAAGTACATTTTAATTATTAATTGCAGTAAAATAATAAAAGTATATTCCTGTGGGAATAACATTGTGGAATTTGGCACTGACATAAACCAACTGTTTGATGAACATACATTTTTCTCAACACAAATTTCAGTTTTTGGAACTTGAAGAATAAAAATTGTTTGAGAAAATTCAGCATTTTTATGACTATCGTAGTCACATTTTAATGCTTATAAGACATTGAAATAATAGTACTGATTTGATGTATATTTGTTAGTTTTTGAGGTATGGGTATTTAAAGATGTTAGAATGCACACAGTTTTGGAAACTTTAAAAATTATTTGCTCAAAGATAATGTTCATAAAATCTTTAATTTTGTATACTTCCTTATTTTGATAGGTAGAATAAAATGACAAAAATTATAAGATTTTACAAGGGTTCAAATACTTTCTATTGTTTGGTTTAAAATAAATGACCCATGTATATTAAATCAATGTCTTTGCTACTACCACTTTTCTGCTGACAGATGACACCTAGGACACTGATTTTTCACAGTAATTGCTAAATTAAGTGGATTTGTTGCAGAAAGAGTGGATGATTTGAACTGTTTCTGAACACTACCCAGTCAAAGATGGTTTATGAAGGATCTGTATGGAGAAACTAAGAGCAACATAACCACTCCATGTTATTACCAACACTGTTAGGACACAAATAAGATTTATATATAGTAAAAAATGTGTAACATACTGAACACATGGCCTGCCATCTGTATACTGCTGAAAAAGTATGAGACCTAGCAAGAAAGGAGGAACACGCGTACAAATTTTTTCTGTTGAAAATTATAATACATTATGTGAAACAAAATGAATATGGTTAAAGTTTGATTCAGGTGAAAAATTCCTGACTTTTCAAAAAATTCTTTAAAAACAAAGTTTAGCCACACATTAAAAATTATTTGTACATGTGCAGGATTCCAGAATTTTAACAATTATATGTTACAGTTGATTGCAATCTTTGCAGTGACACAAATTGAATAATGAAGTTAGTGGTCACAAGCTTCTAAGCCACCTTCTCTCAATGCTAGTTTGTGAAGAGTAACCAACATTCCAAAATAGCCTCCCAACTGCAGTTTTCTTAAAATCTGGAAAAACATTTTAACCTTCTCTCAGTATGTACTTTTTGCACTATATTGTCAGAAACATCTGTGAAATGAGAGCAAAGACCACTGGGTGATTTGATGTGAAATAGGACTGATTGAGTTAGAGATCTTAGATATGTGTGGCAGCAAAACAGCATTTCTGTAAAATTAGCATGTAAGCAGCACATTATAGCCTGAAATGATTGACATTTAGGGGATATAGTTAAGAGAACAGAAAATAAGACAATCCCCAGATATAACAGCAGCACAATCTTCGAAACTTCGTGGCAGATTAAAACTGTGTGGTGGACCAAGACTCTAACTCAAGACCTTTGCATTTCGCAAGCAAGTGCTCTACCATCTGAACTACCCAAGCAGGACTCATGCCTTGTCCTCACAGCTTTACTTCCGCCAGTACCTCGTCTCCTACTTTCCAAACTTCACAGAAGCTCTTCTACGAACCTTGCAGAACTAGCATTCCTGGAAGAAAGGATATTACGGAGACATAGCTTAGCCACAGCCTGGCGAAAGGCAAAGGTCCCGAGTTAGCCTCGGTCCGGTGCACAGTTTTAATCTGCCAAGAAGTTTTATATCAGTGCACACTCCGCTGCAGAGTGAAAAACTCATTCTAGCACAATCTAAATTTTTAAAGATATTATATATGAAAAGTTCAGCTATAAGAATTTCAGTTAACAGTGAATCAGTTATCTTAAAACAATGAAAGGAGGAGCATTTAAAGTGCAGAATTGTGTGTATGACAGTTACTCGTAGCATTTTTCTTAGTTTAAAGTCTTATTCCGTTGTATCTTTGGGAAAGGAACAACTTACTGTTAATAAAGTGAGAAACTTTGAACTGTGAATAAATTATGTTTAAAGTTAATTGCATAAGTAGCATTAAAGTGTCAGCTGTGGATATTAAATCATAAAGAAGTTTAATGGACTTTCCTGTTCCCAGGTCTCGAGAATCATGATTCTGGTGTTGGTATCTATGCTCCTGATGCAGAGGCATACACCGTTTTTGCTGACCTGTTTGACCCCATCATTGAAGACTACCATGGTGGCTTCAAGAAGACTGATAAGCACCCACCGAAGAACTTCGGTGATGTCGACACGTTGGCCAACCTGGACCCCAACGGCGAATACGTCATTTCCACCCGTGTCCGCTGTGGTCGCTCCATGCAGGGCTACCCATTTAACCCTTGCTTGACAGAGGCACAGTACAAAGAAATGGAGCAGAAAGTTTCCACCACACTGTCTAGTTTGGAGGGTGAGCTCAAGGGTCAGTTCTACCCTCTGACTGGCATGAGCAAGGAAGTGCAACAGAAGCTCATTGATGACCATTTCCTGTTCAAGGAGGGTGACAGGTTCCTGCAGGTGAGCAACTGGAGTTTTATGTGGTTATTTTTTTCTCTCTTTTTCATAAATACTTCAAAAGCATCATATTCTGAATGTGGTGAAAAATAATCTAGTTGTACTATATAAGCTTTATGTGACTGGAATTGAATTACATTTGCCAATTTGCAAAATTCCCCTATTTTAATGAGACGTCATTTTGATAACACTATTTCAATTCATTCGCACAGCTCTGAGTTAATCTCTGATTTTTTTTAACACTTCGTAAAATGTTTGCCATAGGTGAAATTTGGAGTAATCCTTTTCTTCATTGTGAATAATAATAATAATAATAATAATAATAATAATAATAATAATAGCAAGACAGAACCAGAAAGGACTTAATTAGTCTCCGTGGAATATACCAAGGAGACTAATTAAGTCCTTTCTGGTTCTGTCTTGCTCTGAACCCACTATCCAACATGCTAAATAATACAAATTATGGATGTAATATTACCGGAACATACCCACACAAAATCACACATTTGCTATACATGGATGATATAAAACTACTGGCAGCAACCAATCAACAACTCAACCAATTGCTAAAGATAACAGAAGTATTCAGCAATGATATAAATATGGCTTTTGGAACAGACAAATGTAAGAAAAACAGCATAGTCAAGGGAAAACACACTAAACAAGATTACATATTGGATAACCACAGCAACTGCATAGAAGCGATGGAAAAAACAGATGCCTATAAATATCTAGGATACAGACAAAAAATAGGAATAGATAATACAAATATTAAAGAACAACTAAAAGAAAAATATAGACAGACTAACAAAAATACTGAAAACAGAATTGACAGCAAGAAACAAGACAAAAGCTATAAATACTTCTGCTATACCAATATTGACCTACTCATTTGGAGTAGTGAAATGGAGTAACACCGACCTAGAAGCACTCAATACACTTACACGATCACAATGCCACAAATATAGAATACATCACATACATTCAGCAACAGAAAGATTCACATTAAGCAGAAAGGAAGGAGGAAGGGGATTCATTGACATAAAAAAACCTACATTATAGACAGGTAGACAATTTAAGAAAATTCTTTCTATAACGAGCAGAAACTAGCAAAATACACAAAGCAATCACTCATATAAATACATTGGCTACACCACTGCAATTTCATAACCACTTCTACAACCCTTTAGATCACATAACATCAACAGATACGAAGAAAGTAAATTGGAAAAAGAAAACACTACATGGCAAGCACCCGTATCATCTAACACAGCCACACATTGATCAAGACGCATCCAACACATGGCTAAGAAAAGGCAATATATACAGTGAGACAGAAGGATTCATGATTGCAATACAGGATCAAACAATAAACACCAGATATTACAGCAAGCATATTATTAAAGATCCCAATACCACAACAGATAAATGCAGACTTTGCAAACAACAAATAGAAACAGTAGATCACTTCACAAGTGGATGTACAATACTAGCAAATATAGAATACCCCAGAAAACATGACAATGTAGCAAAAATAATACATCAACAGCTTGCCTTACAACATAAACTTATAGAACAACAAGTTCCCACATAAAAGTATACACCACAAAATGTACTGGAGAATGATGAATACAAATTATACTGGAACAGAACCATTATAACAGATAAAACACCACCACATAACAAACCTGACATCATACTCACCAATAAAAAGAAAAAATTAACACAACTAATCGAAATATCCATACCCAATACAACAAATATACAGAAGAAAACAGGAGAAAAAATTGAAAAATACATCCAACTGGCTGAGGAAGTAAAGGACATGTGGCATCAGGATAAAGTTGACATTATACTGATTATACTATCAACTACAGGAGTCATACCACACAATATCCACCAGTACATCAACACAATACAGCTACATCCAAACGTATATATACAACTACAGAAATCCGTAATTATTTATGTGTTCAATAACCCGAAAGTTCCTAAATACAATGTAACATATGCCGTGCAGTTAAAAGGAAGTCACACTTGATGAAGGTCCGTGTCACTTTCCATTTTTAATCAGACCTAAGGTCTGAGAAAAATAGAAATAATAATATAATAATAATAAATTTGTTATAGGCTGCCAATGCATGCAGATTTTGGCCCAGTGGTCGTGGTATTTACCACAATGACAACAAGACCTTCTTGGTTTGGTGCAATGAGGAAGATCACCTCCGAATCATCTCTATGCAGCCTGGTGGCGACTTGGGACAGGTTTGTCAAATACAGTGAAAAGCTCTAAATAAGATAAATGTGTTGTGGAAAAGTGACTAACTTTTCTTCTGAATTTCAGGTTTACCGTCGTCTTGTACATGCTGTGAATGAAATTGAGAAGCGCATTCCTTTCTCACATGATGACCGTCTGGGTTTCCTCACATTCTGCCCCACCAACCTGGGAACAACGCTTCGTGCCTCTGTCCACATAAAGCTGCCAAAACTTGCAGCTGACAGGACAAAGCTGGAGGAAGTTGCTGGAAAATTTAACCTCCAGGTAAGGAATGTGTGTGTTGCTAGGAGGTTGTTTGCAGAATTCCAAAAATATATAAAGGGTTACAGGGGGCTGCATTATGTGGAAGCAGTAAGACAGTAAGTGCTTAAAAAAAGGCACCTAGTGGCTCACAAATGCAGGCACCTTTGCATTTTTTATGCACTGGCTGATCAGAATAAAATTAACCAATGCATAGAATGAAAGCTAACTGACGTGTGGTACAATTTTAAAATGCACGCTTCCTTATCAGAAGCTGCATGGTTTATCACAAACATCCTTAAATTGCTCACCTAGAGCTGTTTTGTGGTGTGATGTGTTAACTTTGTGGTGCTTTCACAAGTTGTGCACCTCTGGAAACTTAAATCAGAAAAATACTTGGCAAGCATCTATTGCACCATTGAGTCTTTTAGCTGTTTTGAGGTGTTCTAGTATAGCTTGACAACTTATTTGACTTCTGTACTTTGTGCATACTCAGGACCTGTTTAAGATTGTTACTGTCTGCAGAACATCTGGTCCATTATGGCACACAAGAAAAGATTTTCTTCTGGAAATTTGTATAGGCTCTAATAAAAAAAATTATCCTTTCACAGGTCCGTGGAACACGTGGTGAGCACACAGAGGCTGAGGGTGGCGTGTATGACATTTCTAACAAGAGGCGCATGGGTCTAACAGAGTATGATGCTGTGAAGGAAATGAATGATGGCATCCTGGAGCTCATAAAGATTGAAGGCTCTCTGTAAACATTTGTGGACCAACTAATCGCTACAGAAAAATATTTTACATCCACTCTGCTTCCCATGTACCCATACTAAAGGACGTGTCTACAGCTCAGTGCTGTTTGTCAGTACGTTTACATTTCCTTAATCTTAAGAAATCAATCTTCCCATACTTCATACAATCATAAGACTGGTATGGGAAGTAGAAATGTTGGTCATCAGTATTTTGTAAATTGTTGTATGGTATTATAATTTATAATTGCTGCTGTTAGAAATGATTTTCCTGTATAATGCTGTATTGATAATTTAGTTAAGATACTCATGCTGTATTCTCATTTGCAAGTTTGTCTGCAAATAATGAACGCACACATTGGAAATGAACACTACAGTGATGATACTATTAAATATCTCATTTAACAGCAATAACAGTGGTTTGTCACAGTTCTGAGTCTTTGAGTTGTAACAAATACACATAGAAAGGCTTTAGATAAGCTGTTGCTTATGCCTTATAGTAAAAGGGAGTAAGAGGTTGAAGGATGTTTAACCACAGTAAAAACATATTAGCTGTAACAGCAGTTTTGAATAAATAATAGATTATAGTTCACTAGGGGTGAAATTCATCCTTTACAGTAAAGTGTTTCTGCTCCCTCTTGGCTCATGTAATGTGTTCACCACATGATATATTTTAGCCACTAAGGGCTTGTTTGAAAATTTCAGCTGAGTGTAATGCTTCTAGTCCTTATGAAAGTAATATATTTTTGCCATTCATTAAACAAACCAAAAGCTGTAATGAAAGACATGTTTGCACAAAAATTACCATTCCCAAAACAAAACAGCTGGTGCAATTCCACTGTTCAGTGAACAAATATGAATAAAGTCGTTGCTACAAAATATTTCTGTACCTATTTAGACCTTACTTCATGTAACCCACATTCTCCCCTGGTAAATTTTTCATCAGGTTAGCTTGTGGCTCTTTATTTTTTATTTTTAATGTTTGATGCACAGTACATCACCTTAGGGTTAATATGAACAAAACAATATGTTTTGGGAAAGTAAGGACTAAACATGAACTACAATGCAAATGACCTGTGAGACTGTACTATTGCGTGTAATGTTCTGTCTCATTGAATATATTTATCATAGTTTTGTTGTTCAGATGAGCTACAACTATTGATTGTGTTTTAGCTCAACTGTAGTTTGACTGTTGCTGTGTAAATTTCTGATTGTCTCCTCTGAATAGTGCAGTCTGGAGCACTGCTGGAAGTAATGTTGCTCAACACAGTATCCAAGTCTTTGAAATAAATATGAGGTCTTTCAGACACATTTGCCTAATATTCTTAGAGCACTCTTATTAATAAAACTTTAATGCCAGAACATTACTACTCTCTGCAGGTCCGACAGTAGTCAAATTTAAGATATTCCACTTTTTCTTCATGGATCACTTCCACCATTGTTAATCTGGGGCATTGATTCAGGGATTTCCACACTGCCTCAGTGTGGGATAATGATGTGTGGAATATGTATGAATGCCCATCCCAAAGGGAGCTACACAAGACCTTTGATGGAATTGAAGTACTATATAACAATCAAATATATCAAGAAATCACTCTGGGTTGCATCTGGCTTTCAAACAGTTCACATTATCTGAGAAATGGGTTTTAAGAATGAAAGTACTTTGCAAGATTGCCAGAAGCTGTTGGGGTGTATATGCCAGTACTTTTTTGTCCTGCTGCACTAACTCTTGTGTATTCTGCTGGTGGATATTGATCTCATGTGTGGGGAAAACAGTGCCTACACAACACTGTAGCTTAATGAAGCCAGGAGATTACAGACACTGTTAGCTCTACTTCCATTCAGTTTTTACCTATCTCGGCTAGTGCTGCTCTAAAAGATCCATAGAGGAAATCAGCTAAGGTAAACTTCAACAAGATCAGTTCTCAAAAGAACTCTCCTTTACATGATGCCCTACAAGATAACCAACTCATCTGAAATCACATAAAGCATCCTGGGTTCTTTTGATGTGTCCACCAGTGGGCTAAAACACTGGAATGAACATCCACCCAACAATGCACCCCTGGTTAAAGATCCAACAAAGAAGATTGCTGGATTCCAACTACTGTGCCAAACATGGTCAAAGCTAAAACATGTTATGATCACTCAAGAGGTGTGGGTAAACCTTGAAATGAAATGGGGCTTCCATTCATCTGCTGACTGCAGAGTGAAGTAGCAAATAAATTATTAGTGTGTCCACTTGAAGCATTTGATAGCACATGCATTCACAAAAAAATGCAAGAGTGATTATTGATACTTTATTATTGAAAGCAGTTGCCTGAGCTGATGTCGGGGAGGGGACAGGGAAGGACACAATTAGGTGGTAGTGGAAAATAGGTAGTGTGAGGAGGATTGTGGCTGCCCAACAAGAAAATGGAGAGAGTATACCAACATAGGGAAGTCAGGAGGAAGAGTGGTTGGATAGGAGTGGTGTTGACAGGAAAGAGAATGGTTAAAGGTAAGGTGGGGTAATGGGAACAGGATAATAGTTGGATTAGGCCAGAAGGATTACAAGAGCATGGGATGTACTGGAGAGGCCATTTCCATCTGCATAGTTCAGAAACACTTTTGATGGTATCCAAATGGCCTGTGTGGTGAAGCAGATACTGAAGTCATTTGTGTTGTGGCATGCAGCATGTTCGGCATCTAGATGGTAAAGTTTGCTGTTTACCAACCTTTGATAGTGGCCATTCATGTAGGTGGTTACATGTCTGGACTGAGGCACTGACGTGTATCCAAAATTGCATTGTGGAATTAGTTGCGGCAGAGATGTGATGCCACCCCAAGGCCACAGTAACTTTCAGGGTTTTTTCTTTTACCATATGGACTACAGGTTTCAAGCCAGTTTCCACTTCTGTCTCACTACTTTGCCTACCCCATTGGGATCTTCTTCAGGTGACTGTGCTATCAAAAGGTCACAACCTGTATAAAAGAGTTTCCACACTCGATAGGAAAGGAAATTACTGGGTAATGTTTGCTGGGCTTTCACAGTAATGCAAGGAAGATGCGGAGTTCAGTACCACCAATAACCTTTTGCAGTTGAAGACTGTTTACAAAACAGCCATGGTTTTTCCCTCTCCATGCAGAATGTAGACTTTCTACTTTCATTCATTTTATATTTCTTAATATTTACAAACACAAATTTCAACCCGATCCAACGTCCTTAAAGAGGACATTAAATTTCACTTGCAAGCCTGCAGATTCTTTACTGTTGCAATAATAAATTGATAGAAGTACATTTTTAGGTGGCCTGCAGTGTCAGTGATAAGCAACAATTTCAGCAAAACATACATCACATCTACTTGTCCTACAAATCTGTGCAGTATGTGGATAATTTAAGACATTTCACTGGTTGCACTACATAGCACTCAAATTTCTTGTGAGAACTACATGTACCACAAGGAAAGGAAGTTTTCAACTGAATCTTTTTATTATCTACTGTAATTGACAAAGGGATCAGATTAGAGTACTGAGCAGTTTATATGTAGTAGATCCAAAAGAAAGTAAAACATAGACAGTAGGAAAAATTGTAATATAATTAATCAAAAAGTAACAAAGAAGGGAACTGAAGACTTGCAGAATGTTAACCATAAAGTGGATTCTATAAATGACTAAATGAAAAGGTATTACACTTAACAGATGGAGAAAAGTCTGGGAAACCATTCCCTCCCCCCCCCCCTCTTCAGAAGGGGGAGGGTGGGGTTGAGAAATGGTCTAAGCTATCCAGAAGCAGTTAATTTGGCATCTGTAATTCTTTCAAGAGTAATTCTCATATTAATTAGACATGCACTAAAATAATTAAATGCTAACACTGGACATAATTGGATGATCTAAAATGTTAGATGTGGCAGGGACTGCAGTTGACATGTCAGTGATGGTGGGGATTAAACAATACCAGATGTGATTAAGCAATATAAACAGCAGGAGCCATTCCTAAGCTGTGCAGTTGTAGAGAAAGTTGTCATTCCTACATTCTGAGGTGCTGCTTCAATGTTGAAAACGATCCAAAACTCACATTGTTGGGTATGTGATCTGTTGTATGGACACCCTAAGTGTGTATAATCATCCTCATGATCAATTTAGATTGTCATGCCAACAAAATTTGGTTCTTATAGGTGACTTGCCATCAGGAGGAGGAAGTTGGAGCTGTAGTAATATTTAACTGTGAACATAATGGGGCAGTTGTTTTCACTTAAAGATGATTAAGTCAGGACATATCAGGATTTGAATATATAATTTTACTACTGTACAAAAATAAGTATCAAAATTGAAATCTAAGAACTAACTGTTCACAATTCAGAGAAAGTGATTTATTTTAATTTCTGTAACTGAAACATTAATGAAATAAGTTGATCCTTTAATGTGCCTCAATTGCCTAGTGCAAGTCGTCACATGTTACTTCAGCAACTTGCATGTCCCTAATGTACTCCCGTTATCTGACTCCGGAAAGATAACCTACAGTTTAATGCGGAATCTGAACCAAGAGTTGTTTCTGGTGACTTGTCTCGTCATGAGAGGTGATAACGAAAACTGAAAAATCCATGGTCCAACTGAGATTTGATCCTGCAACCTCCCAGCTTCCAGGCATGCACTTTACGACTAGATCACAGTCCTGACATTTGATAATACTGGAGCCTGAACATGGTGATGGGCTGTGATTTCCTACATTTTGATCTTTAAAGAACTTCGTTATTTACAAATTATGCACTAGTTAATTACAATCATTAGATCTCCACGTGTATGTTACACACAAAATATGTACAGAATATCCTGTTGTATACTTTATAATGACAATTTTACAGCTGAAAATGTCATTTATGCTATGTACTAGTTACAAATTATTATAACTCAAAGGGTATTTTACATGCACCATGAGTAGAATCTTCTTCAGACACTGTTGATATAATCTATATAAGACCTGCTCAGTCACCCAGGAATTATTCTTCCAGTTCCTCAGTTGCTGCTTCAAAGTCTGTGTCTGTTCTTCTTCTTCTTCAAGAAAATCATCTTCACTAAATTCTCCATTGCCTTTGTATTTATCATCATCTTCAAGCAAATTACCCGTTATGTTAATGCTGAAATCAAAACTCTGCAACATTCATGATGTGTAAATTTCAGTAGCAAAAGACAAGATATAGCACTGAAGAGGACCATTGTGATATAAACCAACGACTCTTCCAACTGTGACTGCTTGATATTTCACTTAAGATGTGATAATCAGATAAATTCTAAGCTATAAAAATTATGGCCACTATTAGAAAAAAGGCACTCAATTACTAAATATTTGTGACAAGAGCAAACCACTGGAGTCGGGCAATAAACATTCAACCATTTTTAACGTTTGCCACGAAGGTACTCGAGCATTTGTTACTTATGTCCTGATTGGCAGTAACTGCTGCAGACAACATCTGCAGTTTCGCTGTCGGCTATTGCAAATTGAACTGCAGTGCAACAAATCACTTACCACTTCAGCCGTGAGCAATAACAACTGATGAGAAGCCACACCATTTGGAACAATCTTGTCTTAAAGTTATACAGATGACACCATCATGGAGATGTCAAAGTAATGACTCAAATCGTCTATAGTGTACCAATGTGTGTAGTTTAGAAATACTTAACAGAAAACAGTTTTCACACTAGCTTTTACGCCCTTGCTCTTTTTCTAGTAAAACTACACACACACACACACTTAAATGTACAATCCCACAGCTGCGGTGAGCCTGATTAATGATTATTAAAAGCAGTTGCCTGCACTGATGAAGGCAGGGAGGGTATTGTGGGAAAGAATGAGGCAGGTCTTCTGATAGATGTCTCAGTGACTGCACAAAAGGAAAGGAAGTCAGAGGGTAAAGCATATAAGTATATAGAGTGAGTGAGGGGGGAGTGCAGAGACCAGAGAAAGGTGGAGATCAAGAGGGAGACAAAGATGGGGTGAAAAGGGGAGGGGGAAGAGAGGGTCTGCATTTCGAGCAGGGAAGGGGGGAGGCACAAGGCAGTACACGATCTGGATGGGAAAAGAATGTTGTGGACGGAAGAGAAAGGCAAGGAGAGACAGTGGAAAATAGGTTAGTCCAGAACGATTGCAAGAGTGCAGGATGTGCTGGAGAGAGAATTCCCACCTGTGTAGTTCAGAGAAACTAGTGTTGGAAGAGAGTATCCAAATGGCTCACATAGCAAAGCAGCTCTTGAAGTAATCTGTGTTGTGCTGAGCAGCATGTTCCACAACTGGATGATCAAGTTTGTGGGTTACCACAGTGTGGCAATGCCACTTCCCCCTTGCCATGTGGGCATTCTCTCTCTCTCTCTCTCTCTACACACACACACACACACACACACACACATAAACACTTCTCTCTCTCTCTCTCTCTCTCTCTCTCTCTCTCTCTCATTTCCTTTTTTCCCCCTCCCTCCATCTTCCCCTCTCTAAATCCTACTTATGCTTTAAACTCTGCAAGCTCACATTATTTGTCATAAAATCTACCTACCTTTATCCTGCTGTCCCCTCCTTGCATCGTGCATTCTTCGCCACACTCTCCCCATGTCCATCAGCCAGAGCAACTGCTTTCAATAATCAGTTGTCAACAATCAGTCCCACTGCAGTTGTGGGAGTGTACATTTGGATGTTGTATGGCTGTGTTTGTGAATATGGTTATAGGTACAGAAAGCTGGCTAAAGCCTGAAATAAGTTCTGCAGAAATTTTTACGAAGTCTGACTGTGTTCAGGAAAGATAGATTAGGCAGAATTGGTGGTGGAGTGTTTGTGTCTGTTTCAGTAGTGGTTTATCTTGTAGTGAAGTCGAAGTAGATACTCCGTGCGAATTGGTATGGGTGGAGGTTATACTTAACAGCCGAACTAAGTTAGTAATTGTCTCCTTCTACCGACCCCCAGACTCAGATGATATAGTTGCTGAACAGTTCAGACAAAATTTGAGTCTCGTAATAAATAAATACCCCACTTATACGGTTATAGTTGGTGGGGACTTCAACCTTCCCTCGATATATTGGCAAAAATACTTGTTCAAAACCGGTGGTAGGCAGAAAACATCTTCTGAGATTGTCCTAAATGCTTTTTCCAAAAATTATTTCGAGCAGTTAGTCCACGAACCCACGCGAATTGTAAATGGTTGCGAAAACACACTTGACCTCTTAGCCACAAACAATCCAGAGCTAATAGAGAGCATCATGACTGATACAGGGATTAGTGATCACAAGGTCATTGTAACTAGGCTCAATACCATTTCTTCCAAATCCACCAGAAACAAACGCAAAATAATTTTATTTAAAAAAGCGGATAAAGTGTCACTAGAAGCTTTCCTAAGAGAGAATCTCCATTCCTTCCGAACTGACTATGCAAATGTAGACAAGATGTGGCTCAAATTCAAAGATATAGTAGCAACAGCAATTGAGAGATTTATACTTCATAAATTGGTAAGAGATGGAACTGATCCCCCGTGGTACACAAAACAGGTCCGAACGCTATTGCAGAGGCAACGGAAAAAGCATGCGAAGTTCAGAACAACACGAAATCCCGAAGATTGGCTAAAATTTACAGACGCGTGAAATTTGGCACGGACTTCAATGCAAGATGCCTTTAATAGGTTCCACAACGAAACATTGTCTCGAAATTTGGTAGAAAATCCGAAGAAATTCTGGTCGTATGTAAAGTACACAAGTGGCAAGACGCAGTCAATACCTTCTCTGCGCAGTGCCGATGGTACTATTACCGACGATTGTGCCACTAAAGCGGAGTTATTGAACGCAGTTTTCCGAAATTCCTTCACCAGGGAAGACACATGGAATATTCCAGAATTTGAAACACAAACAGCTGCTAGCATGAGTTTCTTAGAAGTAGATACTGTAGGGGTTGCGAAACAACTCAAATCGCTTGATACGGGCAAGTCTTCAGGTCCAGATTGTATACTGATTAGGTTCCTTTCAGATTACGCTGACACAATAGCTCCCTACTTAGCAATCATATACAACAGCTCGCTCACCGATAGATCTGCACCTACAGATTGGAAAATTGCGCAGGTCGCACCAGTGTTTAAGAAGGGTAGTAGGAGTAATCCATCTAACTACAGACCTATATCATTGACGTCGGTTTGCAGTAGGGTTTTGGAGCATATACTGTATTCAAACATAATGAATCACCTCGAGGGGAACGATCTATTGATACGTAATCAACATGGTTTCAGGAAACATCGTTCTTGTGCAACGCAGCTAGCTCTTTATTCGCACGAAGTAATGGCCGCTATCGACAGGGGATCTCAAGTTGATTCCGTATTTCTAGATTTCCGGAAAGCTTTTGACACCGTTCCTCACAAGCGACTTCTAATCAAGCTGCGGGCCTATGGGGTATCGTCTCAGTTGTGTGACTGGATTCGTGATTTTCTGTCAGGAAGGTTGCAGTTCGTAGTAATAGACGGCAAATCATCGAGTAAAACTGAAGTGATATCAGGTGTTCCCCAGGGAAGCGTCCTGGGACCTCTGCTGTTCCTGATCTATATAAATGCAACAAGTCCACTAAAGAGACGGCTTACACTACACTCGTTCGTTAGAATATTGCTGCGCGGTGTGGGATCCTTACCAGGTGGGATTGACCGAGGACATCGAAAGGGTGCAAAAAAGGGCAGCTCGTTTTGTATTATCGCATAATAGGGGAGAGAGTGTTGCAGATATGATACGCGATTTGGGATGGAAGTCATTAAAGCAAAGACGTTTTTCGTCACGGTGAGATCTATTTACGAAATTTCAGTCACCAACTTTCTCTTCCGAATGCGAAACTATTATGTTGAGCCCAACCTACATAGGTAGGAATGATCATCAAAATAAAATAAGAGAAATCAGAGCTCAAACAGAAAGGTTTAGGTGTTCGTTTTTCCCACGCGCTGTTCGGGAGTGGAATGGTAGGGAGATAGTATGATTGTGGTTCGATGAACCCTCTGCCAAGCACTTAAATGTGAATAGCAGAGTAATCATGTAGATGTATGGAAAAGACTAAGAGCTGGAAAGTTAATGGGAATACTAATTTTTGGTATGTGTTTCTATGCTCCACACACTAGTTTACTACAGGTGATCAGTTGCCTTTCCCTTATGCTATGTGTGGCTCACTCATGAATTTCCATTGTTGTTGACCACTGCAATCACTGCTTGAAACACTGAAAAGATTTCTCGACTGATCAGTGATGCTACATGCTAATGGTATAAAAAATAGCGTGAGGTGGTATATCCTGCTTGTCACTAAAGCAACATTTAGGCAGGTGGTGGAGGTATTCTTGCTCGGAGGACACTTACAAAGGGGGGCAATGTGTACCTTAAATCACCTGCAATTTCCTCTCATTGGCAGACTACACAGGAACCTACTATTCAATCCTGTGCTTCCGATTGTTCACTTAACAGTAATCTGCAGCCAATTTGTATGTTTAACAAGACAATACACCCTGTACCAATCCTTAACTGTAAAAAGAATGGTTTAGACTCCATAACATGACGTTGCTTGTGTGGTCGTCCAAGTCATCTGATCTCAGTCTCATTGAATATATCTGGAATGTCAACTTGGAAATACTTTCACCAGCCTCCTTCAGTCGTGTGTGCTAGTTGAGTGGTAATAATAAAGATGGATCATCAATACTTTTTGTGTCTTGTGGAGTCCTTGCCACAATGTGTCACTGCTGTCATCTCGGTTAAGGGGTTCTGCACACTACTATGTAGGTCTCTAACTCAGTTGTTCATGGGTGTTTGGATGTGCTGCTAGCTCAGTTGGTGAATGGACTGAGGCAATATCTTATCCAGAGTGAAAAAAATATTTAAATGATGTGTTTTATGTCCCAGGTGATTTTTCCCTTGAGATGAGTGACTATGTAGACATCTACCTTTCTTTGTCAACACATAACCCATCTTGTTCATTTGTAGGTCCTCCTCCATGATGGAATCTATGGAACACAATGAAGGATTGAATAATCAAATATGCAGTTCATTAGAGTGGTGGCCATACTGACAACAACCTTACAATACAGTAACTGTCTAATAAGTTCTGTTGCTATTATCCAATCTCAACTGAGTAACAACAGTAACATTCATAAGTACTGGTATTATACTAGAAGGAAAAGTGTTTACTATCTCCATTAGTCAACCGTGCCATGGCACAGAGACAAATGAAATGCAGTGTGGCATGAAATGATCCATCATTTGTTTCTGTAAAAATGTAAAATAAAACATGTTAACAATATACCTGATGATTATGTATGGCTTATAGTGTATTTAGTACGACCACCACCATGTCTACAAACTTCTTTAACGCAAACTCTCATGTTTTGAATTACTCACTGACACATATCCTTGGCTACCTTGTTGCATCCCTCAATTACCAGAAATCACAGTTTCATCACTGTACACGGATGTTGAGGGAAAATCATTTCCTTTAGAAAAACCCACAGAAAAAAAAATTGATTCAAATTAGGACTGTTTGAAAGCTAGTTTTACTTACACACACAAAACAATTAGATAATCTGTCTGAAATTATATCTGCCTTAAATGTTCCACGCAAGAAGTCTAAGGACAACATTAGGTGTGTGTGGTTTGGCCCCGTCCTACATGAGCCACTGGTTTTCCAATTGAAACTCTTTTGCAGGAAGACGAGGAACAAAATTATTACGCAACATGTTTAGATACTGTTTACAGTTCACTGTGTGTTTGAAAAAGAATGGCCCTATTACTCCACGAGTTTAGATAGTGACCCATACTTTTCATGAAGCAAGTCTGGATTCTCAGAAGCCCAAAAGTGCACATTTTGTGCACCACCATCAATCTGAAAATGTGCCTCATCTGAAAACAAGATTCAACAATACACCTTGTATTGTTCAAAGTTTGCTGTCCTTTATTAATTTAGAAAACACTGCTATTTTGTATGGATACAAATGCAAATCAGTTTTTAAAATTTGCTAAACAGATCTTCTAGAAATACCAGTCTGTGTTGCTGTTTTCCTTGTTGATTTGCCTGCATTTCTCAGCAATGCTACTCTGACAGCTTCAACATTTTGTGGGGAATGAACACTGGCAGACCTTTCACACTTCCTCTTAACCATAGAACCATTACTATTAAATTCTTCATAAAGGCTATTTATTGTTTTAAATTAGGGCAACCACCAAGTTTTAAAATGTGCAAGAAACTGTCTGTGACAGCACAGCAATTCTCATTTCATAAGAAAATAACAAAGTTTTGATGTACTGTTAACAGTCAGACTTCCTTTGTCAGCCATCTTGGAACAACACATAAACAGTGCACTCGGAAATCAAAGAAACTAATCTCAATGCCAAGATAACACATAATAGCAACTGATGTTGGATTATTACATGTACACTCTATATACTGCTACAAAAATTTTTGACCGTTTCCTTAGTGATAAAGGCTCTAACACTTAATGATTACACAAATATAATGGAAAACATTAAAGTATTGTCTTAACGCCTTAGAAACTTCGAAGTTATAAACGTGATTAAATTTCTGAGTCCATTTGCATTGTGTGATCTGCCTTCCTAGTGTAGCTTCACACCACCATGTGCACTACTGTGCCTAATTCATTTTGAATTTTGTGACTCTTGCACATAGGGTTTGAATAAACAGTACAGCAGCAGCTGCTGCAAAGTCAAGTGGATGTGCCAGCAGTTGAAGCAGTTTATGTTTATACATTATTCTCATGTAGTTCTGTGATGTATCGGTATGTTTAACTGAGTGAGTAGCACTGAACAACTTATTCCAAATTTTTGCATAATTTTTACTGCACTGTATCATGTGAGCCAACTTTGGAGTTCAGTGAAAACCTGGAACAGCACAGAAATAGTACTTAGATTGAATTTGGTGACTGGTTGGGTTAGTGTTATATTTGTTGTATTTTAATTTGATTAAAGATGGACAGGGACTACACTCATTGTATATGGATACAGGGGGAACTGGCCACTATCCGTAAACATCTGCATTGGCCACAGTCAGTAGGCTTTAGGCTGCTGTCCTGGCTGTGGGGGTGCTGGAGTATCTGAGATGAAGGCTTTGGCACCTCTGGTGGCTAAAGCATCACCTGGGATCTCAGATATCACAATGCTTTCTGATCTCTTTCTCCTGTCCAGTTAACACTCGCCTTTTGGTGAATGTCTAACAGTGGCAAGATTGCAAATTTCTGGGCAGCAGGTGAAAGTTGGTACTGGTCACACAGCTGTTGTGCTATGCCTTAAAATAAAGTCTGAGGTATTGCCAATTGCTGAAAGTACATATGAGCCAGCACGAGATCTCTCATTCAATGGGACAGAGACTAGTCTTCCTAAGAGGTCTGAACAAATGTAGAGGGTGTGACTGCTTGTCACTATGAGCTCAAAGGTTAGGTGGACGGAGCCCCTCAGGGAAACAGTAGGCAGCTCAGAAAGGCAGAGCAGAGTCTAATATGTCTGCTTGCCACTGCGTCATGTCTGATGTGGAGAAGGTTCTGCTAGCAGCAATTGAACGCACTGGGTGGTGTACCCGGCCGCAAATAGTGGCTCATGTCAGTACAGATGGTGTCTGCTGCCTGGGTTTAGAGGCCACTTGGCTCCTACAGGCAGCTGTCTGCTTTAGTGAAGGTAGCATAAGGTGCAAATGTGCATGGTCATCAATGGGAGTTGATATACACTCTTATTGCTGAAGTGAGATCGTGTGTGTTGGTATTCACAGAAATATATATAAGGCTCAGAATTGGGTCACAGAAGACTAGTTATACGTAATAATACTTATAGTAAAAGAAAATTAGGTTCTATTCAGATTGGTGTGGTGATTTACGTTGGAGATATTCTGGGGACATCAGAGCAGACAGGGGGTTGGAGTCTGCAGAGCGGTGCAGCATGTGAAGGAGCTCCATCCACTGTGAAGTTTCATGATTGCTGGACTTCGTAGCTAAGAAGATCCATGTATCAAACAGAACCAAATTTGGCTCAGAACCATAAGGATAGTCTGTTCATTTTAGTAGTTGTTTGTATGTAACTGGCAAAATAAACCATGTTTGTGAACCTACCAGTCCCTGTCACTAAGTAATAGTAGTCATTTCCTAGAAAAAGTCTGGCAGAAGACAGGTTCCATCAGAAACAAGTAAGAAGACCATTTCAAGGAGGAGATAAAATCTGCTGCAAGCAAAAATAGACACACATGTATGATGTTTCGTAGAAGTAAGGAAGATGAAACAACTAGGCAAACAATATCCCCTGACAAATATACAGAAAATTAACAGACAACCTGGGTATAAATACATGCTACTAATCTGCAATGTTCAATTCCAATTCCAATGATAAAGATGGATATTGATTGGGTGACAGTGTAGGCAATTACAACACAAGAAACATTGATATAAGAAGTTACAACTGAATGGATTCTATTCTGTTACACAAAGCCATGACTCATAGTGTCATACTGAAACTGACAGATCATTATTTAAAGCAAGTAGGGAGAATAAAACATTTGTTATCAGATAAAGGGACATAATTTATGGCAAGGTGATATAAAGATCTGGGAATTAGCAAGATTATCTTGAACATATTGTGCTGGTAAACACCATGTGGATTGAGATGGTGAGTGATTTCAGAAGAATACTGAATGAACTCACCCATCTGGTTATCCACATAGCACCTGTAGAGATTTTACCTGAGTAAATTGAAGGTGAACCTTTGTTAAAGTACACACATCTAAAAAAGTTTTGCATCACCCTGGATTTCAGAACTCCTGAAGATATACGTTGACTGTGGATATTGTGTCACAGGCACAGTCCATTTGACTGTTTAGAGATGTCACTAAACCCACCCTAAGATGTAAACAACTGCGCATGAGCAGCACCTATTAGACAAAGGGGGTCCAACAGCCAATCAGTTCCAGTCATTCCACCAGGAAGGAGGCACAAGGCTCATGTTGTCTGTAGTTCACCCATGCCTAGACGGCCAATACCATGGTTCAATCGCATCCGCATTGTTACTTTGTGCCAGGAAGGACTGTCAACAAGGGAAGTGTCCAGGCATCTTGGAGTGAACTGAAGCGATGTTGCTCGGACATGGAGGAGGTACAGAGAGGCAGGAACTGTCAATGACATGCCTCACTCAGGCCAACCAAGGGTTACTACTGCAGTGGGTGACCAATACCTACGGGTTATGGCTTGAAGGAAACCTGACAGCAACGCCAAAATGTTGAATAATGTTTTTCGTGCAGCCACAGAACATCATGTTACATCTCAAACTGTGCTCAATAGGCTGCATGATGCGCAACTTCACTCCCGACACCCATGCCGAGGTCCATCTTTGCAACCACGACACCATGCGACATGGTACAGATGGGCCCAAAAACATGCCGAATGGACTGCTCAGGATTGGCATCACTTTCTCTTCACTGATGTGTGTTGCATATGCCTTCAACCAGTCAGCGATGTGTTTGGAGGCTACCCGGTCAGGCTGAATGCCTTAGACACACTGTCCAGTGAGTGCATCAAGGTGGAGGTCCCCAGATGTTTTGGGGTGGCATTATGTGGGGCCGATGTATGCCAGTGGTGGTCACGGAAGGCACCGTAATGGCTGTACGATATGTGAATGCCATTCTCCAACTGATAGTGCAAACATATTGGCGAGGCATTCATCTTCATGGATGCCAATTCGTACCCCCAAAGTGCACATCTTGTGAGTGACTTCCTTCAGGTTAATGACGTCACTCAACTGGAGTGGCCAGCATGTTGTCCAGACATGAACCCCATTCAACATGCCTGGGGTAGATTGAAAAGGGCTGTTTATGGACAACGTGACCCACCAACCACCCTGAGGTATCTTCGCTGAATCGCCACTGAGGAGTGGGACAATCTGGACCAACAGTGCCTTGATGAACTTGTGGATAGTATGCCACAACGAATTCAGGCATGCATCAATGCAAGAGGACATGCTACTGGGTATTAGAAGTACCAGTGTGCACAGCAATCTGGACAACTACCTCTGAAGGTCTCACTGTATGGTGGTACAACATGCAATGTGTGGTTTTCATGAGCTATAAAAAGGGTGGAAATGATGTTTATATTGATCTCTATTCCAATTTTCTGTACAGGTTCCGGAAGTCTCAGAACCGAGGTGATGCAAAAAAATTTTTGATGTGTGTATATTGACTTGCCTGAAGAGAATGTCTTGATTACTCCAGTATCACAGTCAAATATTAAAAAGACATTAATTAAAGCATGTAGCATGAGAAAAAACGATGGGAAAGTAGCGCCCCAATAGTGTACAAATTAGGGGACTTGGTATTAATATAGAAGCATAAGAGAAGTCCAAAGAGTGGAGAACTAACACCCAAGTTTCAAACATCTCTATGAAGGGCCATATGTATATAATAGAAGGAAACATTCCATGAAGGAAAAATATACCTAAAAACAAAGATGATGTGACTTGCCAAATGAAAGTGCCGGCAGGTCGACAGACACACAAACGAACACAAACATACACACAAAATTCAAGCTTTCGCAACAAACTGTTGCCTCATCAGGAAAGAGGGAAAGACGAAAGGATGTGGGTTTTAAGGGAGAGGGTAAGGAGTCATTCCAGTCCCGGGAGCGGAAAGACTTACCTTAGGGGGAAAAAAGGACGGGTATACACTCGCACACACACGCATATCCATCCACACATATACAGACACAAGCAGACATATTTAAAGACCATAGGGCCATATGTAATATGACAGATGCCTCACTCAAAAGCAACTGTGATCACCGTCCTAATTAGGCTGGGGATGGCGCTGCAAGCAACGCGGGATAGCAACTACATCTATGGAAGTAGGGGGCACCACCTCGCTACGCGCCATATCGCTGACGTATTCCAGCCAATAAGAAGCCGTCATTGGCATATAAAAGTGGGAACCTCGCTAGTTCACGACAGTCAGTTTTAGCCCTGACGAAGACCATGGAGGCAGTGGTCGAAAGCTCGGAGATTTATCCTGATTTGACGCGGCATGTACACCGAGAAATTTTTACTCACCGTCCTAATTACATTGAAAGAAAAAGAGATGTCAATACACAGGATTCAAAACCTTTTGTAGTCAATGAGCAATAAATTCTTCACTATGTTATGTTAAAATTTAAGGGAAAGTGGGGTTCAATGAAACAATTTTTAGGCAAGATTAAGTTAAAGGGTATGATATCTATTAAAGGGAAGAGATTACTCAGTGATGAGGAGTGAAGAGATTACTTATGGAAATTAGATAGCAGTCAAGTTATGATTTGTAATTAAGCTGAATGAGATGGCAACTATGAAAGTCATGGTTGATATCATCCTGTGAGGTGCTTGGTAAGGGAGAATTACGTTTTAGTGTTTACAAAGAAAAATAGTTATTATTGCCTGGTTAGGCAGATTGAAGTATTAATGTTTACTAAGAAAAATAGTATTATTGCCTGGCAAGGCAGAATTAAGTATTAATGTTTACTAAGAAAAACAGTTATTATGTGTCCAGTCGGTTGTTCTTTTAAAATAAAAAAAATTTCTAGATTGGTTTCTTTGTTTACCTTTTGCATGAATGGGGTATATTATTTAAGATTGCATTGTCTGTCCAGTCAATTAGATTAAGGATCCACAGTAATGGTAGTAAAAGGTGCACATGAAGGAACCTTTAGTGGATAAGGAGATGTAGACTAGATCAGGACATCAGGAATGGTATCTCCTGACTTCTACCTGGAAGCAAATATAGGCCTGTATGGCATACTTCAAACTTCATGTACAGAATATTTTTTATTGGAATAATAATGTTGACAAATGTGACTAATAAAAGTGCCCACTTTATCTGTGATACAGGTTTGACAATACATGTGTATGTATTAGAACAGTGAGAACAGTATGAAAGAACTGTATGCCTAAAAACCAGGATCTTAGTATATGAACAGTTGGGACTTGGGGGGCTGGGGGCAATGTGCTTACTGTGGCTATGCTACATAAAGAGTGGTTTTATGAACAGATAGTTCAGTATTAATGTAAGATGTAATTGGGACGAGAAGATGTACAGAATAAGCGTATGTTGTGAATAAATGAACAGTAATTAAGTATGTTACAGGATACTCTTAGTTATTGTCAACATATATGTAAGTAGACACAATCTAGCAGCCTTGAGGGGCTCCAGAAGTAAGGATGCAAATGTGCATGGTGGTCAGTGGGAGTTGGTGATCTACACCTTTAAACAGGGGCGGGCAGGAATCCTGCACATGTGCGGTGCACTTGCACGCGTGCAATTAACAGGTGTTCCGCGTGCACACAGGGGCAAGCTTATCTCCCATCCCCACCATACCTTCTGTCCGCTCCTTCCTCTGTAATGCGTTTTGTTTCCTAGCTTGCTTTATTGAGTGAATGAATAAGGTTAATAGGAGTGCTTGAAAGAAATCATGGTTTGAAAGAGTTCCTATTACCTACGATACGTTTTATTTAATTATCACAGGTGGAGTTTACAATACGTTTAATATCTGGAACAAAATTTCTACATACAGACAAACACAAACAGTTACGTAAATTTTCATCACTGATGTTTGCTCTTAACCGAGACTTATTAATTCAGCAAATGGTTTTCCAGCTCTCGCTATATTAAGCGCAGTTTTACAACTTACACATACCGCTGGGCTATTATTGTTGTCGTCCTGAAAACTTGAAAACAGTGCTCCATAAAATGTTAAATCAGTTAGATGAGAGACATGACGAGAGGAAGTCACAGATCTCTCGTGACAACAGCAACTACGACAAATTCAAATGGCTCTGAGCACTATGGGACTTAACTGCTGTGGTCATCAGTCCCCTAGAAGTTAGAACTACTTAAACCTAACTAACCTAAGGACATCACACACATCCATGCCCGAGGCTGGATTCGAACCTGCGACCAAAAGTGGTCGCGCGGTTCCAGACTGTAGTGCCTAGAACCGCTCGGCCACTGCGGCCGGCCAACTACGACAGATTCATCTGGTATCGTCAGATTGCTCTTCTTAAGCTCAGTCAATTCCCCATCCGCTCAGAATCCGGCAATAAATTGTACTCATTCTTGTGAAATTTATTATAATGGCCTTCAATATTAAACTTCCGTTGACCAGCGAGAATACTGCCACGTATTAAACATTTCGAATTTTCACGTTTTTGCACAAAGAAAAAATGATTCTCCCATTACTTTTTAAAAGATACCAAATCTCCACTTCTCCGTTTCTTGAAATACAACGTTCACTACATAGTGCTCGCTTCGCATCAACGTCCGCAGCTTTGCCTGGCACTACACTGCCGTAACCTGCCGGCTGTCGCCACAGCCCCGGTCGACGCCTGCACGCGAGCAGCACACGTGCAGCGCTGTGCGCTCATGAGCCGCGTGCAACGTTTGCCCGCCCCTGCCTTTAATGCTGAAATGAGATTGTGAGATCATGTATGTTGGTGTTCGTAGAAATATATATAAGGTTCAAGAGTTGAATTGCATAAGACTAGGTATAAGTAAAAATAGTTGTAGGTAAAAGAAAATTAGGTTCTGTCCAGATTGGTGTGGTGATTTATGATGGAGATATTCCAGGGACATCAGATGGCCACTCATGATGACAGAGCAGGCAGGAGCTCAGAGTCTGTAGAGCAGTGTAGCACGTCATGGGGATCCATCCATGCCAAAGTTCCTTGATTGTCAGACTCAGCAACTATGGAGATCTATGTATCAAACAGAATCGAATTTGACTGAGATCCATAAGGAGAGTCTGTTCATGTTAACAGTTGGTTATATGAACTTATTGTTGATTGGAAGTTAAACCAATTTATAACTGGGACAATAAACCCTGTTTGTGAGCCTAACAACAGCTGTCACTCCATAATGGTAGTCATGAGAAAAGTCTGTTGGATGTGAAGTCCTCTTAACTGAGTGCAAAGAGCACTTCAAGAAGGAGAGAACCCTCCCTACAGCTAGCTTGTGCATGGATTGGAAGCACAGCTGGCATTTTGCAGCATTATTCCCAGAACCAATCATGGTTGTCAGGTTTGGAGCTGAGAAAAAGCTTAAACCAGGCTGTTCCAACCGAGCTCCAGGGAGCCGGAGCGCTCACTGTGGCAGCTCAGAGCCTGCGTGGAGGGGGAAAGCGAACTCACTGCCCCCTGGCCGCATGCAGCCGCAACTGACGCAGTAATCCGTGTTCAATGACAGCTATGACTAGCCGCGGGAGCCCTGTACCTCTATTGGAGGATACCTTTCTATTCACTGAGAGGGATGGTTGTCCGCAGTGTCTTGTATGTCATAAAGTATTTAATTCTGCAAGGAGGTAAAATATACACCGACATTATACACGTCTTCACGCAGCGCACTACGATCAGATAGAAGGCATTGCATGCAGAGAATTGGTAGCCAGGCTTAAGAACGACATACCAGGAGGCGTAATACGGAGGGTACCGAAACATGCAACATAGTTCGTGTTCTGTAATGCGTTTATAATTTTCAGGTGAATGAGAGCGGAGAAAACACTACTGAACCTGCAATTCGAGCAAGCTACAGGATCGCTCACGTCTTTGTGACCAGTGACAAGCCGTTTTCGGTGGGACCACTCGTAAAGTCGTGCATGGTAGCAGTTGCAGAATGTTTGTTTCCAAGGGAGGTGCAGGCAATTGAAGGGGTTTGCCTGAGTTTGCCTGTCGAAGCAAACAATGTCTCGTCAAATCCTGAATATGGCAGCGGTTTTAGAGACACAGCTCAGGGAAAAAGCGGAGAGCTTTGTTGCATTTTAACTAGCGCTTGGCGAAAGCACCGACATATCGGACTGTGCTCAGCTGGCAGTGTTTGTGTGTGGTGTCGACATGGAGCTGCAAGTAACTAAAGAACTCTTGGATGTGGTACCACTTGATTACACTGCAACAGGACATGACATTTTTGAAGCTGTTTGTGAATCAGTGGACAATATTGATTTCCCGTGGGATAAGCTCCATTCTGTAGTGACAGACGCTGCACCACAAATGATCGGGCGTCACCAAGGTTTTGCTTCTCGTTTGAAAAATAAACTCAGGGACGAATTCGGGAAAGACATTTTGACTCTTCATTGTTTTGTTCGCCAAGAGGCACTGTGTGCTGAAACAGTAGAGCTAGGTGGCCTAATGAAAGATGTCGTGAAATGTGTGAATTTTGTGCGGCGTCACGGTATGAATCATCGCCAATTCAAAGGATTCCTGAAAGATATGGAAGCAGAATATGGGGATATACCTTACCACAGTACAGTTCGTTGGCTGAGTCGGGGAAAAGTTCTTGATGTTTTCTTTGCCATTCGTGAGGAAATATCCCTTCTTCTCTAAATGAAAGGGGAAGAAATGCATTGTCTGAAAGATATAAAATGGATATCAGACCTGGCGTTCCTAGCTGACATAACTATGCATCTGAATAATTTTAATCTGTCATTGCAGGGCAAAGGGCAGCTAATCGTTGACATGCACGACCAGATCAAAGCGTTCATGGAAAAGTTACGTTTATTTGAGAGGCAGATGAGTAATGGACATTTAACGTTCTTCAATCGTCTTGCTTCTTTAAAACTACCTGAAGGTACTACTTTCGGCGATTACCAAGCAAAGTTAAAGCAACTCATCACGTCGTTTGAAACACGATTCCGAGACCTCACTAGTTTGGAAATGGAACTTACGGTGTTCAGCACTCCTTTTTCAGTTTCCCCCGATGACTTGTCATCGTCACTTCAGTTAGAGATTATTGATTTGCAAAATTCAACTTTGTTGAAAGAGAGGTACTACAACACGTTGGATTTGTCACGATGGTATCGTTCATTACAGCAAAAAACATTTCCCAAGCTTCACAACGATGCCGCTCAGATCATCTGCATTATGGGATCTACGTATTGTTGTGAACAGCTTTTCTCAGCAATGAAAAGAGTAAAAAGTAAGGAACGATCATTTCTTCAGGATGCAACAATAAAGGCCATCCTCTGCATTAACGCTGCGAACACTTTGACGCCAGATATTTCCGATCTTGTAATGAAAAGAAAATGTCAAGCTAAAGAGGCCCAATAAATTTGTAAAACAGTTGTTTCTTATTTATTTCCTGAACATCGTATTTCCTGGTGTAGCACGTCACCACGTCTTAGCAGCTAAGAGTACGAGGTTGTCGATCTTGTAAGACGCAGGTGGCACATCAAAACGCTCGCCTTGCCGCCTGCCTCAGCCTGCCGTGCCACCTGCCGGCGTGCCGGCCCACTTTGAATGGTCACAGTGAGCGACACGGCTCCCTGGAGCAGGGAGCGCTCCGCGGCTCACGACGGAGCCGACTAGCTGGAACAGCCTGGCTTAAACGAAAGGGTCAGACAGTTCTGTGATGCAAATTTCTTGTCCTCCACTATCAGGTGGAAATGCTCTAGGTGTGCACAACATACAGGAAGCATATACCAGGATAGTGAACTATGAGGTGTTAAGTTGTTTTTTTTTTTTTTAATTAAAAACCTATCTATAGGTGCAATAAAATATATTCTGATATCAGACAGGAAAGTTTGTCAGCCCCATTTATTACAGAGAGTAGCATGTTTCATGGTAGTTCAGAGAAAGACAATGTTAATTAACAATTAACTGCAAACGTGTCCCTCGAAAGGTCCAGAAGTAGCCTCACTTATAAACAGTTATAATGTCCACATAGAGTAGTATTAGAATCAGAAAGTGGCTGAAACCAAATGTTTATAATCATAAAATTCTAAACTATGTTGGTATGGGTACTACAAAGACAGACAGGTTGAATACTAGTGGTAAAGGTGTGTTAATAGCCATAAACAACATGCTGATGAGATTTGTAGAGATTATGAATTTGAAATAGTTTGGATGAAGATAAATGTTAAAGATGGTGAGACATGGTGTTCAGATGCTTTTATATGAGGCACGTTCAGACAGTAAGTGTACTAGATTTTTATACTCTTTCTTTCTTCTTCTTCTTCTTCTTCTTCTTCTTCTTTTTCTCTTGGTAAAAATGTATTTCAGAAGAATTACAGGATGTTGTTGATACACTTGTTGACTATTTTCCCACACAACTGCTATCCTGTTCAATGCAGTGGCGAGCCGTGGCAAGCTTCTTTATGCCCTCCTCAAAGAACTCTCCTGACAGCTCCTTCCCCCACTTCAGAACCTTTCTTCCACCTGCTCATTGGTTGAAAAGTTCATTCCACTCGTGTGTCTTCAGAAAGGTGAAAAGATGAAAATCTGAAGGTGCTAATTCAGAGTAGTATGGGCTGTAGTTCAAATCATCACAACGACATGAGTCAGAACACCTTGGTGGTTAAGGCCATGTTGTCGTGCAGCAAGCAAACACCTATCACCACCATTCCCCTCCTTTTGTTTTAACTGCTCCTTTCGAGCTTTTCAAGGGTCTCGAAGTATTATTGTGTATTTATGGTTACCGTCCCTCCCTCCCCTGAGGCAGAAAGCTGCCCAAAATGATGTCTTTTTAGTCCCAAAACACTGAGGCCATGATTATTTTTGCCCAAAATTGTGGTTTTGAATTTGTTGGCTGGTGGAAAATTGGAGTGATGCCATTTTGACAACTGTCTTGTTGTCTCAGGAATGTAATGAGACACCCATGCTTCATCTCCAGTCACAATAGAGCTCAGAAATCCTCACTTTCCAATTCAAGTTGTTCAAGAAACTCACAGGTGCTATTGACCCTATTTTCCTTGTGCTGCTCTGTCAGCTATTTTGGGACCCATTTTGTGCACAGTTCCCAGTATCCCAGTGTTTCTGAGTGTGCCTTCTATTAGAGAGTTCTGGAGAGTTGTGAAAACACTGCAGAAATTTCATTGACTGTCAATCGGCAGTCTTCACGAACTGTTTGTTTGTACCAACTCATCGGTCAAAATGGATATTCCACTTCTCTGTTCATCATGAACATTCATTCTGCCTGTGTTAAACTCCCTACAACACTTAAACGCACTCGTTCTATTCCTCACACCTTCGCCATAAACTGTTTTGATGAAAAAATTTTGGTAGGTGTTAACAGCTTCCATGAGTAAGATGCAGATCATAGCACGTGGCTTGCATTTTGGGGGATTTCTTACTGACATCTTTCATGAAACTGGACACTACAAAGTGTGATTTTATACACTACTGTGGTCCTGTGATGCTTGCTCTGGGCACAGAAACCCCCCACCATCAGTGTTTCCAGCCATTCAAAAGGGGGGGGGGGGGGGGGGGGGAAGTATCACAGCCCGTTTTGGTCACAGTACACTTACTTTCTGAGTGTATCTCATAGACAAAATACCTTTTGTTGATTGTGATCCACAGCTTTGATAAGTCTTAGAAATGATGTTATCTAACATGTGAAGCTGCTGTATAGTTTATTTTTAATTTTATGACTGGTTTAGGTCAGAGACCATTTTCCAGTTGGGCAATTGATACTTCACATAGCTAGATTTGCATAACAAAATATTACTTGTAAATATTATATTTTGACTTTTGTTTTATGATATAACACGTGCTATTAAGAAAATTATGTTGGTGACTGAAACTGGTCATACAATTGAGCATAAATTATCTAGCAGTTTCACATGTTAAACAATGTAATTTCTAAAACTTTTATTAACACCCTGCCTCCTGGTCAAGAATGATAGAACTTTTCAGAGAAAATATGGAGACAGCTACGAATCAATTCCCTTGTCATGTTATAACATTAGGAGGAAACTTCAGCTTGCCAGATATTGTAGGTTGCTGAAGGAGTAAAGCAATCCTAATGACTGCCAAAAAGCAAAGTTCATTCCTGTCTTCAGGAAGACCTATAATGGTGGTGTTGGTATGTTGTAGAATTCTGGAACATATTTTATGCTTATTTATTATGTCATTTCTGGAGACTTAAAGTCTCCTCTCTGAGAATCAACATGGGTTTCACAGACAATGACTACGTGAAACCCAGTGCACTCTGTCTGTTCATGAGACCCAGAAAGGAGTAGATACCTGCATCAATGGTGATGATTTGTTTCTTGACATGCACAAATCATTCAATATACCTCTGCACTGTTGCCTAAAGAACAAAATATTTGCCTGCAGAATATCAGACAAATATGTCATTCTTAACAAAGAGATATCGTCAGAAATAATGTAACTTTGGGTTTACCTCAAGGGAGTGTTATTGGGCCATTATTGTCCACAGTATATATAAATGACGTAGTGGATAACACCAGAATTTCCAAGAAGCTTTTTGTGGATGCTGTTGTTGAGACTTTTTGTATATGTAGATGACACAACTTTAGAAAATTGTAGCAAAATACAGGAAGACCTGCAGTGGATTGACACTTGATGCAGGCACTCAACTAATGTAAAGTACTGTGAATAAATAGGTGAAAAGACCCATAACTGTATGATTACACATTTGCAGAACAGTCACTGTAAGCAGTCACATACATTTAACATCTGGAGGTGTGTGTACAAAGTGATTTAAAGTGGAGCAACCACATGAAAATAACTGTAGATAAGACAAAAACCCGACTGATATTCATTGAAAGAATCCTTATCACAACAAAAGTAGATCATTAAAGTAACCCTCACATCACTACACCTTAGCCACCACTACAGCAGTGTGCATTACGCAGTCCTTGAATGCTGTTTTCCACTCTCTCCCGTTGAAGCAGGTTGATTGGAGGGGTTGGTGGTGGGAAGAGGGGAGTGGGATGGTTCTGTCCCTGTTCACAGAACACATCGCGACAAGCCTGTTGGACAAAGACGAAGCTGTGCTGCAGTCCAAACAAGGAAATATTGCCACAACGGACAACTCCGTTGATAACAACAATGACAGCACCGTATGGAACTTCCATCCTACCCCTCTCTTATCATGCAACATGGGAGATTTCATCTGGACACCAGAGCTACTGTTCCACTCCTCATTTCTTAAACATATGCATAGCTGGGCTCCCTAATGTTGGCTCCCATTAAACACTGTCTAGTAAGCTACAATTTACAGCTACTTCCTGTTCTTGGATGGGCCCTGCTGCAATCTGCATTCAGCACCACACACTGTTTTTTCTCCCATGGCCAGCACCCATGCTATCTTGGGAGAGAATCCTTACTGCATTTTTTTTGTTAGTCGTTTGATGCCCATGTTTCCTTGTGTTGTATGTTGTCCCTCTACTGCAGTAGACATGACTCTTGTGGCACTGTCGTACATTTATTCAGTCAAAGGCCTTCTCTGTAAAGTGTTTCTTTGGCTAATCTCTTTTTACAATTTTTGCTTCTGGAACGGGATCCACTGGCACCGCAATTCATTGTACCCACATACAGATGATGCAGGTTGGCCTCTCGATGCCTTCTGTACCAATGTGAGGGCCTCCAGTTGCCTCCTGCACCAATGTGAGCAAAAGAGTGGCCTCTCACCCCTGTCAGCACCTACATGGATGCCTCCTACCTTGGTCTGGGCACCTCCAGCATCGACGCAGGCGCTTCCAGCACCGACAGGGGTGACTCCTATACGCGCTCCTGCACCTATGCCGGTGCCCTTCCATTATGATGGTACCTCCTGCACTGATGTGGGGAACTCTCCACACATCACAGCTCCCCAGCATGGACTTCTGTTGCCAGGCCCAGCCTCTGGGATGCAAAGGCCATGCAACAGCCTGTCCTGGAAGGAGCAGGCACTTCTCTGCTGCACCAGCTCACAGTCCTCAAACTGTGCACATCCAAGACATCCACCTCACATATTATGGATGTGTCATCCATCAGCACTTTGTGGGAGAATGGGCAACTGGTCACTCTTCCCCTCACCGCCCCCCCCCCCCCTCCCGTCATGGAAAGAGGAATGTGTTACTCGTATGTTACAACACCTTAGCTGCCACTGCCATGGCATGCATCATGCAGTTTGAGTAACATGCCATTTGTCTGTTTCAGACATCGACTAGAGATTGATCCCTCACTCACCTGCAGCCGAGAGCCAGTGGCCCCAGACTGGCAAAATGCTCTTTATATGTCCTTGCATTGGCTCTTGCCAGCAGTCTGTGCCCATCAGCCAGCGTTTACCCAACACTAGTCTTTTTGTCTGTACACTTCAACACTTTCTTATCTGTTGTGAAACTGTATGGAACTGTCTATGCTATGCTGTCATGTCTTGACCAAATAAATAGTTAGTTGTTGGGTTCTCATAACTGTGTTTCTTACTGCATCTTATTCAACCAAAACTTTGATATCCAGCTGAGACCTGAATCAGATGGGTATGTTAGAGAAGATCCAAAGAAGGGCACCACATTTTGTTACAGATTCATTTAATCAATACAAAAACATTATGGAGATTCTCAGCTAACTGCAGTGGCAGGCACTACAAGAGAGGTATTCTGCATCATATTGTGGTTTACTGTTACAATTCTGAGATGTACATCTTACAAGAGTCAAACCATACATTGTTACCTCTTATGAATAGCTTGCAAAACGATCATGAAGGTAAAATTAGAGAAATTTGAGCTCACAAATAACCTGATCAAGAATCCTTCCCACAGACCACTCACTACTGGCACAGGAAAGGAAGGAAGTGATGGCAGTTTTCAAAGTATCCTATGTCCCACATCATGAGGTGTCTTCCAGACTATAGAGATAGAAAATGGTAACAAGTGGGATATTTGACTGTGATTTTGTGTTCTCAGTGAAACTAGCTTCAAAGACTGAACAAATTGTTTCTAAAAAAACACAGTAATTCATCTACTGTAAATTAAACAACTGAAAATCCTGGATGAAGTAACAATAATTTGAAATTTTCTACTCATGTTTCGAGCAGCATATAGACACATTTAAAAGTAATCTAAGCTATCTGACAAAGTCCTTTTTCAGATTTAGTAACACATACACACATACACTCATACACACACACACACACACACACACACACACACACACACACACACACACGGCTGCTGTTTCTCTGGGTGTAGAGACCTATTTTCTAAATATGAAGGAGGAGAGGATATTTTCCAGCAGCATAGTCTATTGTTAATTGTGCCTGTCTCCACTCAGTGCCTTCTCTACTGTAAATCACATATTTTATATTTCATGAAGGAAATTTCTTCAACTTTGCAATCACATTTTGTGAAACTACATGTAAAAAGAACTGTAATGTGCTAATAGGTTTTGTGGTGGGACAAAAAAATTAACAAATTATTTGTACTTGTATAATTGAAATTTGGTATTTTTAATGCAAAGATAATTTTTTAAGGAAAATGAGTTCACATCAAAGTATAAAAATGATGGTTTTGAAGAACACTGTTTATATGGATATTTTACAATATATTGCAATATTGTGGTATGATCTGTAACATCAAAATATCATTTTTAATATTCCATGAATTTTATGATGTGTTATTGAAGGATCTACCTTGATGACAGCCTTAGTCAAAATATATCTGTAACATTGTGAACTCATAAATTTTAAGATTGTGACTGCTGTGTATGGACGCAGGAGGAGCTGGCCACTGTTTGCGAACAGCTGAACGTGTTGATGGCTGCGGTCAGCCATCTTCAGGCTGCTGCCTCGGAGTGTAGCGGCAGTGGGTGTTACCCCAGGTGTTACATGCTTCACCCACTGTCCCTGCTGTCGAGACATCTTCGCAGGTACCGGGCGCAGTTGGGCCACCCTCTCCCCAAGGGGAGTGGCGGGTTCAGCGGTGTTCGCAGCGCACGAGGCAGAGGGTCAATGTGGAGGCTGGCCGTGTGGCATCGCCCGCTCTGCCTGTGAGTGAACATGTGGCCGCTCCTTCAGCAACGTCCGAGCAGGCACATGGGGGGAGGGGTTTATTAGTGATTGGGAGCTCCAACGCTAGGCGGGTGATGGAGCCCGTTAGGGAAATAGCAGAAAGGTCGGGAAAGAAGGCCAGTGTTCACTCTGTCTGCTTGCCAGGGGGTCTCATACGAGATATGGAGGAGGCCCTGCCGGCGGCGATAGAGAGCACTGGGTGCACCCGACTGCAAATTGTTGCTCATGTCGGCACCAATGACTCCTGCCGTCTGGGTTCAGAGGTCATCCTCAATTCATACGGGCGGTTGGCGGAGTTGGTGAAGGCAGAAAGCCTTGTTCGCGGGGTGGAATCTGAGCTAACTATTTGTAGTATCGTTCCCAGAACCGATCGCGGTCCTCTGGTTTGGAGCCGAGTGGAAGGCTTAAACCAGAGGCTCAGACGATTCTGCGGAGATCTGGGGTGCAAATTTCTCGACCTCCGCTATCGGGTGGAGAAATGTAGGGTCCCCCTGAATAGGTCAGGCGTGCACTACATGCAGGAAGCGACTACAAGGGTAGCGGAGTACGTGTGGAATGCACATATGGTTTTTTTGGGTTAGAGAAATTCCTCCCTAGGCCCGACAAGACACCTCCTGAGACACGGCAAGGTAGGAGTAGTCAAAATGCAACAGGGAATAACAATATTAATCTGCTAATAGTAAACTGCAGGAGCATCTATAGAAAGGTCCCAGAACTGCTCTCATTAATAAATGGTCACAATGCCCACATAGTATTAGGGACAGAAAGTTGGCTCAAACCAAATGTAAACAGTAATGAAATTCTAAACTCAGATTGGAATGTATAGCGCAGAGACAGGCTGGACAGTGAAGAGGGAAGCGTGTTTATAGCGATAAGAAGTGCAATAGTATCGAAGGAAATTAACAGAGATCCGAAATGTGAAATAATTTGGGTGAAGGTCACAGTTAAAGCAGGCTCAGACATGGTAATTGGATGTCTCTATAGGCCCCTTGGCTCAGCAGCTGTTGTGGCTGAGCAACTGAAGCGTAATTTGGAAAATATTTCGAGTAGATTTCCCCACCATGTTATAGTTCTGGGTGGAGATTTTAATTTGCCGGATATAGATTGGGAGACTCAAACGTTCATAACGGGTGGTAGGGACAAAGAATCCAGTGAATTTTTTTAAAGTGTTTTATCTGAAAACTACCTTGAGCAGTTAAACAGAGAACCGACTCGTGGCGATAATATATTAGACCTTCTGGTGACAAACAGACCTGAACTATTTGAAACAGTAAACGCAGAACAGGGAATCAGCGATCATAAAGCGGTTACTGCATCGATGATTTCAGCTGTAAATAGAAATATTAAGAAAGGTAGGAAGATTTTTCTGTTTAGCAAAAGTGACAAAAAGCAGATTTCAGAGTACCTGATGGCTCAACACAAAAAGTTTTGTCTCAAGTACAGATAGTGTTGAGGATCAGTGGACAAAGTTCAAAATCATCGTACAATAAGTGTTAGATGAGTTTGTGCCAAGCAAGATCGTAAGAGATGGAAAAGAGCCACCGTGGTACAACAACCGAGTTAGAAAACTGCTGCGGAAGCAAAGGGAACTTCACAGCAAACATAAACATAGCCAAAGCCTTGCAGACAAACAAAATTTACGCAAAGCGAAATGTAGTGTGGGGAGGGCTATGAGAGAGGCGTTCAATGAATTCGAAAGTAAAGTTCTATGTACTGACTTGGCAGAAAATCCTAAGAAACTTTGGTCTTATGTCAAAGCAGTAGGTGGATCAAAACAAAATGTCCAGACAGTCTGTGACCAAAATGCTACTGAAACAGAGGATGACAGACTAAAGGCTGAAATACTAAATGTCTTTTTCCAAAGCTGTTTCACAGAGCAAGACTGCACTGTAGTTCCTTCTCTAGATTGTTGCACAGACGACAAAATGGTAGATATCGAAATAATAGACGACAGAGGGATAGAGAAACAATTAAAATCGCTCAAAAGAGGAAAGGCCGCTGGACCTGATGGGATACCAGTTCGATTTTACACAGAGTACGCGAAGGAAATTGCCCCCCTTCTTGCAGCGGTGTACTGCAGGTCTCCAGAAGAGCATAGCATTCCAAAGGATTGGAAAAGGGCACAGGTCATCCCCGTTTTCAAGAAGTGATGTCGAACAGATGTGCAGAACTATAGACCTATATCTCTAACATCTATCAGTTGTAGAATTTTGGAACACGTAATTATGTTCGAGTATAATGACTTTTCTGAAGACTAGAAATCTACTCTGTAGGAATCAGCATGGGTTTCGTCCATGAGACTCAGAGGGCCATAGACACGGGTTCCCAGGTAGATGCCGTGTTTCTTGACTTCCGCAAGGCATCCGATACAGTTCCCCACAGTCGTTTAATGAACAAAGTAAGAGCATATGGACTATCAGACCAATTGTGGGATTAGATTGAAGAGTTCCTAGATAACAGAACGCAGCATGTCATTCTCAATGGAGAGAAGTCTTCCAAAGTAAGAGTGATTTCAGGTGTGCTGCAGGGGAGTGTCGTAGGACCGTTGCTATTCACAATATACGTAAATGACCTTGTGGATGACATCGGAAGTTCACTGAGGCTTTTTGCAGATGATGCTGTGGTGTATTGAGAGGTTGTAACAATGGAAAATTGTACTGAAATGCAGGAGGATCTGCAGCAAATTGACACATGGTCAGGGAATGGCAATTGAATCTCAATGTAGATAAGTGTAATGTGCTACGAATACATAGAAAGAAAGATCCCTTATCATTTAGCTACAATATAGCAGGTCAGCAACTGGAAGCAGTTAATTCCATAAATTATCTGGGAGTACGCATTAGGAGTGATTTAAAATGGAATGATCATATAAAATTAATAGTCAGTAAAGCAGATGCCAGGCTGAGATTCATAGGAAGAATACTAAGGAAATGCAATCTGAAAACAAAGGAAGTAGGTTACAGTATGCTTGTTCGCCCACTGCTTGAATACTGCTCACCGGTGTGAGATCCGTACCAGATAGGGTTGATAGAAGAGATAGAGAAGATCCAACGGAGAACAGTGCGCTTCGTTACAGGATCATTTAGTAATCGCAAAAGCGTTACGGAAATGATAGATAAACTCCAGTGGAAGATCTGCAGGAGAGATGCTCAGTAGCTCGGTATGGGCTTTTGTCGAAGTTTCAAGAACATACCTTCACCGAGGAGTCAAGTAGTAATTGCTCCCTCCTGCGTAAATCTCGCGAAGAGACCATGTGGATAAAATCAGAGAGATTAGAGCCCACACAGAGGCATACCAACAATCCTTCTTTCCATGAACAATATGAGACTGGAATAGAAGGGAGAACCGATAGAGGTACTCAAGGTATCCTCCGCCATACACCATCATTTGGCTTGCGGAGTATGGATGTAGATGTAGATTTGTTATCTTACATATGTAATGTTATGTAAAATGCACATAACTGTTAAAAAAGTTGTATAAATGTATCAGTAGACCAGCTTAGCTGCCAGCTGTGTCAGACTACTGTCAGTCTTGAGTAGCAGCAATGAAGAGTCTTCAGTTGTGTATGAATGGAGAGAAATGTGTAACTTAATAATTAATGAAACATTAAAACTTGGTTGAGTAGTATTACCGATTTATTGTAGAAAGAAAAAATGTAGTTACACTATTTATATTTTCAGTACTTAAAACGCTAATCCAAAAAATGAGGAGACAAAGAAATATGGTGATGACTACCACAAATTAAAATAGTAGTAGTAGTAGTAGTAGTAGTAGTAGTAATAATAATTCAAAGTCCAGGATTAAATAACAACAATTATATGAAAAGAATAGATTGCTATTCACCACACAGAGGAGGCATTGAGTTGCAGACAGGCATAACAAAAAGGTGCTAAACATTTAACATTTTGGACAAAATAGTTTTCCTTCAGAAATAGAAAACAAACACACATTCACACAAGTAAACTGACACATACATGTGTGGAATTACGGTTTTAGTGAATATTAACATATATTTGCAGTCCAGAAATCAGTTACAATTTTCTCCAGACATGGTTTACACATCTGTCTGTGTCATAAATCAAGTTGAATACAATGGTCAGTTTCTACATCTATTTACAAAATGTTCAAAATGCAGAACATGGAATCAGCACACCCAAAGTGCTTCAGATCTCATCAAGCAAGTTTCCTGTAGCTGTCATCTGTAAAACACCCAGCCACTTAAACAAAATTTTAATTGACTATGTACAATAACATTTTTATTACATAATTGTAAGTCAAGTTCTGGATTATAAGCCAGATTTACATGGAAACTGAAGCAAAACCACAGGTCAACAAGTTTCATACAAATAAATTTTCTTATTTCAAACATTTTTAGTATTTCTTTAGCTAAATTGTATTTCACAACAAAATGAATAAGCAATTTGATTTTCAGATCATCTCTATTCAGATTATCAAATGTCACTTATTTATTGGTTTGCTTCATATCATCATGTCCTCCTTGATCTTCTTTATCAATGATCTTATTTTTCTGTATGTGAATGGATTAATTTTATTTGTTTTAACTCTTTCCATTTAGCAAACTTAGAAAGGCAAGTTGCGAACATTTCATTTCAAATGAAATATTAATATTTACATTTCACCACAACTTTCCTACTATTTATTTCAAATTAAAAATGAAAATGATATATCATTACTATATCTATGTCTACATATACTATTTGCAAACTCCTTATATTTATCAAACATATGGCTGACATAATGCAACTGTATGATCCACTCCACAGCTAACTTTCTTCACTTGAGCTCCCACTGCAACCTGAAACAAAAATGAATGCAACCATACAGAACTTTATTATGTGATACAGTTGCTTGGCCATGAGGAAGAAAGGGGGAAAAAAAGTACGTGGCGGCGTAGCACCTCTTCTCTGTAAAGGAGGATCAGTGCCCTGAGAGGCAGCTAGCACACTCTGTATGCTTGTAACATGTACATTTGTTTTAAATATTTGTGCTGGCTAATAAATAGTGTGGAAACTGTATCTCCATGCTGTGTCACTAATCTGCTGTCACACTGCTGGTACCCCATTTTCCACAATGATCATCCCAAATTTATGCATTGCCCCAGGATTTTTCTGTCAGGTCAAAAATCTGCTGCACTTATTATGCTGTCAAGAATGCTGCCATTACAAATGGTACAACCTCATCATTTCTTTGGCAATGTTGACATCATCTCTTGACAAGTGCTTGTGAAATCCATGAACTTTGCCTGTGCAATATCACTAAATAGTATATCAAGAGGTTGTAACAATGGAAAATTGTACTGAAATGCAGGAGGATCTGCAACAAATTGACGCATGGTGCAAGGAATGGCAATTGAATCTCAATGTAGACAAGTGTAATGTGCCGTGAATACATAGAAAGAAAGATCCCTTATCATTTAGCTACAATATAGCAGGTCAGCAACTGGAAGCAGTTAATTGCATAAATTATCTGGGATTATGCGTTAGGAGTGATTTAAAATGGAATGACCATATAAAATTAATCGTCGGTAAAGCAGATGCCAGACTGAGATTCATAGGAAGAATACTAAGGAAATGCAATCCGAAAACAAAGGAAGTAGGTTACAGTAGGCTTGTTCGCCCACTGCTTGAATACTGCTCACCGGTGTGAGATCCGTACCATATAGGGTTGATAGAAGAGATAGAGAAGATCCAATGGAGAGCAGTGCGCTTCATTACAGGATCATTTAGTAATCGTGAAAGTGTTATGGAGATGATGGATAAACTCCAGTGGAAGACTGCAAGAGAGATGCTCAGTAGCTCAGTACGGGCTTTTGTTGAAGTTTCGAGAACACACCTTCATCGAGGAGTCAAGCAGTATATTGCTCCCTCCTACGTATATCTCTCGAATAGACCATGAGGATAAAATCAAAGAGATTAGAGCCCACACAGAAGCATACCGACAATCTTTCTTTCCATGAACAATATGAGACTGGAATAGAAGGGAGAACCAATAGAGGTACTCAAAGTAACCTCCGCCACGCACCGTTGGGTGGCTTGCGGAGTATGGATGTAGATGTAGATGTAGAATATCTGTCAAGGCTTGGATGATACTACAGTGCTGAACAACATAGAGACAATGGCTTCATTGTTCGCCACATCTTCAAACCAACCTCGCATCACTGCTGATGCCAAGCAGTGAACTGTGCCAAGGCAGTGTTGAATTGACCGAGTGAGAGTCACAACAAACAATGGCCACCCTCCTCCATAACAAATGTTAATCTAAGTGCCTTCAACTTTAGCGCAGGATAAAACATTACTAGTGATTATAGAGTTATAACACTCGCATTAATGCCCCGAACCATACCGATGGCTCCCACAGTACCATTACGGTTGAACAACTATGGCCCCCACCATACCATTCCACTGTTCTGTTTTGTCATGCATCTGCCAACAGACCACAGGATCAATGTTTACATCACCTTTTAATTCCTATGCATTTTGAGTTCTGAAATCCTGTTCTGACCGTTGCGAGTAAACGCGAATTCCATGAGACAGACTATGACGTCCCTTATATCCCAGCTGCACCAGCCACACTGGGCATCACAATCGACTTCAGTTCTGGTCCAGCACAGTGCTTCCCATTTCCATCAACTGCAACCAGCACCAAAACCAATTATGGACTCTGAGAACGCATTTTACATGACCTCAGGGTCAGATACCACTGCCTCCCTGTTCGAGTGGTGTCACACTTGTGTTAGCTGCACCAAGAACCAATGCACATAGACAGTGCTGTTGGATAATAAATGGACTATGCCTTCCTTCTTTATGGTGCCAGGACCTCAAGTGCACTCTAATATGCATTTTCTGCCATCTCAACATATGACACTGGAAAAGTCGTACCTACTACATCGGCCCTCGATTTTCACTCACCCACGCAGCCATTCATCAGTCACCTGAGTTCTATGCACATCACCATGATATGCTGGCACCACCCATGCTGCGACAAGACCCGCCTCATCGTGCACCACCCAATGTTAAGCCACATTTCCTGCCTACCTTGCACACCAATGCTCCCATGTCTTCCACCCCTCCTGCTGCCCATCTCATGATGGTGCCTTACAATCAAACCACTGATGGTCACCATACCATTCACCACCATCTGATGCTACCATTGTTCTGCATTCATTCTCCCATCATGTGGTTCACCTTCAGTGAGTGTTTGATGTCAGCCAGTAGCATCGATTGGGACAACGAGAAGTTCATCACTCAACAACATCTAACAAGCATGCCTGAGCAGCAGCTACATCTCGTAAACAATGAGACTACGTTGGGCAACAGCATGCCATCTTTGCTCTGGTGCCACCTGCGAGTTGTAATTGTGCCAACACTCCTGCCTGATTGTGCACTATTGATATTTTGGCTTCTAAAACTGCTAGAGAACATCCAAACAGCGATGCCTACAAATGAAGAGGCACTGCTGGAATTTAAACTTTGACTCACTGACAGAAGCAGGCACTATCATAATACCACATTATAATCAACATGCCACAATTCTATGTTGCAGTCAATGCCCAGCACACTTGCACGGAAACAAATTATGCACAATTCTGGCCAAGCTACCCCAACATTCTGTGCTGCCGCAGACTGTCCGACTATGGCTGGACTGAACTGAATCAGGCTGTGGCTCCACCACCTCTCACACTCCACGTGCCTTTCATGGCCATGGTGGGCAGCAGTCACCTATCACAACAGCTGAGGTTGAGGTTGTCACCCACCCAGCTGGCCAACACCCTGACTCTGTGTACAAACAAAGGCTGCACCGACCAAGTGCGTCGCCTGCTTCCAAGTCCTATGCATAACAATACTACTGCTGGATTTCACAAGGTCTGGGCAGGACACACAGTGGTGCAGACAACCCTGCACCTACCCAAGCTACTTCAGTGACTGACGTAGGTGCAACAGTCTGCTCTTCATCAAGTAGATGCGTTTGCATCCTCCCCCCCCCCCCCCCCCCCCCCAAAAAAAAAAAGAGCACCAAGGGAGCATTTCAGTGGACATATGGTCCCTGACTATTGGATCATGACAGGTGCTCGCACTTGTACTTCCTTGTTCATACAGACACAGACGCCAATGTCAGCACTCTACCACTTGCTCTTGTGTCAGCTCAGATGGTAGAGCACTTGCCCGCGAAAGGCAAAGGTCCCGAGTTCGAGTCTCGGTCGGGCACACAGTCACACTGTATTGTCTGCGGAGTGCACCAAGTGGGGTTTGTGATGCTTCACTAACATGAAAGGTGTCTCCATGGTAGACGTGCTGTCGTAGTGATCAGTGTCAAGGTGATGAAGGTAGTCGAGATGCTGTTGAGCAGCATGTAGTGCGTTGGTGTTCACGATCCGTCTCCTTATTCGTTCGTTGGTGAGGCATGTAACCTCGTTGTCATGATGTAATGATGAGTATTTATCTGTCTTTAAGAATAGTTGGTTGAAAAGTGCTTTGCTTTGTAGCTTCAGGTCCAGTGGTATGTTGAGGGGTGGCAGCATGCCCGATGGCATTGCAGTGCTGGCAGGTAATGTATCGCTCACCACACCATGGATCAATTGCTGGCCAGCCCATCGTAGTAGGAGGGTGCGATTTAAATCCAGCAATAGCTGGTAGTGCCAGAGGAAGTTGACACCCAGGACTGGTTCACCTGTCTCTGTCACTAGGAATGTCCAAGGTATTTGCATATCTGTGCCAAGGATGAGCATGATGTGTGCAGTTCCAAAAACTGCGATTTTAGTGCCACTGGCTGCCGCAGTTGCCACAGCGAAGATGACAGTGTAACAGGCACACAAGAGCAAGTGGTAGAGTGCTGACATTGGCATCTGTGTCTGTATGAACAAGGAAGTACAAGTGCGTGCACCTGTCATGATCCAATAGTCAGGGACCATATGTCCACTGAAATGCTCCCTCGGTGCTCTTTTTTTTTTTTTTTTTTTTTGGGGGGGGGGGGGGGGGGGGGGAGGATGCAAACACATCTACTTGATGAAGAGCAGACTGTTGCACCTACATCTCATCTCCTATCATATCAGCACACACTCCGCTGCAGAGTGAAAATTTCATTCTGGAAACATCCCTCAGGCTGTGGCTAAGCCATGTCTCCGCAGTATCCTTTCTTTCAGGAGTGCTAGTTCTGCAAGGTTTGCAGGAGAGCTTCTGTAAAGTTTGGAAGGTAGGGGACAAGATACTGGCAGAAGTAAAGCTGTGAGTACTGGGCGTGAGTCGTGCTTCTGTAGCTCAGATGGTAGAGCACTTGCCCGCGAAAGGCAAAGGTCCCGAGTTTGATTCTCAGTTGGCCACACAGTTTTAATCTGCCAGGAAGTTTCATATCAGTGCACACTCCACTGCAGAGTGAAAATTTCATTCTTGAATACAGTGTGACATTAACAGTGACAGCTTACCACATCGTGCCTTGCTTCCTGGACTCGATCCACGCTCCCCCAATGGACCACATACAATCTGTGCCATGCGGGATGGTACAGCCCACCACATTACAACCACACCAAGTCCCCCTGTCTGTCATCGCCCCTATCATCTAGCTCCCCACAAACTTAAAGTTGCTAAATCTGTGGTGGACGAACTTTTGTGAGCTGGTATAGTCAGGCCATAAGACAGTGCTTGGGCCTCCCCAATTAAAGTAGTTCCTAAAAGGAATGATACTATGTGCCTATTTGGTGACTACCACTTCCTTATCATCTGTGCAATCATTAACAGCTACGACATTCTACACTTGCATGCTTTTTCCCCATGTCTTAGTCAGAGCAAAAATTTTCAGCATCATCAAATGCTAAACAGCATACCTGCAAATTCCAATGGCAAATGGAGACATGCCAAAAACGCAATAACCATGCCAACCAGCCTCTTTGAGTTCCTCTACATATTGTGTGGACTAAAAATCATGGCATGGACAAGCAAAGATTTTATTGATAGCATACTGTGCAATTTAACTTTTTGTTATTCCTATCTAGATGATGTCACCTAATCTTTTCGCAAAACAAGCACGACCATGATGACTGCCTGTATATCCTCCTTGATACGCTGGCCTCTCATGGGGTTGTGATAAACAAACCCCATGTGACTTTTGTCAGACACCATGTTGATGCATTCCACGCATCTGGAATGCGGCCTCCTGAGAAAAGTGACCAGATGTGCCTCCTCCCATATCCCAACAACTACAAAGAGCTGCATTGGTTTTTGGAGGTCATAAATTTCTACTGGAACCAACTGCCAAACGCCACTGAGATTTTGCTACCACTCACTCAAGCATTGTGCAGCACAAATATTTCTGGTAAACTATGCCTCGCCTAAACACTGAAAATGCAGGTGGCCTTCAACAAAATAAAAGAACACCTGTTACATGGTGCTACCCTCACCCACCCATCGCCCAACACACATCTACTAACTGTCTCTCATGCTAGCGATTACACAAGCAGGCGTGCTTTACAGAAAGAGATTAGTGGAATCAGTCAGCTACTCAGTTCTTCTAACGTAAGCTTACTGATACCCAGAGAAAATAGTCCACATTTGACCCTGAACTACTAGCCGTATATGAAGCAGTTCGTCACTTTCAATATGATGTTGAGACGAGATCCCTTTATGATATATGCAGGCCATCACCCATTGTCAGATGCATTCCGCAACCTATTGGCAGATTCTGCACCCAGGAGATGCTGCTACTTAAATTTCATAGCATAGTTCACTACCAACGTGCGATATGTTAAAGGTTCCTGTAACACTGTGGTGGACTATCTTTTCAGTATTGCAGCTACCTCCACCCAGCTGCACTTTGACAGAATCATAGATGCACAAGCAACAGATTCTGATCTCCACAGCTTGTTTAACAAACCAGTCATTGTCCTCCAATTGCAACAAAGCATGCTACCCAGCACCACCAAACAAGTTTGGTGTAATGCTACGAATGGATGGATCCAACCAATTGTCCCAGATGCACATTGCAGGACCATTTCTGATCTCCTTAACCTTGCACATCCAGGCATTGCCCTACTGTATGCTTCATCATGGAACAGTTTGTCTGGCCTAACATTAAAAACAATTTTGCCATGTGGTACAGGACTTGCATTCCATGTCAGTAGGCAAAAAAACAGGCCGCCACATACAGCCACCCTTTGGTAAATTCCCAATTCCAAAGCGGCGGTTTCAGCATGTCCACACTGATGTCATAGGGCCACTCCCTGAATCGTTCAGTTACCATTACATACTGTCAATGACAGATCACGTGACACAATGGGTGGAGGCCACATCCATTTCCAACATGTCAGCACAGACAGTAACAAACACTCGTCAACAGTTGGATTGACGGATTCTGTTGCCCAGCCTCCTTAATGTCGAACCTGAGTTGTCAGTTTGAATCCCAACTGTTCAATTACTTACATCACTATCGCAGATGCCACCAGTTCCACACAACTGCCTACCACCTCTACCAATCGACTCTTGGAATGGTGGCATTGAACCATTAAAGCAGCTCTCATGTACCACTCAGTATCACGGCTGGTGGCCCTTCCATGGATTCTCCTGGACATTCTCACAGCACATAAAAAAGGACCCTGGTGCATCACTTGCAGAAATACTATAAAGTGAGCCCCTCACTCTACCCACTGAATTTATAATGTGTGAAACAGTACCCAAAGACATATATATATATATATATATATATATATATATATATATATATATATATAAATAGAGGGAAACATTCCACGTGGGAAAAATATATCTAAAAAGAAAGACGATGAGACTTACCAAACAAAAGTGCTGGCAGGTCGATAGACACACAAACAAACACAAACATACACACAAAATTCAAGCTTTCACAACCAACGGTTGCCTTGTCAGGAAAGAGGGATTTTAAGGGAGAGGATAAGGAGTCATTCCAATCCCGGGAGAGGAAAGACTTACCTTAGGGGGAAAAAAGGACAGGTATACACTCACACACACACACATATCCATCCGCATATACATGCATATATATGCGGATGGATATGTATGTGTGTGCGAGTGTATACCTGTCCTTTTTTCCCCCTAAGGTAAGTCTTTCCACTCCCGAGATTGGAATGACTCCTTACCCTCTCCCTTAAAACCCAAATCCTTTCATCTTTCCCTCTCCTTCCCTCTTTCCTGACGAGGCAACCATTGGTTGCGAAAGCTAGAATTATGTGTGTTTGTTTGTGTGTCTATCGACCTGCCAGCGCTTTTGTTTGGTAAGTCTCATCATCTTTCTTTTTAGATATATTTTTTCCACGTGGAATGTTTCCCTCTATATATATATATATATATATATATATATATATATATATATAAAAAACAAAGATGATGTGACTTACCAAATGAAAGTGCTGGCAGGTCGACAGACACACAAACGAACACAAACATACACACAAAATTCAAGCTTTCGCAACAAACTGTTGCCTCATCAGGAAAGAGGGAAGGAGAGGGAAAGACGAAAGGATGTGGGTTTTAAGGGAGAGGGTAAGGAGTCATTCCAGTCCCGGGAGCGGAAAGACTTACCTTAGGGGGAAAAAAGGACGGGTATACACTCGCACACACACACATATCCATCCACACATATACAGACACAAGCAGACATATTTAAAGACAAAGAGTTATGTCTGCTTGTGTCTGTATATGTGTGATTGGATATGTGTGTGTGTGCGAGTGTATACCCGTCCTTTTTTCCCCCTAAGGTAAGTCTTTCCGCTCCCGGGACTGGAATGACTCCTTACCCTCTCCCTTAAAACCCACATCCTTTCGTCTTTCCCTCTCCTTCCCTCTTTCCTGATGAGGCAACAGTTTGTTGCGAAAGCTTGAATTTTGTGTGTATGTTTGTGTTCGTTTGTGTGTCTGTCGCCTGCCAGCACTTTCATTTGGTAAGTCACATCATCTTTGTTTTTAGGTGTATAATAGAGGGAAACATTCCACGTGGGAAAAATATATTTAAAAAGAAAGATGATGAGACTTACCAAACAAAAGCGCTGGCAGGTCGATAGACACACAAACAAACACACACATACACACAAAATTCTAGCTTTCGCAACCAATGGTTGCCTCGTCAGGAAAGAGGGAAGGAGAAGGAAAGACAAAAGGATATGGGTTTTAAGGGAGAGGGTAAGGAGCATTCCAATCCCGGGAGCGGAAAGACTTACCTTAGGGGGGAAAAAGGACAGATATACACTAGCACACACACACACATATCCATCCGCATATACACAGACACAAGCAGACATAAATGTCTGCTTGTGTCTGTGTATATGCTTACCCCCCTAAGGTAAGTCTTTCCGCTCCCGGGATTGGAATGACTCCTTACCCTCTCCCTTAAAACCCATATCCTTTTGTCTTTCCTTCTCCTTCCCTCTTTCCTGACGAGGCAACCGTTGGTTGCGAAAGCTAGAATTTTGTGTGTATGTTTGTGTTTGTTTGTGTGTCTATCGACCTGCCAGCACTTTTGTTTGGTAAGTCTCATCATATTTCTTTTTAAATATATATATATATATATATATATATATATATATTCATTCTTGTGCCATGCACACCCTCCCATCATATGACACAACAAGCTTTTATTCATAAACACCTGGCCATGTGTTTTCATGCGATACAATGTACAGGTGTAATGAAACTTGCCCTATAACAGCTATTCACAGGACCATACTGAATGTAGAAATCGTGATACAGAGGCTTTTGATATTGTAACTGCTGGAAACCAAACTATAGTCCTGGTGAACCGGCTTAAACTGGTGTGGAATTTAGTGGACCTGCCGCAACACACATACCCATCCTACCACTTTCTATGCACCCGTTACTCAATTTTCAAATGCATGTGAATCCCTTGTATTTCTGCCTGGCGACATACCCATCATGTTATGTGATACTGACCTTGTGGTTACCACTACCTACATGGACGTGTGGTGAGGTGCAAGTATTGTCACATACAGTTTTGTGCACACCACTCCTGTTCCATCAGAAGTTGACATGGCAGGACTCACCTCTCGTTTTTCAGCAGACAGTAAACTCACCATAACCACATCAGCTTACACCACCACTGGTCCTGCAATACCTGCTGTCTGCCTCTTCAAACACCACCACCAAGCCAGCAACAATTGCAGACACCACTGAGTCTACTTCCTTACTCGCTAACACCGCCACTAGCAACCTGCTATCCGTAATGCCAATGTCGCACTTTGGGCATGCCCCCCCCCCCCTCCCCTTCTGGCACACGTTGCTGACAATGATGTGTCTTCCATCATGTGAATCATGCAAATTTTTACAAGTGGGTAGAGCACTAAAAAACAGGTCATGACTCAGTGGCTGATGAACACAGTTCTGGCCAACCAGTTGCAGTTTCAACTCCCTCACTTCAAAGTCGAACTGATAACATTATTTGTGCTGACCGCCAGGTGACTGGAAATGATAGTTGATAAGATTCAAGTTAGTACTGGTACAGTTCATAACATTATCTGTAACAAACTGAAGTACCGCAAAACATGTGCATGATGGGTCCCAAAGGAGTTGACGTGGCTACACAAGGAAATGAGGTTGTGAGTGCGCACAGGGCTAAAGGAACGTTATGAAAGAGAAGGTGAGCACTTCCTCAACAAAAGTTTAACTTGTGATGAAACTTGGTTTCACTATTATAAGCCAGAATCAAAAAGACAAACCATGGAGCGAAAGCACACCAACTCACCTGTCAAGAAAAAATTCAAAACCCAAGCATCAGCAGGAAAAGTCATGTTGACAGTGTTTTGGGATGCTGACGGTCCAGTTTTTTGTGATATCTCAAAGAGGAGCGTACAAAGAACAGCCAATACTACTCAGTTTTGCTTTTAAACAAGGTGAAGCCAGTCATGAGAGAGAGATGTTGTGGATCTCAGAGGGGAGGTGGGATTCTCCAGCAAGACAATGCATGTACTCATATTGGTCAACTAACCCGTGACAGCATTGATAAAATGGGCTCGGAAGTACAGCCTCATCCCCTTTACAGTCCTGATTTCGCACCTAATGATTTCCATTTGTTTGGTGCACTGAAGGAGGCATTACATGGGAAGAGGTTCCACGAGAACGAAGACATGAAAAAGTTTGTGGGAAATTGGTTCAAACACCAAGACAGAGTGTTCTTTGCAGCTGGAATAAAAAAAGCTTGTAGCCCATTGAAACAAGTGCATAAATGTTCAAGCAAATTATGTTGAAAAGTGGATAAAATATTGTTTTGTAAAAATAAATGCTTTTTCTCCAGACCAATTTGTCTCTTTAGTTATTTAATGACCCTTTTAGATAGGTGTGACAGAAAGGCAAACTGAACAGTACGCTCCCGAAAAATCTGTTCCATGTTTTTGCTGCATTTTTTAGTCCATATTACATGTAGCAGAACTTAAAGAGAGCGAATGACATGATTATCAAAGTTTTTGGTATGTCTTTGTCAGCCGTTGGAATGTCTAGATATGTTTCGCAATCGACAATGCTGAAAATTGTTCCCCCAACCAAAGCATAGGAAAAATCATGCAAGTGCATAACATAGTAGCTGTCAACGATTGTATGGGTGTTGAGGTAGTACTAGTCACTGTGTAGGCACCTAGTACCATCCTTTTTAGGAACTAGTTTAATTGGTGAGGTCCAAGCACTGTCTGATAGTCTGACAATACCAACTCGCAAAAGTTTATCCACCGCAGCTTAAGCCACTTTAAGTTTGTGAGGAACTAGCTGATAGGGGCGGTGACAGACAGGGGGGACTTAGTGTGGTTGTAATGTGGTGGGCTGTACCGTCCCACATGGCACAGATTGTATGTGGTCTAATGGGGGAGCATGGAGTGAGTGCAGGAAGTGGGACATGATGTGTTTCGCCATCATTGTTAAAGTCAGATGGCACTGTCTGAGCAGCACACTTAAGTGGGGGTTGTGATGCTCCACTAACCTAAGAATTGTCTACAGTAGAAGTGCCATGGTAGTGATTGGTATCGATGAAGGTCTTTGAGATGCTGTTGAACTGCATGTAGTGACATGGTGGCATCCAGGATTCACCTCTGTAGTTGTTCGTTGGCGAGGCATGTGGCCTCATTGTCATGAAGCAATGATGAGTACTTGGATCCTTTAAGCATAATTAATTGAAAAGTGCTTTGTTTTGCAGCTTCAGGTATAGTGGCTTGTCGTGGTGTAGCAGCATGACACAACGGTGTTGAAGTGCTGGAAAGTAGTGTATCACTGACCACACCATGGATCGACTGCTGGCATCCCATTGTAGCAGGAGGTCAATTTAAATCTGGCAGTAGCTGGTAGTGCCAGAGGCAGTTGGTTTCCAGGATTGGTTCAACTGTCTCTGCCACTAAGAATATCCGAGATGTTTGCATATCTGTGCCGAGGTTGAATGACACATGTGCAATTCCAGCAACTGTGATTACAGTGTCAGAGGCCATGCACAGTTGCAGTGGCAATGGAAACAATGTAACAGGTGCTAGAGCAGCAGTGGAGTGCTCACATCGGCACCAGTATTGATGAGGAAATATGTGTGCAAGTGAATGTCAAGGACAAATAGACGGAGACCATCTGTCCATTGATAGGCTGCATCAGTGCTGCTTTGTTGTGGTGTACAGTGGCATCTTTTTAATGGAGGGTGGCCTGGTGCACCTACATCAGGTTGCTGTAGTAGTTTGGGTAGGTGCAGGGTTGTCTGCAGCACTGTGCATCCTGCATTTTTGTGTGTTGGACATAGAAGCAAGTGATGCACTTGGCTGGTGCAGCTGTTGTTTATAAATAGAGTTAGGATGGTATCTAGCTGGGAGGACAACAACTTTAGCTGTCAAGTAGGTGACTGTTGTCTGCCAGAGCTGCGAAAGGCACTCGGGTTGGTAGAAGCAGGGAGCACGGCGCAGTTCGGGTCAGTCCAGCCATTGTCGGGCAGTCTGTGGCAGCATGGAATGTTGGGGCATCTCAGTCGGGATGGTGCAAAATTGGTTTTGGTGCAGGCATACTGGCCATCAGCTGCAGAGTAGTGCTGTTGGTTGTTGATTAGAATCTGGTGTGATAATGTCTGCATTCTGTCGGCATGTCAAAGTTTAAAACTCCAGTGGGGCCTTCTCATAAGCAAGCATCCATGTTTGGATGTTATCTGGCACTTTTAGAAGCCAAAGTTTCCATAGCTCACAATCAGGCAGGAGCATTGGGTCAATTAGAACTGACAGGTGGTCCCAGAGCAAAGATGGCATGTTGTTCCCCAAAGTAGTCTTGTTGATTAAAAGATGTAGCTGCTGCTCAGGCGTGCATGTTAGTCACTGTAGCAGTGGTGGCTTGGCAGTTCTGTATTTGTGAGAAGCCAGAACATTCAAAAGCAAGCTGCTAATATGGTCTGCATTGTCTCCGAGGTGGCTAAGAAGTATGGTGAACTTCTCATTGTTCCCAATAATACCACTGGCTGACATCAAACACTTTCTGAGGGAAAATCACATTGCAGGATAATCCATGCAGAACAATAGTAGTTTATGATGGTGCTGGATGATATGATGGCTGTCAGTAGTTTGATTTAAAGTAATATCACGAGGTGGTCATGGCACAGTGCTGGAGAGGCAGGACGTGCAAGAGCACTGGTGCATGAGACATACAGGAAATATGACTCAACATAGGGCATTGCAGTGCATAATGAGGTGGGTCATGTTGCGCTGTGGGTGGCAATGGTGTAACACAGGAATGTGCATGGAACTCAGGTGGCTGTCTGAAGAATGGCTGTGCACGGGAGTGAAGTTCCAGGGCTGATACGGTAGGTGCAACTTTCCCCATGTCAGTTGTCTAAGACGGGAGAAAATGTATGGGAGAGAGCATATGAGGCCCTGGCACTGTAAAGAAGGAAGTCATAATCCACTTACTATCGAATGGCACTACCTGTGTCTTATGAGGTTCGTGCAGATGTGCAGTCATTCGCAGAACAGTTGATGTGGGCATGACAGCACTTGAACTGGGAGGTGGCCGTATCTGACCTTGCCAAGGAGAGGCTATGAGAAACACGTTCTCTGAGTCCATATTTGGTTTTGGTGCTAGATGCAGGCAATGCAAATGCAAAGCACAGTGCTGTACCAGAAGCAACTCGATTGTGATGCCTTGCAAGGCTGGCGTGGCTAGGAAATGACTGGCATCACAACTGTCTCGTGGATCCCATGTTTAGTCACAATGGCTGAAACAGGATTCGGAAAATCAGAATGCAATAGGTGACGTAAACCTTGATCCTGCAGTCTGTTTGCAGATGGATGATGGAACAGAACAATGTAGTGGTATGGCGTAGGCCATTATTCAACCGTGACGGCACTGTGGGAGGCATCCATACACTCCAGGTCGTAAATGAAAGTATCATACCGCTCTTAATCACTATCATTGGAACACGCAATGTTTTGTCCTTTGTGAAAGTCGAAGAACTTTTGTTATGGAGGTCAGTGGCCATTGTTTATTGTGACACTCTGCTGCAGATTTGTTTGAAGTGCCAGGAGTAGATTCACGCAGTGTAAAATTTGGAATGTTTATCGTGAAGTCACTCAGTAAATTCAATACTCCTTGTGGCACGTTTGCTTGACATTGGTGGCAATGCGAGGTTGGTCCAAAGATGTGGTGAATAACGAAGGCATTGTCGCTATGTTGTTCAGCACTGTAGTAGTGCACAAGTGTTTGTGGATATCCAGCGATTTTGCACATGGGATGTTCGTGAAATTCACAAGCACTTGTTGAGAGATATCGTCAATATTGCCAAAGAAACAAAATGGTGAGGTTGTACCATATGTAACAGCAGCATGACTGATGGCATTAACGGTGCGGCATATCTGCAACTTAATGCCAAAATTGCAGCACAACATGGAAACTCGGGGTCACCACTGTGGGAAATGGTGTACCAATGGCATGATAGCAGAATAGTGATACAGTATAGAGATACAATTCTCACACTATTTATTAGTAAGCACATATACGTAACACATGTAAGCATTACAAGTGTACAGAGCATAATAAATCCTATTGCCTCATGGGCAGGAATATTCATTAGAATGAAATTTTCACTCTACAGCGGAGTGTACGCTGATATGAAAATTCCTGGCAGATTAAAACTATGTGCTGGACTGCAATATCCTTTCTTCCAGGAGTGCTAGTCCTGTAAGGTTTGCAGGAGAGCTTCTGTGAAGGTTGGAAGGTAGTAGACGAGGTACTGACGGAATTAAAGCTGTGAGGTCAGGGCGTGAGTCGTGCTTGGGTTGGTAGAGCAGTTGCCTGCGAAAGGCAAAGGTCCCGAGTTCGAGTCTCGGTCTGGCACACAGTTTTAATTTGCCAGAAAGTTTCAGGAATCTTCATTTACAGAGTCAGAAATGTTATGCCACAACAAGTTTCATAAAACATTTTATCTTAGGCACTAATCATTGCCAGCTGAAAAATGTGAAGTATAAATTCACAGCTCGAGGTGCAATACAGAATACAAGTGCAACAACACTGCAGATATTTTGTAAAAGTACTTCTAAATCAGCCTATTTCTGTGATAAATTTAAAGTAGTTTTTTATGAGAAATTCAATTATGTTCTTTAAGAAATTCAGTTATGTCTGAACACCTAATGCTGTTGCATTCCTAAAAGCTATGCAGACATCCTAAGAATCAAGACTGTCACATGAAGATGGAACTGAGATACTGAAACACATCATCACTAATAGAGATACATTTTAGTGACTGGTTATCATCATCATACAAAGGAATCTGGAATACAGGCTTTTTGTTCATTATAGAATACCCACACACTTCTAAAATTGATTGTGTAAGCTTCTGCTAGAGTACATGTTTAGACAATTTAAACATAACATAACATATGTGGGAAATTACGAACTGCTCCATAATTTATGTGCAGTTGTGACACTGTTCACAGAAAATTACACCATTTCCTTCAGTGTAGCTGACCTAAATCAAGGCAGATGTTAACCTTTGCAGAAAAATGTTGGAACAGCATTCTTATTTCTCTCAGTTTCCCATACCCATTACAGATAAGTACAGATGGGGCATACAGAGGCTCTTTGATTCATTATCATCATCATCATCATTTAAGACTGATTATGCCTTTCAGCGTTCAGTCTGGAGCATAGCCCCCCTTATACAGTTCCTCCATGATCCCCTATTCAGTGCTAACATTGGTGTCTCTTCTGATGTTAAACCTATTACTTAAAAATCATTCTTAACCGAATCAAGGTACCTTCTCCTCGGTCTGCCCCGACTCCTCCTACCCTCTACTGCTGAACCCATGAGTCTCTTAGGTAACCTTGCCTCTCCCATGCGTGTAACGTGACCCCACCATCTAAGCCTGTTCGCCCTGACTGCTACATCTATAGAGTTCATTCCCAGTTTTTCTTTGATTTCCTCATTGTGGACACCCTCCTGCCATTGTTCCCATCTACTAGTACCTGCAATCATCCTAGCTACTTTCATATCCGTAACCTCAACCTTATTGATAAGGTAACCTGAATCCACCCAGCTTTCGCTCCCATACAACAAAGTTGGTCGAAAGATTGAACGGTGCACGGATAACTTAGTCTTGGTACTGACTTCCTTCTTGCAGAAGAGAGTAGATCGTAGCTGAGCGCTCACTGCATTAGCTTTGCTACACCTCGCTTCCACTTCTTTCACTATGTTCCCATCCTGTGAGAATATGCATCCTAAGTACTTGAAACCGTCCACCTGTTCTAACTTTGTTCCTCCTATTTGGCACTCAATCTGTTTATATTTCTTTCCCACTGACATTACTTTCGTTCTGGAGATGCTAAGCTTCATACCATAGTCCTTACATTTCTGATCTAGCTCTGAAATATTACTTTGCAAACTTTCAATCAAATCTGCCATCACAACTAAGTCATCCGCATATGCAAGACTGCTTATTTTGTGTTCACATATCTTAATCTCACCCAGCCAGTCTATTGTTTTCAACATATGATCCATAAATAATATGAACAACAGTGGAGATAGGTTGCAGCCTTGTCTTACCCCTGAAACTACTCTGAACCATGAACTCAATTTACCGTCAACTCCAACTGCTGCCTGACTATCCATGTAAAGACCTTTAATTGCTTGCATAAGTTTGCCTCCTATTCCATTATCTTGTAGAACAGACAATAACTTCCTCCTAGGAACCTGGTCATATGCCTTTTCTAGATCTATAAAGCATAGATACAATTCCCTGTTCCATTCATAACACTTCTCCATTATTTGCCGTAAGCTAAAGATCTGGTCCTGACAACCTCTAACAGGCCTAAACCCACACTGATTTTCATCCAATTGGTCCTCAACTAATACTCGCACTTTCCTTTCAACAATACTGAGAAGATTTTACCCAAAACGCTGATTAAAGAGATACCTCTGTAGGTGCTACAATCTTTTCTGTTTCCATGTTTAAAGATTGGTGTGATTACTGCTTTTGTCCAGTCTGATGGAACATGTCCCGACTCCCAGGCCATTTCAATTATCCTGTGTAGCCATTTAAGACCTGACATTCCACTGTATTTGATGAGTTCCAACTTAATTTCATCCACCCCTGCCGCTTTATTGCACTGCAATCTATTGACCATTTTCTCCACTTCCTCAAATGTGATCCTATTTCCATCATCATTCCTATCCCATTGTACATCGGAATCTGAAACATTACTGATCATATTTTCACCTACACTGAGCAACTCTTCAAAATATTCCCTCCATCTGCCCAAGGCATCAACAGGATTCACCAGCAGTTTTCCTGACCTGTCCAAAGTACATGTAATTTCCTTCTTACCTCCCTTTCGAAGACTGCTAATTACACTTCAGAATAGTTTTCCAGCAGCTTGACCCATAGTCTCCAACCTGTTTCCAAAGTCTTCCCAGGATTTCTTCTTGGATGCTGCAACTATCTGATTGGCTTTGTTTCTTTCTTCAACATAACTTTCTCTGTCTACCTGGGTTCTAGTATGTAGCCATTTTTGATACGCCTTCTTTTTCCTTTTACAGGCTGCCTTGACTGTATCATTCCACCAAGCTGTTTGCTTCATCCTACTTTTACACACTACTGTTCCAAGACATTCTTTAGCCATTTCTAGTACTGTGTCCCTGTACCTTGTCCATTCCTTTTCCAATGACTGTAATTGACTACATTCAACTAACTGGTACCTTTCTGAGATCGCTGTTATGTACTTGTGCCAGATTTCCCTATCCTGAAGTTTCTCCACTCTTATCCTCCTACATATGGACCTGACCTCCTGCACTTTCGGCCTCACAATCTCAATTTCACTGCAGATTAAATAATGATCAGTGTCATCAAAGAATCCCCTGAATACACGTGTCCCCCTCACAGCCTTCCTGAATTCCTGATCTGTTATTATATAGTCAATGATAGATCTGGTTCCCCTGCCTTCCCAAGAATGTTCTTATGTTTAAAAAAGGAGTTTGTGATTACTAAGCCCATACTGGCACAGAAATCCAAGAGTTGTTTCCCATTCCTGTTGGCCTCCATATCCTCTCCAAATTTACCCATAACCTTTTCATACCCTTCTGTTCACTTTCCAATCCTGGCGTTAAAATCACCCATGAGCAGAACACTGTCCTTGTCCTTTACTCTAACAACTACATCACTGAGTGCCTCATAAAAACTATCCATCTTATCTTGATCTGTCCCTTCACAATGCGAATATACTGACACAATCCTAATTTTCTTGCTAGACACTGTCAAATCTATCCACATCAGTCGTTCATTTACATACCTTATTGCAACTACGCTGGGTTCCATTTCTTTCCTGATGTAAAGCCCTACACCCCATTGTGCAATTCCTGCTTTGACTCCTGACAGGTACACCTTGTGTTCTCCCACTTCCTCTTCTTTCTCACCCCTTACCCGAATGTCACTAACAGCTAAAACGTCCAGCCCCATCTTACTTGCAGCCTCTGCCAGCTCTACCTTCTTCCCAGAGTAGCCCCCATTGATATTAATAGCTTCCCATCTCGTTACCATTTGTTTGCCAAGTTGTATCTTAGGAGTCCCTGGTTTGTCAGTTAGAGGTGGGACTCCGTCACCTTCAAAGGTCCAAGGCATTTTGCTCTGATTGTTGCCAGCATCATATTTAAAGTACCAGGGAAGCAGGTTGCTAGCCTTACTTGCCCCGAGTCCCATTGGGTTTTACCCCTAATGGCTGAGGGACTAACCGGTGGATTTGGTAGTCTTTGCCGTATGAGCACAAGGTGACCACGACTCAGAATATGTCCGAGATGCCCATCCTTATTCCAAAGTAACTGGTATCCCGACTGTCGGGATCACTTACTTGGCCACTCATACGTTGCCCGTGGTTCATGAACTAGGACATGACTACAGGAACCCACACCATGAACCTCTTTGATTTCGCAGGGAAAATTGCTGCACTGGCCCCCCTCAAAAACTGATTGTCTTATAGAATAGGTGTGCTTATTTCAGTCACAGGTCTTTGTGCTAAGACATCAGTCAGCCAAAAAATAAGATGTACTTCCTGAAACATTAGTGCAAATTATTTGAATGTGCAGTGTCTGTGCCTTCAATAGAACAGAGACCACGCAGATCCAGCATCAGTGAAACACTTCAGTGCGAATGTACAAATACGTCTGACCTCCTGCGAGAATCTCTATGTGCGAACAGGACAGGGACTGCAGACAGGTGGCGCTAGATGGGAGTGTAGATCGGCTGTGAAGTGTACAGAGACAGTCCATGCAGTTGCACTGCCCCAGGTGGCATAGTAGTTACCGCACCTGCATAGTAAGCAGGAGATCCTGGATTCGACTGTCGCCGCTGATTCTGCTTGATGTCCTGCTGCAGTGGATAGTAGTGATCCCACTTCAGTATACATATAATTAGTGCAAATGTTTTTCTTTAGCGCATAAGTATGACACTACTTATTTTGTATGAAATTTTTTTTTATACATTTTCAGAAAGACTCTGTTGTTTAAAACTTCCAACTTCTGCCGACAGTGCACATATAACACATGCACATCAAACAACTGACACTTTAGAAAATGATACAGAATGTAGAGCCTACAAAATATTCCATAGAATGATTTAGCTATGTACAGTATGGGGAATGTGATTACCCCAACAGCTGAGACTAGTAATCCTCACTCCTTTCAACCACCCATGGTTGTTTATAGAATTGAACTATCACGTATAAAACAGCTTCAAATGTCAGATTACTTTACAAATGACTTAAAGAGTTAAATATCTAGTGTTAAGCATATAACATGTGTATGACTGAAGAAGAAAAATCTTAATTATGTTGATTTTATTAATTTCAGATTCTTCACCCATATGCTAATGAATATGTTTATAAAAGGTTTGAAATTATGTTTAAAGTTTGTTGGACGTCACTGAGTGATATTATTGATTATGAATGTGTATTGTCTGAGTGATTTGTGATCTGTTTTTTTTTTTTTTAATAAAAAAAAACAGCTAGTTTTTCATACACCTCTATGTTTATGGTGACATATCTCCTAAACTGTGTCACATCCAGTGACACAATATGCAGATACACTCAATGGTATCTGTAGAAACTGTCTGAAAAATGTGTTAGGTATAGAATCAGCAGTAGAAAAGTGATATCTTGCGAACCGTGGATGAAGGGTATCAGACGGATGCCATATTCCTTTACTTCCGGAAAGCGTTTGACTCGGTGCCCCACTGCAGACTCCTAACTAAGGTACGAGCATATGGGATTGGCTCCCAAGTATGTAAATGGCTCGAAGACTTCTTAAGTAATACAACCTAGTACGTTGTCCTCGATGGTGAGTGTTCATCAGAGGTGAGGGTATCATCTGGAGTGCCCCAGGGAAGTGTGGTAGGTCCGCTGTTGTTTTCTATCTACATAAATGATCTTTTGGATAGGGTGGATAGCAATGTGCGGCTGTTTGCTGATGATGCTGTGGTGTACGGGAAGGTGCCAGATGAATAGGAAAAAGAATCCTGTAATGTTTGAATACTCCATTAGTAGTGTAGCACTTGACACAGTCACGTCGATTAAATATTTGGGTGTAACATTGCAGAGCGATATGAAGCGGGACAAGCATGTAATGGCAATTGTGGGGAAGGCAGATAGTCGTCTTCGGTTCATTGGTAGAATTTTGGGAAGATGTTTATCAGTAAAAGAGACCGCTTATAAAACTCTAATACGACCTATTCTTGAGTACTGCTTGAGCGTTTGGGATCCCTATCAGGTCAGATTGAGGGAGGACATAGAAGCAATTCAGAGGCGGGCTGCTATATTCATTACTGGTAGGTTTGATCATCACGCGAGTGTTACGGAAATGCTTCAGGAACTCAGGTGGGAGTCTCTAGAGGAAAGGAGGCGTTCTTTTCGTGAATCACTACTGAGGAAATTTAGAGAACCAGCATTTGAGGCTGACTGCAGTACAATTTTACTGCCGCGAACTTACATTTCGCGGAAAGACCACAAAGATAAGATAAGAGAGATTAGGGCTCGTACAGAGGCATATAGGCAGTCATTTTTCCCGCGTTCTGTTTGGGAGTGGAACAGGGAGAGAAGATTCTAGTTGTGCTACGAGGTACCCTCCGCCGCGCACCGTATGGTGGATTGCGGAGTATGTATGAAGATGCAGATGTAGATGAATAAATTAATATGTCATGCCTGTTGCTGGAACTTTTCTGTAGGAACATCGAAAATGTAATAAGGGATAATTTTTTTCTTTTACTGTTTTGTGGGGTATGTCAATGAGATATAAAGTATGAAAAGATTTTGAAATTATGTGCAAAGTCTGTTGGCAGTCACTAAGAGCTCTCTTCTGAAATACTGGAGGAATATATTCTGGGTGATCTGCAAGGTGCACATACCTCAGGATATAAACACAGTTTCCAGCATGAAATTTTCTCTCTGCAGTAGAGTGTGCAGTGTTATGAAACTTTCTGGCAGATTTAAAATTGTGTGTTGGGCCAGCCTTTGAACCCGGGACCTTAGTCTTTTGCATGCAAGTCCTCTAGTCCCAGTCCGTTATACACTTTTAATCTACCAGGAAGTTTCATACACATGGTTGCTTAAGGTATTGTGTTAGACCTTTAACGTGAGATTTTATCTCTTAATAGTACATTTATTTCTAAATAGTAGATTATAACAGCATTTTAAATTTGAAATTCTGTCAGTACTTACATGAAATACCAAAACTCAAACTTTTGTTTTCTGTGGAAGCCTTTACATAGAAAATGTGCAACTGGGACCATGTAACTGTTTTACTCATTTAGTAACATAGTAGATATGCCTTGTAGACAGCTCAGCAACAGTATGCTGAAGAAGGCAATAAGAGAAATCTGCATGACAAATCAGAGCAGTTTCATTCTCACATTCCTTTGTTATGCAGTACAGTACCAAACTCAAAAACATGGAAGGGAGAATAACTCACAAAAGAAACAAACTTGTGCTCCATAATTGTGTGCCTCATTTTATCATTTCAAACCCCTTGCTAAGAGAAAAGAAGGCATCCTTCACAACATTAACTGAAATTTCTATAAATTAAACTCATCTTTCTTACATCCACACTTAAAAAAGTCTAATAAATGCAAAATTCCTGAGACCTTTGGAGCACTCCAAGCCTTAACAACAGAACATAACCTCCCCCCCATCCTTACCTCTCTCCTGAGTCTTGTGCATGTATTCTTTATGTATGGGATTCAGTTTCTGTATCTACTGCACAATAAGGAAAAAAATGTAGTCCTATGTGTGAAGATATAGAGTAAATTTACCTCCTATGAAGAGTAACCATCAACTTTGAAATCTGAAAGTAGTTACAGTAATCCTTTAAAGATTGAATGAAGCAGCTGCATATGCACTTATGCATGAAAGTATCCTAGTTTTAAAATAATTCACACATTTGTTGTTTAACTGCTTATTTTGAATTTCTGCACTCCTGATGGCTCACCAAATGTGCTTCTTCAAAATTTATGCCTCACTTTGTGGCCCCCTTCTCAGGTGATACACAAAGCAAGCAAAACTTCTAAATTACTGTAGGGCAGATTGCCATGAAAGAAGTAGTGGGATGAGCTTCATATGGGGAAGCACACCAGTCAATCCCACTGACTCCCACAGCCACAGAACACCTACCAATACCAGACAATGGTGCCTCCCACCCAACCAATTTCATAACTTCTCATTTGTGTAATCAGAATACTCTTCCCGGTGGCTAGATTTAGCATAAAATAGAAATCTTTCAGGCTGTTTGTGGTGTCATTTATTCAATACTGAAGTCATCTATGTGCTGCTATTCTTGTTTTTCTCAATAGGTAATTTAAGATAAGATTTCTCATTTTGATTAATAAACAGAAATTTCAGTTCCATATTTATCACATTAAAGATGAACAAACTGATTACAAAACACCACATCAAATTAATCATAAACCCAACAGTCTGTTTTTAGTGTTCCATACTTCAGTCAGTAAAATGGAACCCTTGTAGGATCACTATGTTGTCCGTTAGTCTGTCTGTCTGACTGCGAAGAACCCTCTTTGTTAGAGAAGTTGAAATTTATGTCACGTACTAGGTCTAGGGTCCCTTGGCAGTCTAAAAATTTTAAGCCTGTAAGTCGATGCAATCAGAGGATATGGCCATTTATGTCATATTTTGATACTCACGAACTCATTCATCAAACTCACCAACTTCCTGTTGACCTATGATCATGAAATTTGGCAAGAGGCAAGGTTTCACAGTAAAGTAAAGGGAAAAAAATCTGAAAATTGTTAAATTGTGATTATATCACATAGAAATTTTTTTGGTATTACAAACTTACATTGCATTTGCGATCTGTCAAAAATCTCTGCAACTAGTATAGAGATAATGTTCTGATTTTCAGTGATAGGTAGAGTTATTCACAAGGAAGATTTATCTGTATAAAATTTACAAACATTTCATGCTGCAAAAATGATAGCTTTGCCATATAGCCATGATAGGCATAAGTTTGCCCACAATCATGCTGACAGCCTATGCCTATGACATGTACAGCATCTGTAATGTTTCAAAGTAAATTAATACTAGATTGATGCAATATTGCACTTCCATCATTTGGAATGAGGTTCCGATACCCCATAAAATGTCAACTGAAGTGCTCCACAGAACAATTCGACATCTGTGTAACAATAGTAGCTCCATGATCAGCTGTCGCATTTTCTTCTCTAGAGACTTCTTTACATGAGCAAATAACAAGTACAAGTGTGCATAAAGTCAGTACATCTGCAATTGCCAGCTAGCATGGCCTTTTAATATAGCTCCAAAACCAATAAAACAAATGAAAAATTATAAAAAAGTGAATGCAAAGTGACATAAAATATTCAAACTTAAAGTTAAAACATAACATTAAATATGTAAACTTAAAAATTAAAACATTCTTGAAAGTCTTGAATCCCTGGGATTAATATCATGCTAGTATCAATATTGAAAATAGTAAAAAATCATCCAGATTTTCAATTCCTGGACTGGATGAACTATCTATATACATAATACGGACACTCAGTACGCACATTTTACTTGCATTTATCTGGATTTTTTGCTGTAGACCTGAATACGCATCCACCTAGCAGTCACACACATAAGTAGAGCATATGTAATTTTTACTAAAGTCACGAAAAATGGCATGAAACTTTTGTCAAGCTTGAAAATGTGTCATCTGTGTGAGTTGGCATTTCTCAAACTTGACTATTCTGCAACACCACTTAAATTTCAGATACATAATTACAAATTCTGCAATCTTCTGGCATAGTTGCACAATAATGCATTATACTGGGGAGACAAAAGTTGTTTTGTTTCAATTCCACTTTGTTATCAATCAATTCTAGTGGCCAATTTGAATGTGATTGGTGTGGGTTCCAGTTGTCCTGTCATAGTTCATGAACCACGGGCAATGTATGAGTGGCCAAGTAAGTGGTCCTGACAGTCGGGATACCAGTTACTTTGGAATAACGCTGGGCATCTCGGACATATTCTGAGTCGTGGTCACCTTTGTGCTCAGACAGCAAAGACTACTAAATCCACCGGTTAGTCCCTTAACCGTTAGGGGTAAAACTCAATGGGACCTGGGGCAAGTAAGGCTAGCAACCTGCTTCCCTGGTACTTTAAATATGATGCTGGCAACAATCAGAGCAAAATGCCTTGGACCTTTGGAGGTGACGGAGTCCCACCTCCAATTGACAACCCAGGGACTCCTACAATACGACGCAAGGGGTGAGAAAGAAGAGGAAGTGGGAGAACACAAGGTCTACCTGTCAGGAGTCAAAGCAGGAATAGCACAATGGGGTGTAGGGCTTTACATCAGGAAAGAAATGGAACTCAGTGTAGCTGCAATAAGGTATGTAAACGAACGACTGATGTGGACAGATTTGACAGTGTCTAGCAAGAAAATTAGGATTGTGTCAGTATATTCGCATTGTGAAGGGACAGATCAAGATAAGATGGATAGTTTTTATGAGGCACTCAGTGATGTAGTTGTTAGAGTAAAGGACAAGGACAGTGTTCTGCTCAAGGGTGATTTTAATGCCAGGATTGGAAATCGAACAGAAGGGTATGAAAAGGTTATGGGCAAATTTGGAGAGGATATGGAGGCCAACAGGAACGGGAAACAACTCTTGGATTTCTGTGCCAGTATGGGCTTAGTAATCACAAACCCCTTTTTTAAACATAAGAACATTCACCGGTATACTTGGGAAGACAGGGGAACCAGATCTGTCATTGACTATATAATAACAGATCAGAAATTCAGGAAGGCTGTGAGGGACACACATATATTCAGGGGATTCTTTGATGATACTGATCACTATTTAATCTGCAGTGAAATTGGTATTATGAGGCCGAAAGTGCAGGAGGTCTGGTCCATATGTAGGAGGATAAGAGTGGAGAAACTTCAGGATAAGGAAATCAGGCACAAGAACATAACAGTGATCTTAGAAAGGTACCAGTTAGTTGAATGTAGTCAATTACAGTCATTGGAAAAGGAATGGACAAGGTACAGGGACACAGTACTAGAAGTGGCTAAAGAATGTCTTGGAACAGTAGTGTGTAAAGGTAGGATGAAGCAAACAGCTTGGTGGAATGACACAGTCAGGGCAGCCTGTAAAAGGAAAAAGAAGGCGTATCAAAAATGGCTACATACTAGAACTCAGGTAGACAGAGAAAGATATGTTGAAGAAAGAAACAAAGCCAAACAGATAATTGCAGCATCCAAGAAGAAATCCTGGGAAGACTTTGGAAACAGGTTGGAGACTTTGGGTCGAGCTGCTAGAAAACCATTCTGGAGTGTAATTAGCAGTCTTCGAAAGGGAGGTAAGAAGGAAATGACATGTACTTTGGACAGGCCAGGAAAACTGCTAGTGAATCCTGTTGATGCCTTGGGCAGATGGAGGGAATATTTTGAAGAGTTGCTCAGTGTAGGTGAAAATATGATCAGTAATGTTTCAGATTCCGATGTACAATGGGATAGGAATGATGATGGAAATAGGATCACATTTGAGGAAGTGGAGAAAATGGTCAATAGATTGCAGAGCAATAAACCGGCTGGGGTGGATGAAATTAAGTTGGAACTCATCAAATACAGTGGAATGTCAGGTCTTAAATGGCTACACAGGATAATTGAAATGGCCTGAGAGTCGGGACATGTTCCATCAGACTGGACAAAAGCAGTAATCACACCAATCTTTAAACATGGAAACAGAAAAGATTGTAACAACTACAGAGGTATCTCTTTAATCAGCGTTGCGGGTAAAATCTTCTCAGTATTGTTGAAAGGAAAGTGCGAGTATTACTTGAGGACAAATTGGATGAAAATCAGTGTGGGTTTAGGCCTGTTAGAGGTTGTCAGGACCAGATCTTCAGCTTACAGCAAATAATGGAGAAGTGTTACGAGTGGAACAGGGAATTGTATCTATGCTTTATAGATCTGGAAAAGGCATATGACCGGAATCCTAGGAGGAAGTTATTGTCTGTTCTACGAGATTATGGAATAGGAGGCAAACTTTTGCAAGCAATTAAAGGTCTTTACATAGATAGTCAGACAGCAGTTAGAGTTGACGGTAAATTGAGTTCATGGTTCAGAGTAGTTTCAGGGGTAAGACAAGGCTGCAACCTGTCTCCACTGTTGTTCATATTATTTATGGATCATATGTTGAAAACAACAGACTGGCTGGGTGAGTTTAAGATATGTGGACACAAAATAAGCAGCCTCGCATATGCTGATGACTTAGTTGTGATGGCAAATTCGATTGAAAGTTTGCAAAGTAATATTTCAGAGTTAGATCAGAAATGTAAGGACTATGGTATGAAGATTAGCATCTCCAGAACGAAAGTAATGTCAGTGGGAAAGAGATATAAACGGATTGAGTGCCACATAGGAAGAACAAAGTTAGAACAGGTGGACGGTTTCAAGTACTTAGGATGCATATTCTCACAGGATGGCAACATAGTGAATGAACTGGAAGCGAGGTGTAGCAAAGCTAATGCAGTGATAGCTCAGCTACGATCTACTCTCTTCTACAAGAAGGAAGTCAGTACCAAGACTAAGTTATCTGTGCACCGTTCAATCTTTCAACCAACTTTGTTGTATGAGAGCGAAAGCTGGGTGGATTCAGGTAACCTCATCAATAAGGTTGAGGTTACGGATATGAAAGTAGCTAGGATGATTGCAGGTACTAGTAGATGGGAACAATGGCAGGAGGGTGTCCACAATGAGGAAATCAAAGAAAAACTAGGAATGAACTCTATAGATGTAGCAGTCAGGGCGAACAGGCTTAGATGGTGGGGTCACGTTACACGGATGGGAGAAGCAAGGTTACTCAAGAGACTCATGGGTTCAGCAGTAGAGGGTAGGAGGAGTCGAAGTAGACCAAGGAGAAGATACCTGGATTCGGTTAAGAATGATTTTGAAGTAATAGGCTTAACATTAGAAGAGACACCAATGTTAGCACTGAATAGGGGATCATGGAGGAATTTTATAAGGGGGACTATGCTCCAGATTGAACGCTGAAAGGCATAATCAGTCTTAAATGATGATGATGATGATGATGATGATGATGATGATCTGGATGTTCCACATATTCATCCAGGTGAATACTATAGCTGGGTTACATGTTACATAAGGGACAAAAATATATCTTCTGACATGTGTTTGTCAAACTTCATTTATTCCTGTCAATGTTATAAAACAGATGACATGTAGATTAAGCAGTAAATACATACACATTAACAGGTACGGAATATTGTAAACAGTTTTCTAGAAGACAGTGAAATTGAATAAGCCCATTTTAAACTCTTTTCTGCTTTTACATTCTTGAGAATTCTTGGTCATAGAAAGTTTTTGACTAATACATAAAATAAAGGAAAGGTTACCATACACCTATCACTGACTGAAGTCCGGTGCACAGGCACATGCAAAAGGAAAATGTATTTATACTAGCTTTTGAACTCTTGTTACTTTTCTAGTAGAAGTACACACACAGATACCCAAATGAACACACTAGTAGCCATGAGTCTCACCATGGCTACAGGCATGTGCATTTGGGTGACTGTATGGTTGTGTGCAAGAACATGTGTACTTTTGTTAGAAAAAGAGCAAGAGTTCGAAAGCCAGTATAAATACTGTTTTCTGTTGCATGTGTCTAAGAATAACCACCATCATCCAGCTATAGTTGAGTGGTTATCTTTCCTTTATTTTAAATGTTAGTCCATCCAGGAATTTCCATTGTTGTTATAGACTTTTTGACTAGTTATTTTTGTTGAAATGAAATGTAGTGTGGCTAGTGTGGTGTCACCACCAGACACCACACTTGCTAGGTGGTAGCCTTTAAATCGGCCGCGGTCCGATAGTATACGTCGGACCCGCATGTCGCCACTATCAGTGATTGCAGACCGAGCGCCGCCACACGGCAGGTCTAGAGAGACTTCCTAGCACTCGCCCCAGTTGTACAGCCGACTTTGCTAGCGATGGTTCACTGACAAATTACGCTCTCATTTGCCTTCAGCTACGTCATTTGCTACGACCTAGCAAGGCGCCATTATCATTTGCTATTTATCTTGTAACACATGTACCATCACGAGCGATGTTCACCAATTGTGGATTAAAGTTAAGTATTCCAGAAGCTACATACCTTTTTTACTAGACTCAACTCCTATAACTGTTCCAGACCTCATGCCAGCCTGCGTGAGCTTAAACGCGTGCCTATCGGCTTCCTCAGAGTGGCTTGGTTGTCTTGCCAAGTCACAACAGCTAGGGCCTCCAGTTGGGTAGACCGTTGGCCTGGTGCAAGACTTTTGAGTTGACTAGCATGTCAATTAGGATGTGATGATAATAATTAGGACAACACAACAACCAGACCCCGAGCGGAGAAAATCTCCGACCCAGCCAGGAATCAAACCCGGGCTCCTTGGCATGACATTTTGTCATGCTGACCACTCAGCTACTGGGGCGGACAGTTATTTTTGTTGATACTCATTGGTCTCATTTTTTCCCTATTTCAATGTTTCACATTTTAGTTACAGCCTCATATTGGTATAAGAATAAAAATATGTTTAACAAAAATTTTACTGTTTTATTTCCTAACTTATGGATCATTTTCTTGTTTTGGTCTACAGTCCAAAGACTGGTTTGATGCTAGTCTATCCTAAGCAACCCTCTTCACCTATGAATAACAACTGCAACCTACATCCTGCTGTTTTTATTCACTACAGTTCCCCCCACTACCAAACTGATCGCTCCTGGATGCCTAAGGATGTTTTGTATCAACCATTCCCTTCTTTTAGTCAGGTTGTGCCATAAATTTCTTTTCTCCCCAACTCAATTCAGTATATCCTCATTAGTTACTCAGTCTCATTGTCATCTTCAGACACTAAATGCAATTCCTAGATGGTCTTGCCATCCTTCTATGTTTCTCAACATCTTTGCTATCTGGTTGTAGTTACTGCAGTTCAGTCCAGTAATGGTGCTTTGTGATACGGATATTTTGAGCATGCCTCTTGATCTTTTCCCTAGAATTTTACCTTCCAAGATGTTTTTTGATATAGCTATTGTGTCAAATTAGGTGACCAATTAATTTAGTTTTTCTTCTCTGTATCATGTTGATCAAGTCCTTTTCTCTTTAATTTCTTCCAGTGTTTGTTCAATTATATTTCTTTCAGTTCAAGATATTTATGTGTGGTTGTTCTCCATAACCCTACCTCTACTGCTTCTAATGTCTATTTTCGTGTTTCCCATGAGTCCTCTCTTAAAATACTTCACATTAACATCTTGATGAATTTCTTTTTATTTCTATATTAAAGTGGCTGTTCATTAATAAATTACTCTTATTTCTGAATGTTTGTTTAGTCATCACAATTCTTCTTTTCAAATACATTATACAGCTGTTGTTATCTGTTACTATACTTTTCAAACAGCCAAAATAATTTACTTACATTAGCATTTTATTTTGCCCTTTCTTGTCTGCTGGATTTTACTACCTCCATTATTTTAGTCTTGTTTGTGGTTATCAAAGGTGTCAGATGAAATTTTTAACATGTAGCTCTTGTCCTTTTCAGAATCTGCTATTACTATAATATCAGCAAATCAAATATTTTGTATTTGTTTACCATTAATTTTGATCCCTTTCGTGCTGCTTTTCATTTTTTGTACTATATTTTCTGTAAATAAATTAGAAAGGAAAAAAGAGCCTTGTTAAACGCCTCTTTGTCTAAGCCTCTTTCTTAGTGCCACTGACATCAATTTCTGTATTTCAGTTTTCTGTTTCAATTGAGAATCAATCTTTCATACCTTCCATCTATTCCAAGTTTATTCAATTTCCAAACAGTATCTTCCAGTCCACTCTATCAAAACCCTCACATAGGTCAATGACTGAGGCATATGCTTTCCTGTTCACATCAATTCTTCTTTCTAAGTTCATTCAAAGTGCCATTGTAGCTTGTTCAGTTTCTTTTGCTTCCCTAAATCCAAACTAGTCTTTTCCTAAATTATGGTTAATTTTAGCTTCTAGTCATTCCTTAACAGTACTGAGTAGAATGTTTGGAATACGTCTTAATAATGCCAAGGTTCTATGATTTGAACAATAACTGGCAATCCCTTTCTTAAGTATGGAAACTGTTTTACTTTTTATTAATTCCACTGACAGTGCTCTGTCCTCATTGCAGACACACATAAATTTGTACAGCTGTTATTTTGTCTTATCTTTGGCATTCTTTAATAAATCAATGGGGATGTTATTTGGGCTAGTTACTTTGTCATTGTTCAGCACATTGTTGAATTCTGAACTGGTAACTTATGGTATTATGAATACATTTTCCACTTTTTCCATTGCACTCATATAATCTGAAAAATCTTTGACATCTTCTCCAACAATGAATTTTCCCCCCATCTGCTATTTTTTCAGTTAGCAGTGTAATTTTTGAGAATTTCTTGTCTTCATTTGATTTTGCAACATTTCCTTCTACTTCCCTATTTTTTTTTTAACAAAAAACTCAGTTGTTATTTCCTGTCTGATTTTTCTGTATCACACAAAATCTACTTTTCTCAATCTACTTCATCCTTTTATGAAATCCAGTATTACCTGTACCATCTATAGTTGCATTGCTTCAGTTTCTTCTTCCCTAGTGCATTCTGTACTCCTCCAGTTTCTTCTTATTTCTTCCCAACTTACAATTTTCTGATCGATTTTCTATGTATCCACCCTAAATTTATCAGCTGTGTCTTCATTGTTCTATACGCCACTTAGTTCCACTGGACTTTGTTGCTCTAAGTATTATGTGGAGAGGGTGCAAAAATTTTGAGATTTTAGTTTGGGAGATCCTCATTTATATTCATTTATATTTTTTAAATTTAAAATTTCTGTACTCTTCGTTTTGATTGTGAATAGCTAAAATTAAACAATATTTTCATTTTGTAGACCAATAATTTATTTAAGGGACATGCACTGCATTACATTCCTGCTGGTATTTTACAATTTCTGTCCAAGGTATTTATTAGGCTTTGTGCAGAGTTGGGTGTGCAGTGCCCAATGCTCTGATGTCAGCTCAGGTGTAGCAGAGGTATCTCAGTGGCATATGTTGCTCCAAAGAATGCTTCGAGCAGAATCCTTCCTTGGATCCACATAAACAATGTTACATAAAAAAGAGACAACTGGGTGGGGTAAGGAGGAGTCTCGAGCAGGGAGGGGGAGGGATTGCAGGTTAGGGGTGGGAGACAGTGAAGTGCTGCTGGGGAGCATGCAGGGACGAGATGGAGAGATGGTAGGGCAGCTAAATGCAGTCGGGAGAGAGATGGCGGGCAGGGAGTGGGGGGGGGGGGGGGGGTGGAAAAGGAGAGTGGTAAAAAGATTGATTGTGTTGGTGGAGTAGAGGGCTGTGTAGTGCTGGAATGGGAACAGAGAAGGGGTTAGACGGGTGAGGACAATGACTAACAAAGGTTGAGTCCAACTGTGTGTGTGTGTGTGTGTGGGGCATGCTTGCTTGTGCGAATGAATGGTGTGTGTTTTTCTTTTACCAATGAAGGCTGTGGCCAAAAAGCTCATGTGTAAGTGTCTACTGATTGTGTTTGTCTGCAACTTAGCGTGTTATCTTCATGATAAGTTGCAATCTATCTTTTGCTACACTGTTGATATTCCTACCTGGAGTTTCAATTGAATATTCCACATAGCTGGTCATATCAGAAGTTTGACTAGAATATAATGTATAATATATCTAGCACTATCTCTTGGTGCTTTGCACACATATCTTCTTCTGACAGGAACTATAAATCATGTATTTGTTAGTACCAGTTCATGATTTTCACAGAATTCTAATAGCATTTTGCCTCTACTATTCATGTTTTTCAGTCAAAATTTGTCAACCCATTTTGAACTGTGATGGCTGCTTATACATGCATTAAAAGTCAGCCATTGTCATTTTTACTTCTTACTTCTAGAAGTTGTTCTATTTGACCATACATATCTTCAATTTCTTCATCTATCCAGTCTATCCATCTAATTATCAGTATTCTTCTGTAGCAACTTATTGTGATGGATTGAATCATACAATTTCTGATTATCAACTTCAAAAAATGTATAACTCACATAATTATTTTTATAATACAAAAGTAACCTTCCTTCAAACATATTAAAGATATAATTATCAATTCTTTATGATAGAAGTTTTCTGTCTCTCATACACAATTTAGTTCTTGTGCCTTTGATATATATGCAAACTTATCAGTTAAAAAAATCTGGATAAGTGCGAATAGGACACACACTATGAGGGCCCGTACAAACTTAATTACATATGTAGATAATAATTTCTTGTGGCTCAATGGCTTGGTGCAAGTTTTTCTATTGAATGCCACTTTAGCAATTTTAGTTTCCCTAACCCACACCAGTTATCAAACCACAGAAACGGGACATGCAGTTTAACATGGAATCAAAAACACATGATGTTTCTGGAGACTCCTTACGTTATTGGTATGTCAAGGATAGCTGTAAATGCAGACTGAAAAATCCATGGCCTGACCAAGGTTCAATCCTGTTACCTCTCAGTTTTGAGGCACACACTTTATCGCTAGAACACCAGCCTTGACATGTATACAAATAGTTCATTTATAGGTTCTGATGAGTGGGTTTGTGAGTATCCACATACATGACACATATGGCTGTAAATTTTGATTGCATCTACTTAGAGGCTTAAATTATTTACACTACTAACTGACTGTAAACCTTAGTTATTTGACATAAACTTCAGCTTCATATCTACACCCATTCCTGAGGAAACTTTTGACTACACTGACTTAGTAGCTTACATTTTTTACACCACAAAGGGACTGTAGACCTTAATACTTGATATAAAATTCAATGGGACACCTCTGTCTGTTCCTGAGAAAAAGTTACATGAACACTCAGACAGACAGATGTACAACAAAAGGGAAAAAAATTATGTGATATAATTACAAATTAACAATTTCCAGATTTTTTTTGTTGCTTGTACTGTGAATGCTTGCTTCTTGGAAAATTTTATGATTCAGATTGCTGGGAAGCCCCCTACAAGTTTTGATGAATGAGTTTCCAAGTAACAAAATGAGTGACATAAGTGGCTTAATCTTTTGATTGCATTGACTTAAAAGGTTAAGCTTTGTACATTGCCACGGTACCTTAGTAATAACTGCAATTTGATACCTCTAACTGTTACAGACAGACAGGGAACTAAGTGAGCCTTTAAGAGTCCTGTTTTTTCATTTGAAGTACAGAACCGTAAAAATGGCTATTTCTGAGCCCCCCCCCCCCCTCCCCCCCCTCAACAACCAACCGTCACCTTTCCACTCACTTTGGATAAATATCTGTGGACATCCATGCTGGTCACAGAATAACTTTTGTTGCTTAAACAGCTTGAAATGGAAAGCTGAAGTCATAATATTTTCCTAAAATGTTAATTACATACCTTAACAGTTCTATAAATTTTGGGATTTTGTGGAATCCTGAAGACCAGACAACAGTTGGACATACTAAAACAGGATTGTAGTTCAAACAGAAATCTGGCATTTTAGGTAATATAAAATAAACTACAGAGAATGTACAGTGACATCAGTGATTTTTATCATTGACAGCATTGTCAAATAAATTGAAGATGGGGCATTAATGGATAGATCCTTCATGATAATGCAAAGGATAAAGTAGCAGCATCATTTTTGAAGTGCCGTATTATGAGTATACAGAATAAATCTCTTCATTTCCCTCAGCTATAAATTTAAAACTGCACCAACATTTACCTACTGTAAAACAGCATAATTTGTGCGAATGCCTAATTCTAATCACAGTAGTGTGTGACAATTTATCATTTATAAATTTAAGCCAAACAACACCAGCAAGATTCCAGAGAATACAATACTATTTTAGTACTATTAAATTTTCCAATTTGAGAATCCATGTGGACAAGACACAACTGGCTTCTACTTACATTCAGGTCAGTTCATAAATGGAGTATAGGCAGAATCTTGTTCTATTCATATCAGTTGGAACCAATAGACGCAGCAGTGAAGAAAACAAAAATGGAGAGCAGCTGTGAGACACATTTTTTCAAGAACAGATATTAGATCAGTGCTTTACAGGACATGGATAAGCCAATTCACATATCTTCCATTACAAAATAGAGCTTATCAACAGACAAAAGAATTCTTGCCCTGTCTGCAACTGTAAACCATAAAATTATTTAAAATCACACTGAAGTAAAGAAGATTTGTTTATTTAGAGTATCACACACTGTGAAAGAGGAGCAAATGGCATATCATGTCTCATGGAGCAAAAAACTACTCAAAAGCTATTTGGAACTATGCAGCTCCACAGTTGGGAGGCCAAAAACCTGGCTTCATTAATGTGATGTTCCAACAAATCACAAAAAATATATGACAAAGTTTGAAGTGGTTAGTCTTGTGGCTGTCACAATCTTAAAGTCCTTGGCTGCCAAAAGGAAAATAATAGCTTGAAATATAGCTACCTAAACAGTATTCCTCAACTTCAGTGATTTTATACCATTTACATGTTTGAATCAATATCTGATATCAATAACCTTGTCTGCATACTTCCAACATAGTAAGATTGTCGTCACTCAGTTATGAGTTACTAGTAGTTCACTATGGTTAAGTATATTTTGTGCAAAAATGCATGTTTAATTACTTTCTCTTCCACAGTGATTTACTACAAGATTTCTATGAAAGGAGTGAGAACTAAACGTGAGTTCACGTAATATTTTCATTTCAGGTGAAGAGTAGTTGTTGGACAAAGGGAAGAATACACACTGTAGGTGGTTCTAAGTAAGAACAGCTGTAAAGGGATGTGGAACATTGAAGCAAAAATTTCAGGTGAGTGGGGTAGATAAATGGAACAACAAAGAAATTGTGAAAAGATGCTATAGATTGTCCTGAATAATAACTCATGTTTTGAGTTTGCGTCTTGGCTTGATACACAGTTTTAATCTGCCAGGAATATTTTCATATCAGCACACACTCCATTGCAGAGTGAAAGATTAATTCTGTAAATAACAGCTATTAATGGACAGTGTCACTAAGACTTGTAAACATTCAAAACAATGAGCCAGGTGACCTAACTTTAATTTTAAGTGGAACTATATTGAGAAAAAAAAAATATAAATCTAACATGGAATAGTGACACACAGCCACTTTACGCAATTACAGCTGCAAGAATACCACATTAAATTCATAGTCCCTAAGAAAATACTTGTTGACATCATTGGGGAACCACAGTGATTGTTCTTAACATTTTAATAATAAAAAGCCGTCCAGATCACTGCAGTGTGTGACAGGCAGCAGTAGGTGCCACACAGCAGCTTCACGAACTGGCTCCTCATGTCCTCTGGATCCTTCAGTCTGAAGATGGTCATATAGGTGGAAACCAATTACCGGAATTAAAAAGAAGCAATTCGGCGGTATGTCCACCCAGCCTCCCGCATGCCCACTATACGCCCTCGCTCAAAGTCCGTCAACTGCACATACGACTGCGATGGAGCTCCGTATGCCACAGCAAACTGGCTGACACTGACGGCGGCGGTGCACAAATGCTGCGCAGCTAGCGCCATTCGACGGCCAACACCGCGGTTCCTGGTGTGTCCGCTGTGCCATGCGTGTGATCATTGCTTGTACAGCCCTCTCGCAGTGTCCGGAGCAAGTATGGTGGGTCTGACACACCGGTGTCAATGTGTTCTTTTTTCCATTTCCAGGAGTGTATATTGAACTACAACATAACTGCAAACTAAGACAATTACATTTTATCTAAACTGCAACAGGTTAACACAATACTTACCCTAAGAGGAAAGAATTGGTTGTTTTCATGTCCAAGACCCAAACAACCACCCCTGTTTCGGCCCCACATGTACAAATCCCCGTAATTGGTAACAGCAGCCATATGGCTCATTCCAGCAGCAACACTAACAATTCTTGATTCTGTGCTGAATTCATTTCTACCAAAGAGTGTTGGTGGTATAAGAACTGGCTTTTTTGCATGGTCAACTGAGGGACCCACTCCAAGTATGCCATAACCCCAGACAAAAACATCACCTGCATCTGCAAATTATAAATCATCACATAATATACATATATTAATCTATTTATGCAAAACAATCTTTGGAACACACATTTCATAAATAAAATACAATAAATTGTCTATCTTTTTTGAGAAGTCCATAATCATCATTGTAATTATATTAAGTATTTATAAATGTTGAAATTTAAACGTTTTTGCATAGCTATGTAGAAGTGAATTTTCGTTTTTATGTTTGGTGTGGTATCTTTCACTTCATATGATCCAAGATTGGTTAGTACATTTATCTCACCATAATAAAGTTTATTACAACTGCCAGTGTTTGTTGTTTTGCTTGTGTTGACATGTGACTAACTACATTGCTCTTATAGCATCAAGCTCAACTGTTTAATGTTCTTCACAGCCTGTCCACTCACGTATCATCAAACTTTTAGTGCTCATCATAGATTGGATTTCTGGTACAGTGCAATGGAAGTGTACTCAAAGCGGACTTGGAAGATGCCCATTTGCTTTACAGATTAGCAAATTGTAATGGCCATGGTACTCAATGTTTGTAACAGGAGAGATTTCTAGAATAACAGTGCCCCAACAGGACAATATCTGAAGCAATTGAGCATCATCTCAAAGAGCACAGGACATGGGACTTGGGAAAGCCTAAAAAGACAAGGAAACCACAATTAAAGGATAAACTCTGTTGCATAGTTGACAACAACCCTAGTGTCAGCGTAAGACAGTTAGCAGCAACAGGTAATGTTGACCACATGACTGTGTGATGGAATTTTGATGCTAGTATCATTGCTTACACAGTGTAGTGATTCGAGAATTTCTGTGTAAATTATAGAACCACTCAGCCTTCTACCACCTAGAACACACAATATTCTGGATATGAGTGTGGGATGGTAGAATCCTACCAATTGTGCATCACATGTTTGTATCTTCAGGTTTAAAATTAGTTGTGGGAAGAAAGTAGATGCAGTGGACGAACGGCACCAACAAGTACCTGTCAGGCAATCCATAGACATTTTAGTGAGTGTGTAAGGAAGAACAATCGAGTTTATATGAAGTTCTGTGCTTTTTGTGTCATTGACTATTGTTATTAAAACAAGGACAGTTGAATAATAGCTCTTGAAAACTCTTGCTATAGGCAATTTCTTCCTCTAAATGTGAGGAATGTTCCCTGAAAGTCTGGCCATATCTTCTGTTACATCCTGTATACACAGAACCATACATACTGGCTACTGCATGACACCTCACTTCAGCTTTAATTTAAGTTGTATATACATGCATTTTACAACTGACTAGAACTCTTCACATTCAAGATGTTAACCATTTCTATAATAGTTTCATTTTGTACAATACCCCCATTCTTTAAAGCATCATTTTTAGCACATAAGGTGTATCTAGCGCATAGCACTTTCTTAGGACACTTAATCGACTGAATAGTTCCACATCACTGTAATCATCAGCAATTATTTTCTCTTTGAGCAGCAGGCATGTAAAGAAGTCAGAACAAGAACAACAGGAATTAATATACTATTTACTTACACTAATATTTTTTCGTTGTTGCCTTTTTTATACAAGTTCCTGTTTTCTGTCTCTACCATTTCCCTTCAATACACAATGCAAATGTGCAGAGTTTATTTTTTTGTTTCTTATTCTTAGCTTCTTATGAAAAACCCAAAGATTTCATAATTCTTAGTTTTACTTTCTTCATAATACTGCCATTTTTACTAACAACTCCATGTACAGAACTTTTACCAAATGTTAACTTTCTCGTTTTACATACACTTTACAAATAATGTTATGCGACATCTACAAAAAGTGAAGCACCAAGAAGAAATGGTCAGATGTCAACATAACTATGTAAAAAGACACTCCCTGGTGGCTATGTACAAGGGTTGACTGAAAAGTAATGCCTCCCCCTTTGTAATTCTTCAACAGTTGGCAGCATTGGTCAATGCAATTTAAGTAACGTGCAGTCACTGAATTCTTGACAGCAGAAGGTGTCACCCAAAGGAGATTCATCAGAGAATGAAAGCAGCTTATGGTGATTTTGTTGATGTGAGTACTGTGCATCACTGGGCAAGTAAGTTGAAAGATGTTGAGGTGGGAACATCTGACATGGGTGACAAACAAAGAGTTGGATGTCCTGTGACAGCTACCACCGAGCTTCACAAGCAAAATGTTGACAGATTTATTCAGGACAATTGTTGTATCACTCAAAGAGAAACTGCAAGCACAACTGGCATTTCACAAGAAATTGAGAGTCACATTTTTGCTTCGCTTGGCTATCAGAAGATCTGTGCATGATGGGTATCCCGGATGCTGACTCCTGAAATGAAAGTGCACAGACTTGAAATTTGCCAGGAACTCCTCTCACGTTACAAGAATGAAGGTGATGCCTTTATCCATTCAGATGTTACAGGAGATGAAACATGGGTACACCATTATGACCCGGAGATGAAACGTCAGTCTATGGAATATCGACACAAAGACTCGCCCCAGAAAAAGAAATCCAATACGCAGCCCTCAGCTGGAAAAATCATAGCACAGCATTCTGGGATGCAGATGTTGTTATCCATGTTGATTTCCTTGATCAAGGAACAACAATAAATTCAGAGTGTTACATCACAACACTGTGAACTCTGAAACAATGCCTAACAAGGGTCTGGGAGGGAAAATGTTTTCCTGCAGCATGACAATGCCAAACCACACACTTCACGTGCCACCACAGCGGAACTTCAGAGACTGAATCTCACCACCATATGGCATCCTCCGTACAGTCCAGATTTAGTACCATCTGACTTCCATCTGTTTCTGATAATGAAAGACGATCTGCAGGGACATCATTATGCTTCTGATGAAGACGTTGAGAGAACTGTGAGGCTGTGGTTGCATTAAAAGAGTGTCGACTTCTTCTGTGATGGCTTCAGAAAAGTTGTTCATTGTTGGCAGAGATGTATCCTATAGGATGGTGACTACAGGGAAAAGAGAATACTGATAATTAAAGATCACATTCTAAGGACTATTTCCATATTTGATTTATTAAAATATTCCCATCCAAACCTCATTAACGAAGGTGGAGGCATTACTTTTCATTCAACCCTCGTAAATCATTATAGTTGCATCATTTCTTTGTGATGGGTAGAGTGGCCACCAGAGTGCATTATTGTTGTTCATGTTTAGTGTTGCTATCAGGCCTGCTAGGGTATACAAAAGACGTCAACAGCATCAGACGTTGAGTGATCACTGTGAACGAGACAAAGGTGCCATGTTCTCACATGAGATAGTGTTATCAGCACCAGACTCAATTTCAAAGGGGCCTCATTGTAAGTCTCCATTTGGTCGCTGATTGAAATGTGCAATATTCGGCTTTGTGGGATGTGACAGCTGCTCAATGTTGGCCTCCATGGAATGCAAGGGCAAGCATACTTGTCATCAAGGTTCTGATCCACCACATATGACTAATTACTAGCAAGGATAAGTCCCATCTGCACAGTTCAGAGAAGCTGGTGGTGGAGGGAAGGATTGAGATGGCTTGGGTAGTGAAGCAGCCATTGAAATCAAGGGTATTACGTTCAGCTGCATGTTGTGCCACAGCCCATCCTGTCTGTCCTATCACCTCCTCCCCATTCTCATCTCCTTCCCTGTTTATTTGCAGCCCTCTGCCAATGCATCCGCTCGCTGTCCCTCTTCCTCTCTTTTATGATCCTTTTTTCCCCACCTCCCTGCCCCACAACCTTCTGATGATGTGCCTGTTGGCAGTCTAGTTCCTGCATACACCATCAGACAGTGTTTGTCTCTCTCCCCATCTGTACACTACTATCTCTTCCCCTTCCCCTCCCTCATCCCTTCAAGACTGCTGCTCGCAACCTACGTGATGCTGCATTCCGGTCTGAGATGCTGGAGTTAGCGGCCGTGTGTGTGTGAGGTATGCTTGCTTGTGTGAATGTGGTGGTGGTGGTGGTGGTGGTGGTGGTGGTGTGTGTGTGTGTGTGTGTGTGTGTGTGTCTGTCACTGATGAAGGCCGTGGCCGAAAGCTATATGTGAGTGTCTTTTAATTGTTCCTGTCTGCAACCTGACAGGTCTTCTTTGGGGTAAGTAGCAATCTGTCTTTTCCTACATTGTTGATGTTCTTACATGAAATTTCCATTTTTCAGTCACTAACAAGGATCACCAGACTGTGTGCCAAGCACATCATAACCCCATCAAATCTGCACCTGCTATCTGAGAACAAGTAAAGGGCTCCCTGCAACATTCTGTGTCATCCCATACCATTCGGTGGAGACTAGTAGCAGCTGAACTAAGGAATTACTGTCACATGCATGGGTTTCCATTTATGCCACAACAAATATAGCTGCATTGGAGTGACAAGGAAGCATGGACTGCTGATAAATGGTGTCGCATTGCATTCAGCAATGTTTTGCGGTTCTGAACTACCCTGGATGACCACTGTTGTTGAGTATGTAAGCAACCTGAGAGAGACCCCACCCTTCCAATGTTTTGGAGAGACACGGTGGCATTACTTACAATGTCATGGTATGGGGAGCCATCAGGTATGACTTCAGGTCATGGCTGGGAGTGATTTAAAGAATGGCAATGGCACAATGGTATGTCACAGACATTCCATGTCCTTATGTGTTACTCTCACAGGACAGTATCGTGGAGCCATTTTTCAACAAGACAATGGATGTCCACACATGGCACGTGTCTCTGTGAACTGACTGTGTGATGCTGACATATTCATGTGACCAGCAAGATCCCAAACTCGGCCCTGATAGAAAATGTGTGGGGCCAGCTCATATGGCAACTCTGTCCCAGTGCCAGTACCAGGATCTAGAGTATCAAGGACTATTTACAACAGTTGTTGGCCAGCTTACCTCAGGAGAGAATACAATGGTTTTATGACACCCTTCACAATCAAATCAGAGCTTGGATACAGGCCAGCATATGTTCAATGTCATATTGGTAAGTGGGCTCACAGTATCAAGTTCTTCAGCAATTTTACTAAGTTTTGTAATCACTGAAATAACATCACATAGCTCATGAAATTTCACATTGTGTCCTTCTCCCCTTCTGGGTGCTTCACTTTTGCAGTCAAACAGTGTCTCTCTTGTGACAAAATGGACAGATGCACAAGTAATGAATGCAATGAATAACACAGAAAATAGCTCTTTTTTTATAATTAATGTTCTCAGGAGAAAATGCACAATTCATTCTGATAGCTCTTCTTACCATTTACTACAAGACAGAAAGATCCTCCAGAAGCAATATCCAATACTTTGCCCACACCAGCAAGCTTGATGTGCCTCGGTGCATTCAGTTGTTGCAAGTCAGTTGGCAACGGAAGCTGTCCATATTCATTGTTTCCCCAACCAAAAACTTCACCCTTAGCTAAAAAAGCAAAAACGTAAATAATAACGAAACATGTAAAGCATACATAGGTTACTTGATTACATAGCTGAGATAAAATTAAAACATATTTTAACAGAATATTACAGTCAAATTCATATTTTGTACAGTATGGAAAAGACTATGACTCTGATTTTGAATGATAATTTTAGGACAGTATCAGAATTAATGTTTCAGTACAGAAATACAGATTAAAACTGATTCAAAAAGTCACACAGGAAGCCTTGGAAATTAAAAGCATATGAAGTGACATATACACTACAGGCAGATAATGGTGTTTAATCTTGAAATAGGTAATACTGTTAACTAATTCATCTTCTTTATTCACAGTGATTTTTAATGTTGAATCATTAAAACAGCTTTATGTTATCCATTACATTGAAAACTGTTCATTACAAGGCAATTCACACAAATATATTTATCTAGAGCATGCACACAAATGATGTGTACTATATATAACTATATAAGATTATAACAACCAGTTTTCAAACTCTGATAATATACCTCATAAAGTTGGTTATTTTTACTTTCCACGTGCCAAGATCTGGCAAACAAAGTGGAATGTGATATGTCCAGTTCCATGGAGATATCCACTACAGAGACAGGTAGACACAATAACACTGTGATACAACATTTTCCCTACAGTGGATAGCTGTTAATGGTTAGCTCTCTGGCACTTTCAATCAGTCATGAAATTACAAATGCATGCATGGCACAACACCAGTAGGGAGTGCCCATTCCAGCGGACTGCAGTCTTAGGTCTGACTGAAAACCCCAAAGAAGAGACCATTAACAGCTACTCACAGTAGTGGATGCTACGCGCCACAGTGTTAACAAGTTTATTTCTTGAACACAACTTTAACAAAGTCTTCAATGCATTATGTAAGTAAAGTATCTTCAAGTGTGAAATTAAACAAAATTTTTCCCAAGAGAAAAACAAACAATAGTTTTCCAACAGCAAACAAAATTAAAGTTCTTTAATAAAAAAAATGATTAAATTCCTCAACACATGAAAATAATCAGTTGATAAGAGAGACTAAAACACTCTTTATAGGTGAGCAGTATCTTGAAGCCAGAATAAAGTTAAGAATCAATATAAAACAAGTTTCATAAATCTTAGGTTTGAAAATAAATTAAGTCCGCACTCTACCTTAAATCACAGAAAAAACACTTTCAAAATATCTTACAGTCATTCTTCACAGGAGAAGTAGCAATGATCAAACAGCATAGAAAATTTCTATGTCCAGCAAGGACATAATCACAAAGCAAATTCTTGGCATATCTTGAGGATGAATTAAAAACTGGAGAAATTATACCAAGTCCTAGGCAGTACTTTGCCACTGGAGGAGTGGGTGTGCTGTCATGGAAGATAGTGACAGACTCCATAGGGAGATATTGCTGGAGTCTTCTTGCAGGTTGCCTGCTGTGATGGAACTGCCTTGCTATGCTTGTTGGTGATCTAAATAGCTGCTTCGTGGTAGGATAAAAGTGGACCTATTTTTGACATGTGATATTGCGGATGCAGGAAATAGTGTGGTACATCAGCAACTTGTACTGCCGATGTGGATGCCGCTTGGTGGCCTGGCCAGAACACTGTCATCACCAGCTACTGGTCTGGCCATGGAGTTCCGGAACTCAGATTTCACCTGGCATCTGTTCCATAGGAGTGAACCTCGCGGTAACCCAAACTACTTAAATATTGTGTGTGTTGCACCAGTGTCTGGTATTTGGGCACCACAGCAGATGCCACAGAAAATATCTCAGGGTGTATCCTAGATCATACAGACAAAAGTGTGACACCCACGCGCATCAAAACTGTTGGGTGCAGTATGAAAGAAAGCCACTGTTCTGATTACCTATCATTTATGGAAGCAGGTATTGCTCACCACAAACATGGGGTGGGTTGCCTGTCTGTTTCAGACATCAACGAGGGCAGAGTACAGCAACTGCTTTTAAGGAGTCTGACAAAATCAGTGTGTAAGGCACCCACAGAGTTGGAAATGCATTGCCCAACAGTGCACAAAGTATTGCTTAAGAGGGTATGTCTTTACACCTACAGCATGAAGCTAATCTGGTCACTAAAACTGATGTATGGATCTCAGTGCTAAGAGTTGGCTGTGGATGTGCCAGCAAAGACTGATGCTAACAATGGGATTTGGAAAATATTTGTTTCTTTGATGAGTTAAGTTTTGATGTACTCAACAAACTGAGCTTCCATAACATTCATATATGGAGAGCAGATGGCCTCATGCTACGTGTGCAATGGAAAACAATAGTCCCAGGTCAATGTGTAGTCCAGGCTCATGCATAAGTTAATTGGATCTGTGGTCATTTCTTTTCCAGTGAGTCTACAGACAACAGTGATTTTTACTTGGATATGTTACAAGAGTCAGCTGTGCCACAACTGGGACACCCACAACTTGACATCATATTCCAGCAGGATGGGGTAACGCTTCACTGGTCCCTACACTTCCATCAAATTATGGATTAAAAGTTTCCATAAGCAGACTGGATGAAATGGTATGATTTGGTGGTCATCAGGAACACCTGACCTCATTCCACTAGACTTTTTCCAACAGTCATTTTAAGGGATTGGGTGAAGTGAACTACGGTTATTGACCTACAGTACATCACGACACACATTCACAATGTATCACCATGGAGACCTTGGAGCATATACAGATACAAATAAGCATGCAAACATTGACATGTTTGAATGAGGAAGCAAAACTTTATGAGCTATCTTGTCACATGCTGAAAGTTAGTTGTTATTATCTAATACAGTTTTAAAGCTCTTAAAGTCTAAACTTGTAAGGATAATTTATGGACACAGAATTTCACTTTCAGTTGTAAAATAACTTTATTTAAACTGTGACCCATGCCTTCCAGTACCCACAGATCTATTTTCAGGTCCTTTGGCTCTTACAGCTTCTGCATATCTCTTTGAAGTGATTTATTGCTTCTGGTCTTAACAAAAAAATTTGTTATATAGAATACGTACAAAGAAAATGGAAGAAGATAGATCCTCAGCAATGTTGCGCAGTTTAATTTAAATAAACTTATTTTGTTACTGGAGGCACAATTTACATTTACATTCATTTCAAAAAAAAAAAGCTTCAATCAAACAAACAATAAAAGTTGAACACAAATTAAGCTGTTAGATGCATCTGTGCCTTAATGACTTGAAGTCAATAAGTTGTGTCTAATAAATTGCCACTTTTCCTATCACTTATTGTTTTGTTGTGACTGGAATAAATAAAGTGACTATAAAATACCTACCATTAAGTGCCAACACACAGTCAGCTGCACACGAAACTTTTATGATATTCTCTCCTTCAACATCACCTTTCAACTTTGTAGGTGTATAAACTGTGTCATAAGTGCCTAATCCAGTTTGGCCATCAGCTCCCCAACCACATGCATATAGATCTCCATTTTTAGTGACAAAGATACTAGAACAAGAAATGTTTCAGATGTTTTAAATGCTATTTGATTTAACAAAAAACTTACATACACCAAATAAGAGTAAATCATGACATAACAGAGCATTTTACAATAGAGGGTGCCATGTGGCCATACAATATTACTTGATACAAAACATCTGGTGCAAACATATTATGAATGCAGATGCTATACACTTACTTACAGTCATTCTTGCACAATATAATAATAATAATAATAATAATAATAATAATAATAATAATAATAATAGTAATAATAATAATATCACAATTATGCCAAGGGAACTGTGCACAGCTAAAATCTGCTTCTCCACAGTGTTCTGTTTCTTGCTCTCCTCTACCAGTCAGCCTGTATGCTGATCTTCAGTTGCTTAAAAAGGCGATCCCTCCATTGTTTTCTTGGCTTTCCTCAAGGTCTTTGCCTGTTAGATATAAAATTGACAATTTAGAAAAAGGCAAATGGCTGCTTACCATAAAAAGACATGTTAAGTTGCAGACTGACACAATTAAAAGGAACTTACATAAAGCTTTCAGCCACAGCCTTCATTAGCAAAAAAGAAACACACTCTATTCACACACAAAAGCAAGCACAACTTATCCACACATGACCACCAACTGCAGAATCTCACGCCAAAATGCAGCTATCGCTCAGAATGCAAGAAGCAATATTAGATTGCTGATGAAGGCAGTGGCCAAAAGCTTTATGTAAGTGTCTTTTAATTTTGCCTGTCTGCAACTTAACGTGTCTCCTTTGCAGTAAGTAGCAAACTGTCTTTCCCTACATTGTTGATATTCCTACCTGGAGTTTCCAATGTTTGAGAAATAAAACTGCGCTGTTTTACAGATGGACAAGACCTGTCCAAACTTGACATTATAATCTCATCATGCATATAATATTTGGGTTGTTGTAAATTTCATTCAACTCATTACAGAATAGGATCCAGGATTTCCCACAAGCAATTTAGATGACTGTTGGCAGTACACAATATTCGTGTCTTCAGAGTATTTTGGATGTGACTCCTCTTGCAACTACAGTTTCTGCTCCTTTGCAACAACCATTTCTGTCTAACTATAAACTGTTTTATAGTTATTCTCATGCTGGACCAATTATTGTAAATCCTATCTCCTTCCTTTTTTTTCTCCCCCCCCCCCCCCCCCCCAACAGTTCTGGACAGAAGTATGAAGGTTTTGTCAACTGCAGCCCAAACAGCTTCCAGCTCTTTGTAGACAGCAGTCACATATCTTACATCTGTACATAACAAACACAGTTCCTAGGTATATTAGCTAAATCATATTGGAAGAGACAAATTGCTACTTACCATAAAAAAGACATGTCAAGTTGCAGACAGGTGCAATTAAAAGACACTTACATATAGCTTTCAGCCACAGCCTTTATCAGTAAGAGAGATATTCCATTCACACACAAGCAAGCACACTTCAGATGCACACAACCGCCAACTCCAGCATCTCTGGCCGGAATGCAACATCACGTGGGATGCAAGCAGCAATTTGGAGGGGGCGGGGAAGGGGAAAGGATGGTGTAGACAAATGCTGTCTGGTGGATTGGTGGAGGGTGTAGTGACAAGAATGTCAACAGGCATAGCATTGACAGGTTGTGGGACAGGAGGTGGGGAAAAAAGGAGCAAAAAAGGAGAGGAGTGGGGAAAGATGAGCAGATGCATTGGCAGAGTGCTGCAAATAAACAGGGTGGGAGATGAGACTGTGGAAAGAGGGGGTGGAAACTGTGGGGTGGAGGGTGTGGGGACAGTACGTTACTGTAGGTTGAGGCTGGAATAATTATGGGAGCAGAGAATGTGTTTTAAGGATAACTCTCATCTGCACAGTTCATAAAAGTTGGTGGTTGAGGGAAGGTTCAGATGGCTTGGATAGTGAAGCAGCCACTGAAATCAAATGTGTTGTGTTGAGATGCATGTTGTGCCACAGGATGGTCTAATTTGCTCTAGGCCAAAGTAAGACTAGTAAATGACATGGCAGCTCTCACAGGTGGCCTGAGCCCTGATGAGATAGAATAAACCTGTTAAACCTGTGACAGGACTGGAATAGGAAGTGCTCGATAGGTGATTGGGCAGATTTTGCACTTGGGTCATCCACACGGATAAGATGCTTGTGACAAGGGGTTGGGATTGGGAGGGAGTGGCACAGGAATGCACTAGGATGTTGGTTGGTTGGTTGGTTGTTTTGGGGAAGGAGACCAGACAGCGAGGTCATCGGTCTCATCGGATTAGGGAAGGACGGGGAAGGAAGTCGGCCGTGCCCTTTGAAAGGAACCATCCCGGCATTTGCCTGGAGCGATTTAGGGAAATCACGGAAAACCCAAATCAGGATGGTCGGACGCAGGATTGAACCGTCGTCCTCCCGAATGCGAGTCCAGTGTCTAACTACTGCACTAGGATGTTATGAAGGTTGAGTGGGGGATGGAATACTACTTCAGGAGGGGTGGGAAGTATCTCAGGTAGGATGTCCCTCATTTCAGGGCATGATGATAGGTAATCAAAGCCCTGGTGAAGGACGTGGTTCAGTTATTCTAGTTCAGGGTGGTACTGGGTGATGAAGGGAACACTTCGTTGTGACTGGTTCTTGGGGTTGGTGGTAGGATTGGGGATATGAGGGGAAAGGCACATGAGATCTGTTTGCAGATTAGGTCGGGTGAATAGAGCCTTTCTGTGAAGGCCTTGGTGAGACCCTCAGCAGACTGAGCAAGGGAGTTTTTGTCACAGCAGATACACCGTCTCTGGGTGGCCATACAGTATGGGAAGGATTTTCTGGTGTGAAGGGATGACAGCTATTAAAATGCAGATACTGTTGGTGGTTGATGGGTTTAATGTGGACAGAAGTGCGCATGGAGCCATCAGAGAGGAGGAGGTCAACATCTAGGAAGTTGGTACACTGGGTTGCGGAGGAACACATGGAGTGGATGGGAAAGGAGGTGATGAGTTTGTGAAGGAACAAAGATAAGGGTTTTGGCCCTGAGTCTAGATCATGAAGATATCATCAATGAACCTGAACCAGAGTAGGGATTTGGTGTTTTGGGAGGCTAGGAAGGTCTCCTCTAGATGGTCCATAAAAAGGCTGGCATAGGAGGGTGCCATGTGGGTGTCCATGGCTGTGCCACAGATTTGTTTACGTACCTTCCCTTCAAATGAGAAGTAGTTGTGAGTGAGGATTATGGTGTACAAGGAATGATGTAGTGGGTTTGGTGTATGAAGGACACTGGGAAAGGTAGTGTTCAATAGCAGTAAGACCATGGGCATGTGGAATCTTGGTGTATAAGGAAGTGGTGGCAACAGTGATAAGTAGGGATCCAGGAGATAAAGGGGTGGGGATGGTGGAGAGTCAGTGAAGGAAGTGGGTGGTGTCTTTGATGTGGGAGGCTACATTATGGTCATCTGGCTGGAGATGTTGGTCAATGAGGGCCAAAATTCTTTCAGTGGCGTACAATATGGTATGACTATGAAACAGCTGTCCACCGGGATGAATAACCATCGCCAAACTCTGGCCAAGAGTAAAGTAGACCATACTGTGGCACAACATGCAGCTGAACACAACAACGGCTGCTTCACTACCCGAACTATCTGGATTCTTCCCTCCCTCACCAACTTATAGGAACTGCAAAGTTGGGAGTTATCTTTAAAACACATTCTCTGCTCCCGTAATTATTCCGGCCTTTACCTACGGTAATGTACTGTCCCCAAACCCTCCACCCAACAGTTTCCATCTCCTCTATCCCCATTCTCATCTCCCACCCTGTTTATTTGCAGCCCTCTGCCAATGCATCCGACTGTCTTTCCCTGCTTCTCTCATTTTTTCCCCACCTCCCTGCACCACAACCTCCTGACATTGTGCCTGTTGATGTTCTAGTCCCTGTGCCCTCCATTCCAACCCAAGATGGCGGTGTTGCTGTTCTTGTATGTGTGAGGTGTGCTTCCTGTGTGTGAATGGTTTGTGTCTCTCTTTTACTGGTGAAGGCTGGGGACAAAAGCTATACATAAGTGTCTTTTAATTGTACATGTCTGCAAGTTGACGTGTCTTCTTCATGGTAAGTAGCAATCTGTATTTTTCTACATTGTTGGTATTCCTACTTGGAGTTTCTATTGTTTAAGTACCATATGTGAAAGAATAAAGACAATCTAAGGCTGTCTGGCCAAATAGTATAAAGAATCTAAAGATGTGAGATAATTATTATGGCGAAAGCTGACAGATTACCAGGATAATGTGACACTAACACACAATTAGGCAAAGGAATTTATTAATCACTACTCATCACAAACAGATAAACAGTTATGGTTAACCACTACTAAGAAGCACACAGTAAGGCAACTAAGCATAATGCTCTATACAAACTAAGTACAGCTACTGTTACCTGCCATGCACCGGTCTACATTACATATCTAAATTACATATTTTTCATGACAACTCTAACGAAGTATCTAACAAGTAAATGATCAGTTAATACAGTTTAAAATATAGATGAAAGAAAGAGTGCATTAGGTTTTACAAAATAGTCCTAATTCAGTTAGGGATGCAACCTTTAAGCTTGAAATGCCATTCAAATATTTACACTGCAATATTCTGCAGTAGATGTAGCCTCAGCTGTTGTTCACTTATACTATGTGATCAAAAGTATCTGGACATCCCCTAAAACATACGTTTTTCATATTAGGTGCACTGTGCTGCCACCTACTGCCAGGTACTCCATATCAGTGACCGCAGTAGTCATTAGACATCATAACAGAGCAGAATGGGGCATTCCTCAGAATTCACGGACTTCGAATGTGGTCAGGTGATTGGGTGTCACTTGTGTCATATGTGAGATTTCCACACTCCTGAACATCCCTATGTCCACTGTTTCCAATGTCATAGTGAAGTGGAAACATGAAGGGACACATACAGAACAAAAGCGTACAGGCTCACCTCGCCTGTTGACTGACAGAGACCGCCGACAGTTGAAGATGGTCGTAATGTGTAAAAGGCAGACATCTATCCAGACCATCACACAGGAATTCCAAACTGCATCAGGATCCACTGCAAGTACTATGACAGTTAGGGGGACGTGAGAAAACATGGAATTCATGGTCGAGTGGCTGCTCATAAGCCACACATCATGTCCGTATGTGCCAAACGATGCCTCACTTAGTGCAAGGAGCATAAACATTGGATGACTGAACAGTGAAAAAACGTTGTGTGGAGTGACAAATCACGGTACATGTTGTGGCAATCCAATGGTAGGGTGTGGGTATGATGAATGCACGGTGAACGTCATCTGCCAGTGTGTCCTGTGCCAACAGTAAAATTCAGAGGCGGTGGTGTTATGGTGTGGTAGTGTTTTTAATAGAGGGGGCTTGCATACCTTGTTGCTTTGCCTGACACTATCACAGCACAGGCCTACATTGATGATTTAAGTGTCTTCTTGCTTCCCACTATTGAAGAGCAATTCAAGGATGGCGACTGCATCTATCAACATGATAGAGCAGCTGTTCATAATGCACGGCCTGTCGCGAAGTGGTTACTAACAAAACTAAACTCCTCCCGAACAGGCCATGAAGGCTCAATGGACCGACCAGCCGCCATGTCATCCGCAGCCCATAGGCATCACTGGATGCGGATATGAAGGGGCGTGTGGTCAGCACATCGCTCTCCCAGACGTGTGCAATTTTCCGAGTCCAGAGCCGCTACTTCTCCATCAAGTAGCTCCTCAGTTTGCCTCACAAGGACTGAGTGCACCCCATTGCCAACAGCACCCGGCAGACTGGATGGTCACCCATCCAAGTGCTAGCCCAGCCTGGCAGCTCTTAACTTCGGTGATCTGACAGGAACCGGTGTTACCACTGCGGAAAGGCCGTTGGTGGTTACTAACAATAACATCCCTGTAATGGACTGGCCTGCACAGAGTCCTGACCTGAATCCTACAGAACACCTTTGGGATGTATTGGAACAGACTTCATGCCAGGCCTCACTGACTGTCATTGATACCTCTCCTCAGTGCAGCACTCCATGAAGAATGGGCTTCCATTCCCCAAGTAACCTTCCAGCACCTGATTGGACGTATGCCTGCGAGAGTGGAAGCTATCATCAATGCTAAAGGTGGGCCAAGACCATATTGAATTCCAGTATTACCAATGGAGGGCGCCACGAACTTTTAAGTCATTTTTAGCCAGGCATCTGGATACTTTTGATCACATAGTGTAAATATGTTTCAAGTGCCCAGTGTAGTCTATGCGAGGACTTTTTGAAATCCGTACTGCTAAATCACCCAATGTCTTCAGCTTTTCTTTACTTCCATATCAGAAAAATAGATTTACATAATTGCCTCCCCACAGAGCAAACTAATGCATATATAATAGGAAAATGAAACAGTTTGGGATCAGGATTATCTTTTGGTGTCCCGTATTCATAAACAGGTACTATCTTTTTCCAGTATGACCTTTTTCCTGTCTGAAATGGTATGTCAGGAAGCGTATTATTCCTTTTTTTGATAAAAGTATATTGTTTTTAATCTCTCTCCTACATATTGAGATACACCTCAGAGATGCTTTTTACTCAGAGAGTGTCACTTCTTATAGCTGTCGACAGATCTAAAATTATATTGCTTATTCCAGATTCATTAAATGCATGAGTAGGTTGTCAGCATAAGCTATTTATTGTTCCAGAGCTGAATCATCTTGCTGTAAGGATATCAGCAATGGTTCCATTTTTAAATCTCAAAAGGGCCTACATACTGATCCCAAGCAGTTTTATAATTAATGCATCAGATAACGGCAGATTCACCTTCGTGTGCTTACGGTAATCTTCCAGAAAATAAAGGAGCACTTGTGGACACTATACTACTCAAAAGAGAGAGAACAGTAAAGGCCACCAGAAACTGCCAAAGGTCCCAAAAATATCAGCTACATATTTTTCTTCCACTGATTTACATCATCTATGTGAAATGTCACTTGTTCTTTCTTTACGATATATGATGACATGTGAGCCAGTGCAATGAAATTTTCTAATAATTTGCTCATTACATCTATTAAACAAATTGGACAGTATGATTAATGAAACATGATCCTTTCCTGATTTCTTCAATAATATTTCCACTCCTGGACATTTTAAAATACTGGAAAATCTGTCTTGCATAAAAAATTCATAGAGAAGCCAATTTTACACAGGTTTTAATTTGAGTGATGATCTCTGTATAATTCGACAGAAATCTTGTCTGGACTGAGGACTTCCACTCCAATAGTGTATAACATCTGCTAATTCCTCCACCAAAATGACGTAAACTCTTAAGCCATTCTCATATTAATCAATTAAGCTCTTTGCTGTGTGAGTTCACACCTCAGGGTCCATGCAGACGGGGAGAAACATATATATAACAATAGCTCAACTGCACACACACACACACACACACACACACACACACACACACACACACACACACACACACACACACACACTAGAAAAAGTCCAATTCAGAGATGAAGACATAATCTTCAGCAGTCGAAGTCCACGAGGTCGGCATCCAGAGTGAACTGAACTTTGGGGCTGGTTCTAGCCCCTAAATCGCTGTCTCCAGCCAATCAGGTTTTGGTGTAGTGATACACCCTGCAGGCCGTGGCTCGAGCTCCCCCTGCAGGAAGTAGTGCTTGGAATGTCTGTTTTCATTATCTTGTATGTAAATAGCCGGTGTTTACCATGGTGCTTTTGGTACACCTTGGACATTGATAATCCTGTCTTCTGTGGTGTAATATGGGTTGCCGGCCCTCAGGGACTACCTTCCGTCTGGCATAATACCCCTCCCCCCTTTGGAAAAGCTGGTGCGGCACAGGCGACTGTGGGGGAGAGGTGGGGGGGGGGGGGGGGGGGGGGGGAGGTACCAATAGTCCAGAGCTGTAGGCTGATCTGCAGCTAAGTCCTCCTGAAGGAGGCAGTGGAACCCAGCCACCAGAGAGTAGGGTGCCGCCTTCCGCAAGAGGCAGCTGGAATGCCGAAGTAGTGGCAGTTGCGAGGCAATGTTGGGCTGTGCAAGTGGCACATGGACGTCCACGCTGTCCAACCAAGGCAGCGCTGAAGAGGGGCTGGGAGGAGGATTCAAGGGAAGGTCCAGAGTATTCAGGGGGCCTTGGGCTAGCAGCCAGCATCTGCTGACTATCTCCGGGAAGATCATCTACCAACTGAGGAGAGGGCATCAACATAGGCTCCCAGGAAGTGGCCAGCGATGGGAGAGAGAGAGGAGCCAGTGTTTGGGGTTGCGGCTGCTTGAGGAAACAAGGACGCAGTTGGTCACGGTGACATGAAACCACCCTGTTGTCCAGGCGTACGTCGAACAGTTATCAACCATGGGGCTGGATAACGACCCCCAGAAGCTATCTGGACCGGGGCCCAAAACCATGAGCCAACACCTTGAAGCCGGATGAATATTGGGAACTGCCGGGCAGGGCGCAAGATCCACCCTGTGGCAGGAGGAGATGGAGTAAGGTCCGAGGCTGGTGACCATGGAGCAGTTTGGCTGGACTCTTGTCACCCACTGGCGTGGCCCTGTACGTACTGAGAAATAACGTAAGAGCTTCTTCTGGAGAACAGTCCTCTGTGTACTTCTTCATCTGAGTTTTAAAAGTGTGAACTAAGGCACTCTGACTCTCCATTGGATTGGGTATGGAAAGGAGGAGTAAAGACGTGGTGGCTACCATTGTCATGTCAGAATTTGGCAAACTCTTAACTGCGAAATGTGGGCCGTTGTCTGACACTAAGGTGATGGGAAGGCCTTCAATGGAAAATATTTTTGACAGGGCCGTGATGGTATTCTCTGTGGTGATAGAGGAGCATTGGATAATGAAAGGGAAGTGGGAGCAGGCATCCGTGACGAGTAACCAGTAAGCACTGAGGAAGGATCCCGCAAAATCCACATGAATGCGTTCCCATGGGAGGGAAGCGGCCGGCCAGGACTGGAAGGAGCGATGCAGTGCAGGAAGGGCCTGGGTACACTGCTGACATCTCCGGCCCATGCACTCCACGTCTACTATCATGCCTACCCAGAAGACATGACGACGTGCGAGGGTTTTTGTCCGGGCGATACCCCAGTGACCTTGATGTAAGACGTGGAGTATCCGGGACCACAGGGAAGTTGGTACGATCACTCATGGATTGGCGTCATTTGCCACACGGAAGAGCACCCTGTTGACAGCCACCAGTTGATGGCGGATGGAGTAGAAGAATCAGAGGTCAGCCTGAGCACGAGGCAGAGGAAGCGTTGGCCAGGTGCAACAGTTCTAGGAGCAGATCTGCGGTCATCACTGCGGCCACCCTCTCAGCTGTGACTGGGAATGCAGTTAACGCATCCTGTATGTTGTCATTGACCTGAAAAATTAGGAGCTCCAATCCTGGCTGGAGGGGAGCCGAGACAAGACATCAGCGTTGGCATGCTGGGAGGTGGGCCGGAAATGGATTGTGTACCTAAAACATGAAAGGAATAGGTCCCATCGCTGCAGGCGGTGGGAAGTCTTCGTAGGTAACTGGGCTGACAGAGAAAATAAGGTCACGATGGGCTTATGGTCAGTGACTAAGCGAAGAGACATACTGTAAAGGTACAGGAGGAACTTGGTACGGGCAACCACGATGGCTAGGGCCTCCTTCTCAATTTGGAAATATTTGCATTGGGCGTCTGTAAGGGATTTAGATATGTACGCCACCAGGTGTTCTGATCCATCTGGTAGAAGGTGAGAAAGGACAGCCCCTACACCATAGTCTGAGGTGTCCATAGCCAAGAGGAGAGGAAGAGAGGGGTTATAGGGCATGAGACACGCCGCAGAGTGCAACCTCCGCTTTAAGGTTTGGAAAGCCGATTCACAAGTGGGGGACCAATGAAAAGGTACATTCTTTCGGCATAGGTGATGGAGGGGCACAGCAATGTGGGCGGCAGAGGGAATGAACTTTCAATAGAAAGCAATTTTACCCAGGAAAGACCGCAGTTGGTGGACGTCATGTGGACGGCAAAGGGCCGTTACAGCGGTGATGGCGATGTGGGAGGAGGTAGGTGATATGCCATCGCGGAAAATAATGTGACCCTGGTAGGAGATAGCAGCTTGAAAAAAGGAGCATTTAGCAAGGTTGCATTTTAGGCCTGCAGTCCACAGGCACAGGAACAATTGTCGCAGATGACTGAGGTGTTCTTCCTGGTACGGTCGGTGACGATGATGTCACTGAGGTGGGTTATACAACCTGGCACATCCCGCAGGAGCTGTTCCAAGTAATGCTGAAAGATGGCCGGTGCACTAGCGATGCCATACATGAGGCGGTTCGACCGGAACAGTCCAAACAGTGCGTTGACGACGGTCAAGGGAGTAGAAGGCTCATCGAAAGGTATTTGGAGGTAGGCCTCAGCAAGATCGATCTTCGAAAAAAATTGTCCCCCTGCGAGGTTGGAGAATGGGTCCTCGGGACACAGGAGAGGATAGTCTTCAACTTGTAGCTGAGGGTTAAGCGCAGCCTTGAAGTCGCCACAAACTCGCAGACGCCAATCTGGTCTCTTGAGGACGACCAAGGGTGTCGCCCACGAACTGTAACGGACTGGAGTGACGACTCCCTCCATGGTGAGATGGTCCATTTCTTGTTGAAAAGGCTGCTGGAGGGCTTGGGGAACTTGCCAAGCCAGGAAGTACTTCGGGCGGGCAGACAGTTTCAGCTGGAGTGACGCATGAAAATCTTGAGCACAGCCGACGCCTGGCGAGAAGATGTCTTGGAATTACATGCACAAGGTATCGACTGCCAGGAATGGAACCTGGGAAGACACCAGATGAACACTGTCGTCGATGGCGAAGCCAAAGGCCCAGAAGGCATCCAACTCGAAGATATCCACCATGGCCACATTGTTGACCACAAGGAAGGTAACTTCTCAGCGAACCGATTTATACAGGATGGAAGCCATGAACTGACCCAACAGGGCAATTGCTTGCTTATTATAAGTATGGAGGTGCTTAGGTGTGGGCGCCGTTGGGGGGGGGGGGGGGGGCGGAATCTTCGCATAAGAGAAATAGCTGATCAGTGAGACCACTGCTCTGGTATCCACCTGCATCTGCAGTGGCCAACCGTTGACCTGAACGTCAATCATCAGCTTGGAAGATCCCGAAGACTGCACCTGGTTGATATCCATGGGTACAGGCCCCCGATGGCCACTGGCCGGATGAGGAGGGGGTTGCCAAGATCATCAGACCGAACTGACATGTCCATTACAGGTACACACTGCACAATACGCCCACCTGTCAGGGCAGTCTTCCCGTGCATGGTTCTTAAGGCATCCCAGGCAGGATGGCAGCAGGAGGGGCAGGTGGCACTGGCGAGGGTGCAGGGGCCTCCGTGCACTGAAGGTCTGCGCTGGACCCATGGAGTCATCTGAGGGTGTGAATTTCTGGACAGGGCAGCTGCCCTGTCGACACTGTACAGAACAGGATGGTTGACGCCGGTGACTGGAATGGGCGGTGGCAACATCTTCGACCTTCGTCAGTGATGCGACGGGCTCCGAGGTGTCGTGGTTGAGGAGGGCCACCACTTCTGCGCAGGATTCCAAACGCAAGACTTTGTACTTGAATGCTAGATGAATGATCTGGTCCAGGGTAGGATCGTCAAGTCTGAGGGCATCGCGCCAGAAAGCTGCGTCAGGGGCGTCCTGGATGAGGTGGTCACGTGATTCTTTGGAGACTTGTGTGGTGAAGTGACATTTCCGGCTGAGACATTGCAGAGTCACTGCCCACTGTCAATAGGATTGGACAGCCTTCTTGCGACACTGGCAAAATTTGACACGGGCAGCCAACAGGTGGAACCGTCATCGGTAGTAAGCTGCAAGAACCTCACAAATCTGAGAGAAAGTCAAAGAATCCGGAGGTCGAGGTTGGAGTTTCGTCAAGAGAATATACACTTTGGACTGGTTCCGAAACAAAAAAATAGGAACGATGAGCAGCCTCTTAGATAACCTGGTTGATTTGAGAATGCTGTTGGAGCCGCTTCTTGCACATTTCCCAGTCTTCAGCATGCTCGTTGAAAGTGGGAAACGGCGGGGGTGGTGGAACCAGGTGGTTTTGCAAGAATTCCGTAAATAAACATTCCAGTGTATCGTGAGATTTCTTGCAAAACTGTTGAAAACCTTGTAGTAAGTCATGCACACTTTGGACCAGCTGCTGAAGTACAACTTCCGCCATGAGGAAGACACACGCAGGCACCAACTCTTTGCCACTTGTGTAGTGACTGACAATTCACAATTTCTCAGAAACACAGCTTTTATTTATGTAAGTTTACAAGGTTGATGACAGAACAACAACAGAAAGGTAAGAATAACGATGCCAGTTAAAGTCTCCTAATTGAGGCAAACAAAAAGTTCGTTTCTAAATTTTCCACAAAGGTTTGAGGTAACACACACACACACACACACACACACACACACACACACACACATACACACACACATTAGTAAAAGTCCAATTCAGAGACGAAGACATAATCTTCAGAGATCGAAGTCCACGAGGTCAGCATCTGGAGTGAACTGAACTTTGGGGCTGGTTCTAGTCCCTAAATAGCTGTGTCCAGCCAATCAGGTTTTGGTGTAGTGATACTTCCTGCAGGCCTTGGCTCGATCTCCCCCTGCAGGAAGTAGTGCTCAGAATGTCTGTTTCCATTATCTTGTATGTAAATAGCTGGTGTTTACCATGGTGCTTTTGGTACGCCTTGGACATAGACAACCCCATCCTCTGTGGTGTAATGTGGGTTGCTGGCCCTCAGATGCTACCTTGGCTCCAGCATAACACCTTCTACAATTCCTCCAATATTTGGAGTACATGGAGAAAAAGTGGAATGCTCCTGGCAGCTTCACTGTGGGCAACATGACAAGTAGGTTTCCCCCATTTGACAAAATACTTTACAGATCTACATCAGCTGTTTATTAACTGATTCTTGTGGTTGTAATCTCATCACTGTAGAAAGAACTGTCAGTGATCTGCTTAAATGTGTACTACCAATGCCAGGGTAAATTAATAAGGACTTTAATGTATGCAGGGAAGTCCAACACAGAATGTCATTAGTTAGTTCAACTCACATGTGAGTGAAGGAGAAAGTTCATTATTTGAAAATACAAACACCCAAAGGAAAGTAAGCACACTCTTGTGGAAATGTATTTACACAACATCGGAAACCAGTTTCCATGCAAGAATATATGACAATCCAGCACCTAACAGTAATACTCTCTCTCCCATTAATTTCACAATGATTTGTATACCAACAAAGTGTACACAAATACTGAAAATGAGTTTACAAAAAATAGGTTTACAAGTTGCTGTGAATATGCTAATTCATAACCCACATCTGTCTGTCAATGGTTAAAGAATGTTATCTACACCAGCGATGATAGTCCTCGTACATGCTCTCTTGAATCAAACAATAATTAAATGAGCAAAAGAGGGAACCACAATGTTCTACAAAACATTACATACAGCATAAATTCACTGACATGCTGTCGACTAGAACTACAGATAAAATGCTTCTATTTCTATAATAAATGAAAAGAACAAGTGAGCATAATGATAGTAAATTAATTGAAAATATAATGCAAAATGACCAGACTGTTTGAAAAGCATGATTCAGGATCAAAATAGAACATGGCATGCAGGAAAGACTGGCCATAAAATGGTACATTGATGCATTGTTTCTGACATTATTTATTCACCTGTGATCTTGTCCACAAAAGACGTTTTCAATCACAGCTCCACCAAGGGAAGGAATACAATGGACTGTCTGGCTCCCAGAGTACTTCTCATCTTCAATTATCCTCCTGCCACACTGTCCATAAGCATTATTGCCAAGAGTAAACGCTCCTTCTCTCTCTGATAATACAATAAGATGTGCACGCCCAGCAGCAACTTTCTTCACTCGACTGTGCACTGGCAACTCCACAGGGGCAGGTGCTAATACAAGCCCCAGGGGATGATCCCTACGTGGTGCATGGTACCCTTGAAACAAATATTGACAACAATGTACAAACAAAGGATAAAGTTTGTATTGAGTGCACTCTTAAAGTGACAACAGATAGCAAAACACAATTCAGCTTCACACATACACAATAAAATGCTGCTGGGTATACTCTGAAATAACATGAAGATACACACACAAGTCAACAGAAATACCAATAAGCAGAAGGCATATGAAGGAAAAAATCACTAACGAAGACACTTTTAGAGACAGTGAAAATTAATCAGGCAGATTGCACTTCATGACAGTTTAGAACAAACCTTCTTCTCCTCACCTTCCTCTTACTCTTCCATAACCTTTTGTTCCTTCTATAACGAAGAGGGAAACGGGCTAAGATTTCAATGTCCCTTTGGAAAAGTACTGTTACAGTGCAACAAAGATGAACAAAATCAAAGATCACACCATTCAAATAGCTAGCAATGCTTCTCAAACTAGAGTTAAGACTGTGACATACTTCAAGTAGCATGAAAAGACATTTATTAACCAGTTTCTTAATGCTGAGCACATAAGTGCAATTCCCTCATTTAGTCATACATAGTATGGTCTACATGTGGATGCCTGGAGGTAGATAAGTGAATTACTGCATGCTGGAAAGAAACAAGAGTCTAAAGATCACTTACTTAGTATACTCCATCAAAACACTTGTGCCAAGAGTAAATTGTAGGCTTGCTTGGAGGTTCTTTAACATATCCTGTGTGAAATTTACACTGAACAGTTGATGTACAGTTCACTTCATGAAATAAAAACATACAGCAAGCATACTTCTCACCAGTGAAAGTAGCCATTTTAACTGTGTGCTATCTGGTGCTCCTAGTGAGGAATGGGGTACTGATGCACTATGTGAATCAAACCTGAGACTGGTCGCTATAAAATGACACAACTACCGATTCTGTGAGTTATCTCAATAATTTTTTATATCATTTCAAAGTTATAAAGTGCTTTTTGACTAACACTCTATTTCTTTTTTTTTTTAATGTGAACATTTTTGGTTAGGCTTTACTGTGACTGTTATTGACATTAAAAGAAACTACAAGTTTACTGTTATCAGATGCTGTTTATTTATCTCCACAACACGTTACAAAGATTTAAACCTCTTAATATGACGTGTGTGTGTGTGTGTGTGTGTGTGTGTGTGTGTGTGTGTGTGTGTGTGTGTTTTGTGTTATGATTTTTTGGAGGAATTGTGGCACTGTCTAGTGGAGAAACAAAACACTATTTCAGAACACGGTTTTGGGTTTCTTTTGACAAAAAACTAAATGTATATCTAACAGTAAAAATGAAATAAGTAAAACAGAGTACCTACAATGGTCACAGGTCCCTTTCATTGTTGTACACATCACATGTATACTGTCATATTTTTTAAACAAATATGGTGTCAGAAAACTATTAGGTGCAAGGATCATACAGCAGAAGAGAAAACATTATCACAAAGTACAAAGAATATACACCGTAACAACATTATTACAGAATAAAGTTTTTATAGGATTTTGGAGATGTTTGTTTGCAGTGTCGAATGCATGCATTGGAATAAATAATTCAGGTGGTATATAAATCCAATTTTGACAAGGTAATATAGCTTAAACTTCATACTCATACGTACAATAATTATGTTGGCTACATTGGTAAAATTATATACAATTAACCATTTTGGTTGGGATTCACAGATAGGCTGGAGGCAGAGGGAGAGGAAGAGAAAGAGAAAAGGAGAGGGGTGAGAGAGGGGGAGGGTGGAAGGAGTGATTGTATGAGAGCAAACTTTACAAAGCAGGGGTCTTTAGATTATTTGTGTTACATGTAATAACTGCCAAAAGGTTGGGGTAATACATTGATTAATGCTGTACAATATGCAGATGGATGAACAATTTGCACCAATAGTTGATGTGCATACAGTTTCAAGCTGATGGGGGGTACAAGCTGTTGGTGTGATGATATATTTCTAAATGAGGTCAATCCCTTGAACATTTGTGGGCCATCATGGTAACATAACTAAATATTTATGGTAAATATTAAGGGGTGTGTGTGTGTGTGTGTGTGTGTGTGTGGGTGGGTGGGCGCGCGCGCTCGCGAGCGAGCGAACTGCAAATTTTAATAATGTAGGCAGTTGCTGAAAACAGGGATGATACTATTGTAAATACTGTCATTTCTATCATTTAAGATGGATTCAGGTTGTTTTGTTTGGTGTTTGTGTATTTGGAGTGTTCCAAGGATGTCTAGCTGGCAGCACTAAAAAACAAAAAATACCACACATCAGCAATAGCCACCACTTGCATGAAACAAAATGCCATTTTAACAACATAAGCATCAGCATCCTACACATCCAACCCAATGGCAAAAAACTAGATTATTATAAATGATGTCCTTATGAGGGGAGGCTTTCAGAGAACATATCAATGCTTAAATGCAACAAAATCAAATGCATAAAGTTTCTGACATAAAACTGTTGTAAAAGTGAAATTTTTATTGTCAGAGGGTGACCAAATAGTCAGTCAAGTAGGTCATTTTAAACTATTAAGACTGAGAGTAGACAGAAGACTTTATCTTGAAAGTATTACATTCAAGGGATGGGTGAACATAGGGTTGTCGTACTGGGAATGGATATTGTAATCCCCAAATACTCCAAAAATAAATGAAAAATATAAATATTCAAAAACGCAGAGAAAAATCCACTTGACTCCTTCCTGAGAGACAATCTCCACTCCTTCCAAATTAATAACGTAAGTGCAGAACAGATGTGGCTTGAATTCAAAGTAGTATTATCGGCAGCAGTTGAGAGATTTATACCAAATAAATTAACAAGTGACAGAACTGATCCTCCTTGGCACACAAATTAGGTCAGAACATTGTTGCAGAAACAATGAAAAAAACATGCCAAATTTAAACAGACGCAAAATCTCCAAGTTTCGGGATCTTTCACAGAAGTTCAATATTTAGAGCAGACTTCAATGCGAGATGCTTATAATAGTTTCCACAATGAAACTTTGTCTCGAAACCTGGCAGAAAATCCGAAGAGATTCTGGTCGTATGTGAAGTACGCAAATGGCGAGAGACAATCAAGGCCTTCTCTGCGTGACAGCAATGGAGATACTATTGAAGACAATGCTGCCAAAGCAGAGATAGTAAACACAGATTTCCGAAATGCCTTCACAAAAGAAGACAAAGCAAATATTCCAGAATTCAAATCAAGAACGGCTACCAACATGAGTAACGTAGAAGTAGATATCCTCAGAGTAGTGAATCAATTTAAATCACATAATGAAAGCAAGTCTTCTGGTCCAAATTGTATACAAGTAGGTTCCTTTCAGAGTATACTGATGCAAGAGCTCCATACTTAACAATCATATACAACCGTTCGCTCAACAAAAGATCCAAACCCAAAGACTCGACAGTTGCACAGGGTACAGGTCACATGAATATTCAAGAAAGGTAGTAGGAGTAATCTGCTAAATCACAGGCCCATAACATTAACATCGATATGCAGCAGGATTTTGGAACATATACTGTGTTCGAACATTATGAATTACCTCAAAGAAATCAATCTACTGACACACAGTCAACACGGATTTAGGAAACACTGTTCTTGCGAAACACAACTAGCTCTTTACTCACATGAAGTGTTGAGTGATATTGATAAGGGATTTCTAATTGACTCCATCTTTCTGGATTTCTGAAAGGCTTTTGACATTGCACCACACAAGCGGCTTCTAGTGAAACTGCGTGCCTATCGAATATTGTCCCAGTTATGTGACTGGATTCTTGATTTCTTGTCAGAGAGGTTACAGTTTGTAGCAATTGATGGAAAGTAATTGTGTAAAACAGAAGTAATTTTTGGCATTCTAATAAAACAGAAGTGTTTTCTGGTGTTCTCAAAGGTAGTGTTTTAGGCCCTTTGCTGTCCCTTATCTATACACATAATTTAGGAGACAATCTCAGCAGCTCCAGAATGAGATTTTCACTCTGCAGCTGTCATTTATTGACTAGTAAAGTCACCAGAAGATCAAAAAAAATTGCAAAATGATTTAGAAAAGATTTATGTATGGTGAAAAATTTGGCAATTGACCATAAATAATGAAAAGTGTCAGGTCATCCACATGAGTGATAAAAGGACTCTGTTAAACTTTGGTTACATGACAAATCAATCAGATCTAAAGGCCACAAATTCTACAAAATACCTAGGAATTACAATTACAAACAGCTTAAACTCGAAGGGGGACACAGAAAATGTTGTGTGGAAGGCTAACCAAAGACTGTGTTTTATTGGCAGGACACTTAGGAATGTAACAGTTCTACTAAAGAGACCGCCTAAACTAGAATTGTCTGTCCTCTTTTAGAATACTGCTGTGCGGTGTGGGATCCTTATCACACAGGATTGTGGAGTACATGGAAAAAATTCGAAGAAGGGCAGCATGTTTTGTATTATCGCAAAATAAGGGAGAGTGTGTCACTGAAATGATGCAGGATTTGGGATGGACATCATTAAAACAAAAGCGTTTTTTGTTGCGGAGAAATTTTCTCATGAAATTCCAATCACCAACTTTCTCCTCCGAATGCGAAAATATATTGTTGATGCTGACCTACATAGGGAGAAATTATCACCATGATAAAATAAGGGAAATCAGAGCTTGTACAGAAAGATATAAGTGATGATGATGTTTGGTTTGTGGGGTGCTCAACTGCGTGGTTATCAGCGCCCGTACAATTACCCAGTCTTTGCTCAGTCCAATTTCGCCACTTTCCTGGATGATGATGAAATGATGAGGACAACACAAACACCCAGTCATCTTGAGGCAGGTGAAAATCCTTGACCCCGCCGGGAATCGAACCCGGGACCCCGTGCTCGGGAAGCGAGAATGCTACCGCGAGACCACGAGCGGCGGACAGAAAGATATAAGTGTTTGTTCTTTCCGCGCGCTATACGAGATTGGAATAACAGAGAATTATGAAGGTGGTTCGATGAACCCTCTGACAGGCACTTAAATGTGATATTCAGAGAATCCATGTAGATGTAGATGTAGATGTAGATGAAATGGACTTGTTAACCTTTTCCAGTACTCATTTTATATATGAAATACAAATTTAACAAAAATGTAAATATCTTTGTCTACCATACAACACATTCCAACAATGATTAATTAATTATTTGTATATTGAATAGGACTTGTCCAGAAGAAATGATTTCAGATAAGACTGATAATTTACTTTGCTACCTGCCAGATATTTTGTATTATGGTCCATATGATCAAAGACTTCTGTGTTTCCATAATGTCCTCTTTTATGAGCTGCTGACAGCTTTACTACTGAATAAAGAAGGTCAATTTTTTTCGTTCTAATGTTGTAGCCTACAGTATTAATAGGTGAGGCTATTCTTAGTGTCTGTTTTTGTGCAAGCACCTAATTGTACATTGACAGTCATGGAAAAGGCCTCACCAGATGCTTACATGAGGGTATGCATTCAAAACATTCAGTTTTCATGAAAGTAAAGCCATCTGTCAAGTTAGATGTAGTGGTGGAAAATATAGCAACAGATACAAGCCAACTAAAAAACAATGATCACACCATTATTATTGGCGGCAGAAATGAAATATATACAAACAAAAACAAGACTGCCCTGTGATGTTTCCAAAGCATATTGCCAAAATTGTTTAATACAGATGTCGTCAACACAACTGGTCCAGTGGGATATGATCAGCCAATATGGTCGTGTGTAAATGAAGAAATGAAACTGTATAATTCTGAGTTAAAAAAATTGTGTGAAAAATTTAACTACATACAATTGGTAAACATTAGTGAAATGAACTGCGATGATCACACAAGCCATGGTCTACACCTACACAGAATAGGAAAGACCAAGCTAGTTTCTCAGTTGAGTGAAATGTTCAACAAAACTAGCAAAGAACTGCTCTATATTACAAGCAAGAAGTTTTTTTTAGAATAGGGGGCCATCACACTAGTGTCTAGGGAAGTAGTATTTCCAGCATCCACAGCAAAAGGAGTGCAAACACAGCAACAGATCTTCTGACAGTAGCATCAACACCTGGACCCACATTAAGAAGCACCAAGAACAGGAAGCCCTCACGAAAGGACCGAAATTTTTGATACCCATAGGTAGGGAAAAAGACCAGTATATCAAGTAAAGCATAGATTCAAAGAAATTCAATTTAAAAATACTGCTTCAAAATGTTCAATATGCATCCAACAAATCAGAGAAATCAGAAGTGTTATTAGCTGCTGAAGTGCCCAACATTTTCATAATGGCTGAACATGGTTTAAAGCAGAATAAATGAAAGGTCTTCAATATCATGGGATATAAAAATGTAGCGTATTACTGCAGAACCGTACATAAAAGTGGTGGAGTAGCAATATGTGTAGACAGCAAAGTAATGGATTGCACTTCACAGAAAATCACAAACTGTACAGAATTTTGCTTTGAATCAACAGTACAAATAAATTTCCTGGGGGAAAAATGTCTTGTAATAGGAATATACTGACCCCCTAGCTCATGCATTGAAAGATTTTTACTGGAAATTGATGCACTCCTGCATAAAGTAACAAAGCAATACACTTACATAGTAATAGCTGGTGTCTTAAATAATAGAATGCTTAAAGTCAGAGGCTGCACAATAAGTTTTCAAGACATTATAAGGACACACAATCTCTAGTTTCATGTAATAAATCCACCAACAAGACATACACAAACATCTAGCACATTAATAGATCATGTTCTATCAAATATACCTACTGACAGACAAATAATTCAGGTTATAAATACTGTTGATACAGACCGTTTTGAACAAACGACTGTACTGCGAGCTCACAAAAAAACTGAGGAAAATGTAGTGGCTGAATTTAGATACACACATCTAAGCAGGTTATAATTTTTGCTAAAAAAAAGAAAAGTGGGATGATATGTACATAGAGGACAGTGTAGAAAAGAGCTGGGAATCTTTCTGTGGTGTATTAAGAAACCACATAGTACAGCTTGTCCTAAAATATGCAGAACTGTTATGGGTAAACCAAACAAAAAATGGTTCATCGCAGAAATTAAAAAGGCAAGAGATGAACTGATTGAACTCTTTGAAACATACCAGAAAGGAAAAGGTCAGGTCAGTCATCAGGCTTACAAGTGTAAAAGAAAGCATACACTAGGATCATAAGAAAAGCAGAGGCCAGCCACCAAAAATCTGAAATACAATCTTCCTGTAATGTATCTAAAACAGTCTGTAACTGTACAAATGAAAACAGAAGAGAGTCACATGCCTTGAAAGATACAAATATAGTGTTGACAAGGGAAGGGAAAGAAGTGAATGATACACAACAAATGTGCAGTATTTTCAACCAGCACTATTTAGATATAGTCGAGAAACTTCTACAACAAAACATATTAGTACCAAAAAGGATAGAAAGTCCCAAAAAAGTGGCTGAGAGTTTATATCTCCTCCCTAGAGATGAATTGGAAGTTCTTAAGAAAATTGGAGCACTAAAAAATAAAAATACAAAAGGTCTGAATGGTATCTCAGCAAAAATGGTCAAACACTGTGCCAGCTTGCTAAGCCTCTAGCATTCCTTGTAAATTTAGAAATGAAACAATGATATTTCCGAAATGCTTAAAAATAAGTAAAGTTGTGCCAGTATTCAAAGGAGGGGATAAAGGAGACCCCAAAAACTACAGGCCCATAACGATTATGCCTGTTCTGTCTAAAACAGTAGAAACAGTGATTAAAGATAGATTTATAAACTTCATAGAGAAGCATAACATCTCAAATGAGGTACAACATGGATTTAGAAAGGGAAGATCCACCAAGACTGCAGTGACAAACTTCACAACACACATCAGTGAGGCATTGGATCATCAAAAGAAAGTATCAAATGTATATTTAGACCTTCAAAAAGCTTTTCACTGTGCCTGCCATAAAACTTTTCTACAGAAACTGGACTGCGATGGCATAAGAGGGAAAGCTGCTGATATTATAAAAACCTTTGTTGAAAACAGACAACAGTATGTTGAAATAAAACATAAATCTGGAAATACAGAGAGAAATGTCTACTCTGATTTTCTGCAGGTAAAATATGAAGTAGCTCAGGGTTCAGTACTAGGACCTCTGCTTTTTATCTTTGATAAATGATATGTCCACTGCTGTAAATGAAAAAGTGATCACTGATGTAAATGAAAAAGTGATCATGTATGCCTATGACACAACTTTACTAGCATGTAGTGACTCAGTAAAGGAGGTGGAAAAAAGAGCCAGTGAGAACTTGCAAATGGCAGAACAGTATTTTACAGAAAATAACTTATTGATCAACAGGAAAAAAACTGTGTGTACAAATTTCGAAACAAACAGAACCATCAGAGCAGAGCAACTTACTCTGTGTATTGGGGATGTACACTTGGCATCAGTGGACTGTAACAGGTTCCTGGGTATAGACGTGGACAAATTTCTGACACGAGAAAATCACAATGATAGAATCTGTTCCAAAATAACACAAATATATTTTTTATGAAAAAATGTGGTTACAGTGGACACAGAAAATTTGCTTAAAATTTACTAAAGACTTATTTTTCCCAATATGGGACAGTGCAGCAGATGCACTTGTAGAAAGAATCCTAAGACTTCAAAAGAAAGCCAGTAGATGTATAGATATCCTAACACCTAGGAATTCTGCAAAAACAAATTCAAGGAATTTAAAATATTAACTGTACCAAGTTTATACATACATGAAACAATACTTCTTCTAATGGTAAATTGTACAGCATCTTTTACAGACTTTCATGACCACAACACAAGAACCAGAGAAAATTACCACATCTGCGGCAAAAGATTGAAAATGACAGACATGGACCCTACAATTGCAGGAAGCTTATTTTATAACAGTATACCATCTAGCCTCAAGAGAATAAAGGAACTGAGCACCTTCAAAAGAAACCTCAGGAAACACCACATCTCTGGATGCTGGTATAAGGTGAAACTTGTTGGCAATACCATAGGACAAATGTAAGATGGAATGTCAAATTTTCCTGAAAGAAGGCTGCTGAAAATAGTAGTGTTGAAAATACAGAAGAAAACATACAGACTAAGATGTAGTGTCTAGGGGTAACCTTAGATGAGAAACTAATACGGACCTCTCACATTAAGGGTATCTGATCCAATGCGAAAGGTACTCTAGTGAGTACCAGAAGGGCTTGTGGTGAAAACTGGGGCCCAAGCCCCAGAGGTATGCACTGGATATACACCACAGTGGTTAGACCTAGGATATCCTATGGAGCCATAGTGTGGTGGAAGAAGGCAGAACAGCGGGTTGCAGCTAAGGAGCTTGCTAAGGTGCAGAGACTGGCCTGCTTAGCCATAGTAGGCGGAATTAGCAGCAAACCAACTTCTGGGACAGAACCTCCACTACACCTTTGGGTCAAGATGGGGATAGCAGCTGGGGCATACAGACTTAAAACTGGTAAAAACTGGATCTCACTGGGAAATCCAGAATCACACACTAAGGTAAATATAGGAATGGCTGGGGAAATGCCAGCTGACTATATAATAACTCCCAATTGCTTCAACAAGCCTTACAGTATAATAACTGGAAGCAGGGAGCAGTGGGAAAAAACAGTTCAGCACCGTATGGGGGACACTGATTGGTTCACCAATGGGTCAAAATCAGACCAAGGCATTGGGGCAGGGGTGTACGGGGTTCAGCTAAGACTGGAAGGCATCATCTCTCTAGGAAAACTGGCCTCGGTATTCCAAGCTGAAATTACTGCAATCAGGGCATGTGTAGAGGAGAATATGCGTAGGTGCTACAAGGACCGTAGCATCTACGAGGAGTGAAAAGTCCGTGCAAAAATAAAAATTACTTACGTGTTTGGGGTAAACCTTTTTTATTTTTCGGCATAATCTACTTATACACTTCATCCAATGCTGTTCTAATTTGTTCATCTCTTCCGAATAATAGGAATTGTCCAAGTCTGCAAAATAGCTATTAGTTGCTGCAATCACCTCCTCGTTTGAATAAAATCTTTGTCCCACCAGCCATTTCTGCAAACTGGGGAACAAATAGTAGTCCAAGTGAGCCAAGTCTGGAGAACAGGGAGGATGTGAAATGAGTTTGAATCCTATTTCCATTAATTTTGCGACCACAACTGCTGAGGTGTGTGCTGGTGCATTGTCATGATGGAAAAGGACTTTTTTGCGGTCCAATCGCCGGCGTTTTTCTTGCAGCTTGGTTTTCAAACAGTCCAATAATGATGAATATTATGCACCTGTAATAGTTTTACCCTTTTCCAGATAGTTGATGAGGATTATCCCTTGCGAATCCCAAAAGACAGTGGCCATAACCTTTCCAGCCAAAGGAATGGTCTTTGCCCTTTTTGGTGCAGATTCTCCCTTGGTAACCCATTGTTTAGATTGTTCTTTGGTCTCAGGAGTATAGTAATGTATCCATGTTACATCAACAGTAATGAAACGACGCTTAAAGTCCTGCGGATTCTCCATGAACAGCTGCAAAGCATCCTTGCAACACTTCCCACGATTCAAGTTTTGGTCAAGTGTTATCAATAGCGGAACTCATCTTGTGGATAGCTTTCTCATGTCCAAATAATTATGCAAAATATTATGTACCCATTCATTCGAGATGCCCACAGCACCAGCAATCTCACGCACCTTAACTCTTCTGTCATCCATCACCATATCAAGGATTTTATCAACGATTTCTGGAGTCATAACCTCCAGAGGGCGTCTAGGACGTTCAGCATCACTTGTGCCCATATAGCCACTCCGAAAATTTTCAAACCACTTATAAACTGTTCTAATTGAAAGTGCAGAGCCACCATAATGTTTATCAAGCTTCTCTTTAGTCTCCTGAGGCGTTTTGCCTTTCATAAAGTAACGTTTAATCACCACACGAAATTCTTTTTCGTCTATTTTTTGACAATCACTCGACTTCCTTGATTCACACAAATGCCAAACACAAATAGACCAGTATGCCTGAAACTTGGTGTGCATTCTTTCCAAAGATGATACTAACTAAACATGACCTTGATACATGCCGGTGGTGCCATCTCTCAGACTCTGCACGGACTTTTCAAACACCCCTCGTACATCTATTCAGACAGCCAGGCAGCTCTGAAATCACTGGCAGCTCCTGCAGTGAGATCTAAGATCGTTAGAGAATGCCACAGGGCTTTGGTGGAGCTAGGGAGAAGCAATAAGGTAAACGTAGTATGGGTCCTTGGCCACTTGGGGAATGAACAAGCCAACAGATTGACCAAGATGGGGGCAATGACTCCGTTTATTGGACCAGAACCTGTCCTGACTATCACCAAGGCTGTGATCAAACTAGAACTACAGAACTGACTTAGGAAACAGCACATAGAATATTGGACCAAGGTCCATATACAAAAACATGGTAAGGTAATGATAGCTAAGCCGTGTTTTAAAAGAAGTTCCGTAATCCTGGGATTGAACAGGAAAGAGATTAAACTCATAACTCGACTGATGACCGGCCATGGGAATTTCAAAAAACACCTACTAATCTTCGAATGCATGGCACTGTAGAGCAAAAGATACAGAATCTTCGGGACAACTAGACCTGTAGAAATTTAGTCTAACAAAAAAGTGGTAAACGGATTCCTTGCACTATTTAAGGGCATTGGCTGGCTTTACTAGATATACAGGGAGAGATACCGCACAATAAACTCGGTTTCGGTGTGGGCAGTGGCGGGTTAGACCAAAGCTGTTGTAGCTTCCCCGTCAAAATCAAATCAATTCAAATCAAATGTATAAATGTCCTAATATTTCTACGCAGTGCGTTTAACATAGATGAACTAAAAAAAATTAGTTTTCAGTTCCTCTAAATGCATTATTTATTAATATTAGCAATATGAAAAAAAAGCAATTAGATTGTAGACTTTCCCTATGTGTGCTAGACTGTTGCATAAATCAATACAGGCTATCAAACACTGAAGAGCCAAAGAAACTGGTACACCTGCCTAATATCATGTAGGGCTCCCGTGAACATGCAGAAGTGCTGCAACACGACATGGCATGAACTCGACTAATGTCTGAACTAGTGCTGGAGGGAACTGACACCATGAATCCTGCAAGGCTGTCCGTAAATCTGTAAGAGTACGAGGGGCTGGAGATCTCTTCTGAACAGCATATTGCAAGGCATCCCAGATATGCTCAATAATGTTCATGTCTGGGGAGTTTGGTGGCCAGCAGAAGTGTCAGAACTCAGAAGAGTGTTCCTGGAGCCTCTCTATAGCAATTTGGGATGTGTGGGAAGTCGCATTGTCCTGCTGGAATTATCCATGTCCACTGGAATGCACAATGGACATGAATGGATGCAGGTGATCAAACAGGATACCTACATACGTGTCACCTGTCAGAGCCATATCTAGACATATCAGGGGTCCCATATCACTCCAACTGCACATGCCTCCACCAGCTTAAACAGTCCCCTGCTGACACGCAGGATCCATGGATTCTTGAGGTTATCTCAATACACTTATACGTCCATCCGCTAAATGCAATTTGAAATGAGACTTGTCTGACCAGCCAACATGTTTCCAGTCATCAACAGTCCAACTTCAGTGTTGATGGGCCCAGGCGAGGTGTAAAGCTTTGTGTCATGCAGGTCATCAAGCAGAAACAAGTGGGCCTTCGGCTCCGAAAGTCCATATCAATGATGTTTCATTGTATGGTTTGCACGCCAAAATTTGAAATCTGCAGCAATTTGTGGAAGGGTTGCACTTCTGTCACTTTGAACAATTCTCTTCAGTCATCGTTGCTCCCATTTTTGCAGATCTTTTACCAGTCACAGCGATGTCGGAAATTTGATGTTTTACCGAATTCCTGATATTCACAGTACACTCGTGAAATGGTCGTATGGGAAAATCCCCACTTTGTTGCTCTCCATCGCTCATGTGCTGACTGTAACACCACGTTCAAATTCACTTACATCTTGATAACCTGCCATTGTAGCAACAGTAACAGATCTAACAATTGCACCAGACACTTGCTGTCTTATATAAGCGCTGCCAACCACGGCCCCATCTTCTGCCTGTTTACATATCCCTGTATTTAAATACGCATATCTTCACCAGTTTCTTTGGCACTTCAATGTATGTTTAATTTCGTTATCTTAATTACTTCTTTCAGATATTGCACAAAGAATTTTTTTTCAATTTTAGTCACTTTTTCTTCAGACAGCACCGCATTAGTCAGATTGACGCTTACTCTTATGTTAGTGTTGGCTATCCAATAAATTTGCTTTTGGATATTACTAGCCTTGAGCAAACACTATGTTTTCGTCTTTTTACCCAGACATGTTTTACTGAAGTTACAGCATCATCAGTGAGGTTTTCATTTTCTTTCTTGTAACCACATGCTATGGATTCCTGTACTTAGAATTATAGCTATCACATACTGTGAAATAAAGATAGCTAAACCCAAAATACAGAAATCCACAAAAACCACAGCATGTGGTAACAAAAATTAAAACAAAAGAAAACAGTGATGATGCTGTAACTTCAGCGAAACATGTCCAGGCAAAAAGAAGAAAACACTGTATTTGCTTGAGACAGTTCATATCCAAAAGCACCACTGTATTTCTTGTAAAATGCAATCAGCCCTGCTTCACCGTGACTGTCCTAACAATCTCAAACACTCTGCCTTTTCTTGCCTATGATAATTGGATTATTTTTGTAATTTTTTTGCAATTTTATTGTCTTTAAGATGTCTTATGAGAACCATACTTGATTCTTTTCTTCAGAAAGCAGCTTAAATTAGCTGTTGGTGTTATTCCATATGTTGTAGATACCTGAATACACTGTGTTTTTTAAAATTAAAAGGGAGTACAAATTGTCTGCTTGATATATGTAAAATTGTAGGTCACTCAAGTACATACAAAATATTAGTGTATCCAAAACTCCTGTGGGACTTAAATTGTGATTTCTCTCCAGATACTAAAGTGTGCACTATTTGAATCCTTCAGCATCATCTTTAGCATTTTTATTAAATATGATTCAAATCAAAAGTACTGGAGAGCTATGAGAAATGCTTCATGATCTCATCCTCAACGAACGGAAAACCCCACCTACATCTCCTATTGGTGGGGAGCTTCACAACGCTTCAGGCAGCCAACGTACATGGAGACCAAATGTCTCCTAGAATAAGGATTTAACCTCTAAAAAGTGCCACCACTCTCCTTGGAGAGCAGTTGAGTAGACAGAAATAGGGCACCCCATTGCCCTTGGAATGGGAAACCAACCCTAAAGGCAGATGAGTCACCAAGGCCAACAGCATCAATAAGTAGAAAGCAATGGGAAATTACCACAGTAACAATACACTGGATATCCTGTGTGTAGCAACTAAGGCAGAAGAAAATAATATATGTATCCTTACCGATCATGGATTTCAAAGCCCAAATTCTGGCATGAGCAGTGGCGAGGCTTCTCACTTCCTCATTCCATGAAATCCGTGAAGAGGAGGAGCAGGAAGATGAAGATGGTGATGAATAAGAAGAAGAAAATGATAAATTTAACATTGGCACATGCAATGTGTGGAATACACTTAAATCTTGGAAAACTGGAGAAAGTTAAATAGACTATGCAAAAGTGTCAACTGGACATTCTAGGACTACCTGAGACAAGATGGGCTGGAAATTGTGCCTTTAGATACGAAGATTTCAGAATAATTCACAGTGAGAACCAATAGTCAGGGAACAGTGGAGTAGCTATTGTATTAACAAAGTAATGGTTGCATACTGTAATATAAACATATACCATGTGAATGATAGGGTATAAATGATAAAGTGAAATGCTAATCCAGTGGACATAACAATAACTCAAGTATACTTACCATTGACAAATAGTAACAATGGAGAAATAAAATAAAAAAAAAACATATGACTCCACTGAAGAACTAAGGAAATGGAACACCAAAGACAATGTTAGTCTTAGGGGATCTTTTAATATGTCAATAGACATACAAAAGAACCAAAAATGTGCTGGTAAGTTCGAGCTGGGAACACTGAATTCAAGAGGTGAGAAATTATTAGAATTTGTGAACAATGTGAGATGGGCATAATAAACACATGTTATGAAGATCCAAAGAGAAGACACCTGTTGATAGTGGGAGATACATGACTGAACATGGAATAGTAAAGCTGAGGCACAGGGACCAAGTGAAATCTAATCATAGATACCCAAGTGCTAATGCAGATAATGACTATACGCTTGTTGTGGCAAAGTGCCATATCAAATTTATGAAACTCTATCTGAAATACTCAAAGAAATGGGCACTATATAAACTGAAGGATGCAGAGGTTCTGCAGGAATTCAAGAATGTGACAACAGCATCAAACAGAGAAGAAAGTAGTTGAGATGTTATTAAGTCAAATACAACAAATACAGTCACAGACATATTAAGAATAAGGACGTTAGAGCCTAGGAAGCCTTGGGTGACCCAAGAAATGCTCGAACTTATTGACAAAAGAAATAGACTAAAAGAAAAAAGCCTTGATCAATACAAACAAAAAATATGATGACAACAAGGTGCCATCTATAGAAAAAGAAAAGACTCTGGAAAAAATTCCCAAAGAAATAGAAGCTGATTTTAAACATGGAAAATAAGATGAAGCTTTCTCCAAGATTACACTGCTGGAACAAAAAGAGAGAATCAAGAGTAACATAGTAAGAGACAAAAATAGGAAACTGATATTTGGCACAGAAGTGATAAGTAACAGATAGGAATCGTATATTAAAGATTTGTGCAGTGGTGCTAAAACTGGACGTTCAGATGAGTTTACTGAGGATGAAAAACTAATTGATGAAAACTATGAAGGATCATCGATAACAAAAGAAGAGTTCTTCTTTGTGCTGAATAGGTTATAATCAAATAAAACAACAGGTGTAGATGACTTCTCTGTAGAGCTCCTACGAGACAGCAGCGACAACATCAGAAGCAAATTATTTACTGCAGTATCTAAATGTTATAGAGAGGGTACCATATCACAAGACTTCACAACAAGTAGAAATATTGCATTAATGAAGGAGACAAATGCAAAGGACTGCACTAATTACAGAACACTAGCCCTTCTTTCACATGCATAAAAATATTTCTGTCAACAGTTAAAGAGAGAATTAGAAAGAACAAAGATTGTAACCAAGCCAATGACTGATTTTGCTTCAGAAGAGGGAAAGAAGCAAGAAGCAAGAAAAGTAATATTGACACTATGTCAAATTTTGGAAAAAAGATTAGAAGTAAACAGAAAAACTTATATAGCATTTATCGACCTAGAAAAAGCATTTGACATTGTTGACTGGCAGTTATTATTTAAAGCAATGTAAAAAGTTCACCTTGCCTGGAAGGGCAGGAAATTAATTTTGACTGAGTATATATAAGAAAGTCAAGGTAGTGAACTGGAAATTAATGATAGTAAGAAAGAAGCAAAAATCAAAAGTGTAGTAAGACAAGGATGCTCTCTGTTACCTCACTTATTTAATATGTTCATCAAGGAGGCAACAACAACAATGAAAGAAAAGACAACTGAGAATAAAAATTAATGGTATTCATATTCACTGCATCAGAGTTTTCGATGACACTGTAATATGGGAAGGATCAGAGAAATAACTAAATAAACTGCTTAAGGTCTTAAATCAAGAGCTAACAAAGGTAAAACTAAAAATAATTACCAATTAGACAAAAGTCATGGCTATAGACAAGAAAGGAGATACAGTAGAACCCCTCTAATTCGTCACCTTCGGGATCGGGACCATGGTCGGAACAAAAAAAGGTCGGATTATCCGAAAAATCTAATATTTATTGCAGAAAACATAAAAAGACATTTAGTACAAAAAAATTAAACGATTTGAGAACTAAAAGGAATCTACAGGAATATAAAAAGATTTTTTTTACACAGTGTTAAACAATATATTAACTAAAAAGCTTCTACCCACACTATAATATGTATTGGTTTTAAAAGGAAAAACGACAAATGTATTACAGTACTGTACTGTACTTAATAATGTGTAAACGATATATACTGTAAACTAAAAAATGTTTATAGCAGTGTATATAAAAAGAAATTTTGTACAAAGAAATAAACTACTGTATGTATAAACTAAGAAATGATTATACTGTATGCATTGTTTTTACAGTAAAAATGAAATCAAATTACTTCAAGAAAAGGTCAGTGATACATTTTTGTTTAGCAGATGTTATTCTAGATTTATCTGCAGTGTACCTCCATTTTTTTATTCACAAAACGTCCATTGGAGATGAAGTTGGATTCTGCTCGATGTATTGAAGGGCGATGTCAAAAGCGTTTTTTTGCATCGTTGTGTGAAATCCGGGTGGGGGGTTCGTCTTCACCGTCTGAGTACTCATTCAGAGTTTCCTGGCAAACAGCGACAACAATCTGGTCATCATTGAATTCTTCAAAAGTGTCACAGTCTTTGTCACATTCGTTTATCCACTCTTCAGCTTCATTGGCAGGGACGTTTGGCTCCAAAGTTGGTAGCTATTTAACAATTTCCAGTGCGTCGTTGTTTTGCTCATCTTCGGTATGCTCCTTTTCAGTCATAACTTGTGGCCAAAGCTTACGCCACGACTTCCGCAGTGTCTCAGGTATCAGTTCATTCCATGCTGCAGCGATTGTGTAGATAGCATCTTTGATATTCAGGGATTTCATTGCCTCAAATAAGCTATGACCTCCTTCAGATTTTTCCAAGATTGAGGTGATATACTGTCTGCAGTATGGCCTTTTTAACCATTCGATAACGCTCTGATCCATTGGACGGATGAGTGAGGTCACATTAGGAGGCAGAAAGAGAGCTTTTATGTCCCCTTTCACCAAATCTTCCTCAGATGGATGTGATAGTGCGTTATCCAACAGCAGTAAAGCACGAACAGGCAGATTTTTTTGCTTCAAGTCCTTTTCGACCGATGGCACAGACTCGTCGAAAAACAAGGATTTAAAAAGGCTGCAGCCCATCCAAGCAGATTTTTGAATTCGGTAATAAACCGGCACGGAAGATAAGTTTATATTTTTGAATGCCCTTGTTGCTACAAGAAATGACTGTTATTCTATCTTTTATAGGTTTCGTTCCTACTACGGATTCATTTGAAGTTGCGAGTGTTTTTGTTGGCAACAAAAAAAAGTTCAGCCCTGTCTCATCTATGTTATACACTTGGCAGAGTAACAGTTCATTTTCTTCTACAATTTATTGAAACTTAACAGAAAACTGCTTAGCAGCTGCAGCGTTGGCAGATACTTTTTCACCGGAAATAGAAACAAATTGGACACCAGGACGAGTTTTCCAATGATCAATCCAGCCTTCACTGGCAGCAAATTTACTTTCGGCTTCCAGTTTTTTATGCAAAACTATCGCTTTTTCTTTGAGAATTGGCCCGGATATTGGAGTTCCTTTCCTTCTTTCTTGACAAAACCACATCCACAATGCATTTGAAGCAGTTGAAGTTTAGGCTTTTTTAATATTTTGCGATTCTTCAGAGTGTTTTTACCATCAATCGTAACTGTATAGGATTCAATGTCTTCCCAATTCTTTCTCCAATTCTTAATTGTAGTAACACCTACATTCAGTTCCTATGCAATTTTTGGAGCGATTCTCCTTCGTCTAGTCTTTGTAGCCCTGCAAATTTTTCATTTAGTGAAAGAGTTACATGTTTACGTTTGAATACAGACATGTTGAAAAACAGACAACTGTACACACAATGAATTTACAGTAATCAGTACTGTAGAGAACACGGAATAAAGCAAACAACGGTGTTTTTTTAAAATCCCAACAAAGGATAAAACTGCACAATAACGTACAGTATAACAATATGCACAGCGATAGACACCGCAACAATGGCCCGACAGGCGTCCAGTCAGTAACAAGTCGGCACAGGCTCGCGAGCCTGAGCATGGTCGGACTAACCGGAGTGACGGACCATCCAAGGTCGGATTACAGGGATTCTACTGTAGTGGTAAGACTGACATAAAAACTGCCAGTGAGCAGCTCAACAGAGTAACTGAATTTCACTGTCTCAGCAGCACTGTGGAGGAAAACAATAGATGTCTCAAGGAAATCAAGATAATAATGACAATTGCCAAGAGTGCCTTCCAAAATAAGAACATTCCTATTCAACAAGTATATCAGCTTCTGAACTTTTTTAAAAAAAGGAAGAAGAAGAAGAAGATACTTTTAAAGACCTTTGGGCAGAGTGTCCTGGCATATGGATATGAAACCTGGACATTAACAGAACAGGAGAAAGCTTGCCTTGAAGCTAGAGAAATGTGTTTCTGGAGGAGAATTACAATAGCTCACTGAACTGACAAAAATGAGTGAGGTAGTTCTACAGCAAATGGGAAGGAAGAAAGAACTACTGAATGTTATAGGCCTGTGTGAAGCAAAACTCGTTGGACACTTAATTAGACACAATATTTTTCTACAAAACATTTTCGAAGGTAAGATCATAGAGAAGAAAATAAAGGGATGATCCATAACATCCTATATACAAAAGATGATCAATGAGATGGGATGTTCTTCATACATGGAGATTAAGAGAACTGATGAAGAGAGGAAGCAGAGTTGCAGAGGTTAGGAATAACCTTTTGAAAGCAGAAGATGATTCAAACAAATTGTTTGTAACACATTCAATTTCATGAAAGCAATGCTTTGTGCAGATCACAAAAAATACCAACTGTTGATATTTTGTTACGTAAGCTTTTTAATATCTGGTTAGTAACTGTATAAATGACATTCTCTCTTGCACAATAATTCTGTAACTTAAACTGTGATGTACTTACTAAATTCTTTGTACTTATGTGGGGAACTATATTCTTCAGATGGAGCACAGGAGAGATGTCAATAACTACCATTCTGTTTCACTGCTGACACCATTTTCCAAAATCCTGCAGAAGGTGATGTATTCCAGAATAATATCTCACCTTAGCAGCAGCAATGTCCTCAGCAAATCAAATTTTGGGTTTCAGAAGAGTTGCTCTACTCAGAATGCCATTTCCATGTTCACTCACCACATTTCATAAGCAGTAAATAATAAAATACTACTAGCTGGTATTTTCTGCATCCTATCTGAGGCATTCAACTCTGAGAACGACAGTACTCACCCAAATAAATTGAAGTTTTATGGGATTGGTAGTATAGCCAACAAATGGATAACGTCATGGCTAACCAAAAGAAAGCAGAAAGTTGTACTTAGTAATCCAACAAAGGACATGATTCTGACTAGGGAGAAATCACATATGGGGTTTCTGAAGGCTCAATCTTAGGTCTTCCATTGTTCCTCATATATGTAAACAATATTCTATCTAATACATAACAAGTAGAAATAATTCTTTTTGCAGATGGCAATAGCATTGTGATCAATCTTAGCATACATATAGAAGCAAAAATGGTAACAACTTCTTAAAAGTATCATTGTCTGGTTTTCTTAATTTTCAAAATGCACACCATTTTCAATTTGCTCATCTAGAGATATTACAGCAATGATAAATGTGACACTTGGTGAGGAAATAATAAATAGGGTGAAAACTTCAAAATTCTTAGGTGTCCATACTGATGAGAATTTAAACTGGAAAAAGCACATTTTGGAACTACTAAAACAACTTAGTTCAGACACTTTTGCACTTAGAATCAATGCAAACCACTGGAAGAGAGAAACCAGTAAGTTTACATATTTTTATTCAATAATATTGTAGGGAATAATGTCATGGGGTAATTCATCTTTAAGAAAGTCATCATTGCTCAGAAATATGCTGTAAAAGTAATATGGGGTGCCCGTCTACAGTCATCTTGTAGCTCTGTTTAAGGAGCTGAGCATTTATTCACTCATGAAGTTTGTTGTAAATAATCCACTACAGTTCAAAAGGAAAACTACATTCATTACTCCACATTAAGGTTGTCTTTAGTACAAAATTGCTGCAACTAAAATTTTTGATCAGTTACCCAGTGATGTAAAAATATCCAACAGAGAGCAAAGTAAAATTTGCCTATCTCTGCCAGGAGGCCGTGCGGGACCTTCTATCACCATTTGCTGACTCCCAGCAACTGTCTCCTATCAGCCAGCCTGCCTCCTGAGCAGCCTCCAGAGATGGAGATGCCTTCGCCACCATTCAGTGACCCTGTCCCTGCACCCAGAGCTGCACTTTCTAGGAGTTGCTGACACTTCCACTCAGGACACTTCCGGCCCTACAGTCCTATCCCTGCTGGCTGGCAGCTACTGCAGGCCATGGATGACCCAGCACTGGGAGACATCTTTGTTTGCCAGAGCAAATGGACATCACCCATATGTGGATCCAACAGCACTTCAATTGTCACCAGGGCCTGGGTCCCCACTCCACCCTTCTGAGGGGGAGGGGCATGGTGACTGCCACTTCAAATTAAAGCCCGATATGAGAAGCAAGCCAGTCTGAGCAGCGACAGCATTGTGTCTGACTATGACTACCTCAACTGATCTGCCAAACAGATTAACAACAACAACACTAGCCACAGCATGCTGGGAAGACTCGCCAGCTGGCCAGACAGGCCACCTTTGATACGGGCGAAGAAAGCCTCACCTTTGGTCACCGCCGTGCTCACACAGGCACAAAGACTAAGAGTGGCCTTATTTAAATGACCACACAAGTTGCAACAGCCAGTTCATCTCATTTCACTGTGCTAGGATCCTACCCATGCCAACGATCAAGAGTTATGACCAAGCTTTGAATTCTGGACTAGCGTTTTGGTATACTCTATCATTCACTGTCTACATTGGCTGGAATACCTGAACACTGTTTTTTTTACAGACCTTGGCTTGTGAATTGGACTTGTATTTTTGTGGTATGAGTAACAAACATAGGTCAACAACTGATTCTGTGTTCTTTCAGTCATAACACACAACATGCTCAATTTAAATGTCTGCTTCACAATCCTGGCCCTCCACCTCTCTGAACTGCACAGATACGAGTTGTCCTTGTAATTCGTAATTCATTCTCGTAACCCTCCGGGCCCTAATCTCCATTAACCCTTCTTCTGTCCTATCATGCTCTCCCAATTCACATCTCCACATCAGCTTCATTGCGCACTGCTCCCCACTGTCTCCAGCACCCATGCATCACATGCCTAGCCTAGCCCATACTCCTCCCTCGTTCCCTGCTAGCAAACCGGCTGCCTCCCTCTAAGCCACTAGCTACTCATCCCCAACCCCTCTTCCTACCTCCCGTCTCTCTCCCACCCTCTACCCATTGCAATCAGCACAGACCCCCGCCCCGTCATACAACTGCCAGACTGCAACCCTTACATTTTGCATTCAACTGGCACTATGTAGAAGCACAAGCATTTGTGCATACATGAGTATGTGTGTACTCTAGCTTGAAAAAGGATTTATTCTGAAGAAAGCTAGTGAGTTTTCCTTCTCTTTTGCATTTTACTGTCGACAACTTACAGCTTCCTCTACAAATATCAAATTAAGCCTTTAAAAACCACAATTACTCCTGAAGCCTGATTGATAAAGAAACATATGATGTCTCAAATAAAAAATATTTGATTAAAACTCCATGTTGACACAACTGGCAATTTCAATGTTGTGGCAATAATTAAGCATCCCTCAAATCTATACGTCAACAGGCAACTAATTGTGTTATAAGTACACGAGATATGATGAAGGTATGTGATAAATCCATAGTACCCTTACCCCACACAAGTAAAAGAATAAGAGCATGTTGTTTAAAACAATAACAATAAAAATTAGGCATAAGTCAAAATGGGTTCATCTAAAATTGCTCTAGTTTCATATGTTACTTGTATTTATACAAAAAAGTGACAAACAGGAATATGGAAATCCATGATTACAATACGAGACAAAAATCAGACTTTCATATGGTGAGCAGACGATTGAATCTAACAACAAATACCCCATTCATTAAGGGAGCAATATTTTATAATTCTCTGCCAAACAACCTGAAACAGCTTTCTGGTAGAATTTTTAAAAATGAGTTAAAAAAATGGCTTATATTGAAGTGCCCATACAGTATGGTGATGACATGATTTGACCTCAGGAATGCTATGTTAAATATACTTAAATGATATTTTACTTAATAGCATGTAATCTATTTATATTGTGTATCAATAATCTAAATGTAATTATTATAACATTGCCCATGTATGTTAAATACATGTTTCGAGCTGTAAATAAATAAATAAATATGTATTTTTGTAATATATTTCACCTGCAATTATCATTCACATTTCTTGCTGTTAATGAGCATGACAAAAGGCATACATACAACTGTAATGTTTCAGAATGACTCACACTTATGGGTTCATCTCTTCACATTTACATCAACATCTACATCTATATTCCACAAGCCACTTTACAGTGTTTGGTGGAGGGTACTTTCTGTACCAGAGTCACTTCCCCCACTTCCTATTCCAATCATGAATGGTTCACGGGAAGAATGATTGCTGATAAACTTCTGTGTGGGCTTGAATATTTCTAGTTTTATGTATGTGGTCTTTTCAAAAGATATACATAAGAAGGAACAATGTATTGTTTACTCTTCCACGACCGCAAGCTCTCAGAGTATTAACAGTAGTCCACATCATGCCTCTCTTACAATGTCCGCTGAGAATCTCTCTGCCTTTATTACACTTACTAAATGAACCTGTAACAAAATGTGCTCCTCTTTTTTGGATCTACTCTATTTCCTCTATCAATCGTATATGGTATGGAGCCCAGACTGAGGAGCAATATTGGTCAAACGAGTGTATTGCAAGCTCCTTCCCTTGCGGACAGCCAACACTTCCTGAGCATTCTTCCAATGAATCTCAGCCCCACATCTGCCTGCCCCAAGGTTAATTTTATATGCTCATTCCACTTCAGGTCACTCCATACACGTACTCCCAAATATTTTATGGAAGTAACTGATTCTAGTGACTGTTTTGCAATTGGGTAATCAGACAGTGAACGGTCTCCCTGTCTACGTATTCACAGTATGTTGCATTTGTTTATTTTGAGGGTCAACTATCACTCCATGCACCAAGTGTTGATTGTCTGCAGGTTTTCCTGCAATTCCTACAGTTTTCTAGAGTTGTGGCTTCTCTGTATACAATAGCATCATCCACAAAAAGCCTCATAGAACTTCTGACACTGTCTACTAGGCCACTTATATATACTGTGAAAAGCAATTGTCCTATAACTCTTCCTTGGGGCATGCCTCAAGTTATTTTTTTTGTCGGAAAACTTTTCCCCACTGAGAATGTTACGCTGAGCTCTAGAATGAAACTTTCACTCTGCAGCAGAGTGTGCGCTGATTTGAAACTTCCTGGCAGATTGGGACCTTTGCCTTTCGCGGGCAAGGGCTCCACCAACTGAGCTACCCAAGCATGACTCATAACCTGTCCCCACAGCTTCAGTTGTAAGGTAGGAGACATGGCACTGGCAGAACTGAAGTTGTGAGGATGGGTCGTGAGTCGTGTTTGGGTAGCTCAGTCAGTGGAGCACTTACCCACGAAAGACAAAGGTCCTGAGTTTTGGTCCAGCACACAGTTTTAATCTGCCAGGAAGTTTCATGCTGTGCTCAGTTTGCTAGAAAGTCTTCAATCCAATCACACATCTGGTCTGGTATTCAGAATGCTTGTGTTTTGTTCATTATATGACAGTGTGGAACTTTACTGAACACCTTCTGAAAGTGAGGGTATATGGCATTTTCCTGTGTGCCTGTATCTACTGCTTTCTGGATCTTGTGGACAAACTGAGCAAGCTGGGTTTCACACAATCTTTGTTTTCAAAACCCATGTTGATTCCTATGGAGGAGCTTTCCATTCTGCAGAAATGCCATAATACGTGGGCATAAAAAATGTTCCAAAATTCTACACCAGACTGGCATCAGAGATATAGGACTACAGTTCTGTGTGTCTGTTTAATGACCTTTGATGAAAATGGAAATGGCGTGTGGCTTTTTCAATAATTAGGAATGCTTCACACCTCCAGAAACATGCAGTAAACTGCAGTTAGAAGAGATGCAAGTTCTTTTGCATACTCTATGTAGAATCAAGTTTGTATTTCATCAGGTCCAGTGGCCTTTCCTCTGCTGAACGATTTTAATTGTTTTTCTATTCTTTGGTCAGCTAATTCAATTGTCATTTTACAGTTTCTAACCTTCCCCAATCTACCCCTTGAACTGAAGAAGGAATCAACAGTACTGAAAGCCAGAAAAAGTTTTTAAATTTTTAAATGTGTCTATCAATGTTGATAGAATTTGTTCCTGAAAATAAATACTGGCAAGGCATTCTGTCTCTTAGTAACTTTACATTTTTTAAGTTATTTGATAAAATACAATCAGTTTCATTTTTAGTTCTATTTCATTCTATCTTTTTTGTTTTGTTTTTGTTGGCTTTTTTCTAGAAGAACATGTAGTCTTCTTAACAAATTTTATTAATGTATGAGCTCTGTCATTTCTGATATATCTGAAGCTCCTCACTGAAGAACTATTCTTTACTTCTTGCCCTACATTTGTATTAAAATCTCCCAACCATCTTAAAAACGGACACACTGTTACTTACCAGCCTCAGTAACTCTTCACATTCCTCAAAAAAATGTAAGACTGTGAGGTGCATACACTTTAACAGTTCACATGGAATACCTTTCTTTTATTCTTAAACCATGTCTTGCTATTCTGTCTGAGATTCCTTCATTATTCGCAACAATATTTTCAATTTTCTAGAGGCAGACCCTCATAAGCCTCTTCCCCATTGGTGTCATTGTGATTCCTTGATTTCTAACGTATCAGTGGCTTCTGGAAAGCCACACACTCACTCAGCGTAAGCTCTTGTCCCTACTGCTTTGTATTGCACCTGCATGCAAACTATCTGGATCACTAGATGCACTACCCCCAGTATGGAACAGACGGCCATCTCCATACTGTCAGTTGTAAATCGTGGGGGAAGAATTGACCCTGTTCCTCCCATACATGTCCAGGGATTGTGTATGAGCTTCAGACAGTTGTAATTCCGGGTGATCCTTCCACTACCGAGTTGTTTATTAACCCCACAACAGCGAATCAGGGTATCCATTTCCAGGTGGACATAGGAGCTACTGTTTCCTTGGTAAACTTGCAAATGAATAATTATATGGGTTCCAGTGAATTGGTACCACTGTCCTGTACATTAGTCACAAATGGTGACAATTCAGTTTCTCCCCAGAATCAATTCACAATCATAGCTACCTACAAAAAGATCACACAGTTGATGATGCAGTTCATTGTTGCTTGGCCAGAAACACTTACTAGGGTTGCCCAGAAAGTAATGCATCACAGTTATTTTCTCAGCCAAAAACAATGTTACGAATGCGACATGTTACATATGTATTATTTGAAGTCTCCTGCGTGGGTCACTTCCGACAGACAGCATAGCTGCAGGAATGTTTCAAAATGGTGTCTGTAAGTGACATATGTTACAAGCTGAATTTCTCACTGCAGAGAAAGAAACTGTGGGGAATATTTACAAACACTTGTGCAAAGCCTATGGAGCATCTGCTGTCAACAGTTACTGGGCACAGAGGGTAAGGTCATCAGAAGGTTGCTCGGTGGAGCTCCATAATTTGCAGTGGTTGGGGAAACGATCCACAGCTGTCACACCTGACTTGTTGCAGTGAGCTGATGTTGTCATTCGCAACGACAGATGCATTATGACCCAGCAGTTGGCACTGCATCTGTCAATCAGTAAAGGAAGTGGGGATGCACTTATCCGCACTCTTGGGTATTCAAAAGTATTTGCAAGATGGGTCCTACGATATCTAATGCTGGATCACAAATTGCACAGAGAAAACAATTGTCCTGATTTGTTGCAACGTTTTGAAGCTGAGGGGGAAGGGCTTCGTGTCCCAGACTGTGACAGGTGATGAAACCAGGTTCACCATTTTGAGCCCGAAACAAAATGAAAGTCGATGGAATGGCACCATTCCCACTCTCCACAGAAGAAGAAATTTAAAGCAATTGCCTCCACCGGTAAGGTCATGATCACCATGTTCTGGGACTGTGAAGATGTGATTCTCAATGATGTAATGCCAAGAGGCAGTACCATTAACCCAGAAGCATTTGTCAACACATTAACAAAACTCAAGATGCACTTCTGGCGACTTTGGCACCACAGCAACCCAGGAGATGTTTTGCTGCAACACAATAATGCTCAACCCCACACAAGTCTGAGGACTACTGAACACATTGCAAAACAGGGTTGGACAATGTTACCCCATCCACCCTACAGCCTTGGTCTGGCCCCCTCAGACTTCCACTTGTTTGGGCCATTAAAGGATCCCATTCATGGAAGATATTTTGAGGATGATGAGGAGGTGATTCACACAGTGAAGCACTGGCTCCGCCACCAGGACAAGGATTGCTACCGACAGGGCATACACACCCTTGTTTTGCGCTGGATCAAGGCCATAGTTTGGGATGGAGATTACGTGGAAAAATAGGGTATATAGATAAAATACCATTCTTTTGTGTGTGTAATTCTCATTAAGTTCAATTAAGAATTGTTGAAGAAAAAAAATGCGGTGCATTACTTTCTGGGCAAACCTCATATTTCTGTCAGGATGGCTCCTCATTGTTTGGATTCTCCATCACTGAAGAGGTTCAGGTTGTCTATACCTGGGATGTGCCAAAGACTTTCCAGCCCATAGCTCTTTGCGTCCTGACACAGTGCCCCATTTCTGCCGGGCACAGCCTATTCTGGTTTTCTTATAGGCATTCATTATGCAGGAACTAGACTGTGTACATATGCTGGAGTGACTGAACCTGTTAAAACCAACATTTCGGCCACACAGTGGTCAAGAAAGCTGATGGCTCCCTGCAGCTATGCGGAGATTTTAAACTGACAACCAGAGGGCCTCCTCATGAAGCTAGTTGGAGGTGAATATTTTTCTATGGCAGACCTTTTGGGATCTCTTCCACTTTGGCAGATACCTGGAACAGTTAATGATGTCCATTTCCATTTATACTAACTATCTTGATGACTTAACTGTCATTGGCACTAAGTGTCAGGACCACCTGCGTAACCTTTGCACCTTCTTTATTATGTTCTGTGACACATGGCTCTATTGTTGCTTACACAAATGACAGTTTTTTTCTGGAGCAATTGGAATATCTCCGACACTTGTGCAACTAAGAAGGGCTCCAGCTCACTGACCACAATGTCGCAGCAATTGACTCTCTAACCTATTCCCAAAATTTGCAAGAGCTGCAGGCTTTTTTTCAGAAAGGTGAATTGTTATTCGAAGTTCCTCTCACAAGGAGCCCATATTATGCATCCACTGAAACAGTTATGAAAGAAAGTTGTCAATACAGATGGACAGCTGCCTGCAAACAGACTTTCACACAGCTGAATTGTCTGCTGCACTCGGCGCACTGCCTTACACTCTTTTACCCTAACACTTCCTCTGGTTTTGGCTGTGAGTGCCTCTCCCTATGACACTGGTGCAGTCTTGAAGCGTAGGGATGATGATGGTATTGAGCAACCAATTTCCCACATGCTGAAGATGGTGACATCCACTCAATCAAATTACTTGCAGATAGAAAAGGAGCTTTAGTGAATATCTTTGCCACTAATGCCACTAAGAAGTCCCATGTTTACCTATTCAGGACCAAGTTTACAGATCACAAACTGCTGGTAGTGCTCTTTGGGCTGTGCTTCCAGCTTCCAGAGTGGATGGTACAATGTCTCCAGTATTGGATTCTTTTCTCAGCTCCTAGAATTATACCTTAAAATGGTTCAAATGGCTCTGAGCACTATGGGACTGAACATCTGAGGTCATCAGTCTCCTAGAACTTAGAACTACTTAAACCTAACTAACCTAAGGACATCACACACATCCATGCCCGAGGCAGGATTCGAACCTGCGACCGTAGCAGTCGCGCGGTTCCGGACTGCAGCGCCTAAACCGCGTGGCCACCGCGGTCGGCAATTATACCTTAAATACAAGCCCATGCACAACTGGCAAATGTGTATGATCGCTATATTCTACCTGCATACTCAGACCTGGCCTTTTACCAACAGAGAATCTTGTGTTTCCACACTGATGTGGAACAGCAACACAACACAGCTACTCAAATTGCTGCGGACATACACCATGACCCTACCTTTATCTTCCAATGAACATCATTCCAGAGCTCCAGATCTGATTTCACCTCTCACCACCATTTGAAAGACATCACAGTTGACTCCTGCTTGATGGAGAGCATTTTACTAACTGTGTTGTCATCCTACCTATCCTGCTTTTTCAAGTTTTCCAACTCCTCCTTCGCAGGCGTTGGTGTATGTTATGGACGAAATGTGACATTCCTACTGTCCAGAACTGAATAAAGACTTGGAAGCTGAGGTGCACAACTGTTCTGCTTGCGCCTGGCACCACGCCATCTTTAGCTCCCTGGCCCACCTCCACCGTTGACTTGGAAACACATTATCTGGGCTTTGCTGGTTCCTTTCGAGGCTCAATGTGGCTCATTGTTGTGGACATTTATTCCTAAGTACACTTATGTGGTCAGCATGCTGTCCACCACCACTGACACCACACTTAATGAATTCATCCAGGTTCCTGCCATCAACGGGGTTCCCTGAACCATTAAGTTGGACAATGGACCCTAATTCACGGCAATGGCTTTGAAACAATTCTGCACCATGAATAGTATAAAACACCTGTTTAGTCCTCTGTTTAATGCATCCTCCAATGGTAGTGCAGAGCATATAGTATGGACATTTAAACAACAAACATTACAAGTGGTGGGTGCCGCTGCCACCACCTCCGCCACCGCCTCCACCACCTCCGCCACCGCCTCCACCACTGCCACCACCACCACCACCACCACCACCACCACCACCACCACAGTTGTGCTCATGGTGTCCACAACCTTAGCCCAGCAGAGCTCCTCCATGCGAAGCAGCTGTGTACTCTCCTCCACCTCCTGACGCTACAGACCCAGGAAACCCGCACCCAGTACATTGGGCACATTCCACCAGGAACAGCCACATGCGCGGCCATGCTAGTATGGGGCAAAAGACTCAAGGATGCCAGCTATGGTGGTTACCACCCATTGGCAGCACCTTATGACAGTTGACACTGCCTGGGGTTTGGATACTGTCATACTGACCACTTCCATCTACTCCTCATTATTAAACCGCCATCCTTGTTGATACCACCCCAGCATGGGTGAATACAGGCATGGAGGTGGAGGTTTTGCTGCGGCCTCCAACCCCTCAGTAATCATCATCCACACTGCCATGCCCCAATATGTTGCCAGACATCCTGGGTTCCTCCTGCCAGCTAGTAGTCTTTATAATGCCATGATGTCAACCATACTACCAATTCACCTTCCAAAGCATTGTCTGGGCACCTCTGGCCATATGAAACCATTTTAGGGAGAAAAGATCAAGTATGCTGGCCCAGCGAGTTTGAAGGTCCGCTGGAATGCATGGACCTTGATGACAGCCATTAGACTGCACTGAGGGTGCTGGCAACACTCCTGAAAGTGCTGGCTGTGGGGCCATGCCCATCTTGCCAACCTGTCAGCACCCCCAGCTGCCCTCTGAAGCTAGCACTGCAGCAGCTCAATCTTCAGATGTAATTTCACTGTGATTTTGTACTGATCTCTCTACACATCATTTTGTTCCTGGACTCAATATGTCTAGCTTTCACTCTTGGTTTACTTACTGGACTTGTTATTCAGCTCTACTGTCTCCATTGTCCTTCCTCTTGTTGTTGTCTTGTTGTTAACTCTTTGTGACTTCTTGTAGATGGCCCCTGGCAGGTCAGACAGTTTCAGTGGGCTCTTGAGTTGTTCCCAGTCTTGTCACATTCTGGTCACTATATAATGGAAATTTTATTCCCTAAAACTATGCTATCCTAGTGACAATCAGCAAAGCTCCCACAGATAAATGGTAACCAAAAAACCCATGTGCTCTCAAGAATTTTACCAAGATACAACACACAGAAGTCCATAAGTAAATTGAGTTATTCTTCATCATAAGCCCACATGAGTTAAGTCTCCCCCCCCCCCCCCAGAACAAGACACACCCAAATCCAAATCAGTACATGATAACAACATATTTACGTCCAATTGCAGTAAGTCAAATACCAAAAACACTGTCCCACTCCATGTATGTCAAGAGACAATTTTCAAGCCTCACATAAACTGAATGACTCAGCAAAAAATAAGTCTCACGTAGAGATACTATGCATTATCAGAGTTTCACATATCCCCAAGGAAGTCTTGTGAACTGCCCTGCACATGCACTTAGACTGCTAATGCCATATGTGGAAGACTCTCTATGTACACCCTCTATCACGAAAGAGCCATTTGCCCCTAAGATGTGTTAGCAGATACATTTTTCATAAGCAAATAATTTCAACTGTATTTTAATCTGTTATTCAAATACTATAGGTTTACTCACATATGTAGGTTGCCTTTAACCATTATTTGGCAATGTTGCTCTTACACAGCACCAAAGTTGTGAGCTGTTTTCTGTAATATGTTGTGAGTTTCGTCCTTGAAAGGCCAGTGCTGTTTGCATGCAATTTTTAAACCTACTCTTACACAATGATATTCTGTTGTACCTGGTGAAAAATTTCTGAATAGTGCGCATCTTTAGCAGACACCGTGCAATGTTATGTGACCATTAGTTACTGATGTAACAGTTTCTTTGTTGCTCTGTTTTTTCTTGTACAATGAAGACTGCTTACAGAAGTAAAGCGGAAGTCTTGAAATTGAGTTATTATACAAATATGTCCACAAACTCTTCCCAGGGATGCTGCAAACTAACTTATCTTTCCTGGAAAGAGAAAAACTGACTTTGACTACTGGATGGATGATAATTCTAGAAGAAGAAGAAAAATAGACATCTTGTTCCAGTGAATGATGTACAGTATGACAGTTTTGGTCACTGGCCAGAATATGGGGAAAAAGGAAAAATGCAGGCATTGCCCTCAGGGGCATTCAACAATAAAATGTGGAAACAGTGGAACTGTTCTGTATTTTGTAGCAAAAAGGAATTTTTTAAGACATTTCACATGAAATAGTGTGCAATGCATCCACTATTTCAGTCACAGGAACAACGTTGTATGCAGCACCCATGTGCCTTTTGCAGGCAATAATACCTACAGGCAAGTTACTGTATTTAAAAAACCATGTAAATTGTTTACATGACCATATACATTTAATTTAAGTAACTTAATTATTTTTCATCACAACATTTCTGGGTGTGCCAGATATAGGGTTAAAACCAGTTATCTGTGCACAGTCAATTGGTGTAATTGGTTATGTCATAACTTCATTATACCTCAAATTATGCAGTAACTAATGTGAAAGTACTTAATTCTTTATCACAGAAAAAACCGACAATGCTGACACATAAGCATACTGCTAAAATTTCCTGATGAGGAGGGCCGTCAAGGTGAAGTGTTATGAGAAACTGTCCAGAGAGGGTGTTTTTGCTCCATGACAAGCCCCCACCTCATTCTGCACAAGACACATTTACACATTTGTTTCTTTGGGCTATCAAATTTTTTCTCATCCCAATACTCTCCTGAAATGACACCAAGTGATTTCATCCTCTATCCTCATTGGAACAAACCACTCCATGGTAGGCTTTACAGGTTGCCAGTGAGTTGGTTTTCGGGGTGGAATATTTTCTGCAAAGCCAAAATGCAGGCTTCTACAACCACGGTCTTTGCCAAGTCATTCATTTTTGTGAAAAACGTGTTGCATTGAAGGGTGAGTTTGTGAAGCAGGATTAACATCACCAAGTTTCTTAGTCACAACTGGATTTTTTTGAGATGATAACTAGTCCTCATAATGTAATTAAGCTTGAATGGCTTCTAATAACCAGGCCATTATACTGCATGCATTCAGTATTATTTTCCGTGGTAATGCTGCTTTCAGTTTTTGCAAAGCTCCAGTGGCTAATTAATACATATATCCCTGAAATAATTTTATGTCCCAGACATTTCACTGCTCTTTGTTTTCAGTTGGCCTGTAAGAGCTGAAATTTCCAAGGTGCCTTGGCTAGTAGCATATTTATTCACTTCTTACCAGAAAATATGTGACTCACTCTGCACAGCTTTTCCTTGGAGGCTGCAAACCTACAGAGAATAAGTTCACATCATCTGCTGTAGTAGACTGTTAGGCTTTTTTATTTGTTTGTTTGCTTTTCATTTAACAATCAGTTTTCAGACATTGTCATAGATTTTAGTCCATATGTACAAAGGTTTAGTTAACACACATAAGTGCACACATTGATATAAATAGTTACGATCAGATATCATCATTTTTCGTAGCAAAAATAAACTTATGCCTATATACACTGTTTTACAGAGAGACTTTACAATGTGAAATTAAAAGCATACATTGATATAGTGTGTGAAGGTCAGAAATTATCATTTTTGTGTTGCAAAAACAAACTCCTGCTATATACACTGTTTTAAAAAGGGATATTACAACTTGAAATCTTCTACTGAATAACTGCTTTTCTCTGTTAATAAATGCTTAAGTTTATTCTTTAAAGTATTTAAATTATCTGACTTGAGGTCAGATGGGAGTCTGTTATAAAAGATGGTTACTATTATACGTGAATTATGGGCTGCAGCCTTTTTTTCTGCAATTCTGTGAAAATATTCCCTTCCCTGTGTATTGTACTTATGTACATTACTATTTGTTACATTATACTCTGAGTTTTGTTTTACAAACATTATTGCCTGCAGGATGTCCATGCTTGTAATGTCATAGCAGTAACAGAGTAAGAGAGCAGTATAAAATAAAGACAAAGCAGCTAAAGGAAAGGAAAAAAAAGAGAAATCACTAATTATTGGTTGGTTGGTTGTGGGGACAGGACCAAACAGTGAGGTCATCGGTCCCATCGGATTTGGGAAGAAAGTCAGCCATGCCCTTTCAAAGGAACCATCCCGGCATTTGTCTGAAGCGATTTAGGGAAATCACGGAAAACCTAAATCAGGATGGCCGGACATGGGTTTGAACTGTCATCCTTCCAAATGTGAGTCCAGTGTGCTATCACTAATTATGAAAAACTAGATACTTAAATTAAATATGACTGAGGATGATAGCAGAACAAAGAGCTGGAGAGAAAGGAGGTTCCTCTCTATTAATTCCAGTGGAAGGAAAAAGTCTACATCATGCTTATGGAAAAGCAAGTATTAAAGTCACACCCATTTACCTGAAGAGCATGCTATATCACAGACATTGATTTTACCAATGTTTACCCTCTTTCTGCATCCAATCATTCTTACTAACAGCTTAGTGGTTTCTATGTTGACACACAAACAAGAACAATGGATCCACTAGTATAATATAGATAATTTCAAATATGACTCTCCCTTCCATACACCATAGCAGTGGTGTGTAGGGATCAGGCAGTGTTAAGCAGAGGCTTAAAACAAGTCATCAGGCTGACAACCAAGTCACTAAGGTTGAATTGCTGGAAAATTGTTTCAGCATGATTGATATTTTTAAAGACATTGGAGATCTCAATTAGCCAGTTTCTAGATGGACAAACTTACATCCAAGGTACTTGTGTTGGTAATTATAATCCCAACCATGTACCTTCCGACACATGCCTTATTCACTCCATTCACGTAAAATAAAACAGTTCATCCAAAAGTTATGAAAATTATTCAGGTTATATATCACATAAGAAACTTGTGCTGAACACTAAATTTTATTCACTCCTTGATTGCAAATTACATTAACATGGGTTCTAACAGCACTCGCACTTGACTTGCATATACTCATCATTCATGATGTAAAATGATTTAACCCTGTCATCTTTTTCCTGTAGGCATCTTTTCAATATTAATCATTTTCATAACCAACAAACTAATATTTTTAACACATTTCCTGCAATAGCACTCTCATACACACTCATGTCTTGCTCATTTGATGGCTCTGGGTATTGCACACGAGTGACTGCTGCACTGCCAACCAATCTCTAGCACCAATTCGCACCTTCCAGAACTACGCGGCATCCTCCTTAGTGATGTCACAAAGAGGCATGTTGTGCTGCAGCAAAGAAGTGTAAGGGGCAAATTGATCCATCAAATACCGGATTGACATCTATACCCTTACGCAGTCAATAACTCCATACTGATAAGACACAATACTCTACCACATCATAACTGCCATGCTTCAGTTTTGCACATGTTTGCCTCTTACAATGAACATAGTGATAGCCTTTATTCAATTTTTCAAATTTGTTCTGTTGCTAGCACTCCACTGATGATTTACCTATTGCCATGTCCTGCTGTATCTGTTGATCAGTGGTTCTGAACAGGTTTTCTACTTAGTTCCTGAACAGGGCAGTTTCCTCCAACAATGCATTATTTTGACAAAGGAAGAAAAATATTGTCAAATACACCAGCATATGTGCCACCTTTTTTGTCTATGACAACTACCACCTGAGAAGCAGAACTTTTATCCATTTTCACTTCCTTGTACTTTCATTTTGGAGATTCTTTTCATTAGGGAGAGGAATGAGCATTAAAATTATAGAGAATACTTGATACCAATATTTTACAAAAGTAAAATAGGCAATTTAAATGTTTCATTTACCTATCTGTGAATCTGTATTTATCCCACAGCCGAATACTTTGTATCCATCCTTGGCATCTACAGCAAATGCTGTAAAACCATATCCACATGCAATGTCCACTATCTGAAATACAAGAGTGGCTTGATTGAACTCTCAAGAAATCAGTAATTAATACAAAACAATGGAAACTCGAGGTAGGAATATCAACAATATAGAAAAAGATAGATTGCAACTTATTGTAAAGTTAACATGCTGAGTTGCAGACAGCACAATTAAAAGAGACACTTTCACATAAGCTTTTGGCCTCAGCCTTCATCAGAAAAAAAGGAACACACAACAGTCATTCACACAAGTAAGGGCACATGACCTCCAACTCTGGCAGCTCAGATCAGAATGCAAGTGTCATGAGGGATGGAAGTAGCAATCTGGAGGGGAAGGAGAAGGGACAGCAGTGTATAGGTGAGAGAAGAGAGAAGCACTGTCTGGCGGAGTGTGCATGGACTAAAATTCCAACATGTGCAGCATCAGGATGTTGTGGGGCAGAGATCCGGGGGAAAAGGAGCGAGAAAGGAAAGGAGCAGGAAAAGATGGGTGGGTATGTTGGCAGAGGGTGGCAAACAAAGAGGGTCGAAGATGAGGATAGGGAGGAGGTGATAGGACAGAGGGGGCTGAAATTGTTGGATGGAGGGTGTGGGGACAGTCTGTTACGGTAGGTTGAGGCCGGGATAATTATGGGAGCAAAGAATGTTTTGTAAGGATGACTCCCATCTACACAGTTCAGAAAAGCTGGTGGTAGAGGGGAGGATACAGATGGCTTGGGTATTGAAGCAGCCATTGAAATCAAGCATTTTATGTTCAGTTTCCTTTTGGTCACAGTGACCATTCATCCTCGTGGATAGCTGGTTGGCAGTCATGCTGTGCGATGATTACAGCAGAGCTGGTAAATGACATAGTTGCTGTCACAGGTGGCCCAACCACTGGTAGGGTAAGATAAATCTGTGACAGGACTGGAAGTGCTGGGTGGGTGGATTGGGCAGTCTTGCACCTGGGTCTCCCACAAGTATAAGATCCTTGCGGTAACGGGTTGGCGTTGGGAGTGACATAGCAATGGACTAGGATGTTGTGGAGATTTGGGTGGATGAGAGATCACCACTTTAGGAGGGTGGGAAGGATCTTGGGTAGGATGTCCCTTATTTTAGGGCATGATGGTAGGCAATCAAAGCCCTGGCGAAAGACATGGTTCAGTTTTTCCAGTCCGTGGTGGTATTGGGTAATGAAGGAGGCACCCTTTGTGGCTGGTTCTTGAGGGGTAGTGGGAGGATTGGGGGTGTGAGGAGAAATGGCATGGGAGATCTGTTTGCGGACTAGGTCTGGGACATACTGCCTGTCTGTGAAGGCCTTGATGAGACCCTCAGCATACTGGGCATGGGAGTTCTTGTCACTGCAGATATGCCATCCCTGGGTGGCTAGGCTGTATGGAAGGGAGTGTCTTGGGCCCTAAGCCCAGATCATGAAGATATCATCAATGAAACTGAAACAGGAAAGCAGTTTAGCATTTTCGGAGGCTAGGAAGGTATCCTCAGATGGCCCATAAACAGGTTAGCATAGGTGGGTGCCATATGGATGTCCACGGCTGTGACGCAGATTTATTTGTATACCTTCCCTTCAAAGAAGAAGTAACCGTGGGTTACGATCTCACCTTTTCACTTGCATAAACAAGAAAAAATCGCAAGGTAACAAGCTGGGCAAATATGGCAGATGTGGGATGGCAATAACAGAATGTCTGGTCAAATACTCAGTAACAGATAAAGCAGTATATGGTCTTGCATTGTCATGCAGTAAGAACCAGTCCTGAGAATGCCACAAATCGGGTCAGTGATGCTGAACTGCTTGTTGCAAATGTTTTGTGCATTTGATGTACAGAATTGGTTTCACTGTTTGACCTGGAGAAACATTCTCATGGTGAACTAATTCTTTACTATCAAAGAATGTGATCAACATTGTCTTCGTTCTCGAAGGTTGTCGTTTGACATTTTTAAACACTAGTGATCTAGGACTCTAACCATTTAGCACTTTTGACACTTTGTGTGGGGGTCATACTGGTAGCACCAACTTTCATCCCCAGCAATAATGTTACACAGAATGTGGGATCACATCTAGCTCAGTCCAGAAGTTCAGCAAAAATTCTTCGTCTTTCCTCTTTCTGTTTGTCTGTTAGTGTGTGAGGGACAAGTTTTGCATTGAGTTTCCATTTTCCTGAATCTTTGCGTAAAATGTTATGACACACATCACAGTTCGAATTAAGTTCTTCTGATATTGCATGCACTGAATCTCTGCCTTCCTGAAACCTTTTGTGCCACTCGAAAACACAACTTCTTGAAAGTGCATCATTTGCAGATGCTTGCTTAATCACTGTCCCCACTTCACCATCGGTTTTCCTGAGCTTAACGCAGAACTTAATGTTCACTCTTTGCTCACAATGAGCATCCATTGTGTCACCATAATTAAATGCACCAAGAATTTAAACAGTGCATTGCTAAGCACAACCCTGCCACCTAGGGAGTATGCATAGAAACATGGCCAAGATCATTTCAAAATGCAGATGTACCTGGTAACATAAAAACAATAATTGTTGCTTTTAGTATTGCAAACTCAGAGATAAAGAGAACTTATCCTATAACTTTTCTGACAAAGGGAATATGTCCTGTGGAGTATCATCCCCTGCTCAAACTGTTCAGAAGGGAATTGCCCAAAAAAGTATCTCATGTACCATTTTGACAGGAAGGGACGTATAGTATGAAAAGCCAACCACAGAATAGCCATTTGTGGAGTTCTCTTAAGTATCATCATGCTATTTTGAAGCAGATGCCCACACAGTATTGCCTACTTCAGAGGGCCTGCTGTGTAACCTCTTAAAGTAGGATAAGGTTAGCCTTAAATGGCTCTGAGTACTATGGGACTTAACTGCTGAGGTCATCAGTCAAGGTTAGCCTTACTTGAATGATATTGCCTCAGGTGGTGAACAAAGATCTTCTCAGTTTCTAGAACTCAAGTTAGTCATTGGTTTGTCACACGCTGCAATGTCTTACCTATGAAGCTTGTAAGTGGTACATCGTGATAAGTACTTGGAAACTAAAGCACTTCTCTGGTTACAGAAGAAGCAGCAGATTATGTTTATGGTTGGTTGGTTGGTTTAAAGGCGGGAGAAGGGACCAAACTATGAGGTCATCCATCCCTTGTTCCTAATAAAACAATGCCACAAGTGTGAGAATAAAATGGACGAAACATATAACACAAAACGGAAAGAAAGGAAAAGCCACAAGAATGAAGGGAAAGCAACAAACACTAAAAGGAACAAAAGAGGACAAGAAAACAACAGAGAGACGCTAGAAACAGAAGAGAGTAAAACATGAAAGGAGATTACAGTAGCTGGCCAACCACGAGAATAAAAAGGGAAAGCCAGCCACTCTGCAACACATTAAAACCTCCACCCTAAAAGCACTAGGGTGGAGGACACAAAGGAACAAAGGAAATGCGCTAAAACCTACATAGAAATATAAAACCCACTCTCACAGATAAAATGTAAAACTAAAGCTGCTATGGAGGCATTGTTGCTCAACATCGAAGGCAGGGTGTTGGGAAAGTTAAAAGTCTGCTGCAGAGAGGCTAAAAGTGGGAAGTCCAGCAAGAGGTGGACAACTGTCATTTGGGAGCCACAGCGACACTGAGGTGGGTCCTCGCGACGGAGTAGGTAACCATGTGTTAGCCACATATAGCCAATGCGGAGCCAGCAGAGGGCAACTGATTCCCTGCGAGAGGCCTGCATGGAAGACTTTCATTCATTCATAGTCTCCTTGATGACACACAGTTTGTTGTGTGCGCTGTTATGCCATTCCGTCTCCCAAAGCTGGAAAACCATGCGGTGTAAGATAGAATGCAGGTCAGCTTTGGAGAAGCTTATCTCCAGAAGCGGTTTCCACGTTGTCTGTTTGGCCAGCCTGTCGGCAAGTTCGTTGCCGGGGTTCCAACGTGTCCTGGGGACCACACAGACACCATGGAATGGCAGGACTGTTCCAGGGCATAGATGGACTCCTGAATGGATGCTACCAGATGGTGGGGAGTGTAGCACTGGTTGATAGCTTGTAGGCTGCTCAATGAGTCAGTACACAGAAGAAATGACTCACCACGGGGGATGTACTAAAGAGCATGAAATAAGGCCGCCAGCTCTGCAGTGAAAACACTGCAGCGAACTGGCAAGGAGTGCTGCTCAATATGTCCTCCATGAACATATGCAAAGCCTAAGTGACCATCAGCCATTGAACGATCAGTGTAAACCACTTCAGAGCCCCGGAAGAATCAAGAGGAAGCGACAGTGGAGAGCGATGGGATTAACAGAGTCCTTAGGGCCATACAAAAGGTCCAGACGAAGCTGCGGCCGAGGCGTACGTGACCGGACCACAAGTAGTGGTGATAAAGGGAAGAACTCCAGTTTGGAGAGAAGGGACCGCATGCAAACCGCAATCGTTAGCCCCGATGTGGGCCACCGATGCGAGAGATGGACTGCCGCGGGCGGGGAAAGGAGATGGTAATTTGGATGCTCAGGGGAACTATGAATGTGTACTGCACAACTGGCAAGCAGTTGCGCACGTCTGATCTGCAGTTGACGGACACCAGCCTCCACCAGTACGCTGGTCACCGGACTCGTCCTTAAAGCTCCTGTTGCTAATTGAACCCCACAGTGGTGCACAGGGTCGAGTAAATGCAATGCTGAAGGCGCTGCTGAACCATAAACTACACTCCCATAGTCAATTCAGGATTGGACAAGGGCTCTGTAGAGCTGCAGCAGCGTAGAGCGATCTGCAACCCAATTGGTGTTGCTCAGGCAACGGAGCGCATTGAGGTGCTGCCAGCACTTCTGCTTAAGCTGACAAAGATGAGGGAGTCAAGCCAATCAAGCATCGAAAACCAGTCCTAGGAGTTCATATGTCTCTACTACAATGAGTGGATCATCATTAAGGTACAGTACAGGTTCCGGATGAACGGTACAATGCTGACAAAAGTGTATGACACACGACTTTGGGGCTGAAAACTGGAAGCCGTGGGCTAGACCCCATGACTGCACCTTGTGTATGGCTCCCTGGAGGCACTGCTCAGCAACAACAGTATTGGAGAAGCAGTACAAAATGCAGAAGTCGTCTGCATACAGAGAAGGTGAGATGGAGGGACCGACAGCTGCTGCTAGACCACTAATGGCCACTAAAAATAGAGAGACACTCAATACAGAGCCCTGCGGGACTCCATTCTCCTGGATATGGATGGAACTATGGGAGTCACCAACTTGGACACGGAAAGTACAGAGTGACTGGAAGTTTTGGATAAAAATCGGGAGTGGTCCCTGGAGACCCCATTCATACAATGTGGCAAGGGTATGATGTTGCCAAGTAGTGTCGTATGCTTTATGTAAGTCAAAAAAGACGGCAACCAGGTGCTGCCATCTGGAACAGGCTGTTCGGATGGCAGACTCGATGGACACAAGATTATCAGTGGTAGAGCGACCCTGGCAGAAGCTGCCCTGTCATGGAGCCAGCAAGCCACGTGACTCCAGGACCTAACACAAGCACCAACATACAATACGTTCCAGCAGCATACAAAGAATGTTGGTGAGGCTGATGGGTCGATAGCTATCCACATCGAGTGAGTTTTTACCGGGTTTGAGCACCGGAATGATGGTGCTCTCCTGCCATTGTGATGGAAATACGCCATTGCACCAGATCCAGTTGAAGATGATGAGTAGATGTCACTTGTAGTCAGATGAGAGATGTTTAATTCTCTGACTGTGGATGCGATCAGGCCCAGGAGCTGTGTCAGGGCAATGTGTAAGGGCACTGAGGAACTCCCACTCTGTAAATAGGGTATTATAGAATTCACTGCAGCATGCAGTGAATGAGAGGACGTTCCCTTCCAGCTGCCATTGCAGTGTGCGAAAGGCTGGGGGGTAATTCTCTGACGCAGAGGCTCGAGCAAAGTGCTCAGCAAAGTGCTCGGCAATCGCGTTTGTGTCAGTACATAACTCACCATTTATGGTAACACCGGGGACAACTGTTGGGCCCTGGTATCCGAAAAGAAATTTGATCTTTGCTCAGACTTGGGAAGGTGGCATGTGACACCCAATGATGGAGACGTATCTCTCCCAACACTCCTTCTTCCATTGTTTGATAAGGTAGCAAAAACGGGCACGGAGTCGTTTAAAGGCTATGATGTGCTCCAGGGAAGGGTGCTCCTTATACCACTGTAGAGCTCGCCAATGCTCCTTAATTGCTTCAGCGACTTCCGGCAACCATCAAGGGACTGTCTTACATCTTGAGCAACCTAAAGAGCGAGGGATCGTGTTTTCAGCCGCAGAAACAATTGTGCTAGTCACCTGCTCAACCATCACATCGCTGTCATCATGTGGGGGAGATTCAGCGGTGACAGCAGAGATGAAAGTTCCCCAGTCCGCCTAGCTCAAACCCCATCTGGGCTGGCTCCGGGTGCCTGATGCTAGGGCAGTGACAGGAAGATGGGGGAGTGGTCACTACCACACAGGTCGTCTTGTGCTCTCCAGTGGATAGATGGGAGAAGTCCTGGGCTGCAGATTGATAAATCAATGGCCGAGTAACTACCATGAGCCACACTGAAATGTGTGGTGTCCCCAATATTTAAGAGGCAGAGGTCAAATTGCGACAGTAAAGTTTCGACATCTCTGCCTTGGCCAGTAAGCATGGTACCACCCCACAAGGGGTTATGGGAATCAAAATCTCCCAGAAGTAGGAAAGATTTAGGGAGTTGATCAATCAGTGCAGCTAATACATTCAGGGGTACTGCACCATCTGGAGGAAGCTATACATTGCAGGCAGTTATTTCCTGCGTTGTCCTTATTCTGACAGCCACAGCTTCAAGAGGGGTTTAAGTGGGCACAGTGTCACTATAGACCGAGTTTAGGACATAAAGGCAAACTCCACCTGATACTCGATTGTAGTCACTACGGTTCCTGTAATATCTCTTATAGCTGTGGAGGGCAATGCAGATAGCAGGTGTAAAGCTTAACAGTTGCCGTAGCTCAGCCAGGCGGTGGAAAAAACCGCCGCAGTTCCAATAGAGGATGACATCGTGAGACTGGGAAGGCATGGAACATTCAATGAGGCAGTTTAAGCCTCAGAGTCACCTGCTGCCACCGATTTATTGCCTGAGCAGTCTATATCCATTGTGGCTGAGGGTCTGGCGAAATCTAGGTCCTCAACGGACGCCAAAATCTCCACCACATCCTCAGCTGCAGAGCTTGTAGGTAGCGGTGGTATGGGTGCCACTGCAATTTCCTTGGTCTTAGGGGTTTACTTTTTGGATTTCTCTCACTGCTCCTTGGGTTTCTCTGGCTGGGAGGACTCCACTGGCTCAGTCTTTGAGACTGAGGATAAGCATGAAGCCCTACGACCAGCTGCTTTTGGGCTTTTCAGCCACTGGCGGGTGTCGTCTTCCCCACTAGCAGAAACCTGGGAAGGGAGTGACCCAAGGAACCCCTTCCTAGTGAGCTTCTCCAGCTTAGAAGTGGGGAGGGGGGGGGGGGGGTTGCTCCCGAAATAGGTGCTGCAGGAGCAACAGGGAGGGGAAGGCCCCCCACCATCAAGGGGGCGGGTGTAGTCTTCTGGATCTGAGGGGGGGTGACCTGGGTTGGCAGAGCTGATGGTACCAGCACTGGCGGCGTAAGACAATGTCATACACACGGGATGCAGGCGTTCAAATTTTCTCTTAGCCTCAGTGTAGGTCAGTCTGTCCAGGGTCTTGTACTCCATGATTTTCCTTTCTTTCTGGAGAATCCTGCAGTCAGGCAAGCAAAGTGAATTGTGTTATCCGCCACTGACACAGATGGGAGGCGGGGCACATGGAGTATTGGGATATGATGGGCATCCACAACCTCAGCATGTGATGCAGGAAGACATAGGGCTGAACTTCCAGCACTTAAAGCGCCGCATCGGGGGAGGGATATAGGGCTTTACATCACACCAGTAGACCATCACCTTGACCTTCTTGGGCAATGTACCAACCTCAAAGGCCAAGATGAAGGCACCGGTGGCAACCTGATTATCCTTCAGAGCCCGGTAGACACGCCGGACGAAATATACACCTCGCTGCTCTAAATTGGTGTGCAGCTCATCATTGGATTTCAAAAGAAGGTCTCTGTGAAATATGATACCCTGGACCACATTTAAGCTCTTATGGTGTGGGATGGTTACAGAAACATCCCCCAGATTGTCACAAGCGAGTAACTCCCATGACTGGGCAGAGGATGCTGTTTTGATCAAGACTGACCCAGATCTCATTTTGGACAAGCTCTCCACCTCCCCAAACTTGTCCCCTAATTACTCAACAAAAACCTGAGGCTTCATCGTCATGAAAGATTCCCCATCAGCTCTCGAACATACAAGGTACTGAGGCGAATAAGATCCGCTGCCACCCTTAGCCTGACGTTCCTCCCATGGTGTGGCCAGAGAGGGGAACGATTTTGGGTCATACTACTGTGCACTGAATTGAGCTCGTGATCGCTTACAGACTGCTGGTGTTTCACCATCAGCAAGAGATGATGGACTACGCTTCATCGCATGCCATCCGCTCTGATGCCACCCACTCCAACCAGGGGCCCTCCCCATGGGCGCCACCCAGCCACAGCGAAGGCCATCTGTCAGGATGGCCATTGCCAGGAGTCCCGATGCCTCAGGCAGGTGGGCATCTACTCCTTGGCATACGTGGGGAGTTAACAGCACAGGCATCAGCAGAGCAATCCCTGAGTGGTCAGGGGGCTACAACCAACAGGGTACATGGCGGCCCCACCACAACGGACAGACTACCATGATGGATATCATGTGCAAAGAAGTCCATGGTCATTGTCGAAGCAGAAGTCGACACTGCATAGTACATGGTGGAAAATGCACCCAGGAAGGTGTCCTCACCCAAGAGATGGAGAACTGGCAGGACTGCAATGGGACGACGAGAAAGTGGGCTAAAGATCTCAATGCACGATGGACATGATGCACCATGTAAGGTGCCCTTCCCCAAATGGCTCACTCTTCGGGAAAATTTTGAAGAATGGAAGTCAAAACCCACAGGGGACCATCACATAAAGGCCAAAATGTGTGAAACTTCTTTTAGTCGTCTCGTATGACAGGCAGGAATACCTCGGGCCTATTCTAACCCCCAGACCCGCAGGGGGGATTATGTTTATGTCATGTCTGCCAAATCTGATCAAAATACAAGATGAGAATTCCTTATGACTGCTTATTAAGTTGTCACAGCTTGCTGTACTCAATTTGGTCACTACATGGAGGCATGTCCTGAGCCTTATGCAGGCTGGAATCAGATTGCCACACAGAGAAACAACAATTGCACTCTTCTTCATAGTTGGAAGACAAATTCCTGTTGCCCCTTTCCACGAAATCTTGGGGAAGGTAAAATGTTGGATCCATGCTACCTGTTGCAGTCACATCAGCATTAACATTCTTTCATTGCCTAGGTAATGTCTGCACTATCAATGTGTAAGCTCCATTGTGCAAGTACAGCTGTTACTAATGACAAGGATTGTGTCTTGGAAGTCCTCTGATAGCACCTCATATTTTTATGGAATTAGCACTTGAGCTTTTCCAGCATTGCCCACTTGTTTCTGGCTACAGAGTGTCATTACACCAAACGATAACATGCCTTCTGAGTCATCCTCAAGGCTTTGCATGTATCAACAACATGATGGATCATGAAGGTGATACAACCCACATATCCATGGATGCTGCTACAAAATTCACACGCAGCTATCTGGGTGTACAGTGAACAGTTAGCACTACTAAACATCCATTCCTGCAGCTTTCTTGAACTATTCTGCCTTGCATGTGAATCCAGGGATGGAAGTGGTTGCTTGAATGAACAGTGCCATTCACTTCCCACTGAGCATCATCTATTCACCTGAGGGATAGAAAGCATAATGACATGTGAATACAAAAAAATGATCGCAAAGTAATGATGAAATAGGTCATATGTCTGGTATTGAGAAGGCATAAGTGCTTTCACTTGATAAGACTTAATGAGTGTTACTAACTTCTGGGTACACATTGTGACTGCCCCTGCTTGCAAATCAGTAGTGAAAAAAGTGACAAGTAACACATTATACTTGTTACTGACAAACGCAACAACATTCTCCTCAGCTCTCTCACCATGTGGTCATCATTCTTATGGAAGGAGTAATACCTTTTCACAAAGATGATGCTTATTAGTCACGGGTCTGGAGACAAGTGCAAATGCCTCTTAACTGTGTCAGTAGCTATAATTACCCCAAAAGGGTCCCACTGTAAAATTTGGGCCAGATTATTGGCGAGATTTAGCTCAGCATTTCTATTTCCTTTCTACCTACATGAGGAACCTGTGACAGTTGGCAAAGGAATTGAGAGACTTCTTGGTGATGTCTGGCAGATATCAACATTAATTCCACCGGTACCTGATGAGGTGTCTTCAGTACATGACAATATCAATGAACTGTAGTCGGATGATTTACAGCCTGTTCTCTTGGAAAATCTTTTCTTTCTCTATGAGTTTTAACTCATAATTAGAGGAAAGTGTGCTTTTAGATGACACAACACTGTTTTCGGTTTTATCTTCTTGTAGTGATGGATTAACCTCCATTTTAATTGCCTTTAATGTATTCGATATATGCATAGAAGATACTGTGATTTTTTTAACCTGCCTTCTTTTGCATGTGCTTGGTTGAGAAGAATTTTTCTGTTTTTGAATTTATATTGAAGGTCAAACTCTTGAGAACAAAGAAAAAAGATATTTAAAATGTTGACAGCTGTGTAGATTCAAAAATGGCTCTGAGCACTATGAGACTCAACTTCTGAGGTCATCAGTCCCCTAGAACTTAGAACTACTTAAACCTAACTAACCTAAGGACATCACACACACCCATGCCCGAGGCAGGATTCGAACTTGTGACCGTAGCGGTCGCGCGGTTCCAGACTGTAGCGCCTAGAACTACTCGGCCACCCCGGCCGGCAGCTGTGTAGGCCTTCTACAATTTCTTGCCAATGCAAATGGTACTCATTCTGTAATTTTTTTTTTAACTGCTATTTGGCAAACTCTCTACTCCACACTGGATGTTAGTTTGAACAGATGACACACGAGGAGTTAAATTCTGTTCTAGCTTCATGTATACATTACATTGCTCAGATATAGACAGCCTATTATTAGACACGGTGTGACAGCCAGTTACACCAGTGTACAAGTTTACGACACCAATGGCCTTGCCATGGTGGCAACACCAGTTCCTATCAGATCACTATAGTTAAGCACTGTCAAATCTGACCGGCTTGGCTAGCACTTGGATGAGTGACTGACTGGTCTACTGGGTGCTGTTGACAAGTGGAGAGCAATGAGCCCTTCTAAGGCCAATAAAGGAGCTACTTTCTGAGAATAGCAGCTCCATTCATGAAAACTGACAACAGCCAAGAGAGCAGTGTGCTGACAACATGCCCCTCCATATCTGCACCCAGTGATGCCTATCGGCTGAGGATGATACTGCGGTCAGTCAGTACCATTGAGTCTTATAAGGCATGTTCAGAAGCAGTTTATTCCCTCTCTTTCTCACAAGGTTAGGAACATGGTGACCTACAATAACATGAAGAAATCCTACCTTATGCACTCTACTAACACTGGGAACTTGAACACAATATGATTACAGCTATATTTTATAGTACTTCATTATAGTTATTCATTTGTTCATTTATTCATAAACACACTGTGCTCTGTCAATCCTGCTATGGAGAAGGCCTTCAGGAGTGAGGAACGAGTCAAGTTTAAATGGCAATAGTTAAAAAGAAAACCATCTTTTGCATGCTGCATGTTAAGTTTTTTATTTAACTTGTATATCCAGATGTGTTTCACCTTATTTACAAGGCATCTTCAGTGGGTGTTATGAAATATTACATTATTTTTTTGTTTTTGTTTGCATACATAGGTTATTGTTTGCACATATAGGTTACAGATTTAAATTTTATAATAAAATGGAAAGATACTTGCAGATAAGCGTCTAATTAATTATTTGTAAGCCAAATAGCTTTCTCTCATATGACAACACTGTGTGGTTCATAAATAATGAATTGGATATGATCTGTAAATACCTTTCCACCTTCCTATAAAAAACAGCAGTGAACTGTTTTAAATCTGTAACCTACACTATGTGATCAAAAGTATCCGAACACCTGGCTGAAAATGACTTACAAGTTTGTGGTGCCCTCCTTTGGTAATGCTGGAATTCAATATGGTGCTGGCCCACTCTTAGCCTTGATGACAGATTCCACTCTCACAGGCATATGTTCAATCACGTGCTGGAAGGTTTCTTGGGGAATGGAAGCCCATTCTTCACAGAGTGCTGCACTGTGGAGAGGTATCGATTTTGGTTGGTGAGGCCTGGCACGAAGTCAGTGTTCCAAAACATCCCAAAGGTGTTCTATAGGATTCAGGTCAGGACTCTGTGTAGGCCAGTCCATTACAGGAATGTTTTTTAGTAACCACTTCGCCACAGGTCATGCATTATGAACAGGTGCTCTATCGTGTTGAAAGATGCAATCACCATCCCCGAATTGCTCTTCAACAGTGTAGGCCTGTGCTGCAATAGTGCCACGCAAAACAACAAGGGGTGAAAGCCCCCTCTGTGAAAAACATGACCACACCATAACACCACCGCCTTCAAATTTTACTGTTGGCACTACACATGCTGCCAGATGATGTTCACCGGGCATTCGCCAAACCCACACCCTGCCATCGGATTGCCACAACATGTACCGTGAATCGTCACTCCACACAATGTTTTTCCACTGTTCAGCTGTCCAATGTTTATGCTCCCTACACCAAGCAAAGCATCGTTTGGCATGTATCGGCATGATGTGTGGCTTACGAGCAACCACTCAGCCATGAAATCCAAATTTTCTCACCTCCCAGTGTCATAGTACTTGCAGTGGATCCTGACGCAGTTTGGAATTCCTGTTGATGGTCTGGATAGATGTCTGCCTATTACGCATTATGACCCTCTTAAACTGTCAGTGGTCTCTGTCGATCAACAGATGAGGTTGGCCTGTACGCTTTTGTGCTGTACATGTCCCTTCACATTTCCACTTCACTATCACATTGGAAACAGTGGACCTAGGGATGTTTAGGAGTGTGGAAATCTCGTGTACAGACATATGACACAGGTGACACCCAATCACCTGACCACGTTCGAAGTCCAAGAGTTCCGTGGAATGTCCCATTCTACTCTCTCACGATGTCTAATGACTACTGAGGTCGCTGATATGGAGTACCTGTCAATAGGTGGCAGCACAATGCAACTAATATGAAAAACATATGTTTTTGGCGGTGTCCAGATACTTTTGATCACATAGTGTATATTTGCAAATGAAAAAATCATGTCTTATTTCAGGACAGCCACTGAAGATGCCTTGCAAATAAGGCAAATGCCTCTAAGTGCAGAAGCTAAATAAAAAACTTAATGTGCAGCATGCAAAAGGCATTTTTCTGTTAAACTACTGCAATTCATATATAGAATTTGTGAAAATGGCCACCACAAGAAAGTTGAGTCAAGTTTACATTACCAGGCAGAAGCAACCAATGCTGGATACTTCCGTAAAGTACACTAATAACAAATTATGACTAGTGTTAATAAACTCAAACTGATAATTATGGTACCAATAATTACTTCTAGATTGCTTTATGTATGTGCATTACAATAAAAAGTTACTTTGGGGAAAAGCCACTATTCATTTTCCTACTCTACTCACCTGCTACTTTTAGCTAGTACTTCAAGAAAAGCATTCATGTAGCTTTGCACAAACCACTATCAACTGTCTAATTACATCTACATCTACATCTACATCTACATGGTGACTCTGTGATTCACACCTAGGTGCCTGGCAGAGGGTTAATCGAACCATTTTCATACTACTTCTCTGTCATTCCACTCCCGAATGGTGCCTGGGAAAAAGGAACACCTAAATCTTTCTGTTCGAGCTCTGATTTCTCTTATTTTATTATGATGATCATTTCTCCCTACGTAGGTGGGTGTCAACAAAATATTTTTGCATTCGGAAGACAAAGTTGGTGATCGAAATTTCTTAAACAGATCTTGCCGCAAAGAAAACTGCCTTTGTTTCAGTGACTGCCACCCTAACTCGTATATCATATCAGTGACACTCTCACCCCTATTGTGCGACAGCACGAAACAAGCTGCCCTTCTTTACACTATTTCTGTGTCCTCTGTCAATCCTACCTGGTAAGGATCCCACACCACACAGCAATATTCCAGCAGAGGACGGACAAATGTAATGTAGGCTGACTCTTTAGTGGGTTTGTCGCATCTTCTAAGTGTTCTGCCAACAAAGCCCAATCTTTGTTTCACCTTCCCCACAATATTATCTATGTGGTCTTTCCAATTTAAGTTGGTCGTAATCGTAATTTCTAGGTATTTAGTCGAATTGACAGCCCTTAGATTTGTGCGATTTATCATATATCTAAAATTTACTGGATTTCTTTTAGGACCCATGTGGATGACCTCACACTTTTCTTTGTTTAGTGCAAATTGCCACTTTTCACACCATACAAAAAATTCTCTCTAGATGATTTTGTAATTGGAATTGATGGCCTGATGATTTTACTACATGGTAAATTACAGTGTCATCTGCAAACAATCTAAGGAGCTGGTCAGATTATCACCTAGATCATTTATGTAAATCAGGAACAGCAGAGGGCCTATACACTAAATTGCAGAACACCAGATATCACTTCTGTTCTACCTGATAATTTTATAAACTGTAACCTCTCTGAGAGGAAATCACAAATCCAGTCACTCAACTGACATGATACTCCATATGCACACAATTTTATTAATAGTTGCTTGTGAGGAACAGTATCAAAAGCCTTTTGGAAATCTAGGAATATAGAATCGATCTGAGATCCCTTGTTGACACCACTCATTACTTCATGGGAATAACGAGCTAGCTATGTTGCACAAGAATGATATTTTCTGAATCCGTGTTGGTTATGTATCAATAAGTCATTTTCTTCAAGGCGATTCATAATGTTCGAGTAAAGTATATGCTCCAAAATCCTATTGCAAATTGAGGTCAGTGATATGGGTCTGTAATTCAATGGGTTACTCCTATTTCCTTTCTTGAATATTGGTGTGATCTGTGCTACTTTCCAGTCTTTAGGAAAAGACCTTTTGTCAAGTGAGTGGTTGTATATGATTGCTAAGAAAGGCGCTATTGTGTCTGCATATTATGAAAGGAATCTGATTGGTATACCACCTGGACTGGAAGACTTGCCTTTCTTAAGTGATTTGAGTTGTTTCACAACTACTTTTATGTCACGCATGCTAACAGCTGTTCTGGTTTTGAATTCTGGAATATTTACTTTGTCTTCTTTTGTGAAGGAATTATGGAAAACTTTTTTAGTAACTCTGCTTTAGTGGCACCATCATCGGTAACATTTCCATCACTATCGTGCAATGATGGTATTGACTGGTTTTTTGCCACTGGTGTTCTTTACATATGACCAGAATCTCTTTGGGTTTTCTACCATATTTTGAGGCAATGTTTCATTGTGGAAACTATTAAAAGCATCTCGCATTGACATCTGAACTAAATTTCGAGCTTCTGTGAAACTTAGCCAGTCATGATCTACGGGTTCAAATATTGCAGTTATGTGAATTTACAATCCTGAGTCAAAATAAATTTTAGATGGAGTAGCTAATGAAGTATTCTCTTACTTTGTTTTTGAATGGTTGAGGATTTTCAATCTCCTACCTGATGCCCAACAGTAACCAGTTAAAACAGGTCTTAGCAACAGACTATAAATCTCCATTCTGATCCCTATAATGGATGCATAATCTTACTTCTCACTCTGTCCTCATCATCTCTGGACTGAAGCACAGTGTGTACCAATGTACTGTTTTTGACCTCTTACTCTCTCTGAGACTTCCCTTTTCCTCTTTGTATCCCCTTTATCCTCACAAGTGGGTCCCTCTCAATGAGTGATCCAAGAGATCTCTCCTTATTTTTTAACCTTCACCAACCTATGTCTCTGTTCTCCACATGAAAAGAACTAAAGTTCCAAAACCTAAGACAGTTTCTTATACTACGATCTTTTATATGGGTCTGTTGGCAGTACTAAAATTTTTGTCTCTTGAAGGCAAGTACTGGTCAGTGATCCTTTCTCGTAATTTTATAGTTTCCTCAAGTGAATTTTCCTTTATATACAAAGCTTACAGTTACAATATTTACCTTGTGTTTCTCTGCAAAATGAAGTCTGTTTGGATGACGAACACTTTTTAGAGGTGTCCTTTTACTTTTTGTGCATTCCAGTGCATTTCCCAATTCTCCATGCTCTGCCAAACCCCATACATAGACACGGCGAATACCCCTGGAGCTCACAGGATACTGAAACACTAAACACTAGTTTCAAATATGTAAACAGTTTATAAATAACATCAATCAGTATACTATATTACAGTGGCACCAGTATTAATTGTAACAGCTACCTGGAAGCAACTTTGATTCTTCTTCATTTATAGGATATTTCCTCTTCACAAAGCATTGTACACTTGTTGTAAAATTTCTTGTTGCTATGTAGGGCTGACTCAACTCTTTAGAAACTGATCTGATGAACACACTGACCCCTTTTAGAAACAATAAATCCATTTTTCTGAAAAAAAATCATGCACATCTTAAATTTCTGAACACATATGAAAGCATATTCAAATACCCGGATTAAATTTAAATTTTATTTGCAAAATTATGTAGCTAATTCTGATATAAAGATTTTGGCATAGAATGTTAACAGGAATTTTGAACAGTGGTCCTCAGAATGGCTACTAATGCACAAAAAATACCGGCTAAATGAGTATGCCTTAGGAACCTATCAAAGCTTTTGTACTAAAATAAGTGATTGCAAAATCAGAATGGAACCTTTAAGCTATCAATTGTTCTGAAAAATAACTGGCACATATTTATAATCTGTTAGTTAATTAATTTTTATTTGATCCAGTAAATCATTTTTTGTACATTGTTTGAACATATGATACAGGACAAGTCAGGGTAACACAATTACTTCATGATTATAGTAGTTATTAAGTAAGAGTACATGATCAACACAGCCAAATAATAATATTAAATGACATGATAAAATTAACAATATTTGATAAATAAGGTTTACTTGATTATGATGTTCCCAAATAAGAATTGTTTCAAATTTACATTACACGAATTTAATGTCGCTATGCATTTTAACTAAGAAGGCACACAATTATACCACATAACTGCAGTATGACATATTTCTCTTTTATATAAATTTGTAACTACCATGTTTACGTGTAGGTTAAGCTTCTGCCTAGTTTCATATGAGCCAAACACATAGTTATGTTTGAAAATGTTTTCCTTTTTTTAAGATGTACCCTTTTGTAAAGATTTGTGTTTCATAAACATAGAAACTGTGCAGAAGCTGTATTTTCGGACTTTTAAAAAATGCTCTACAGGAATGCCTGCATTTAGCTCACTTTTTAACTTGAATTGTTAAAGTGCATTTCCCGTTTAAAAACCTCGTGAATATGTATGCTATCATTAGATGTCAGATATATTTCGAATCAAAGAAATTCAAGAGTCATATCATTATTAAGAAGTTATATGACTCATATAAATATTGAACTACAGACTTATAGCACTGCTATCACATTCTCTTAAAATATGGCAAAGATCTAGGAAGACTGGGGCCACCAAGATATACAGGGTGTATGTGTAATCAATGTAGAAAAATGAAAAGGCTGGTAGTGTGTGTCATATCATGCATATTTCACATAGCAACCCTTGTCTGCAGTCCTTAGCATATGGTGCCAGGCGTCATTGAACAGTATCATGCGTCACTATGATGGTAGGCACATAACATGCCATTCGAACTGTCACGATAGCAGGTCTGTATGGCAATGATTTTATTACATTTATGACATCGAGGTAAAAGAGATGTCAGGTTGAAGTTTTATGACCTTTATTTGCAAATGGTGTAGTCAACATAGTTGCAGATATTCCAGGCAGGACAACACTATGGGTTTTCTGCCTCTTATTGGGACATGAACACATGGCTTGTGGCTGTGCAGATACCTGTTTGATAGGTGTTGCATAGAGGGTAACACCTGTGCACATTGTGGAGTCTGGTTTGCCATGTGTCATTTTGTCATCAAATGGGGACACTCTTGTGTTTGTTACTGTGTGAAGCACACAGGAAATGGAGCTCTATTCTTGGGAAGAATGGGCAGACATGCACTGTGCTTATGGAGCTGCAGATGTATGCTCACACTGCCCAATGTTTGAACATTTGGTGGTTTCCAAATCATCGAGTATCAGATCGACACACATTTACTGTCATCCACAGGTCCTATAGAGACATGTTCACTTTAAGTATGATTTCCACCGCCACGTTCTTGTAATGACCTATTCTGAAAACTGGTGTATTCATTTTGTGTTACAGGTGTGAAGGCCTGATAGACATGGTTATCAATGCACAGTACTTACAAGAGGACTTCAATAGGAGGCATTAGCAATGCTGGAAAATACAAGCTCTTGGTGCACTGCACAGGAAATGGGTGTAAGCCAATCCACAATTTGGTGTGTGTGGCACGAAGATGATTTGCACCCCTGCCATGCCTTTGGAAGGTTGAAACCCTTAACCCAGATGATTTACCACATAGACTGAATTCTGTCACTGGTTTTTGCAAAGGTTTGCCATTCAACCAGACTTTCTGGACCGTGTACTTTTTATGGATGAGGCATCGTTTACCAGAGAGGGTAAAGCTCTGCCAGTGTTGTTGGAACATGTCCTTCTCAACGTGCGACGGTAAATGTGGTACTAACACAATAGTGCAATGCGCACTTCACACATGCAGTGTGAACACATTTGGATGAAACTTTTGGTGTGAACTGGATATGGCACAGTGGGCCAGTGGCACGGCCTGCATGTCCCCCCCCCCCCCCCCCCCCCCTCCGACGTGACACCCACAGATTTTTTTCCTCCTGGCACCACCTGAAATTTGTCGACTATGAAATACCTATTAAGACTGAAGAAGAGCTGATACTTCACATTAGGGCAGCCTCCTATGCAATTTAAATTTTGCCAGTAGTGTTTGAAAGAGCACAAGTCAGTCTAGCATCTTTGCATGGCGTGCATTCAAGCAGATGGGTATAATTTTGAGCACTTTTTGTAACTGTTTTCAAATAAAGGTTCTAAAACTTCAACTCGACTTCTTATTTAACTTGATGTCACAAATGTTGCCCAGCAGACCAGCTATCATGATGACTCAGATGGCACATTATATGCCTACCCTCTTGACAGTGTGTTACATTGTTCAATGATGTCTTGTCTGTATGCAAAGGAATGCAGACACGGGCTGCTATGTGTAATATGTTTGTTATGACCCACTCTACCAGCACTCTCATTTTCTACATTCATTTCAGATACACCCTGTACATGTTTTAGTAAATACTAGCTAGTTAGTATTACACAACAAAATAATATCTACACCCATGGTACACTGTAACAGGAATTTGTACAAAAATACCCTCAGTAAGGTCAAAACACCCATATGAATGACTGAAACCTTTGGCATGAAGTCTCGGTTAAGGCATGGTGGAGTTCTGTCTCCTCTTCTTTTCTTTACTATAATGAATGAGATCAACAGAAAAGTACACTAGACCATGTAAGATACCTTCCTTTTTATACCAGTTAACTGGAAATGTTTCAATTTGGCTGTTTGATATTTTTAAAGCCACTGGATATCTAGATTAGCCAGTCCCTTGAGAAGCAAACTTACTCCCAAGGTACATGCGTTGATAATTACAGTTTCAACCATGTAGCTTATGCACTATCTATACCATTTAGACTAACGCAAAACAAGCCCATCCAAAAGTTATGAAAATGATTTAGGTTATAAATTAGATAACACACTTGTACATAACACTCAATTTTATTTATTCCTTGATTGTGAATCACTTAACAAGTCTTCTAACCAAACTCACATTACACCTGCATATACTCATCATTCACGATATAAAATAACTTAGCCATTGCCATTCTTCTTCTGTACAGTGACATTTTCAACATTAAATATTTCATAACTGATAAATTAATATTTTTAACACAATTTCCACAATTGCACTCTCATACATATTCATGTCCTGCTCGCGTGGTGACTCCAGGTATGGCTCGAGAGCGACTGACTGCCTAATGCCAACAAATCTCTAGATGCCCACACACCCCTTCTAGAACTATGGCGCATCACCATCAGTGTTGCCACTGTGCTGCAGCAAAAACACACCCTGAACTGTACCAAAAAGCATAAGGGGCAGATTCAATCTATTGAATACTGGATTGACATCTGTACCCTTACAACCACTGGATGTAAAAAAATGAAAATCATTTTATTTGCTGATGATGTTTGTCTATGGGGCAATTCTAAAGAAGGCCTTTAAGAGCAAATAAACACCTGGGCAGAAGCTGCTCAATTATATCGTCTCATCTTCAGCCACAAGAAAAGTGAGGTGATGGTAGTGAAAACATGTGGACATCCAACAGGACATGTTGAACAAGAAGGGAAATAGCTACATATGAACCATCACCTCAAATATTTTGGCACTGTTGTCTCTGATACTGGCTCTATACACACAGAAACCGCAAACAGAATTCAAGCAGGTAGCAACTTCTATCAAATAGTTGAGAACCTAACACAGAACAAGGAAGTACCACTAAAATGCAAGAGACTCTTCTTTGAAACCTGAAGGGAGCAAATTTACATTCCCTTCTATACACTTATGGGGCACATATGCCTAAGTGGTGTGCTAGTTAATAAAATAGCAATACACTTGCTGGAAGTGCTGCATGGGCTCGTTCTAGCATATTAACTGAAAAGCTAACGGCTACAGTAACATTCAAAACAAGCTAATACTTCTTACTTGAGATGGGTCTGGACTGAGCAGACCATGGGTCGCTTGCAACCTTTGTTCGGAGTGATCTGGTGGTGTGGAAAAACTGCTTCAATGGCACGCTTGGCAGCAAAGGAGTGCCAAAACAGCCGGGGATAGAACAGTAATAAATCAGCCTGGTATTCCTGGTGCACACTGCACTTCACTGCGCTATTTGCACTACACTGTACACAATATTCCAATCACTGATACTGGGAGGATGAACCAGGAGTCCAGTATCAGGATTTGTACTCCTGTAGTCAGTAGAATCACCTCAAGATCACCTCGTGGAAAAAACGTGGTAGCATTCCTCTCATTAAACAGACAGTGACAGGACGATGACGAGGAGTGTGGGATAAGAACTGTGTGGTTCACACATACCACAGTGAAATGCAGTGGGTGACGATGTGGGCCATGAGGTGTTGTGCGGGTGGGCTAATGAGAGCACAGCCGGGGATGTTGCCTCATTGGAGCAGAACAAGAGACCTTCTGAGTGACAGTTTGGTGTGTCCAGTGTCCGGAAAGCACCTAAGTTCTCCCTCCGGCGGAAGTGACCAGTGAGGGTGTTGGGGCTGGTTTCCAATCTACGCAGCCCATTGTCTGCTGCTACAGATGGAGGTGAATCTTGCAAATATAGATTCTAACAAAGGATGAATGGGCCACAAAATAACAAATCACTCACCAAATTAATGCTGGACAACAGCCAGTGAATAGTAATACCAAACAAAACTAGATCCTCACTGTGGTACACAGAAGCTACCACCCCACAATGTACCTGTGCTCACTGCATGCCACAGAGCACAGCATTAGCACAGGCCCACAAATGGCTGCTTGGAGCACTGAGCAAGGTAACTTGGTCTGATGAGTTACAGCACACATTATTACACACTTATAACGTATTACGTGTCCCAATTGCCAACAGGGCAGCATTCATGCAGATGGGTGGTGGTCTCGTTGTGTGAGGGGTTTTCATTTTCATCACTGTATTCAGTCCAGGGACTAGTTTCCACAGCCTACCAAGCTAGTCTCTGATGTGGTAGCATCATCATCTCTGTATAATTACTGCCACCTACATCCATTTGAATGTGATTATGTTATTTGAGCCTTGGTCTCCATCTGCAAATTTTACCCCCCACACTTCCCTCCATTATCAAGTCAACTATTCCTTGATGCTTCAAGACGTGTTCTGTCAACCTATCCATTATTTTATACCAACTGCAATATACATTTATTTTCTCTCTGATTTGATTAAGTACTTCTTCATTAGTTATCTAAGCCAGCCATCTAATCAATAGCATTCTTCTTTAGCATCACATTTTAAAATCTTCTATTCTCTTTTTCTAGACTGAAATTTTCACTCTGCAGCAGAGTGTGTGCTGATACAAAACTTCCTGTTAGATTAAAACTATGTGCCAAACTGGGACTCGAACTCAAGATCTCTGCCTTTGACAGGCAAGCACTCTACCAACTGCACTACCCAAGCACATTGTTTCCAGACGGTTTCATCTTGGAAACACACATAGGCTGTGGCAAAGCCATGTCTCTGTAATATCCTTTCTTTTACGAGTGCTAGCCCTGCAAGTTTCACAGGTTTGCTTCTGTGAAATCTGGAAAGTAAGAGAGAAGTTACTGGTTGAGGTAAATCTGTGGGGACAGTTTGTGAGTTTTGCTTGGGTATTTCAGTCGGTAGAGTACTTGCCCACGAAAGGCAAAGGTCCTGAGTTTGAGTCTCGGTCCAGCACACAGTTTTATTCTGACAAGCAGTTTCTTATTCTCTTCTCCTCTATACACAGTTTATTGTCCACATTTTACTTTACATTGCACACAAATACTTTCACAAAGATTTTTTAACAAATTTATTTTCAGTGTTAACATACCTCTCTTTTTCAGAAATACTTTTTTTTGCTATTGGCAGTCTACATTTTACACCCTCTTTACTTTTGCCATTGTCAGTTATTTTTCTGCCCAAATAGAAAAACATTTCTACTTCTTTTACATTCTAATCTAACTTCCACAGGATTTCCTGACTTTACAGACTGGCTTCTGTACCAGTTATAAGGCTTCTGCCTAGGAAATTCAGTGAATGTGTCTATATTGCAAATGGATTGTTGGCTTACCTCTAAAGCAGTTACTGTTGTTTTAAGTAAGCCACATTGACAGTAATGCACTTCTGGGTATGACTGTACAAGCCCTAGAAACTCCTGGACTAGTCTTTACAGAAAGCTTTCAGTTGGGTCATAACATTATGTTGGATGTAGAAAGACCTCTGGCCCTTCAGGACCGATTTCAATTTGGGAAACAAGAAAAGATCCAGGGACAACAAATCTGGGGTGTAGGGTGAGCAACTGAGTAGGCCAAGAATTGCTGCACCAGGAAGGCAGCGTATGGCCAGGCATTGTCATGGCAGAGGGTCTAGTTGCCTTGTTTAGCAAACTGGAGGGGACCCACTTGATCTGTTGCAGCACACATTCCATTATTTCCATGTACATTTGATGTGACGATTTCGCAGAGGAATTCTTTATACTCTTTATGGATGAGACTCTCAGAATTGTAGAACACTATGAGCATTGTCTTGATACAGGATCTGTATACCTTCTTGTTGTTTGGCAGATCTGAGCCCTGCCACGATGTACCTTGATGCTTGCCTTAGCAGTCACACCTCAGACACCAAGTCTCATCGCCCGTGATGATAGTTTTCAGTAAATTTGGATCTTGATCCACTCCGATGGTAATGTCTCCACAGGTGTCAAGCTGAAATTGTGTTTGTACCAGAGTCAAAATGTGGTCCACAAACTGGAAGCAAGATCCTGGGTCATTGTAAGGTGGACTTCCTCTGCTATCATTCACTTTGTCACATGACTAACCTGGGACAAAAGTTCCTTCACTTTCTTCATGTTGTCTGGGATGCAGGCAGTTGCAGGCTAGCCAGTTTGGGGAATGACTTCCATGGTGTCCCACCTTCTTGAAAGCATAAACACACTTCAATGTGATACCACATTTTTCATAAACTGTTGTCAGCATTTTGTATGTCTCTTTAGCTGATTTTCCAAGTTTGAATCAGAGGAGCATATTTGTTCACTGATCCATTTTGGGTTTTGATTGCATACACTACAGCTTCACTCTACAATGTGTTGCTTGCACACGAGAACCACACTCACAGCACCACTGCTCACGAATTTGCTCCGACATGCCTCAACCTCTTCACCAGAGAATTTGGCGGTGACACACTCTTATGACTGTGAGTAGTATGATGTCAGTTACGGAACTTTTCGGACAGAAGTTATAGATAAGCTTTTGCCCCCCCCCCCCCCCCCCCCCCCCCCGTGATGGCTCTAGAATTTCAAAGAGTGTAATATCTTCAACTCTCTAAAAAGCTTTTTATCTACAAGTGCTATAACTGTAGCTTTGTATTTTTCAATCTATCATTTGAGGTAAGCTGTAAGATCGATACTGTCTCATGTGTTTCTGAATATCCCATTGCAAATATTTCGGGAAGCTGCACTGCATGCATTGTAGAGAAGAAATTAGCATCACTGTCTGACATTCTGCAGGTCACTAGATCAAATTCAGTCACTGGCAAATATTTGTTATATAGTACACGGTATACCACTCAACCCTCCCTGATTTCAAAAACCCAGGAAAAAAAAGCCACAGTAGATATGACAATGAAAAATGCACCACATTGTAGAGCATCACAGAGAATTTATTTATTTATTGTCAATACACCTCGAGATATGAACCACTTATAGCACCAAGAATATCGAGTCTATATTCAATTTCTTGCCAAGTTCTTTTCCTCCCCCCATGAACCATCATGGACCTTGCCGTTGGTGGGGAGGCTTGCGTGCCTCAACGATACAGATAGCGGTACCGTAGGTGCAACCACAATGGAGGGGTATCTGTTGAGAGGCCAGACAAACGTGTGGTTCCTGAAGAGGGGCAGCAGCCTTTTCAGTAGTTGCAGGGGCAACAGTCTGGATGATTGACTGACCTGGCCTTGTAACACTAACCAAAACAGCCTTGCTGTTGTGGTACTGCGAACAGCTGAAAGCAAGGGGAAACTACAGCCGTAATTTTTCCCGAGGGCATGCAGCTTTACTCTATGGTTAAATGATGATGGCGTCCTGTTGGGTAAAATATTCCGGAGGTAAAAAAGTCCCCCATTCGGATCTCCGGGCAGGGTCTACTCAGGAGGACGTCGTTATCAGGAGAAAGAAAACTGGCGTTCTACGGATCGGAGCGTGGAATGTCAGATCCCTTAATCGGGCAGGTAGATTAGAAAATTTAAAAAGGGAAATGGATAGGTTAAAGTTAGATATAGTGGGAATTAGTGAAGTTTGGTGGCAGGAGGAACAAGACTTTTGGTCAGGTGAATACAGGGTTATAAATACAAACTCAAATAGGGGTAATGCAGGAATAGGTTTAATAATGAATAAAAAAAATAGAAGTGTGGGTAAGCTACTACAAACAGCATAGTGAACGTATTATAGTGGCCAAGATAGACACGAAGCCCACGCCTACCACATTAGTACAAGTTTATATGCCAACTAGCTCTGCAGATGACGAAGAAATTGAAGAAATGTATGATGAGATAAAAGAAATTATTCAGGTTGTGAAGGGAGACGAAAATTTAATAGTCATGGGTGACTGGAATTCGACAGTAGGAAAAGGGAGAGAAGGAAACATAGTAGGTGAATATGGATTGGGGCTAAGAAATGAAAGAGGAAGCCGTCTGGTAGAATTTTGCACAGAGGATAACTTAATCATAGCTAACACTTGGTTCAAGAATCATAAAAGAAGGTTGTATACATGGAAGAATCCTGGAGATACTAAAAGGTATCAGATAGATTATATAATGGTAAGACAGAGATTTAGGAACCAGGTTTTAAATTGTAGGACATTTCCAGGGGCAGATGTGGACTCTGACCACAATCTATTGGTTATGAACTGTAGATTAAAACTGAAGAAATTGCAAAAAGGTGGGAATTTAAGGAGATGGGACATGGATAAACTGACTAAACCAGAGGTTGTACAGAGTTTCAGGGAGAGCATAAGGGAACAATTGACAGGAATGGGGGAAAGAAATACAGTAGAAGACGAATGGGTAGCTCTGAGGGATGAAGTAGTGAAGGCAGCAGAGGATCAAGTAGGTAAAAAGACGAGGGCTAGTACAAATCCTTGGGTAACAGAAGAAATATTGAATTTAATTGATGAAAGGAGAAAATATAAAAATGCAGTTACTGAAGCAGGCAAAAAGGAATACAAACGTCTCAAAAATGAGATCAACAGGCAGTGCAAAATGGCTAAGAAGGGGTGGCTAGAGGACAAATGTAAGGATGTAGGGGCTTATCTCACTAGGGGTAAGATAGATACTGCCTACATGAAAATTAAAGAGACCTTTGGAGAAAAGAGAGCCACTTGTATGAGTATCAAGAGCTCAGATGGAAACCCAGTTCTAAGCAAAGAGGGGAAAGCAGAAAGGTGGAAGGAGTATGTAGAGGGTCTATACAAGGGCGACGTACTTGAGGACAATATTATGGAAATGGAAGAGAATGTACATGAAGATGAAATAGGAGATACGATACTGCATGAAGAGTTTGACAAAGCACTGAAAGACCTGAGTCGAAACAAGGCCCCGGGAGTAGACAACATTCCATTAGAACTACTGACGGCCTTGGGAGAGCCAGTCCTGACAAAACTCTACCATCTGGTGAGCAAGATGTACGAGACAGGTGAAATACCCTCAGACTTCAAGAAGAATATAATAATTCCAATCCCAAAGAAAGCAGGTGTGGACAGATGTGAAAATTACCGAACTATCAGTTTAATAAGTCACAGCTGCAAAATACTAATGCGAATTATTTACAGATGAATGGAAAAACTGGTAGAAGCCAACCTCGGGGAAGATCAGTTTGGATTCCGTAGAAATGTTGGAACACGTGAGGCAATACTGACCTTACGACTTATCTTAGAAGGAAGATTAATGAAAGGCAAACCTATGTTTCTAGCATTTGTAGACTTAGAGAAAGCTTTTGACAATGTTGACTGGAATACTCTCTTTCAAATTCTAAAGGTGGCAGGGGTAAAATACAGGGAGCGTAAAGCTATTTACAATTTGCACAGAAACCAGATGGCAGTTATAAGAGTCGAGGTGCATGAAAGGGAAGCAGTGGTTGGGAGGGGTGTGAGACAGGGTTGTAGCCTCTCCCCAATGTTATTCAATATGTTCATTGAGCAAGCAGTAAAGGAAACAAAAGAAAAATTTGGAGTAGGTATTAAAATCCAGGGAGAAGAAATAAAAAATTTGAGGTTCGCCGATGACATTGTAATTCTGTCAGAGACAGCAAAGGACTTGGAAGAGCAGTTGAACGGGATGGACAGTGTCTTGAAAGGAGGATATAATATGAACATCAACAAAAGTAAAACGAGGATAATGGAATGTAGTCAAATTAAGTCGGGTGATGCTGAGAGAATTAGATTAGGAAATGAGACACTTAAATTAGTAAAGGAGTTTTGCTATTTGGGGAGCAAAATAACTGATGATGGTCGAAGTAGAGAGGATATAAAATGTAGACTGGCAATGGCAAGGAAAGCGTTTCTGAAGAAGAGAAATTTGTTAACATCAAGTATAGATTTAAGTGTCAGGAAGTCGTTTCTGAAAGTATTTGTATGGAGTGTGGCCATGTATGGAAGTGAAACATGGACAATAAATAGTTTGGACAAGAAGAGAATAGAAGCTTTTGAAATGTGGTGCTACAGAAGAATGTTGAAGATTAGGTTGGTAGATCACGTAACTAATGAGGAGGTATTGAATAGGATGGGGGAGAAGAGAAGTTTGTGGCACAACTTGACTAGGAGAAGGGATCGGTTGGTAGGACATGTCCTGAGGCATCAAGGGATGACAAATTTAGCATCGGAGGGCAGTGTGGAGGGTAAAAATCGTAGAGGGACACCAAGAAATGAATACACTATGCAGATTCAGAAGGATGTAGGTTGCAGCAGGTACTGGGAGATGAAGGAGCTTGCACAGTATAGATTAGCATGGACAGCTGCATCAAACCAGTCTCAGGACTCAAGACCACAACAACAACAGCCAAGTTCTTTGTGACATTTCCACTGTTATTGTTGCAATCGCATTTGAGATACGATGTCATAACGTAGGAATAGCGTCCAATTTGGTCGCATACACGTGGTCCTCCACAAATCCCCACACGAGGAAATCAAGCGGTGTAATGTCGGGTGAACATGGTGGCCAGGCAATGGGTCCTCCACATCCAATCCAACGACAGGGAAATTTCCTATCCAGGAACTTGCAAACAGTTGTTGAAAAACGATGTTGGGTTGCAAGTCTTGTATATGAGGGTACACAAACTGCACCAACATATCCAAATGCACTGACCCATTCACTGTTTGTTCTGCAAAGAAGAACGGTCCAACAATCTTGTCGTGCATTAGCCGTACCAGACGTTTTGTTTAGGGCTATCACGAACATGTTCAATGACAACATGCGGATTTTGTGAACCCCAAATCTGAACACTAAGCCTATTAACCCTTCCTGATAGATGAAAGGTTGCCTCATCTGAGAATAAACATCTTTCCAGGAAGCTGGCATCCATATCAATACGCTGCAGCATATCTGCAGCAAAGTTGTCTGTGTGGTTTGTCATTTGGCATCAGATGTTGCAGAATTTGCACTTCGTAAGCACACATACAAAGATACTGGTGAACTACACGATGCAATGTTGATCGAGGTACATCAAGTTGCCTAGATGTCTACTTCAGTTGGCCAATGTAAGAGCCGCTACCTACTTGAACAGGAACTAGAATAAAAATAGTATGTCACCTCCAAGGTCTGCACATTCAGCAACCCAATGGGTTCCAAAACTGTAGTAAGTTAACTGCATACCAGGCAGCCATCAGTGTTTTCCAGATGCCAGTTAGGACCCAGTGTAATGGCTGGAAGGATTTGGCAAAGTTGTTAAATACAACAATTTAGATTACATTATGTGTGTGGCAAATGTTTACTTTTATCAGAACAGCTTAGCAGTGATTTGAGAACAGAGAAGAAAAGCTCAAGAATTGGGATAAATTCCAGGCCAAACTGAAGAAAAAATTTGGTGTCAGTCAGCAGCAAGTCCACTTAGCAGCAAACAATAATTGCAGAACAGGGCCCCCCATCATGGGGAAATGACACAGACTGTGGTAGAACATATCACTTTGGCAAAGTGGTGTGTTACTCAACATCTACCTGATCGCTGAATGATGTCGCCCAGTGAAAATATTTATATTAGTTAATTAGTATAGAGCCACAAACTGTTGGCAAGTTTATTGTTATTTGTGCATGTACTCTATTATGGACGGATGCTCCACCTCTTCAAGGCAGTTGTGCTATGCATTGCGATACGTACTGGTGGGGCACTTAGTCCATGCAGTCACATTGCGGCTAGGTTAAGTGAGGTGCGCCATGAAATAGCACCTGTTATGACAATTAGAGTAACTCAGAGATGGAAAAAATGTTGGATTCTGCCAGTGAGATCAGATGTGAACTGTCAAATACCAATGTCATATGGAGTGCATTAATGCCATTGCTCATCTATGAATTCACACTCCTTTGAACAGTTACCTCATTGTATTTGAAGGAATAATATAATCACATTTAGTATGAAGTGCTTCCTATTAATTAATAGAGAATTAAAAGCAGATAAAAGTTTTACGATTTCTGGCACAGATACAGTCAGAGTGAGAAAGAAGTTCTCGATAAAAAGAACTACAAGGTTAGCCTAAACACTGGTACTTCTTCATTCTGATGACTGTGACAGGAGGATGCTTCTGTGCTGGAAAATCAATATTTGTATAAGAAGACTATATTTCTAGAACATCAAAAAGAAATTAATAATTTCTGAAAGAAGAATTTTCTATAAATAGTGCTGTAATCCTTACAAATGGGGTCAACAGTTGAAATTACACCGCAGTGCACAAGCTATTCCAGCACTGCAGTTTAAGACTTTTAAGAAGAATTGATTTTGTTGATGAGAAATCATTAAATTCATCAACAATAATTTGTCACAGAAGGACTCAGTAAAGTTGACAAAATGGAAAATTGGCGACTAGAAACTACAAAAGGACTACAATTGTTTTGTCAGTCCCACTGCTAAGCCATGGCACCAAGCAATGGCAATGCTAGTCATGCAACCTACAGCAATGCACTTTGCCCAGCACAGCAATCCAGCTTCCCATCAGAGTCACAATGTGGCAAGCTATGAAAGAAATTTTTGGTGAGCTGTGTTTCCAAAATGCTGCTCATAAAAATGGGATTTTTCCAGGGCACCTATTTTGGGGTTCTATTGATGGTAAAAAGGAAGGGTCAAGTGTTTTGGATAGCCCTTGCACTAGAGACTATTTGTATATGCCACAGAAGGATCATCTTACTGTAATTATCCGACAATAGGGGGTCAAAGATAGAATATTACACACTTACTCCAGCTAAGGCAAATTGAACAAATCAGTTGGTTCTTTATGCATTAGATGTGGTCTATAGCGCACCTTAAGAGGGACTATGGAGGCAACATTTATTTTATGGACAGTTCCTGAAAAAAAACTGAAAAAACCATTTATCAACATTTTTTGCCATCAGCAGCAGATATCTAAATAAGTAACCACAGAAAATGGCTCAAATTTTAACAGTATATTCTCTAGGCCTTCATCTATAAGGGTCATCTTCCCATTTTCAAAAATCTTTATCTGCTATCAAGAAACATTCCAAAAACATGGATTTTTGGATACCAGAACTGAGCTACAGATTTCAAGATGACTATGCACAGCAAATGGTTGAAATTTTTACAAGTCCTAAGGTCCCAATCTTGAACAACGTTAAAATTTTCTTGATATCATTATACATTTCCAAGATACAAGAGTTTAACATTGCGCACATAAGATATGAGGGAAGGAAGGAAGATAGGATTTAATGTCCCACTGACATCAAGGTCGTTAGAGATGGAACACAGGCTCAGATTGTGTCAAGGATGGGGAAGGAAATCGGTCATGCACTTCTAAAGGAACCATCCCAGAATTTGTGAAATAGTGACAATGAGTTGGGATGAATGAGTGAGAACGTGCAAGTACAAATTGAAATTGCATGCGAGATTGTTTGGGCACGACTCAGTATCAGGGATAGGCATAAAATGTTAACTGGATCTACCTATCACCCACTAAACTCATCTCATGATGTGACCAACAACTTTTGAGAAAACCTCACTTGGCTTGTACGTAGGTTCCCAATTGTACTTTAATAATGGGTAGAGACTTCAATCATCCAACAGTTGATTGGGAAAATTACAGTTTTGTATGTGGTGGGCATCAAAAGACATACTGGGAAACTTTACTAAATGCCCTCTCTGAAACCTACCTACAACAGATAGTTTGAAGCCCCACTCATGATGGAAATATATTAGACCTGACCTCTCTGAGGATGTCTGCAGTGAAACTGGTGTCAGTGACCATGATGCAGTTGTGGCAACAGTGATTATGAAATTACAAAGGACAACTAAAACAAGTAGGAAGACATATATGTTCAGCAAACTAGATGAAAAAAATAGTAGAGTCACGTCCCAGTGTGGAACTTCAAACTGTCAGCACAGGACAGGAGCATGTACAGGATCTGTGAATCAAGTTTAAATGAATAGTCAGCGATGCACTGGATAAATATGTACCCAGTAGAACAGTTCATGATGGGAGGGACCTTTCTTAGTATACAGTCACTGTAAAAAAAGCTTTTTTAGGGAAAAAAAACAGACACTACAGCGTAATAGGTGTAAAACGAAACATAAGACTATAGACAGAGATGTGCTGAATGAAATGTGTTTGGCTGTCGAGAAAGCAATGTATGAAGTCTTCAATGATTATCATAGCAGAATATTGTCAAATGATCTGTCACAAAATACAAAGAAATTCTGGTCATAAGTAAAGGATGTTAGTGTCACCAAAGTAGTGTACAGTCATTCAAAGATGAGGCAGGACCTGAAACTGAGGGTAGCAATGCAAAAGCAGAAATGCACAATTCCATTTTCAAATGTTCCTTTACAAAGGAAAACCCAGGAGAATTACTCCAATTTAATCTTTGTACCACTGAAAAGATGAGTGAAATAAGTGTTGGTGTCAGTGATATTGAGAAACAACTAACCAACTGAAATCATTAAAATCAAACTAAGCTCCAGGGCCCGATGGAATCCCTATCTGATTCTATATTGAATTTGTGGCTAAGTTAGCCCCTCTTCTACGAGGTGCATTCAAGTTCTAAGGCCTCCGATTTTTTTTCTCCAGACTGGAAAGAGATAGAAACATGCGCATTGTTTTAAAATGAGGCCGCATTCATTGTCAATATGTCCCAGAGATGGCAGCACCGTACGGCAGATGGAATTTTACCACCAGCGGCGAGAATGAGAACTGTTTTAAATACTTAAAATGGCGACGTTTTCCTTATTTGAACAGTGTGCAATCATTCATTTTCTGAATTTGCGTGGTGTGAAACCAATTGAAATTCATTGACAATTGAAGGAGACATGTGGTGATGGAGCTATGGATGTGTCGAAAGTGCGTTCGTGGGTGCGACAGTTTAATGAAGGCAGAACATTGTGTGACAACAAGCCGAAACAACCTCGGGCTTGCACAAGCCGGTCTGACGACATGATCGAGGAAGTGGAGAGAATTGTTTTGGGGGATCGTCGAATGACTGTTGAACAGATCGCCTCCAGAGTTGGCATTTCTGTGGGTTCTGAGCACACAATCCTGCATGACGACCTGATAATGCGAGAAGTGTCATCCAGGTGGGTGCCACAAATACTGACGGACGACCACATGGCTGCCCGTGTGGCATGTTGCCAAGCAATGTTGACGCACAACGACAGCATGAATGGGACTTTCTTTTCATCGGTTGTGACAATGGATGAGACGTGGATGCCATTTTTCAATCCAGAAACAAAGTGCCAGTCAGCTCAATGGAAGCACACGGATTCACCGCCACCAAAAAAATTTCGGGTAACCGCCAGTGCTGAAAAAATGATGGTGTCCATGTTCTGGGACAGCAAGGGCGTAATCCTTACCGACTGTATTCCAAAGGGCACTACAGTAACAGGTGCATCCTACGAAAATGTTTTGAAGAACAAATTCCTTCCTGCACTGCAACAAAAATGTCCGGGAAGGGCTGCGCGTGTGCTGTTTCACCAAGACAACGCACCCGCACATTGAGCTAACGTTACGCAACAGTTTCTTCGTGATAACAACTTTGAAGTGATTCCTCATGCTCCCTACTCACCTGATCTGGCTCCTAGTGACTTTTGGCTTTTTCCAACAATGAAAGACACTCTCCGTGGCCGCACATTCACCAGCCGTGCTGCTATTGACTCAGCGATTTTCCAGTGGTCAAAACAGACTCCTAAAGAAGCCTTCACCGCTGCCATGGAATCATGGTGTCAGTGTTGTGAAAAATGTGTACGTCCGCAGGGTGATTACATCGAGAAGTAACGCCAGTTTCATCGATTTCAGGTGAATAGTTAATTAGAAAAAAAATCGGAGGCCTTAGAACTTGAATGCACCTCATACTTATAATCTATCACAGATTCCTTGAACAAAAAATGATGCCCAGTAGCCAGAAGAAAATGCAGATCACATCTGTATACAAGAAGGGTAGGAGACATGATACCCAACATTACTGTCCAATATCCTTAACTTGATTTGTTGCAGAATCTAAGAACATATGCTGAGCTCAAATATAATGATGTATCTTGAACAGGATGACCTTCTCCATGCCAACCAGTATGGGTTCTAAAAATGTTGATCATGCAAAACCTGACTCAACACTTTTCTTACATTGATTATGGCAGTCAGGTAAGTTCAGTACATCTTGATTCCCAAAAAGCATTTGACTCAGTACCACATCAATGTTTATTGGGAAAAGTATGATCATAAGGGGTATCAGGTGAAATTTGTGACAGGACTGACAATTTTTTGGGAGGGAGGATACAGCACATAATTTTGGATGGAGAGTCATCAACAGATATAGCAATAACTTCAGGTGTGCCTATAGAAGTGTGCTGGGACCCTTGCCTTTCATGTTATATATTAATGACCTTATGGACAGTATTAATAGTAACCTCAGACTTTTTACAGACAATGCAGTTACCTATAATGTAGCATTGTCTGAAAGAAGCCACACCAATATTCAGTCAGATCTTGATAAGATTTCAAATGGCCCAAAGATTGGCAACTTGCTTTAAATGTTTCAAAATGTAAAATTGTGCACCTCGCAAAATGAAAAAAAATGTTGTATCCTATAACTATAATATCAATGAGTCACAGGTGGAATTGGCCAACTCATACAAATACCCAGGTGTAGCACTGTCTGGGGATATGAAATGGAAAGATCACATAAGCCCATTCATGGGTAAAGCAGCTGGTAGACTTTGGTTTAATGGTAGAATACTGGGGAAATACAACCAGTCTACAAAGGAGATTGCTTGAAAATCACTTCTGCAACCCATCCTAGAATATTGCTCAAATGTGTGGGATCCTTACCAAATAGGACTAACAGTCGATACTGAACATATACAGAGGACAGCAGCATAAATGGTCACATGTTTTATTTATTTATTTCGTGTTTCTTAGATCCACTTCCAAATTGCAAGGATATGGAACCTATCAAAGTGTACAGAGTTCAATATAACTTACACAATAATAACAATATAATGGAAATAAAATATCAATTGCAGAACATATACTGAATTAATGGAAAATTGTGTTTCACTTTGGAAGGATGAGTAATGTACACAGTGAGGAAAGTTACACTAAGTATTATAATATATAAATACAAAAACCAAATTTGCAGTTGTCTATGATAGTCCCTACAAAAATATGAGTGGTAATGGTTTGAACATAATGAATTCTTAAGAAGACAATAAAGATGAAACAGAGTTTTAGGTTACACTGTTGTTGAGTGAAGCAACACAATCATGTTTAAACTACAATTTCTTAAATAACATTCATCACAACCAGTTCCAAAAAAATTGTAATGTTAACGGTGACACAAAAGATGAAAAATACAACACAGACGTTGTACTTTACACTCATTGTTAAGCCATGCATCATAATCACGTTTAGATATTCTGACAAAAAATTAATGAAAACTAGTTATGAAATAATTGTTAGTTTAGCAGTGATGTTCATTTTGTCTCAGAAATTCATCAAATGCATAAAAAGATTTCTCTATATGGTATCCTTTGAGAATTAGTTTGAATTTGGACAATTGTTTATGAAAACATTTAACATGTGATGGGAGTGCATTAAACAGCTTAACACAAGTAACGAACTCCTTTTTGAACCAGATTAACTTAGCTTTGTGTTATGCCTTATGGCAGGTCTTGTCATAGGGGAAGCCTCGTCAGAGAGGTCCACCACATGAGCATCTACGGAAATGATTCCAGTGGTGGTTTCCCGTTGCCTTCCACTGATGATGATGAAATGATAAAGAGGACAACACAACACCCAGATTACGACTTTCCATTTCAATGTACAGAAAGTTTTTGGTGCTTATGTCGTTGTTGGTGTGGCAGGTGGCAGTTGATGCTAAATAACGAAAAGTGTGAGGTGATCCACATGAGCTCCAAAAGAAATCCGTTGGAATTCGATTACTCGATAAACAGTACAATTCTCAAGGCTGTCAATTCAACTAAGTACCTGGGTGTTAAAATTACGAACAACTTCAGTTGGAAAGACCACATAGATAATATTGTGGGGAAGGCAAGCCAAAGGTTGCGTTTCATTGGCAGAACACTTAGAACATGCAACAAGTCCACTAAAGAGACAGCTTACACTACACTCGTTCGTCCTCTGTTAGAATATTGCTGTGCGGTGTGGGATCCTTATCAGGTGGGATTGACGGAGGACATCGAAAGGGTGCAAAAAAGGGCAGCTCGTTTTGTATTATCATGTAATAGGGGAGAGAGTGTGGCAGATATGATACGCGACTTGGGATGGAAGTCATTAAAGCAAAGACGTTTTTCGTCACGGTGAGATCTATTTACGAAATTTCAGTCACCAACTTTCTCTTCCGAATGCGAAAATATTTTGTTGAGCCCAACCTACATAGGTAGGAATGATCATCAAAATAAAATAAGAGAAATCAGAGCTCGGACAGAAAGGTTTAGGTGTTCGTTTTTCCCGCACGCTGTTCGGGAGTGGAATGATAGAGAGATAGTATGATTGTGGTTCGATGAACCCTCTGCCAAGCACTTAAATGTGAATTGCAGAGTAGTCATGTAGATGCAGATGTAGATGTTGTTGTTGTTGTTGTTATATCTGTTGTTGTCTTTGTAAAGAGAAAAGTTATTACAGACAAAAGTCATCAAGTAAAAAATATACTGTGAGGCAGCAGTAAGAGTCTTCATCCTTTAAAATAGGTACCTGCAAAAATATCTATAGTGGTTGCTAAGTCTTTTAAAAATGAACTCTCACTCATTGCAGATAAAACCCATTATATCAGATTCATTCTGCACAAAGAAACCTTTAAGAAATTGATGCATAGTGTATAGATCAATTGACACAGAAAGTTGAGGATGTAAAATTCCTGCTGGTTACTTATACAGACAACAAATGTAATTGGTCAATCCACACTGAAGAATGGGGATGGACCAATTACATTTGTTGTCTATATAAACAACCAGCAGCAATTTTACATCCTCAACTTTCAGTGTTAATTGATCTCTGCGCTATATATCAATTTCTTATAGGTTTCTTAGTGGAGAATGAATCTCATATAATGGGTTTTATCTGCAGTGAGTGACAGATCATTTGAAGAAAACCACTTTAACATTTTGGTGAAAACTTTAATCACAGTCTGTTCAATACTGTTTCCTGACAATTTGTCAATGAGAATTGTGGTATCATCTGCAAAAAAGAGTAAATTTACTCTTTGTATCAGGACACAGTAGGAGGTCATTAAAGAAAATAAGAAATAGTAGTGGATCTATAATAGAGCCCTGTGACACACCACAACTTATGGTGACCCACTCAGATGGAGCATGTTCTCCAGATAAGCCTTTCCATATCACAATCTGCCTTCAATCCTTTAGTCACGACTGAAGCTATGAACCAACAGTACCTCCTAAACCGTACTACTTTGCCTGTTTTTTCAAAAGATCTTGATGGTTTACACAGTTATATGTTTTCAAGGGATCACAAAAAATATTTACTGGTGACTCGTTTTTGTTAATGGCTTCTGAAACTTGATCGTTAAAAGAGACTATTGCTTGATTGCTAGAAAGACCAGCACAAAACCCACTGCACAATAGTTTGCAGAGTATACATGTAGATGTAAATCAAGTGGGAGCGAATGGGTATGAGCAAACTTAAGTTTCGGACTATTATGTATGAATGAATTACAGTTAGGAGAGCTTGTGGGAGTGAGAAGTGAGCTGTATGTTAAAAGAAGTGTGGATATGTTCAAAGCCCAAAATTTTTGGTAAAATTTTTAAAGGTTCAAAGAAAGATAGAATGAGGCAGCTGGGAACCCACTTTTCAGTCAGGGTCTTTTAAACAAGAGCATATTAGCCTTATTTGTAACTGCCACTTCAGGCTCTACATTCGCAGCTTTGGAGAATGTGTTAGTAACTTAACTGATGAGAAGATCCAGAAGCAGTGGCAGATACATATGAGGGGAGAGATAACATTTTGATGAAGAAAATATTCATCATTTAAAATTCAACAAACTTCTGCCTTCACAACTACTGAAACATGATGATAAGGATCTGGCACATAAATTGACCTACCATTCTTTGAAGAAGAATCAATCTTTGTATTTAAAAAGGGGCTAATGAGAGAGATTCTTCAATACAAGCAAATGAGCATACACACTATTAATGATCGTGATTCTGTTATGCAAGTGTTGTCTGTTTGTCCGAGATCTGACTATCCTACTTTGCACACGCTGTACAAACTATTTGCTTGTCTGCCTGCATCTATTGCTATGGTAGATACAAGTGTTTCAACATTGTGGTGTACAAAGACATGGCTGAGGTCAACACTGAAGGAGGATCGACTTAATGGCTTAGCTCTGTTGAACACTCACCTTGACACTGACTGTCCTATTGATGGTGTAATTAAGCAATTTGCCAGGAAGGATAGGTGCACAGAATTCATCATTTAAGGAAGAGAACCATAATTGTAAATTTTTTACATCATAAGATGGCATTGTCTTGTATATGTGTATAATCAGTTTAAATAAAACTTTTTTAAACTTTGCATGTGACTTGATTATTTTTTATCACAGTAAAAGTAAAGGTAGCTCAAGATATCTTTAGTGCCCCCTCCTTGAGGTTTTCCTGTATCCACCACTGTCTGTCAGTGCACCTCGTTCCACAGTGGAGACAGAACTGACAATGAATTTCAAAAGCTCCAGGATGAGCTGGCCAAAATGACGAAGGGGTTTAATAAAAAGACATTTAGTTTGACAGGTTCCTGTAGAATTAGTAAAGGAAATGCATCTTGGAAATGAGACAAACCTATCCACAAAATTTCCTAGCTTTTAGGCTAGGAGAATTTTCTTCCTTGATACTTTTAAGAGCCATTTTCTAAATCTTTGCTTCAACACTGAGATGACCCCATGAAACCGATTTTGCCTTTTGTTATTTGGAAGGGAATTCTAATGAATGGGGGAACTGCTCATTCAGAAGAATTCACTTCTTGGAATGATTTTCAGGAAAAGTTTAAGAAGAAGTGCTGGTCATCTAGTACTCAAGAAAAGTCCCATAAGTATAGAAGAATTATTGTCAAAATTTGACTTAACCATCAGCTACCAGCAAGTACCCTTGCATGAGCAGTAAATCAAATTGTAAAAAAATTACTCACTTAATAAGCAATGATTCATGTAATGAGTGACGATGATTTAGTGTGATATCACCAGCCATTTGCTCACGATGGGTGAAATGTTCAGCAATACGAACACCTTTCATTGTAGGCAGCAGCATGTGAACAATGTCCTTTGTACTGCATTCTGGGTTTAGTGCTCTTTCTGCTATCATCTTAGTGCAGCTTGTGATCACACATTTTTCTAAACTTGTGTTCACACAGTGTTTTTTTGTGCAAATTTTAATAACTGTTGCAGAAATGTCCCCAAAGATAAAGCCGGAAGAAGATGACCATAAGAGAAAGAAAAACCTTAGAAATCAAACATTAAACCATTGAAAATGTGAACGTAATGTGAGCGTTGCTGATTTAGCACACACACATAATCAGTCTACATCCACTATTTGCACTATCCTCAAGAACAATGACAATATTAAGGAAATAGATGCTTTATAGGGAGTGACAAGAGAATCTAAACAACTGTTTCGTATTATGGACGATGTTGAAAGGTTGTTCCTTATATAAATAAATGATAAGCAATTGCAAGGCAACACTAATAACAAGAACATCATTTGTGAGAAGGTGTGAATGATTTTCACTGACCTCATTAGGAAGACATTAGGACCATCAGTGGCCAAATTTGTGTTTAAGAGAAGCCATGGGTGGTTTGAAAAGTTTAAGAGAAAACTTTGTGAGGCATGGCGAAGCAGCCAGCTCTGACAAAGAGAACTTCATCAGCAACTTTAAGATGCTCGCAGATTCTGAGGGTTATCTGCCGCAACAGGTGGTTTTTTTTTTTTTCCAAAAAGTTTTATAGCAGCATATTTTACCCCTTTCTGTGTCAAAGATAGGTTAAGTAAACGATAGTGTAGGTCTTTATTTTTTCTAGTATTTTAATCATGAATGTAGCTGTTGATTTTAAACTGGTCCGTGTTGTTGAGAAAAAAATTCATTACTGAGTAAATGTACTGTGAAGCAGTTGTAAGAATTCCTAACCTTTTAAACAGATGCCTACAAGATGTGCGACTATGAACCCAACACATTATTCTAACTACCTTCTTTTGAGCAGTGAATACCTTTTACCTAAGTGTTGAGTTGCCCCAGAATATTATTCCGTATGACCTCATGTTCAAGTATGCAAAGTATGTTAGCTTACTAATTTCTAAATCCTCAGAATTGGCAATTATTCTGCTTCCAAAAGTTGCTGAACCTAGTCGCTTTAGGAGATCCAAAAGATGGATAATGTGTTATGTTTATTGAAGGAATTATAATTTTTGCAGCAGAAAATTGGATATACTGTGTTTTTTCAAAGTTCAGAACAAGCCCATTCGCAGAAAATGAATTAATTACTTTTCCACAGACCTTATTTGTATCATTTTCTATTGGCCTTTCTTTTACTGGATTAATAATTATGCTTGTATCATCAGCAAACAGTGTCAGTTCAGCATCTTGTTTCGCATAAGAAGGGAGGTCATTCGCATATCTCAAGAACAGGAGGGGACCCATGATCGAGCCTTGTGGAACACCTAATGTAATTTCACCCCAGTTAGATGAAGTGGCAAACTCCTTTGAATCACTTGAACTTGAAGCATATAAAGAGACTTTTTGCTTCCTGTTCTGTAGATATGACTTAAACCACTCATATACTGTTCCATTTATACCATAGAATTATAATTTCTCCAGCATAATGTCATTGTTCACACAATCAAATGCTTTGGATAAGTCACAGAATATTCCTACTGGTGACATTTTACTATTTAAAGACTCTCTTATGTGGCCAGTGAAATTGTATATTGCTGTCTAAGTGGAACAGCATTTCTGAAATCCGAACTGTGATTTACTAAGTATCCCATTACTGTTGAGATGGTTAACCACTCTTGAGTACATTACTTTCTCAAAAATTTTTGAAAATGCTGTAAGCATGGATACTGGCCGGTAATTATTGACATCTGTTGTTTCCCCCTTTTTGTAGAGAGGCCTGACAATGGCATATTTCAACCTGTCTGGAAAAATACCGTGAGTCAGTGATGCATTATATATGTGACTCAAAACATCAGCTGTAATTGCTCCACATTGTTTTAATAACTTGTTAGAGATGTCATCTATTCCAACAGAACATCTATTTTTTAAAGATTTAATAATTTTCCTTGTTTCACAAGAGGTTATTAGATGAAACTTAATCTGACTAAATTTTCTTTTAACTGACTCTTCCATATACTGCCTGGCTTTTTCTTTTGAACTATTCTCGCCAATTTTTTCTCCTACACTTAAGAAGTGATTGTTAAATACATTGGCTACCAGTGCACTGTTGGTTAAGATGGTCTCATTCTCTTTAACAGTAATACTACCTACCCCAATGGTTACTTTTCCTGTCTCCCTTCTAACAACATTCCATATCGATTTGATTTTATTGCTGGAGTTGTTAATACATATTTATTGATTTCCTTACAACTTTTCTCAGTATGTTACAATAATTTTATAGTGTAAAACTACTTCTGTATCTTACTAGTTCTTGCTGTCTCATACAGTTTTCTTTTTCTTTCTGAAGACACTTTAATACCTGTAGTAATCCAAGGTTTCTTTGAAAAGTTTGTGGTGTTACATTTAGTAATTTTCTTTGGAAAACAATGTTCAAAAAGTGATATAAATTTATCAAGAAATATGCTGCATTTATCATTTTCACTTGGCTCATTATATACATCTTCCCAGTTTACATTTCCTAAACTTTCTCTGAAGTGATCTATAAATACCAGGTTGAGCACCCTCACACTTTAACTTATTGGTTTCTGAAGTGTACGCCCTGTTAGGTTTTGTAAGTTAATCAGTTGTGCATCATGGTCAGATAATCCATTTACCACAGGGAAAGCATTTGTTTGTTCTACATCCTCTTGCTGTACAAATACATTATCTACTTGAGTACTACTGACCTGAGCTATACGTGTAGGGAAATTGATCACTGATTCTAAGTTACATGTTGTTAACAACACTTCTAGTTCACTTTTCCTATCAGAATTGCTTAGAAAGTTAACACTGAAATAACCACAGATTAATAACTTCTTCTTTTTGTCTGACAGACAGTATAATAGGGAGTCAAACTTTTTTATGAATAGCTCCCAATCTCCTAGTGGAGACCTGTACACTGCAGCTAATATCAACACAACATTATCTAGCTGAAGTTCACATGTGCAAACCTCGAAGTGCTGATCAACATAAAATTTGCTTACTTCAACAATTCTGTATTTCTACCCTTGTTTTATGAAAATGGCAACTCCTCCTTTATCCATACTAGATCTACAAGTGTAAGATGCTACATTATACCCATTTATACTGACATTTTCCATCCCCACAGTTACATGGTGCTCAGACAAAGTATATCAATCTCATTCTTATTTTTGAGATCATCTAAACACATTATCAGCTCATCTGCTTTATTTTTTATTCCCCTGATATTTTGGTGAAGTAAGTTGATACTGCCCTTAGATTTATCCCTATTTACTGTGCATGAAGTTTCTTTTCTTCTATTTTTCTTGGTTGTTGTCTGTCTGGAATTTGGCTTTAACCTAAAAAACCTGTCTGTCTGGTCCCAATAACCACAGGGAACACCCCTTGTGAGACTGTGGCCCCCCTCACAGTGTCTGCTAATGGAGAAGGTAACTTATCTTTCCCCTTCCTATTAAGGTGCAGGCCATGTGTAGTGTAACCCCACCTACCAATAGCATCAGCTGGAACAACACGCATGTGAGACTTTGCCGGTGTCTGGAGCATCCTGTTCAGCTCAGTGTTAATATGCCTTACAGCAGTGTTTATCCAGGGCTGAAGAATAATGAGATATAACTTCTAACTAGAAATATAAAAGAAGGAGGGAAGTCTGATGAGTATTTTGGTAATATGGTTTTATCATGGAAACAGGGAACACTGTCAGAAAAGGAAAAGAATAAAAGTTTTTATGTGAAGATACTTTATTTTGGAGAATAAATATGGTTTTAAAACATTGGAAGTTATGAATTATTGAAATAGCAGTACAAGATCTGATTTGGTTTTTATATAAAGACTACAGACACTTTGGGATAAGGAAGTGTATCAAGTGTATGATACAATTCTAGTATTTTAAGAATTTAAGAAGGGGGTACAGAAAATTTTACAAACCTGTGACCTGTATCAAAAAGTTAAAGAAGACAATAGACAGGTAACTTATAAAATGTGTCCAGTAACATCAAAAATTCTAAACAATTTAATAGCAACCAATTTGTTTGGACTTTTGTGTAAGGGTAGATGCAGAGTTACACATGTAGTTGTGGCAATAGAATGTAAAACTATATCCCATAAAAGTGGCAAACATTGCTACTATAATGTCATTTATGAGAATACTTTTCAAGCATGGGAAAGCTCCAACTGTTTACTCACAGATAACGGAATGTAATTTGTAAGAAATTGCTTTAAAGAGCTTCTGGCATAAGAATGTGTCAGACATGCCACTATTTCTAAGAATCATCCAAAATCTACAACATCAGAATGCATGTTGTTGTGGTCTTCAGTTGGAAGCTTGATTTGATGCAGCTCTCCATGCTACTCAATCCTGTGTGAGCCTCTTCATCTCCGAATAGCTACTGCAATCTATGTTGTTGTTGTGGTCTTCAGTCCTGAGACTGGTTTGATGCGCTCTCCATGCTACTCTGTCCTGTGCAAGCTTCTTCATCTCCCAGTACCTACTGCAGCCTACATCCTTCTGAATCTGCTTAGTGTATTCATCTCTTGGTCTCCCTCTATGATTTTTACCCTCCACGCTGCCCTCCAATACTAAATTGGTGATTCCTCGATGTCTCAGAACATGCCCTACTAACCGATTCCTTCTTCTAGTCAAGTTGCACCACAAACTCCTCTTCTCCCCAATTCTATTCATTACCTCCTCATTAGTTTTGTGATCTACCCATCTAATCTTCAGCATTTTTCTGTAGCACCACATTTCGAAAGCTTCTATTCTCTTCTTGTCTAAGCTATTTATCATCCACATTTCACTTCCATACATGGCTACACTCCATACAAATACTTTCACAAAAGACTTCCTGACATTTAAATCTATACTCAATGTTAACAAATTTCTCTTCTTCAGAAACGTTTTCCTTGCCATTGCCAGTCTACATTTTATATCCTCTCTACTTCGACCATCATCAGTTATTTTGCTCCCCAAATAGCAAAACTCCTTTACTACTTTAAGTGTCTCATTTCCTAATCTAATTCCCTCAGTGTCACCTGTCTTAATTCGACTACATTCCATTATCCTAGTTTTGTTTTTGTTGATGTTCATCTTATACCTTCCTTTCAAGACACTGTAATCTAAGTCCCTCTGAATCTGCTTACTATATTCATTTCTTGGTCTTCCTCTAAGATTTTTACTCCCCACCCCCCTCACTTCCCTCAAATACTAAAGTGGTGAACCCTTGATATCTCAGAATGCAGGAGAGCTTCTGTGAAGTTTGGAAGGTAGGGGACAAGGTACTGGCAGAAGTACAGCTGTGAGGACAGGACATGAGTCATTCTTGGGTAGCTCAAATGGTAGAGCACCTGCCCGCAAAGTGCAAAGGTCCTGAGTTCGAGTCTTGGTCTATTAGTGGTAATGCCTGAACAAACATCTGTTTAATAATTGCATCAAACATCTGTTTTTAGGTTTTTGTGACCAGAGTCAACTTGCATAAAATTCTAAGTTGTAGACTATCTCCTGTAAAATGATGAAACAATGTTTCAGCGAATTTTGCCAGTGGCTTTCGTCACAAAGACCACTTCAAGTAGCATCTGCAGCATTGGTTCCAATTTTACAAAGTGCTCAGAACCATCCCACTGTAGTTGGTTACTGTGAAAGAATCTCTGCTTCAACACCTCCAATGAACTGCTCATAGTCTAGCCTGTCATATAAAAGATACAAACTGCTTCCTTCACTGACTGAAAAACACCTTCCTCTCCCCCCCCCCTTCCCCCCACCAATACCTGGATCCCAAGTTGTCACTGTTGATGCCGCCTCCCTAAACATTCCTCATGCTCCTGGCCAGCTTCAGCTGTCAGAGGCTACAGTCGTGTGTGTGTGTGTGTGTGTGTGTGTGTGTGTGTGTGTGAGGTTCATGACTTGCCCCAGCATATCCTACTCCAGTCTTGTCCAGAGTTATTCTATTCTGTCAGAAGCCAGTTCACCTCTGAAACCAGATGTGTCATATACCTGCTTCACTGCAATTTCTGCACAGCATTTTATGTGGGCATGACCACCAACCAACTGTCCACCAGAATGAATGACTACTGCCAAACTGTGGCCATGAACAAAGTTGACCACGTATTTGCACAACACGTTGCTGAGTGTAACACAAGAGTTCAATGGTGGCTTCACAATCTTTGCCATCTGGATCATTCCCACCAACACCAGCTTTTCTGAACTATGTAGATGAGAGTTGTTCTTGCGCAACACTTCCTTCCCACAGTCTTCCTACACTCAGTCTCCACATAGCCCATTGTCCCCACACCTTCTACCCAACAACTTCCCCTTCCTCTGCCCTGTCACCCTCTCCCTATCCACACAATCTTCATTATGCACCGCACAAATTGTCTGGCTCCAGAGGCCTTGTGTCACATGCCTAGCCCCTGCACATGCTGCCCGTTCCTCCCACATTCCTATCACTATATATGGACATCTGCATCTATACCCTGCAAACCACTGTGAAGTGCATGGCAGATGGTACATACCATTGTACCAGTTGTTAGAGTTTCTTCCTGTTCCATTGACGTCCAGAGAGTGGGAAGAATGAGTGTCTGAATGCCTCTATGTGTGCAGTATTTATTCTAATCTTATCCTCACAATTCCTATGTGAGCAAGTAGGGGTTTGTGGTGTATTTGTAGAGTAATCATTTAAATCCAGTTCCTGAAACTTTGTTAATAAAGTTTCTCGGGATAGTTTACATCTATCTTCAGGAGTCTTCCAGTTCAGTTCCTTGAGTATCTCTATGGCACCCTCTCATAGACTGAACAAAAATGTAACCATTCGTGCTGGCCTTCTCTGTATACACTGAATATCCCCTGTTAGTCCTATGTGGTACGGGTCCCACATGCTTGAGCAATACTCTAGAACTGGTCACATCACATGAATGACTTGTAAGCAATTTCCTTTGTAGACTGATTGCACTTCCCCAGTATTCTACCAATAAACCGAAGTCTACCACCTGTTTTACCCATGACTGAACATATGTAATCATTCCATTTCATATCCCTACAAAGCATTACATTTGTATGAGTTGGCCAATTCCACCAAAAACTTATTGATATTACAGTCACAGGATATTACATTTCTGAATATTTAGAGCAAGTTGCCAATCTCTGCACCAAGTTCAAATCTTATAAAGATCTGACTGAATGTTTATGCAGCTTCTTTCAGATAGTACTTCATCATAGATAACTGCATTGTCTGCAGAAGCCTGATTTTACTGTTAACATTGTCTGCAAGGCCATTAATATACAACATGAACAGCAACAGCACCAGCACACTTCCTTCGGGCACACCTGAAGTTACTTCTACATCTGATGATGACTCTCCATTCAAGATAACAGGCTGTGTCCTCCCAACCAAAAATCCTCAATCCAGAAAAAAAGTTTCACTTGATGCCCCATATGATGTACTTTTGACAATAAGCTTAGATGTGGTACTGAGTCAATGCTTTATGGAAACCAAGAAATACTGCATGGACCCGATTAGGCAAAAGGCTGCCTTCCTGTCTTACGCCCTTCTTAATCTAAGCACTTCATTTCTGGTCATCCGATCTTATTTCTCTTTCTTGGTTCTTGTACACACAGTCTATTGCCTGTCTTTCCATACAGCTTACTCCTGTTTTTCTCAAATTTTGAACATATTGCACCTTTTACATAGTCAACTGCTTTTCCTTGGTAAACAAGTCCTATAAGTGTGCCTTGATTTTTCTTCAATCTTGCTTCCTTCATCAAACCCATCAGAGGTAACAGCACCTCTCTGGTGCCTTTACCTTTCCTAAAGCCAAACTAATTGCCATCTATCAGATCCTCAGTTTTTTTTTTCCATTTTTCTGTATATTTTTCTTGCCAGAAGCTTGGATGCATGAGCTGTTAAGCTGCTTGTGCGATAGTTCTCACACTTTTCTGCCCTTGCTTTCTTCAAAAATGCACGGAGGATATTTTTTGGAAAGTCTGATGGCTATGTCGCCAGTCTCAAATATTCCATACACCAACTTAAATAGTTGTTTGGTTGCCATTCCCCATATGGTTCAGGGGTTCCAATGCCTTGGTGATATCAAGTCTTCCAGAGTTCTTTTAAATTTTGACTCTAATAACGGATTCCTTATGTCTTCCATAATGACTCCAATTTCTTCTTCTATCATTTTGTCAGACGAGTCCTCCACCTCAAAGAGGCATTCAGTGTATTCTTCTTACATATCTGCTCTCTCCACTGCTTTTTAACTGTGAAATTTCCATTGCACTTTTAATGTTGCCAACCTTGCTTTTAATTTTAAGGTTTTCTGATTTTTCCTTCAGCCTTTTAGCCTTGGCTTCCCTGCACTTCTTATATTTATATTGCTATATTCCAGTTTTTTCCTGAGAATTTTTGTACTTCCTTCTTTTGTTGATCAATTAAAGTAGTTCTTTCGTTACCCAAGGTTTCCTCGCATTCACCTTCTTTATACCTATATTTGTCTGTCAGACACATATGATTGCCATTTTTATAGATGTCCACTCCTCTTCAACTGAAATGGTATTTATTATCACATATCCATATCTTTAGCGAACTCCAAACACGTCTCATCATTCCTAAGTACTTCAGTATCCCATTCCCTTCCACACTCACTCTTCCAATGATCCTCTTAAACTTCAGTCTAATCTTCATCATTACTAAACTGTGAACTCAGTCTTTACCTGCTTCTTACAATCCAATACCTTATTTCAAACTCTCTGTCTGACCATGATGCAATCAAGCTAAATTTTCCAGTGTTTCTGGTTTTTTCCATGCATACCTCCTCCTCTTATGATTCTTGAACAGCCATTACCATCTGAAATTTATTGCAGAGCTCAATTAAGTCTTCCTTTTACCTCACTCCTACTACCTAGACCATATTCTCCCACAGCCTTTCTCCTATTCCTTCCCCTACAACTGCATTCCAGTCCCTCAGATTTTCATTTCCCTTTACATACTAAATTACTCATTCAGTATCTTCATACACATTCTCTGTCTCTTCATCTTCTGCTTGTAACATCAGCATGTATGAGGGCTGTTCAAAAAGTAAGGCAACTTTTCGAATTGCATGGACAATGTACATTTGATTATCGATCTTTTTTTGTTAGATCTGTGCATATGTCCCAAATACATGTTCACAGTTTCAAGTGTACACCATACTTCATTTGTTTTCGACAGAACGGTTAGATGTGTTTTAGTATGCTCGGCGATTTTTGATTATTATAAAAAATGGAGCAAAGAATTTGCATCAGATTTTGTGTGAAAAATGAAATCAAGTGCTCTAAAACACTTGAACTGTTGACAGGTGACTCTGTTCGAAGTAAAAAAAAAAAAAAATTAACAAATGATACAAGCTCTTCCAAGATGGCCAAGAAGATGCCAATGACGAAACTTGCTCTGGACGCCCCAGCATATCAACGACAGATGATAACGTCAAAGTTGTGAAGAAAACTGTTTTGGAAAATCATAGAAGTACCGTAAGAGAAGTTGGTGAGGATGTTGGCATATCAGTTGTCTTGTGTTATGCAATTTTTTCGGATGTTTTGGGAATGAGACATGTGTCAGGGAAGTTTGTTCCAAAACCTCTTTATTTTGATCAGAAGAACAGTAGCATGAGCATCACTCAGGAACTCTTCAATGACATCAATTATGAGCCTGATTTGCTCTTAATGGTCATAACTGGTGATTTAACATGGGTTTACAGTTATAATGTCGAAATCCAAGCCCAATCGTCCCAATGGAAGCATTCTGGAGATCCAAGACCGAATAAAGCACGCCAAGTTTGACCAAATGTCAAAGTTTTGCTTACTGGTTTTCTCAATTACAATGGTGTAGCGCATCATGAATTTTTGCCTCTAGGCCATACAATCAATAAGGAATATTACATTGATTTTGCTGTTTGCGAGAAGCAGTACACAAAAAAGTCCGGAATTGTGGAAAAACAATTCAAGGCTTTTGCATCACGACAATGCACCTGCTCATTCACTGTTGCTTGTGAGAAATTTTTTGGCCAAAAGCAACACGACAATCACGTCTCAGCCACCATATTCACCAGATTTGGCCCCATGCAACTTTTTCCTCTTCCCAAAACTGAAGAGACCTGTGAAAGGATGAAGATTTTCAATGACTGAGGAAATAAAAACTGCATCATTGGAAGTACTCAAGGCTGTACCAAAAAGTGCTTATGAGAAGTGCTTCGAGGATTGGAAGAAGCGTTGGCACAAGTGTATTGTATCTGAGGGGATTACTTTGAAGGGGACAACATGAATATTGATGAATAAATAAATATTCTTTCATGACAGTATAAAGTCACCTTACTTTTTGAACACACCTCATATACCTGAGCTATCATTCTCGGGAATGGTTTGCTGCTGAATCTGATGAGAGCAACCCTATCATTGAACTGTTCACAGTGGCTCACTTTCTGCCCTCCTTTCCTCTTCATAACTAGTCCTACTCCCATTATTCCATTTTCTGCTGCTGTTTACATTACTCCATATTCATATGGCCAGAAATCCTTATTTTATATCCATTTCACTTCACCCATCCCCATACAATATAGATTGAGCATCTTCATTTTCCTTTTTAGATTTTCTAGCTTTCCTTCTATATCCAAACTTGTGACATTCCATGCTCTGACCCATGGAATGTTATTTCTTCATTGGTTACTCCATCATTATCTCATGGTCACCTCCCACTTGGCTGTCCACTCCATGAGATCCGAATGGGGGCCTAATCAGGAATCTTTTGCCAATGACACTTTTTCAGTTACATACAACTTGTCTTGTGGATTCGAACTGTGTGTCTTTAATGCAGTGGTTTGCGTTCCTTTCTGCATCCTCATGACATTCATCACTGCTGATTCTCCTGTCTATTAGGGGCAGTTTCCCACACCAAGGGTAAAAGTGGGCCCTGAACCTCGTTTGCTCTTCTGCCCTCTTTGATAAGGCTGTTGGCAGAATGAGGGTTATTTCTCATGCTGGAAGTCTTCAACCACCAATGCTGATGATTTTGATTCAAAATGTAATCTGTGGCTGGGTTTGAACCTGAGATCCTGGACATTTTGATTACTGGTCAAGGACGCTACTCCTAGACCACTGAAGTGCACCACAATATTACTCAAAACTACAAGAAAAGTATACGAAACTCTTCAGTGTACAGTACATAAAAGGTATCTTGATAGACATTACAGATATGTAAGGGCTGTTGGAAAGCCTAAAATATCTATAAAAATATTCACAGACTGAAGATGTACCCTTACTATGGAACTATAAACTGGTAAGTATTACAGAGTTTTTATACTTTTCTTATGATTAGCAGTAAACTTATTTTCTATGAGCTTTGTAATAGTGAAATTTATACGTTGGTTACTTTGCAGTGACATTTATGTAACCTCAATCAAGGTCAAGGTCAGTTACATTACAAAGCTTAATGGTTACTGATTCTTTATGGGTGGTCCACACATAATGATTATGTAATGGTATGACAATTAATGAGGTTAAAAAATTGAATTTTATAAAAGAATAAAATGGTATACAACTGTTAAATGTTAACAGTTTCTACATTGCAAGGTTTGAAAGATGGCAACATATAAGAGATGAGTTGTCACTATTTCCATTTGTGAATACAAAATGTTGTTCATAATTACAAATATTCTTTGTTTAGTTATGTAGTAGAGTGGTGGTGGTGACATCATACACGTAAGGGTGGGAATATGTGGTGCAAAATATCATTTTGGTACAGTGATGTGTTACCCAATGTCTACTTAGCCAATGAATGATGATCACCCCTATGAAAATAATTACTGTGGAGACACAAATAGCTGGAAAATTTATTGCTATTTCTGCATTTACTATGGATGGATGTCACAGCTCTTCCAGGCAATTTACGCTATGCACTGCATTACCTGCCCAATCAGAGAAGTGAGGCACGCCATGAAACAGTGCCTCTCAGAAAATGAGAGTATCTCTCTTTGCTCTTGGCCTGTTGACACAGTTGTGATGAAGGTTTTGGCTTGCACCTTGTTGTTGCACATGTTGTTTTGGGTTTGTCCTATTTGTTTCTTTTCCACTGTGTCAGCCACGTTTGGCCGACTACCATTTGGTTTTGAGTTCTCTTCTGCAAGATGCCCTTCTGCTTTGCAGCTTCACCCATTCCTCTCCTGGGTTCTGATTCATGTGCTGATATCTGGCTACTGGTGGATATACTAATTTCCAACATAGATACAGTTGCAATGGAGAAGAACTACCAACATGGTTAGTCTGAACATTAAATCAAGAACCGGGAGTTCAGAATTACAAAGCAACGGTTAACATAATCTAAACACACTATTTCAGACAAGGTAACAGTTCAAGTCTTACATACAGAATGTATTGGCCCTTTGTCACAAAGTGAATGTGAAAGTAATAAAATCGACAAAATCTCACACTTTATGAAAGGAGTCACAGAAGACGTGTGCCACGCTCTTCCTGTAAAGGATGTAACAACAGAGGAATTCATCAAGTGGTCGAGGAATGTAACAGAAAACAGGTGGATGAAAGAGATATGACCAAATCCTGAATGTCCCCCTTTGGCTGTTGTGGAAAACCACCATGACGTAGACTCTCTCACATGCCAGGTAGTAATAGATAATACACAGCAGGTTACGGCAGCCAGAAATATCGAACCGAGTACACAAGAGATAGCAGCAATGAATGTCGATCCTATGTCAGGAGGTGACAGGAAATGTTGAGGGGGGAGGCATTTCAATGTTTAGCACCAATCTCCACCACCAGTCTAAAGCACCACGAAGAATGGACTTGGACAACAAAGGTTTATGGCGCCGCTGTCAAACATCAACCCAGCATCTGACCAACAAAGGTAAAACAAATTTCTCCACCAAGCATAAGGCAGCCCCACAGAGGAATCGACATTAGCAGGACAGACGAAAATATGTCAGTATGTTTCCACTGTAGATGTCCTGGATTCACTGTACACGACTCAAGAGAAAAAAGACAAGTGTTCGATGGATATTATGCTGCAAAACATGAAACATCACAACAGTCCTATTGATGCCAGTCAATTGCAGATGATTATAGTCGACCTATGGAATGAATCTCATCACCGTACCTTGAATTACATCACTCCCCAATATGTTTTAGGCATTCCCTGTTGCCATAAAGAGGTATCAGCCACTCACCTCGCTGCTGAATTCAAGAAAATTAAGCAAGGCTACCATGTATGGAGATGACACCACCACATATGAAAATCCTCCATGGACAACTGTCATCGAAGGTGTCAGGAAATCTTATTGATATCATCAACAGCCAACTTATCTGAGCACTATTCAAATCCAGGGTTTCTTGTTCTGTAATGTCGAAAGTGAACAAGGACTATGTTCCATGATATGGAAGTGATTGTTCTGAAAGTCGCAAATGGGAAACAGATTAGCCAAAGGGAACATATATTGAAATAATAACTATCAGTAACAGATCAGAGGCCTTATAACTTGTTGTTTTAACAGAATGCAGTCATAATGTTACTTTTGGATTCGATCTTTTGCAGGCATCACATGCGGTAGTAGACTATGGAAGATCGAAGCTCCAGAATGACAAAGCTATCCCAAGAATCACACATAACAGAGATTTCTCTAGGCAGTCATTTGCTGCTGAAGATGTGGTTATCCCACCATCATCAATGAGATGAGTTTCTCCCATGAACCTAGATGCTCAGTTAAACTGCGAAATTTTTGTCAGTAGCAAAAAGTTTTTCGGTTTCGCAAAATAAGAAATCTACATACCAGTGACAATCATAAGCACTGCAAGAGGGCAAGGAGAACTTTAAATCACCAATCTATAAGAATTCAGAACTCATCCCTACAGGAATGTGCTTTGGAACAGCCACACCAGTCCAGGATGGAAACTAAGTGCTACTGATGAAGAGTCATGCTCCACTACCATTGTAGACAATGCAGTAGATGTAGCTGCTATCAAGCTGCCAATAGGATTAGGCCTAACCTAGATGACAAGTGTTAGCCGTTATGTTGGTAGGTCCACCGTGCTGAGAACTGTCATTTGAAAAATATGGTAACGATCTTGAGGTACACGGACTTTTTTTTCATTCATTCATACATTGTGTTCTCAAGCTTCTAATATCAATGACGGCCTTCAGGAATATGCAACTACTAAGTATTTAAACACTGTTAGCAATGAGACGAATCTGAACAATACAAGGAGTGATAGAACCGCATTCTGTAGTTTGGGGTTCAGTAGTTGTAAAGCAAATGCTGCTGATTAATTTCTCATAACCACCTGACAGATAATATATAGCGGTTGATAATTGGGCAACTGACAGCTTCGACATCCTTTACGAGTCTCCTTTGTACTGAGATTTACGAAACTGCATGTCTGTATTACTTTATTAATTAACCACCTAATGCTGACATGACAGTTCAAGTAGTTAAAACTGGTCTACGTATTTTCTCATACTAGTGCTTATATGGTCTTATCCTTGGGGGAAAAAATCAAATAATTGCACTGTACTATACGGTATGTTATGAAAAATGACTTTTTTGATATGTACCTACCTTACAAAAATAACACCATAACGCTAAATTACGTGTAAGACGACTGTAACAATCAGTTACAGTTCCGTAGCTTCGAGGTGCCTGTTAGCAAATTCGTGACACATTTCAGAAATTTGTAATTTGTCAAATTGTGTTTGTAAACAAACATTCCGTTTTGAACTCTCACCAGAGATTTTGTAACATTTGCAGTGCTGAATTTTTAAAGCCATTGAACATTCTAATCTAGCGCTTACTTCTGTGAAATACATTGGAGTTACTTAATAAGTAACAAATTCACTGTTCTCTTTCTACGCTGCATAGTGCATACGTATATTAGTTTTTAATAAATTGACAAAAACAATTTGGTTATCGAAATTGTCGACTACTTAATTATTTTGATGAGTCTTTAGAGATATGCGAATAAAAGTAACTGTGCTTTATAAAAATGTAAATAAACGAAATTGTGTTCAACGTTATAATAAGCGGCTGGATCAACAATAAATCGAATTGATTCAGGACATTGAAGTCATTAAAGTTGGCAGCACTTTTGTTATCTGCGATAAACTTCGGAAACGCTTCTGCTTTCGTGAAAGGTGTTGCATCGTTAGAATTTGGATTGGAGTTTCACTTTCACTCTTCTTGTGAGTCGTGGCAAAATCGTAGCGGAGTGCGTAAGTATTGTAATTAAGGCTGTAATTGATGTAGTAAGAATGTGCGTGAGAGAAGAAATGTATGATGATTCATAAGGTTGATGTAGGACATTGACACACTAGCTGCTACCATTAACTGTACGGCGTGCGCTGAGGTCTGTAGCAGCGGGATTTTTAATTGGAATTTGATCGTATGTTGCAACCGTAACTTTTCACGATGAGTAATTTTTTGTATGTTGCCATAAATTAACATGGTGTGACAGTTTTCAAAACCGAATACGTAAACGTTGCTGAAATAGGTCTCTTGTCATTGTTCGTATGCTATCGTATTTGAGATTGCATATATTACGTTCCATAAAGTATAACATGCTTTCTGTTTGTCGTAGTTTGCAATGGCACGAGGACAGCAGAAATTGCAGTCGCAGGCTAAAGCTGCCGAAAAGTTGGCTAAACAGAAAAAGCAGCAGGGTCACAATGCCAATACCCAGAAGAAGGCTGCACAAGCGGCGCTTGTGCATGTCTGTGTAGTTTGCAAGGTAAATGTGATGGACTGTTACAAGAAAGATCCGAAAATGCATTTTGTAAATAAATAACAAGGTTGAGGGCATGTTTTGTAGTTTTCCCTAACAGCTTCCCTATAGACAAATTTGTGATGTAAATCTGTTAATGCTATGTGGTTCTGTATTTGCAGCCAGGGCTAAATCATAGTACATATCAAGGTATAAAATTAAAACTTTTATTGAATTTCTTGAAATGATGCTTCTATTCAACTTTTAATGTTGGCTTTGTATGCTGAAAGAAATTTGGATTTGCATCTCCTCGTCGCAATGCAACGTTTTCTCAGAGTTGAAAATGCAGGCTGCATGGTATCTTGTAGGACTATGGTATTAGTAGCTTTGTTTAAAAAATGGTTTTCAGAAGTATTTGAACCCATGTAGTTTTATATTTTCTAATTGAAATACTAGCTTTTGTTTTCCTGTCTAACAGTATTTCATTTTTTGTCAAGTACTTTTATTTGCCCTTTGGCAATAATAAATTTCTTCAGTGCTAAACTCGACCTAAAACTCTTATTATTGCTGCAATTAAAGACCTGACAGTGAGATGCTAATGGCTGTTGATATATTATAAGCTCTGGCTAATGTTACTGCCATCCACTCCTCCTGGAATCTTGGCTGTGATGGCTTATCTGTAGCTTAGAGGTCTAGGTTAGATTGGACAGTGACAGTTTGGTTGATGGTGAAATAATTGTCATAAGAGATTGCTATGTAGTGTAGTCATTTAATGCAACCATGAAATTAAAACAGTAAGTTAAATTCAGACTGTCTGTATTAGGTAAGCTAAATTGGAATATTTTGATACACACAGGGTATTTGTTTTTGCATCAACTGTCTAGGGATGATAATCATGTCAAGGTGAACAACTTTTGCTAGAGCAAAAATGTTTGCTGACTCTTCCTAGTTATGCTAATCATAATTTTTTATTATTACACACCTGAGATGCTGCAGTTGTAGTCATCAGTGGTGTGTGTTGCAGTGTATGCCTACTATAGTCATCTTCTCCAGGCAAAAGATGTCAGGCCGAGCAAATGATTCAGGTTTAAAATAGCAAGTTTACTTTTTGAGAATTTCACAACATACCTGGTTAAAAGACCTTATGGGTCATTCTGTGTTCTCACAGGTGGTGACCTTTCTGAATTGTCCCTTTCAGTACATGGATACCTACATGTCTTGATAATAAAACTGCCAGTTAGAACAGTGCTAACTCTAACAATTTTTTTTTTATAAATTCATGCTTGAAGGATCATACCTGCTGTTTAGTCTGACATAAATATTGTTATTTTCAAAGTCTACTACTTCGGACTTCAATCTTTTCATGACTCTAGTATGTAGGCCACTAAGTTGATATAGTATAAAAAGTAGGATTTTTATGAAAAATGTTGAACCACAAACTTTCCACTTCTATGCTTAAAA